>NC_140960.1:43991208-44593708 GCF_014529385.1 Adiantum capillus-veneris
GATGGCTTGTAAAGAGTCTCTTGTCCTCATCAATGAATTTTTGGGCTCAATTGATCCATAAATGCCCCGAATGTGGACTACTGAGTTCAACATCAAGGTGACAAGGAACAACCCACAGGGCCAAGGCATCATTAGAAAGATGGACATCACAATGCAAGAAAAGGTTATGAGATTTTGCCTTCTCAACTCAAACATCATGCAAAAGTGGCTAGAGAGGTACGAAGAGGAAAAGCAACAATGCTTGACAGATCACTTACAATTCAAGTGAAACCGTGCCACTAGAAACCTTCCTTTTTCAAATCATCTTCAAACATTGCCTGACTTTCCAACTGGACAGTGGTTAGATGCAACAATCTCAAAGGCAAAGAGGAATGGAGTGTTGATTACTAAAGAGGCAGAGGAGATGTCAAGGGGTTACAATTGGCATGTAAATTTTCACAACTTCCTTTTCAAGCTCCACATGATCACATTACTTTAATAACTTTAAGTTTGTTTCAAATTTGTGGCTGTAGTATCACAAATATGGAGCTTTTTGGTCGCATGGGAAACACTTTAGAGTGCAATGGATAGACGAACAAAGGGTCACCTTCAATAGTGGTGTTAGGGCAAGCTTCGTCCAAGAAAGTAGGAGTAATACCAGGGATGAGAACACAGAGACAAGCCAGCTTGAATACTTTGGCTACATCTAAGACATCTTGAAGATTAGCTTTAGAAAGTTTGATATTTTTATCTTTGATGTCAACTGGTTCAAAGTTATTACCAGTGGCCTTAATGCAATTGTGCACAAAGACAAGAGTGGATTGATTCAAGTGAACTCTAGGTGGGTGTGGACATATGAGAGATATACATTCGTACTTCCGCAGCATTGTGAATAAGTTGTGTTCACACTATATCCACTATGGAAAGAAAATGATGAAAAAGATGTGTCAAAATTGCGTTGACTCTATGTTGTTCAAGTTGCTCCACGGAGCAAGCAAGTCTGTGAAGGATTGAAAGTTGAGGTCGAAGAGATTCATGAACAAAGTGCAGGGTGGATGGATGATATAAGTTTAGATTTTGAGCTGGAGGTCAGTGGTGAGCATATGGCTAAACCTAGAGATGAGCTTTCAAATATTGAAGTTGATGCAGAGAGCGATGAAGAAGTGGAGTTTGATGACAAAGATGTAGAATTACACATTGAGATAGACATCTTTGGTGCATTAGCTCTCATAGAAGATGAGAGATTAACTATTGTTTTTTGCTAGGAACTCTATTATTGTAAAAATCTTTTTATTAGTCTACAATACTGGATAGATTAATTGAGTTGTGTTGCAATTTTGTTTTTTTGTTATTTGTATTGATTAAGCATTTATCTATAAACTAAATTATTTTATATGTGTTATTTGTGTATCTGTAGCCATGGATGATGACAATGATACATACTCTCCTAGTTTTAGTTTTCCTATTGATAGCCGTTTTTCGGCTCTCTGTAATTGCCATAGTGAGTTATCTCACCCTATCAAATCACTCAAACACTGTGGTTACCCTCACCCTTTCACTGTATATAGGTGCGTGTGAGTTAGGGGACTTTTCCCATATCTCCTTACTGAAATAAAAAACCCTCAATTAGCTAGTCATTGGGCTAGTTGAGCCAAAAAAATAAAAAATATAAAAATATAAGTATATTATGGCCCATGTGTATGTAAATATTTCTTTGTATATAGGGCCTAAATAAAAGATTTTTTTCATAATTATTTTGGTATTTATTTAAATATTTCTACCTAGGTGTGTGTTATTTATGCTCTGTACATTGCCTCACCATTACCACAATTTTCTTACCATTTTTCATACTCTTTATTCCATATAGAAATATTTTCATGTAAGCTTCTCTTATATTTGGTGTAACTCCACCCCAACAAAAATCCAAAAAAACTAGTTTTATTTATGTGTATATTTTTTCACTATGGTGATTTTTCCCTTTCTACATCTATTTTGTTTTTTTTCTAAAAAATTAGAACACCAAAAATATTTATCTTTTTATGATAGCCTCATAATGAGAGAGATTTCTTTTGACCCCTTTAAATTTTTTCCACTTATATTATTTATATTTGACATGTACATATTTTTTAGACCCCTCAATATTTGATTTTCTTAGTTGTACTATTCACTTATATCATGATCTCAACAATATCTTCAATTATAGACCTACCAAATAAGTTCAAGGGTAGGTGGCATGCATACATGCACTATGGAGGGCTCACTCTTGGAGGTATTCAAAAGAATCATCCAAAGAAGGACCCCACAAGGACCTTGTGTAGTGGAAAAAAACGGTCGGTTTTGCTGAATTTTTAAAGTTCACTTGCTCTCTGAATTTGAAAAGGTGATACAAACAAACGTTGTAGCTCGTGGGCTGAACTTTTGTCTCAAATTTTTTCATATTTTTTTGAGCTACGAGCTGTGAGCTATGATTTTATTAGTGGACGCCAGTTTTTCCATGCTATGCAGCCACACTCTCTCTTCCACTTTATCATTTTCCTCTTTCACACACACTTCTCCACTCATCATCCCCACCTCTCTCACCACTCCTCTCTGCACCCTACTCACCTTCTCCTCAACCTTGAAGAATAAGAGAAACCATGGTGAACTCATACCTCCCACACACAATTCCATTCCAAAATTGACCACCTAGTCTCATTTTTCCTCCTCCAAATTACCCATATCTATAAAAAAACCACAAAATTCAGCCTCTTCTCTTAAAAGACAGCATCATGGTGGTTGATTACTCAGCTTCAATTACCTTGTCTCTCAAGAAAGGTCAAGAGTGGAGAAAAAATGTACCGTCAAAGCTAGTGGACCGTCAACAAGCGTCAAAATTGGCCCTACTCAAGACACTTGGAGCATCAACCTTGTAAGAAATCCACCTTTTCTTACCTCTTAAGAGTTTTTCTTCCTTATTTGTATCCTACATGGATACTCCCATTGTAAATATCCAATTCCATTTGTAAATTAATACTAACTCTACTAACACTAACCCACTATGAAAAATCCTATCACCTCCATTTCTCTCCTCTCTCTTTCCCCACCAACTTCTTGATAATTCCAAGCAAAAGAAATTAGGTAAATTGCTGAAAATCTAACCCACAACCATGGTTAGAGGAGTAACCCTAGCCTTCAAAATTGCTATAAAAGGAGGGTGTAGCTAGCACAAAAAGAGGGAGAAGAAAGAGCACTATGCTATAGCTTGAGAAGCCAATCTCAACCTCTTGAGAAGGAGTTCTTGAGTGGAATCTCATTGGCATTAGGCATATGCATGTGTTGTATTAGGGGTGATTAGCAAGTGAACTCTATGCCATTGTAAGAGAGAGTGATCATTAAATTGAGGGTAGGAAATCTATCATTTCTCCTACTAGTGTAAGCCCAACATTTGCTGAATCAAGGAGGGTGAATTTGGACAAAGCATGGATACCTTGTCTCCATTCCAACGTGAAGTCATGGACAATAATGATGTGTAAGTGTCTTGGTGTTTTATTTAAGTTCTTGATAGCTTATCTCCAGGTATTGTTATCAATTTAGCCATAAATCCCACATGCTGTAAGAGGGCGACAGGGTGGAGAGGACTCCCCTGGCCTTAAGACAGTGATTGGGGTGGCTTTTTTCTTGTGATGTGTTGTGGTGTAATTTACTCAGGCTATGTTGAACAGATACTAATCTCACTTTGATTGGTCATGACAGATTTGTAAGAAGGCATTAGTGCAACAAGCACCCCCTTCCCCCTTCTCTCTCTTTCTTACATATATATATTTATGTTTGCTTGATCATTAACGATACACTTCAAAGCACCCCGAGCACCCTCTCTCTCTCTCTCTCTCTCTCTCTCTCTCGTGTTTTAGTGTGTGAGAGTGTTCCATTGGTGTTAGGGTTAGTGTAAATTCCTTGCTTGTTTGTGGGTTGCTCTAACGATTCTCCTCTTTTGCGTCCTAGTTCGCTCTTAAACTAGGTGGTGCCCCTTGTGTAGTTGGGATTTGGTTGGGGGTTTGTTGTTTTGGTTTGTGTTATGTTGTGCCCCAGCCCCATTGAGCAGCACGGGAGCCTTGAAGGGTGTCTAGAGGTTGCTCTTCTTGTTGCCCGCCCCGGACCGCTTCAAATTGGTGCCCCCACGGAGGACAACCTTTAGCATAGTCAAGTAGTTTGCATGAATCACGAGAGTTTGTATGATACTTTCATTCCCATTGTAAGGCAAAAGATACACATAATTGTTAGTACTAAGTTGCAATTTCAACGGGTAATTCGTAGGATTTTAGGTCCTCTTAGGTTAGCCAAGATAAACACTTCGGTAAATCCTTTTATTTTGCCTCTCATTAGGTACGATATTAGCTTGGAAGTCTATATTTTTGTGTTATTTTAAGCATTAGGACATGCATAGGCCATGGATAATGGCCCAGGAATAGAGGTTTTTCCCTTTCATTTTACTCCACACATTAGAATAAACGTTGCAATTAGTAGAAAGATCCATTTTCAACAACGAATGGTGTTCATGTTTGGTGCCCAAAGAGTAGGAGAAATTCTTGCATCACCAAACCCTGTCATTCTACCTCTCATCAACTACCACACTTCTTTTGATGTACATGTGTTCATTTTATTTTAAAATGAAGTGCAGCCCGACAAAATAGTGTGTATGTTTGTTTTTTCTTTGTCCAAGTTGTTACAAGAAACAAAAACGATCATTTGTTCTAACAGGGAATGTGTGTGCAGTAAAAGTTCAATCCTTAGAGATCTAGCTCTATTACCAATTGAGTTGCAGGAGCAAGTAGTAAGGCGTCTCCCTCATAACAAGAGGGTGGTGAAGTTAAGACGAAAGGTCCTACGCGTGGATTCCATTTTCCTCTTGTTGTTGGACACTAAGGAAGACCGCGCATTCATCCAACTAGTGTGTGCCCTAAGATTGGTAAATAGAGTGAAATTTGGCGTTTGGCGAGTGCATTTCACCATTGGGGAAGACTCTTCAGGAAACTTGCGGCCAGAGTTCATGCTTCATAGACTCACATTTGGTGAATTTTTTCCTCATTTGCATCTTATTAATAGTCTTCCTTTCGCTTTCAACAAAAGAGATAGGGAGCTATTCAGAGCTTGTCTTAATAAAGAGAGCATAGAGAAGATTGCAAATTTGTATAAATTCTCATCCTTCTCTACTTTCTATGACACTTTGTTCATAGAGACATTGTAAATCTCTTTATGCTTTTGAATGATTTAACCATAATCCTAAGGAGTTTTTGTCCAGGAATTTTGTAGCACAAGTGGAGTCTTTAAATCTTGCAAACTTGATTGGACTTGATGAGGATGTTCTTTATGAAATTGTGAGAAGGTTGCCTCACTCCGACTGTGTGGAACTCGAAGGAAAGGAGCTCCTAGTCAATTGCTACTTCCTCACGGCCTTCGACGAGCATGAAGATCTAGTTTTTATACAAACCGCTTGTGCGTTGGGAATTGTAGAGCAAGTGCAATTTATCACTTGGGATGTGGTTGCTCTTTTGGATCCAGAAAATGAAGTTCTAGAGATTTCTGTTTATCGCCTTAGCTTTGAAGAATTTCAACCCTTCTTAGAGCTCATCAATAGTCTACCTTTTTGTTTTGATCAAAAAAATCGAGACCTCATTGAAGCTTGGATAGCTGAAGAAGAAAACCTAGAGTGGTATTTTCTTACTTCTTCATTTGCAGGCGAGTGGTTCTAAATCTCTATTGTATCCCTTATTGTAACTCGTGTTGTAATCTTTCATAATAATGGAGAGCCAACGCCAAATGTCTGGATATCCTCTTTTCTTTGGAGAGCCTGGAGAGGATGCAGAATTATTTTTAACAAATTTCAAGATGTCTTGCCGTATCAAGAGGATGGTAACCGATCAAGAACGTGTAGAAATGTTTGAGGTGGTCCTTAGGAAAGATGCTAGTACTTGGTTTGACTCTTTTCCTGAGGAAATTAAGGGGAATTACACAGAAATTTTGAATCGTTTTAAGAGATACTTCTTTGATCCCCAAAACACTCAAAAACTATGGCAAGACATTGTTTCTCATAAGCAAAAAGACTTAGATGACTACTACTTGTACAAGCAAGAGTTTCTACGTCTTTGGGCTCTATGGATACGAAATGTTGCTAACCCTGGTGATGGTGCAGAATTTTTAAAGAAGGAGAGGTTCATAGCCGGACTCTTTCTTGACCTTAAGGTAAAAGTTGAGGCGGGTGCACCTGCTACTTTTGATGCAGTGGAAACTAGGGCTGCTGAGAAGTATAGGAAACTCCAGTGCTTAAGGGGAGAGGTTCCGATAGAAGGTCTTAGACCCAAAGGTAAGTCACAAGCATCAACATCTAGGGAGCTTCCTGAGGTAACGGCTGAAGTGATTGAGAAGTTAAATGAATCTTTAAGCAGCCTGTCAATTCACCTTGCACAAGCTGTAGGTCCAAAGGGACAAGCAAAGAAGTCAGAAGAGAGAGAGCCACGAACTAGGAGAGTCTTGCAATGTTGGAATTGCGGTGAGTCTGGACATGGGATGTATAATTGTCCTTGGCCCCGTGGGGAGCCAGGGAGACCTAACTTGAATTACCCAGTGATGAATGCAGGTGAAGGAACTAGTCAGCAACCACGGCTTATACAAAGGACAAATGGAGCAAGACCACCTCCACAAGGAGTGGAAGGAGTTCCACCTTTGCCAAACCCTACTCACCTTCTCCTCAACCTTGAAGAATAAGAGAAACCATGGTGAGCTCATACCTCCCACACACAATTCCACTCCAAAATTGACCACCTAGTCTCATTTTTCCTCCTCCAAATTACCCATATCTATAAAAAAAACCACAAAATTCAGCCTCTTCTCTTAAAAGACAGCATCATGGTGGTTGATTACTCAGCTTCAATTACCTTGTCTCTCAAGGAAGTTCAAGAGTGGAGAAAAAATGTACCGTCAAAGCTAGTGAACCGTCAACAAGCGTCAAAATTGACCCTACTCAAGACACTTGGAGCATCAACCTTGTAAGAAATCCACCTTTTCTTACCTCTTAAGATTTTTTCTTCCTTATTTGTATGCTACATGGATACTCCCATTGTAAATATCCAATTCCATTTGTAAATTAATACTAACTCTACTAACACTAACCCACTATGAAGAGTCCTATCACCTCCATTTCTCTCCTCTCTCTTTCCCCACCAACTTCTTGATAATTCCAAGCAAAAGAAATTAGGTAAATTGCTGAAAATCTATCCCAACCATGGTTAGAGGAGTAACCCTAGCCTTCAAAATTGCTATAAAAGGAGGGTGTAGCTAGCACAAAAAGAGGGAGAAGAAAGATCACTATGCTATAGCTTGAGAAGCCAAGCTCAACCTCTTGAGAAGGAGCTCTTGAGTGGAATCTCATTCGCATTAGGCATATGTATGTGTTGTATTAGGGGTGATTAGCAAGGGAACTCTATGCCATTGTAAGAGAGAGTGATCATTAAATTGAGGGTAGGAAATCTATCATTTCTCCTACTAGTGTAAGCCCAACATTTGCTGAATCAAGGAGGGTGAATTTGGACTAAGCATGGATACCTTGTCTCCATTCCAACGTGAAGTCATGGACAATAATGATGTGTAAGTGTCTTGGTGTTTTATTTAAGTTCTTGATAGCTTGTCTCCAGGTATTGTTATCAATTTAGCCATAAATCCCACATGCTGTAAGAGGGCGACAGGGTGGAGAGGACTCCCCTGGCCTTAAGACAGTGATTGGGGTGGCTTTTTTCTTGTGATGTGTTGTGGTGTAATTTACTCAGGCTATGTTGAACAAATACTAATCTCACTTTGATTGGTCATGACAGATTTGTAAGAAGGCATTAGTGCAACAAGCACCCCCTTCCCCCTTCTCTCTCTTTCTTACATATATATATTTATGTTTGCTTGATCATTAACGATACACTTCAAAGCAGCCCGAGAACCCTCTCTCTCTCTCTCTCTCTCTCTCTCTCTCTCTCTCTCTCTCTCTCGTGTTTTAGTCAGCATCTCACCCGAGCAGATGGTCTCCTTTTTGACACAGTTCACACAAGAGTAGATTAGTCACGCACATAATTTTTGGGTTGCTGGTTCCTCTAGACCTACTATGACCACCCCTACGCCTAGGACTAGTGTGCCCCCTACACCGATTGTCCCCACACATAAGTCGAATATGCCCCCTACACATACGGGTGGTTCATCTTCAAAATGAGGTAGGTATCGTTCTAGAGGTGGTGGTTGTTGTGGTAGTGGTTCTACTGATGCATATATATACCACCGAGAGAGCGTCCACCACTCTCTTTAGTAGATAGTTCACCGATTGGCACACCACATACACTTTGGGGATAACAGGAGCATGATCCTAGCAAGGTGTACAAGAGCAGGGATGGGGCTGTTGTGGTAGATAGGGTCAAAAAGGCCATGTGACAGAGGATTTGGTAGCTCTATATAGTTCAGTTTGGACACTCTCTGTGATGGAGATTTGGGATAATCAAGAAGATGAAATAAAGAGTTACATCATCGATGCCATTTACATAGAGTACAGGCCGGCAGAGGGGTACGATCTAGTCTTGAATGACTAGATTTTGGGTGTGGTGTATGCCACAATGTCACACCGTCGCTCAGAGGCAAGAGACAGGTACAAGGACGGAAGTCCAAATCCGGGATGGTTGGACGCAGAGGAGTAGGCGGGGATTGTACAAGAGACACAAGACAATCCTTATAGATTTCAGCAACATCAGCAAAGAGATGCAACCATAGCACATTTGGAGTCTGCTGGAGCGTCACATCCTGGAAGTGGAGACTACAACACACTTCGACATGAGTTTGTAATTATTATACATATGCTTTAAATTGACAAAAATGTATATGTCATTTGAAGATTTATCTCATGATTAAACCATAATTTTGCGGGAAGTCGTGGTGAAGCACCCTCCGACACATCGAGAGGAGAAGTATGGGTACAAACATGGACTTGTGGCCCTTTTGACCTAGCAACAAGAGGAGGGAAAGGCCATCGACTGCTGAAAGGCATTACCATGAGGGTGACATACTCCATATATGTTTTTATTTTGTAGTTGTGGTCTTCTTGATACAGTCTTACTCATTCATTGTATACATGTATAGTTTCACGCTTATGTTTATGGTTTTGCATTTTGTTTGCAATTATGATTTTGTATTTATACTATGGCATAGAGGTTATGTTTATGATATAGTCTTGGTTATGGTATGGTTATGGTTTTGCAATTATGGTATGGCATAGAGGTTATGGTCATGGTTTGGCAATCAAGTTATGATTATGGTTTTGCAATGATGGTATGGCAATCATGGTATGGTTAGGTTTCGGCAATCAAGTTATGGTTATGGTTTGGAAATCAAAGTATGGTTATGGTTATGGTTATGGTTTTGCAATGATGGTATGGTTGTTATGGTATGACAAGCAAGTTATGGTTATGGTTATGGTTTTGCAGTTTTTGAATCATGTTTTAGTTATGGCTATAAAATCGTCATGCCGTTGTGCCTATGGTTTGGGAGTCGACGTTATGGTTATGTTTTTGGGAACTTGTCATGATTAAGCTTTTAATTTTGTGGTTTTTTTCTTCTTACAATTTTGCTAATCTGTATACAATTGCTCTTTAGCATCAAGCTATAGATGGAGTATGGTTGCTTGTGCACCTTTCCTATGGGCAGAGAGGGTTGTTTTTTGTTGCTACAGTACATGCAGCATCAACTCCCAGCCCTCTCTGCCCACTCTCTTTAGAGACATGACAAGGTTATGTAGAAGCAAAGTATTTTGAGTTGTAGTGTCCGAAATACATTTTTGCATTATGCAATTACGGACCTACATGTAGGGTTTTGTTTGGCACATGTTATCACATGAGATACAACATGGTCTAGGAACTCATGGAGTTCGGTTTAGCTTGTGTGGAGCAAGGTTTATGAGGGCCCCTCTCACTCATGTCTCTCAGTAATTACCTCCACACACAAGTACCTCTCATACTTGATGGATGTCATTGTTTTGGACATCCTTATATGAGACATATTTCACATGTTGAGAATATGAGTCTTTTGGACTGACACTGGTGCCCGTTACTTCAATTATCTGTCGCGACAAAGTCCCTAGATGTTGGCCAAATATTTTTATTATATCATTCTGAGTACATTATTATATCAAGAACAATTTTAGTGGCTATAAATTTTTGTATACTTAGTAAGACTTGTTATGATTACAAGTATTGTTAAAAAACTTTAACGAATGGCTGCTTATACACGTAGCAAAGTTATGTTATGTTAATGAACAAGCTCATTTAGTACCTAGATGTGATGGATTTTCATTGAACCAACGGGGTCTCAAGGAACACAGTCTTGTATTGTACAAGGTCTCTCTTTATGGGGGAATCTATAATACAAAAGCATGTTGGAGGGGGGACCGGCTCCACATAAATCTGGTTCTCAATTGTTGTCAATTTCTCTAACCCTTTCTCTCTCTATTTTACAAGTATTGTTCATGTCATGCTAATTAGGTGTAATGTTCATCTTGCTACCTTGAATCAATTACTCTTCTTATGCTCTTTAAGAATTAACTTAAAGGAAATGCTTGCTATTGTTATTTCAATGTCCGCTACAGTCAATGTTATAGCCATATTCCATTACAAGGAGAAACCGTGCTTATTATTGAGACTGTTTATTACTCAAGCCTTGCTTGACAGTGGTATATTTGAGTGCTTACATTTCACAATGATGGAAAATTTTCCATGGCAGCAAACATGTCGGTTACGTGCCATATATAGCGAGTAAATTTGCAATAAAAGTAAAAATCAATTACGTACCTGATGAGTTACTTGTACCCAACTGGCCTTATTCTCGCAAAACTTGAATGAATTTCAGTCAAGAAAAGAACTCGTAAATTCTTTGTTAGATACATTTTCTTAGTTCATATATTAAATCCTTTATTTTCAATAGATTTTCTACTTCCTACTATTGATGGCCTTGCTCAATTTGCAATTGACTTACCAACTTGTGAGGCCTTGCCTTTGCATGATATGTTTCATGTCTCGAATGTGGCTCATAGCCATTGCGCATCATACATGATCGATAGAAAAATCCATATTGCACCTTGCCTTTGCAGTAGCACCCTCTTGCAATTGCATATTGTCCCCCTTGCAAGACTATGCATAATGCCATAACGATTGAACACATTCTCAACAAAGATAAAAATCAACGGTGTATCTTAGGAAGTTTTTACTTCAACTTGCCTTGTTGGGTACATGGCCACAGTGCGACCTGGATGAATTGGGTGTGCCATGTCTGGCTTGCCATTTTTGCTATGCAACCTTTCCTTGATAGTCTGCTTCTCGCTTGTACCGTGCTTTTCCATAAAACCTTGTGCCTGTCGAAGCTTCAAAATTTAGAGAGCCTTGTCAATTTCCAAGCAAATTCATCCCTAAGGCTTGGCTTGTAGCCTTGCCAATTTCCAATAGTATATATTCCCAAGTCAAGTGGTTAACGGTCCTTGACCCATTTGTAGAGATGCTCATGAAATCTTTATCGATTTTGGCCTTGCCTTTTTTTTAATCATGAATGATCTTTGAAATTTTTGGAAATCTTCTAAAATTGTAGAGATTATGTAGTGTTGTTGCGTCATCGATCTCCACCCTTTGCCTTCACCCCAATCTCCTTTGCTCTCCTCCGTACTCGCTAGGAGAGGAGGTGTGAAGGGTTGTGCCATATGGACACAGTCCCTTAAATAATTTTTATAGCACAAAAGTGGTACCTCCCCTTTGCTTTGGGTGCCTAATGAAAAAAAATCCTTTACAGACTATGGCGGCGACATACAGGTGGCAACAGAGAAAAAAAAATCACAATGCTTTTCACTATGCTCCACTCAACCCATCACTAAAAATGAAAAACACTACTATTGGTAGTGCACCTCCATCAAGCCTGCTTCCGCTTGTTTTGGGCCAGTTGACCCCAGCTTCCTTCCCTTACAACCAATCATTCCCGCCTCTCTTGTTGCACCATTGAACCATCCTAGGGTTAGTTTCTCGCAGACCTGATAGCTCTAAGGGGGGGGGGGGGGGGGGAGAGAGAGAGAGAGAGAGAGAGAGAGAGAGAGAGAGAGAGAGAGAGAGAGAGAGAGAGAGAGAGAAGCCATGCATTGCCATGTAGTCCATGCTTCTTCCCTGCTCCTCCATGTCTTGCTCCCCTTAGATTTGATACCAATCTAAGACCAAAGGGGACTGGGACATGCAACTCTCCACCCAACCTTGCTATATATAGGCTTGTAGCCATCCAAACGGAGCACCCCTTGACCGCATGTCCGTCCTGGACCTTGGCTTGCCCAGTCTTACCGTAGGCATGACACTCACCCTTAGGGAGGAAATTCGGTGATGCACAGAGAAAATAGAGGAGTTCAAAAATAGCCTTCTCAAAGTGCACACCTCAAAGACTGGGCTACAAGGTCGAGGCTCCTGATTGGGCAATGATAGTTACCACCCTAGAGGTAATCGTCTTCTTAACATGTGCCATCTTTTGGAAGTAGTAAAAGTGCACTTACATGCGTGGAGATGGTTTGTCTTGTCTTTGCATGTATATTATAGTTCTCTAATTGATTTTGTGATTTAGATTAGGGACCAAAATAATGTGCACAATACTAAAATTCATTATTCATGACTTGCTTTAAATTAAGGCATACTCTATAAAGCATATCACAATCATTGAAACCTGCTTGTAACCTTGTGTGGAGGGCATGGTGCACTTAATTTGTAGCATAATGACATGCTTTGATATGTAATGATATGCACATATTTACACTTTAAAGCACAGGACAACCACTAAAACATGCATGTAACCTTGTGGAAATTTTGTTGCACATGCTTTGGGCCTCTAATGGCATACTTTAAATCATATCATTACACTATAAAGCGTGTGATAGGTGAGTGAAATGATATGCTTTAACACTAGGTTGGTAATGGGACACTTTTATGTCCTGTTAAGTGACCATTTTCCTTGAATTATGTCAAGAGTTTCAAAATGGATTTTGAGGTGCTATCTATCTAGAAAGTTGTCTCATGAGCTGAAAAAAACTTGACATTTTTTTGGAATATCAATTCCATCTTTAACCTTCTCCTTGCACAACATTTCACAACCTAAACTGTGTGAAAAAACGGGTCCTGTTTTTTGCTTTTTTCAAATTTTTGCAACTATACCACTCTAGAATTCATGTTTGTGAGGTCTATAATGCTAGAGAACTATATTTAGTAGTCCTCAACATGTCCTGATGCTTCTAGGGAGAAATAAATGTTAAAGTTGTAAGTTATGACCAAATTACAAAAATTGTCAAATCCTGTTTTTTAGCCAATTTTAGCTCTTCTATGATGTTTTTGGTGGCTTCCATGATATCCAAATGTAGTTTTGATTTTCTATGTCCCATATTGTAACATAAAGCTAATATTCCTTGAGTTTTGGGGCACCTAATACCCTATTTTGCATAGTACACAACGATGGTTGATTTTTTCTATTATAGAAGAAAACGAAACATTCTAGTATATCAAGTATATCTTTATCAATATTGCTAGTTTCTTGTGACAACTATATTCATTTTGTAGGTAGTAACCATATTTGGTCATAAGGATCAAATTTGGCTAGATATTCAATAGTTTCTATGGGATTCTACAACTCATAATGTTGAACCCAGTTTTTTCATGTTTGCTGTATTTAGCACTTCATCTTTGTCCCCAAGATTCCCCTTGGTAAGAGATGTATTATTCTTTTGACATGGTCCATGGCTCCTTCTGAACCTAAAGGACAATAGGGAACTAAGAAAACATGCATATATTATTTGTATTCAGCGTGGCTATAGAAACTTTGATGATAGGTTTGCAGAATGGTAAAAATTCAACTTTTTTGTACCTATTCCTTTTGGCAAAACAAAAAATAGTGAGTGAGAAGCAATCATATGTTCTGATCACCAACCCATTGAAGTTAACTAGGGAATTTATCTCAAGTCCTACAAAAATCCCTAATCTTATTTTTATACAAAAAAACGTAAGAAATGATTGTTTTGATGAAAATGTACTAGTCCATCAACTTTGGAGGCTTGGTGTGACCAAAAGATGAGAAATTTTACAAGTCTCTTATTTTTTCCATGTGTAGTAGGCCTTGAACTATAACCTCATGAAAGGATTTTACAAAATGAGTGGATCTACTATGGTTTTGGAGGTTTTTTTTCAAAACCCTGAAAGGACACTTTTATGTCCTGTTAGGTTACCAACCTAGTGTTAAAACATATCAATATATTTTTCAACATATGGCAACGACTAAAACTTTTATGCAACATGCTTTGGTATAGAATGATAGGCTCTAAAGAATATAGTTCTACTTTAAAGCATAGGAAAACCAATGATATCTGCATGCACCCTTATGGGAAGCATGGTGCACATGCTTTGTAGCATGATGTTATTCTTAAAACATATCAATATACTTTGAAGCATATGACAATGACTAAAACTATTATGCACCATGCTTTGGTATAGAATGACATGCTTTAAAGTATATAGTTATACTTGAAAGCATATAGAATCCAATGAAACCTACATGCATCCTTATGGTAAGCATGGTGCACATGAATTTTAGCATACATGAACACTTTCTAGCATATAACATTCGCTAAAACTTGTAGACATGCATAACCATGTATGTTGCATATGCTTCCAAGCATCTTTTACTACTTTAAAGCTACATGAAGTTCTCAAAATGGCCATGTTTTATGGTGTTTGGTGGTGGTAGTAGCAGTGGCTTTAAAGTTATGATAATTAAGATTGTTGCTTTAAATTTTTGTGGGTATATGGGTTGAGGGAAACATCACTTTAAAGCTTTAAGACAACAATCTTGGGCTTAACCTCTATAATGGCTATTGATTTTGTTGGTATAATTTTCTTGTTTTGGTAGGCGAGGCACCATGTGTCGGGCAGTAAGTGCATGAAGCAAGGCTTCAACTCAACTTCACATCTTTGTTACATGCAAAAATTGAAAGCAAGACAACTTATGCAATAGTGCCAACTCCCTACCAAGAAATGTCAACCATAGGGCCATTCCAAGTTCTCATATCAATTTGTATTGATTGTGGGGGAACCCTAATTGAGCTAGAAGTGTATGCTTTGTTTTGGTTTCCATGCTCACATGCAACACCCCCTGTGATTTGCGCACATCTGCTCAACATACCATGAATGTGTCAAAGATGGTTGTACCCAAATAATTCCTAAGTCAGCAAAGAAGATGGTGATTTATATGTTGACAACTTGAAGGTGTCTAAAACAGTGAAAGGTATGGTCCTGCACTTTTTTTCAAGTTTACCATGCACATGATCTTGAAATGATGTTCTCTTTTTTAATGGTAGTGGATTCTTCAATCAACACAATGGCATGGAGTGAGTTGAATATGCCGCTTAGTAACCAACATTCATCTAGTAATGATAATTATGGGATAAATTTTGTGCCCTTGTGATGTGTGTGGATACATTCATGAAGCTTACTAGAAAGAAACAATTAGTTTAGCAATTTGGAGGTCGTCCCATCATTCCTGCAGTGGGGTTGTCATATAATTCGAAGCCTGAAGTGCAACAGTGTTTGGCAAAGAACTTGTTCTCCAACCCTCAATATTATACTAAGTATAATATGCGGAGCCCTACACAAAGTATTAGCACCCCCAAAATATGAAGGGAAGTGAGGAGAGTTTCCTTTTTTAAGAGGTTGTCTTCAGAGAGGGATATTGTTCTTTTGACGCTCCCAAGAATAGTAGATCTTGCATTGTCCATTTCAAAGGAGAAGACCTCAGGCTGCCCTATATTCTGTCTCAGGTGAATAAGCATTAACTGAGCCATTCCATCCACATCTGTGAGCAATTGGACCGGGCCCTAGTTTCTTTTGACTTTGAGGGCCCTAAATCAGTGTGCATGGTTTACCTCCTTCAACTGGAGATATGTTTCTTTGGACAGGATTCTGGCCTTTCTCTTAGTTGGTGTTTTGTTAAGTCCATTTTAGCTTCAAGCCATTTTTGGTGCTGAGACTCCAAGGAAAACCCTTCTTGTTTTTTGGCAGTTAGAAGATGAACTTTGTCAGTGAGTTTCTTAAGATGCTCCTCCTGGTATTTCTTCCTTCTAAGGAGTGCATTTTTTATTGTTTTTTGCATATTCATGGCAAAAATATCCCACGCCCTATGGTTTCCCAAATACACATCCTTCCAAAGTTTTCTCAAATCTTTGAGGGAGAGTCTTTTGAAGAGAGGGTCTTTAAAGAAGTGAGCCTCTATCGAAAGTAACTTCTTAAACCCTTGGGGGATATGATCTTCTCCTTTGATTTAATTTTTATTTTATGATTAATGATAGGTGATCCAATGGATATTGTGAAGTTACCATTCAATTGAAGCCATGGGGTAAGCCAATTTGCTTGATGAGAGCAATAGTAGTGGTCCACCTGAGATGTCGTACCAACGTATTGCAGGCTCATGTATGTGAACCTAGGTGTGTTGCTCCATGGGCCGACCTCCTTGCACTATGATTTTTTTTTCAAAACTCACAATTTGTGAGTGAATTCTATCAAGCACATCATAAAAATTACAATCGAGCTTGAGATGCTTGAAGATTACAAATTGGATGTCTACATCCTCTCACTAAGGCTATAATCATAACCGTCTTTACAAAGTAGGTGAACTATAGTTTTAGTCTTTTATTTATTGTAGGCTGAGAACATGGCAAGGGTATCCCTAGACTTGAATGCTTCCGAGCGTATAGATCATCACTTTGCTTTCTTGTATAATCTTTGAGAATCTTGCCACATCATGATCTCCTTTAAACAAACAGCGGTTCCTCGCCCTCCATATATGGTTAAAGAAGAAGTGAAGGTAAAAACTTCCCATATTCTTGCACCCTAGAATAGATAAGTCTTGAAGAACCTAATCTACCATGTCCTTTGGACCCACTTCTAGATTTTCCTTTCTAGGTCTCTGATTGCTAGGCATTCCATGAATAGGTGGGCCAAACCTTCACTAGCTATCCTGTACCCCAAGCATCGATCAACCCAATTCCTCTTTCTTGGTTCTTTATACCCGTTGATACAGCACCCCGCATCACCTTTCACAAAAATATATTCATAAACTACGGTCACTTTGGCTTCTAGATGTTCTCCATGACTTCCTCCCACTGTTTCCCGACCATTGTCTCTTCCATATTTTGCTAAGGGGACTAGATCAATTATTCTTGTGCATCAATGTTTGATATATGCCTTTAGAATGGGGTTTCCAAAAAAGACTACCATCTCCAAGTGTTCCACTCAATCTCGGATTGGCATTACAACATTGTCAAGCTCTTTTATCACTTACAATATCTCATATCCATTAAACTAATATTGAGTTTCCAAAAATTCAGTGGTTTTCTAGCTCTTATTATTATCGTCCCTAAAGTGAAAAGGCCGATTGGGACCCTTATTATTCACTTTTTTGGCAGTTTCTACTTAGTAGGGGCACCGAATCGTACACAAAGGAGCACAATAGCTTTGTCCCAGCTTGGGATTGCAACCAAAATTCAAGCAATAACATCCGCTTCATTGACACCAATCTTAAAGAGAGATTTGACGGCAACAGTTTTTTGCAAGATCTCCTAAATTTAAACGCTTAGAATTGACACGGTCTTTTTCAGCAAGGTTTTAAGAAATGACAAAGTAATTAGCGAGACTACTTACAAGCGACTATGGTGATTTCAGTAGATATACGATCGACTTTCATTGGGAATCTTTGAGCCAAGGTATTCTTTATTTTCTTGCTAGCATAGCAGATAGTTACCATGGATTCAGACATCAACATGAATCACACATTTGATTTTGAGCAGAATGCACCTAATCCTCTCAATGATGCCCCGTGGCCAGATACTCTCATGGAGGGTACACACAAAGCTACAAGAGTGGACGACAATTATGAATTTCTTGATATTTAGGAATTTAGAGCACTTCAAGAATGCATGTCTATCATAGAAAATAATTTTACACAATTGTATGACATTGGATTAATTTTCACAATTGAATGCCAATATCACCAAATTGTCTATATGTTTGTACAATTTATGCAACACTCGGCCAAGGGCCTAGACTATGGACAAGCTAGGGTTAGTGCAATCCCTATTAGGGGTGGACCTGGTTTGTTGGAGCAAGTCTCCAATCTGGAGAGGGTGCCCCTTCTCTCCCAAAAAGAGGTGGATAATTTGATGGAAAATACTAAGCCACCGATTTTTAGAGGAGAGGAGAGGGAGCACAATAAAGATGCAGTGAATATATTCCTCAGTAAATGGGATGGGATCCACAATCTTTGTGCACTCTAGATGCAGTCAAGGCACTACAAATGAGTCTGATACTAGAGGGCAAGGACTACAAGTGGTGGACGTCACTAAAGGAGAAGGGCACCATACCACAATCACGGGGAACCTTCAAGGATGTGTTCAAAAAGGAGTTTTTTCCCACAAATGAAAAGGAAAAAAATTGTTCTGCTTGGGATAAGCATTCTATGCATTCACATAAATACTGCTAGAATATATCTAGCACTATCAGGATGTCATCCTCAAGCTTGATGGTCTAGATGATTTCTAGCAAGTGCGTGTGTTTATTCGTGGGTTGAGACCTAAGCTTAAGAAGCATGTCAAAACCTAGGATCCCAAGATTCTTGAGGAGGCCATAGTGCAGTCTCATATCCACAATGATCTTAATGATAAAACATAGCACAGTACTCACGTGCTTGACACTACACATGTTAATACATGCACATAGCATGGGCACAATAAAAGAAATTTAATAGCAGCCAATTTAGAGGCATCCAAGAAATCCAAGGGGTCTAGAGGGCCTCTCTCTATAGAAGAGTTTGAGAAGTTGAAAAAAGAAAAATTATGTTTTTAATGTTTAGGAAGCGACCATGAAAAAGGATTGTCCAAATGGAAAATCTGATGCCCAAGGCAGAGAGAGCAGTGCACATGGTACAATTATTTCCTCTTGAGTCTTCCTCCAATTTCTCTAGTGTGGAGGTAACACACACCGAGGTGGTGCATGAATGTGGTATAACACCTTCCATGTGGCAACAGACCTTTGGTCCACATGAGCTAGTGTGTATGCAGGGGTCTAGTCAAGGGCGCATGGTGTTTATCTTGGTAGATGATGGCTCCTTGCACACTTTCATTAAATATGGGTTAGTGAAGCTCCTCAAGTTGCCCCAAAATCTGAGTTCCCACCATTACAAGTTAGATATGATGAACGGGCATGACGTCGAGGTGTTGGACACTCAAGTGAGAGATTTACCTTTGGAAATTTAAGGATATAACACATCCTTGAATTCCCAAGTCATGAAGATGGAGCAAGTGAACGTGGTAGTTGGTTGAGAATGGTTGCACATCATAGGATTATCACTTAAATGTAGCTATAAGCACAAAATTTTGATATTTGAATCCCATGGTGCACATGGGTTGTTGTTAGGAGAGAAGGATGTGCCTTCCTCACCACTCATATGTATAGTAGAGCTTATAAGCTGAATTTTGATAAATGAAATAGAATAAGTTTTCTTGTGGTACTCTTTGTGTCATTTTGAATGTTGAGCCTGTTTCAATTGAAAATTTCTCAACGTTGCATGTTTCTCTCTCTTCTCTCCCTACAATGGACACTACTCTCTCTTATCAACAAGAAAATGTTGCTAATCAATTAAAAATTTTGTTAATGACATATCAAGATGTATTCCCCAATGATGTACCACCAGGGTTACCGCCAACACAGGGTGTGCAACATGGCATAGACATAGTTGCAAGCAGTAAACCGGTAAGTAAACCATCCCACATAAGAAAATGTTGCTAATCAATTAAAAATTTTGTTAATGACATATCAAGATGTATTCCCCAATGATGTACCACCAGGATTACCGCCAACACGGGGTGTGCAACATGGCATAGGCATAGTTGCAAGCAGTAAACCGGTAAGTAAACCACCCCACAGAAGGATTCATTATGAGGCTACTTAGGTGGAACATTAGCTTGTTGACTACCTCAGTAGAGAGGTTATTCCACCTAGTTCTTCACCATGGGCTTCTCCCATCCTATTGGTGAAGAAAAAATACGGTAGCATGCACATATGCATTGACTATCGTCATTTGAATGTGGTAACTGTTAAGACCAAGTACCCATTACCATGAGTGGATGAGTTGTTTGATAAGCTCACTCATGCTTCTATTTTTACTAACATTGACTTGTGATTGAGATATCACCAAGTACACATTTGACTTGCTGATATACCCAAAACTACATTTGAACAAGGTTTGGACATCACAAGATATTTGTTATGCCCTTTGAGTTAACCAATGCAGCCGCAACTTTCATGACACCCATGGATAGTGTCCTGAGACCATATTTGGGTAATTTTTTTATCATCTTTCTCGATGGAATTATCATGTATAGTGCCTCTAAAGAAGAGCACTTGCAACATCTAATGCACTTGTTTGAATTGCTAAGAGAAAATAAGTTATATACAAAGAGTCAAAGTGTGATTTTCTCAAGGAGGAATTCACTACCTAGGGCATGTCATCTCAGCTGATGAGCTGCACATGGATCAATCCAAAGTGGATGCCATTCAGAGGTGGCCTTCTCCCAAAAATCTGGAAGAGTTACATATTTTCTTGGGATTTGCAGGTTTTTGTTGAAGGTATGTTAAAAACTATGCTCACATTGTTGTGCCAATGACGAACCAGCTAAAATCCAAAGGAAAAATATTTTAGTGGCAAAGTTTTGATGCTCTCAAGGACGCATTAGCTACAGCTCCTATTCTAGTTATTGTGGATCCTTTGAAGCCATTTTTTTAGAAACGGATGCCAATAATCATGCTATTGGAGTAATCCTTCTTCAAGATGGAAGGACAATTGCATTTGAAAGCAAGAAGCTAGATTCAGCACTGCAGAATTACTCTGCTTATGAACAACAACTCTATGCAATGGTTTGTGGTTTGGAGATATGGCATCATTATTTGTATAAAGCTCAGTTTGATATTGTCCTCGACCATGAAAGTATAAAATCATTTAACTGATTTGAAGGTTCTAAAGGCTAGGTGGGATAAGATTCTTCAAGAGTATGATGCAAAAGCTCCGGTATCATAAAGGATGGTACAACGTGGTACCTCACGCTCTTAGTCGTATGCCTCAGATCAACTCTCTTCTTTTCACAAAAATTAG
Source organism: Adiantum capillus-veneris (assembly GCF_014529385.1). Classification (NCBI taxonomy): domain Eukaryota; kingdom Viridiplantae; phylum Streptophyta; class Polypodiopsida; order Polypodiales; family Pteridaceae; genus Adiantum; species Adiantum capillus-veneris. The sequence goes on from NC_140960.1 coordinate 44,012,443, forward strand.
AAGTGGATTTTTGGAACCTCTTAAGGACAAATACAAGCATGATGATGCATATTCCAAAGTGTGGAGCCATGTGAAAATGAGAGATCCTTCTCACTCCAATGTTGGTGGTGTGTCTTTCTACACTCGGTTATCCTCTATCAAGTGATGCTATAGAGATGGAAGAATTTTTCCATCAATCATGGGTACCTACTCCACAAGGGGGAGTTTCTGTACCGACGAACGGAGACATTCTGTGCCAAAATCTTTATCAATGTCACGATAGTCCAAGTGCGGGACCCACGCATTAAGAAGACTTATCCTCTCATAAGACAACAATGTTTTTGGCTATCTTACACTGCTATGTTCAAGATTATCTTACACTGCTATCTTACATTGCTATGTTCAAGATTATGTCTTGTATTTTCAAAAATGTCAACTTAATAAAGAAAAGCGTTTGAAGACAGGAGGACTCTTACATCCTTTGGAGATTCCTAATGGAAAATGGGAAAGTATCTCTATGGATTTTATTGTGGATTTACCAACCACTGTACAAGGTCATGACTCGGTATGGGTGGTCGTAAACTAGTTGACTAAACTATGCAAGTTTGTTTCAACTAACTCAACCATTAACACTCCAGAGCTAGCTAAGTTATTTGTGGACAATTTGTACCGTTTGTATGGATTGCCAAGTAACATAGTGAGTGATTATGATCCCAAGTTTAACAAACAATTCTAGAGGACTGTTTAAACGATTGGGTACACAACTCAACCTAGGTACATCAGATCATCTTGAAACAAATGGTCAGACTGAAAAAGTCAACCAAGTGCTAGAGGATATGCTACAACCATACATTAGCATAAAGGAATCAGACTCAAAAGATTATCTACCTATTCTTGAGTTTGCTTACAATAGTGCTAGGCATGTGACGAGGGACTGGATTTAGTCCTTTCATGCTAATGTACGGTTTTCAACCTAGGTCACTAGTTATCATGGGGTTGGCAACTGAAAATCTCCAATAGGTCAAGGATTTTATCCATGACCATATGAATATGATGACACTGGCTTGTCTAACAAGCACACAATCGGTATAAGAAGTATTTTGATGAGAAATGTCGGCAAGCTACCTTCACAAAAAGGAAAGAGGCATTTTTTGTGTGTGCTAGAGCATTTTAAACCGTCTAAACACTAAGAAAACACCTAAGATATCTACGAGATACTGTGGGCCTTTCAAGATACTCAAGCGAGTTGGTGACCGAACCTACAAACTCTTGTATCCATCCGGGATTTCATATAACTTGCTTATGTAAACGCTTGCATGCCTAAACTTGACTGTTTCCCGTTCCCTTCCCCCATGATTTCCTTAGCAAGAACATGGTTTCCATCCCCTTCATTGGAGACTTGTGTTGCAAGATCAGTATTCACTTTAGCCTTAATGGGGTAATCCTTGGTAAAATGACCAAATTCGTTACACTCAAAACACGCCCCAAAAGTGGAATAGCTATCAACCCAACTCCAACATTGATCAACATGCTCTTAAGTGGTGTCTTAGAAACAAAAATAAGTTAACTACCTTACACTAACATAGTTAACATAGTGCAAGGAGGTAGGATAACCTCCTAGAACTATTTTAACTATGTTAGTGTAAGGTAGCGATTTTTTAAAAAAACAATACATTAGGAAATGTAGCAGGTGTCCCAATTCATTGGAGTTTAGCTCCCAAAGAAATAGGAAAACAAAATCAAGGAACCTACTAGAGTTTAGTTTTGAAAGAAATAGAAACAAATGTGAGCACCTCTCTCTCTCTCTCTCTCTCTCTCTCTCTCACACACATAGATTATATGTGTGAACCTTAGTATTGTTGCAACCTTTACGTTTTGTATGGTCTACTAATGAGTATTTCTAGTGTCTACTCCAAATTGCTATGCTTTTTGTCTTATACTAATGTGATCCTTTCCATTTTTTGGAATCTTCCAGGATTCCACTCCATGACAAGTAAACGATCTGTTGCAATGACGATGCATGAGATGAACTCATGATGATGAGGGCTCTGCCTGCTACTATACCCGCTACTTCTCTCAGCCTCCACCTCTATCGTTGTGTGGCTCTATAGCCAGCCAGCCCCCCTGTCCCCCTTCTGTTTGCTTTGGTTCTCCAAGCAGCATCTTGCTATTCCCTCTAATTTTAATGAAGTCAAAAATTTCATCCTCACCTAGCCTACCATGTACCTCTGTACCTATACATAAAGATGATGCCCCTCTTTGAAGAACAAGTGAAAGGTTCACGGTAGCTTTCTAAAACAATTATAAAATTATAAAATCATTAGGTTAAGTTTAGCTAGAATCAGTGTTCAAGAAATGATTGCCTCAATTTAGCCTTGAGCCGGTTGAAATTCGAGACTAGCTGGTTGCAAACCATGGGAAAGAGAATTATGGGAAAGAGAATTAAAACCAATGAAATATATGAGGAAAAAGTTCAAAAATCTCGTCAATTCTAAAAAACTAGTATGTGACCCGATCGTTGCTGCGATCAACTAGTATGTGACCCGTGTGTTGCTGCGATCAAGGAAACATGGCATGTATTCTCGTAGGGCTATCTTATGTTCCAATTAGAACACTATCAATACTCTCTTTCTACATGTATAGTCTATTGTATTTCTGAGAATGATGCATGACATTAACCTCTTGATAGATTTTAACAAACATGAATAAATGTAAGATTCTGCAAAGCATTCTCAAAAACCAAGCTTGGGAACTTCTCATAAACATTATCTTTCATGAGGTGCTAGCCTTTGTTTAACAAACTTAGGAGTACTCTCCTTCTATTGGGGTGGGTAGAGAGAGAGAGAGAGAGAGAGAGAGAGAGAGAGAGAGAGAGTCCTTCTTTTGGTCTATATATGTAAGATGATTCAAAGCATACTTTACAACCAATCTTGGGAGCTTCTCATAAACATTATCTTTCATGAGGTGCTATCCTTTGTTCAACAAACTTAGGAGTGCTCTCCTTCTATTGGGGTGGATAGAGAGAGAGAGAGAGAGAGAGAGAGAGAGAGAGAGAGAGTACTCCTTTTGGTCTATATGTAAGATGATTCAAAGCATACTTTAAAACCAAGCTTGGGAGCATCTCATAAACGTTATTTTTCATGAGGTACTAGCCTTTGTTCAACAAACTTAGGAGTGCTCTCTTTCTATTGGGGTGGGTAGAGAGAGAGAGAGAGAGAGAGAGAGAGAGAGGAAGAGTCCTCATTTTGGTCTATTTTGATCTAGTAATGCTACCAAACTTAATGATAGAGATTAGATAAGTTAGCATGGTGTGAAGAGATGAATGCTAAGAGAAGTCAATGTGAATAAAACCTTTTTTGAAAATGGAGTGGGTTCTGGAATTGGTTTAAATGATAGGAACACAATTGGATTCAATGTCTCTACTCCACTCTCTTACTTGCTTCTATCCTTGCATCTTTCTTATGACCAAGACATGGTAGTAGTGCACATCATAACAACCTATATAATAAGAAGGATGTCTTTTCCTTGGTCTACCTAGGGTTGACAAAAGTGCTACCAAGTTAAGAAGTACAAACTGGGTAAGCTAGCAAGTTGTTAAAGATGAGGACCAACTATTGCTACATTGTGTACGAAAAGATTAAGGCTCATAGTTTCCAATGTACCAAGAAAGTTTCAAGTTTCAAAGAGATGTTTTGGCTTTCTATTAATATTAAAAATGTGATTGACCCTTCCATCTATGTTTCTCTCTAGATGACTCGCTTGCATCTCTATCTACAATTTTTTCACAAGCATAGTAATGGTTTAAATCATCGCCTAATCACAATAATGCATAAGAAGCTTAATACAATAAGGTTCACATTATTTAAATGTGAGAACTGAAAGTAGAATAAGGTTGCTTAGTTATTTATTTTTGTAAGAGTTTTGTCCATTATGTTAAACCGAAGGATGTGGTGCAAAATGAAGTCGATACTTGAAATCATGCATGCCATTGATCTTTCTCTCCCTGAATTACAAAAGCATGTTCCTCTTTGTGAGAGCATATTGTATTTAACCATTTACATGCTTGAAACTATTCCCTTATGCACAATCTATATCATACCAACCATTTGGATTAGCTCCTTAGCTCATGCTCCCTTACATGTGAGACCGAACATTGAGACAATGTAGGAGAGCATCTTTTTGTATGCACATTATATGCTTTGAAAATTTGAGAGTATAAATATCATATCCTACTTAGTGTTCAGCTTTTGATCACATCAAATTTATTTTCTTACATTTTTGTTAGTTGCCACCATTCTATCCATAGTAGGGGAGCATCTTCTTCATGTGAACTTTAAAGATGCCCCCAATAAATAAGATGCCACCATTGATATCAATAAGAAGTTATAAAATATTCCAGCATCATAGAAAAACCTCAAATTTTTTCAAAGATTTGAAGCATGTAATAAAGTTGGAATGATATAGAAATGATACACATTAGTCTCTCTCTCTCTCTCTCTCTCTCTCTCACACACACACACACACACACACACACACACACACACACATTAGTCTCTCTCTCTCTCTCTCTCTCTCACACACACACACACATATACACAATGTGTGCTTGAGTTCAAGACTCTATGAATAGATAATTCATTAAAATATGGTTGTTTTTAAGCGCACACACACACACACACATATACATATGCATGTTTCTATGTATATAAATAAATAAATAAAATTGGAATGACATAGAAATGATACACATAAGTCTCTCTCTCTCTCTCTCTCTCTCTCACACACACACACACACACACACACAATGTGTGCTTGACTTCAAGACTCTATGAATAGATGTTTCATTGAAACTATGGTTGTTTTTTAGATGTAAAGCTCTCTCTCTGTATATACACATATATGTATATGTGTGTGTACATACATACATACGTATGTATACATATACATATTATGTCAAAAAATAATGAAGCAATTTATCTCCAAAACCTACATAACCAACTCACATTCTAGTTTTAGCTTCTTGTATTCAAAGATAATCAGTCTTCTTATGAAAAGCTACAAAGTTTTTTATTGTTGGAGAAATTTCATCTCACAACCAAGGTTTTTTTGGGAATTTTGAAAAATTTGAAGAAAATTTCAAAAATTTATGAAAAACATTTTGGGGTATTTTTGGGCTTTTAGCTAATTGAGGGATATTTTGGAAATTTTTACAAATTAGAGGGGTATTTGGGTAGTTTTTCCTATATATATACGTGCGCGCATACACACACACATATACATATGCATGTGTCTTATGTGTGTGTGTGTGTATGTATGTGTGTGTGTACATATCAATGTATATATCTATGTGTGTAAATAAATAAATAAATATATGTATGTGTATTATGCTTGAATCAAAGATTTGCCAAATAGGTCTTGAGGCTTCCTGCTATTGTTCTAGTACAGTAATTATGACATCCAAAATTTCTATCCTCCCCCCTCCCCCGTAGCAAAACCTCTCTCTGTCTCTCTGTCTCTCTCTCTCTCTCTCTCTCTCTCACACACACACATACACACACACACACACACACACACACACATGTTGGGTGGATAGTAGTTTGCATGGAATATGATTGGTCGCTCTCTCTCTCTCTCTCTCTCTCTCTCTCTCTCTCTATATATATATATATATTCATTTTTATTGAAGACTCGTGCAACGTTTAGTGTCTTTTTAAATTGTTCCTACACCCCTGAACATTTTGCTATAGCTTTCTCTCTCCCTAATTCTCCTTGACGCATCATTCATTGGACGCTCAAAATTTATCCCCTCTCTCTCTCTCTCTCTCTCTCTCTCTCTCTGTGGTTTATTTTTAATAGACACCCTTGCGTGTCAAAATTTAGAGAGTTTATAGATTTTTAAGTGTGACCCACATTTTAACTCTTAAAAAAATAAAAAGGATAAAATATCCGAGAACTGGTAAAAGGTTCGTCAACTGAGCAATCTCTCTCCTCATTTGGGGTGCCAATGTGAGGCCCTGGTTTTTATTAGGCATTTCATCCATTTTCTATAGATGAAAACCGTTAGGTATCCTTTTAAAATTACACTATAATGCAGAGAAAATCATAAAATTTGAAAATTGAAAGGGCTTGAAGGATGCCCTTGGTGAGATATAGTGCATATGAGATCAACGATAAAATCTCTCTCTCTCTCTCTCTCTCTCATGCATGTGCATGGGTGCATACACATGCCTCTCCCTCTCTCTCTCTCTCTCTCTCTCTCTCTCTCTCTCTCTCTCTCTCAAGACGATAATAAAATATATCTATCTATCTATCTCTCATAGCCAATAACGTGGATTGACCTCTTTATATGTATGCATTCCTCAAAGCAAGACATCACCAAGTCGACTTGAGGCAAGCTTTTTTCTCTCTCGATCTCTTCAAAAAAGAAAAACTTTTAGAAATCTATAAAAATATCAAAATTGGCCTGGAAAAAATTCTTTTGGAAAGATAAAACCAAATATACATACTGCAGAAAAATTAAATTTTTATTAAATAATAAAATTTTCATTAAAATTATTCTTTTTTAATTATGTATATTTAAACTGAAAGATTTATTCTATGCAAAGTAGAAAGTAGAAAGTCTATTGACTTTACATTCTGAAAAGCCTGTCACTTCTTACAATGTTACCTTTTACTTTTACATTTTAAATCTAACCTTTACTTTAATTTTGCAAGGTTTTCTCTCAAGTGAAACAGTGATTGACGCATGGAGGGTCTCTTCTTCCTTGAAAAATTTAAGCTGCTTCATACATAGTATAGATATAGACTTGCTAGTATTTTTGGTTTTCTTCTTTTGGAGGGGAAAACTTGCGATTGCTTAATAATAGAGATTTTCTTGAACACTATTTAGAATTAACCTATAGAATGCAAGACAAGTTAAGCCCTGTGAGGCTATGAAATTAAAGGTGAAATAAAAAGAACTCCTTAATATGTGTGTGTGTAGAATTTACTAGAATTGTGCAAGGTGTAGCTTCACTTTAGCATCCTAAAACAATAATATGTAAGAAAATTCAAGACATGTAAGGATGTGAAATGAAAGGTGAAATAAAAAGATCTATTCAATATTTTAAAACAAAAATAACATTTAAGGTAAGTCTCAATCAATCATCGCTTAAAAAATTTAAAGTATTTCTTTTAGAAAGCAGAAAAGGAAGAATAAAGGTTTCCATCATTCACTTTCCATTAGCTCCCAAGAGCTCCACACTACACTAAGGCCACAATACGTTCAACTCATCACTCATAAGAAAAGCAAGCTCTTGCCGTTGATTTTTAAGGTCAAAACATTGAAACTAATGGGATTTATGCCAAAATCTATGGCATTTTCAAGAGACTTGTGATGCGGAGCCCTGCCAACAAAACAACGCACCTGAAGAGCAAGCATCGTTGAGTTAAAATTATATAATTACTTGTATGCTCTAGATCACTCATTGCATTTGTATCTTTTTGGCAATTCGTGCCTCGAAGATGCTCTTTAAAGATGGAAGTATACAGAGCATCATCATTCCATAGTACCACCTCTCTTTTAGCTATGATGTGTAACTCTCCTCTTTGTGTCACATTTTATTCAAGGTTGACATTTGTGGATAACATTTTTCAATTGAAATTCCTTAATCTTTATAGAGAAATTAATCTTTATTATGATGCATAAAATATATAGGATGAGTGAGGATTCCTTCAGTAGATGAATTCTTTGATTTTAATGGAGCTCCTTTGATATGGCTATGATTCCATGAGAATAAAATGAGAGGATTTTGCTTTTGAGCTTATTGAAAGAAAGTGAAGTTGCATAAGATAAGAAACTCACTATTCTAAGTGTAGTAGATTAGGTACCTGTAAGTTATAAGCTTATTCTTTATCCTTGCATGTGACTTGTCTATCATACTCCTAATTTTGCTAGGTTACTTTATTGTATAGCATGCCATCGCGTGATCAAACACGAAACCGCCTTAAAATCCGTTAGAATCTCTCCAATTATAAGATGTTGAATCACTTTTTGAGAGCACTATCGCATTCTGCCAAAATTGCATGCATCCAGTGTTGGTTGGCATTTTAATATGTGGGGACATAATCCACTCAAAAATCCAAGCATTATGGACATCATTTGTTTATCAATCAAGCCCATTCCCCCCTTTCTTATTTATATTTATCAATTGTTTTTAAGCAATAGGATACTATTCAATAACAAGTGGGTTAAGATTGCAAATGAAGCAAATCAATGGAAACTAGAAGGTTACTAATTCTTTTTCACAGACTAATTACCAGTTTACAAAACCGTTTCTACTCGAAAGTGTGGTTGGATATACATGAGATTTGCCCGAAAAAATGCATATGCTTAGCAACCACTTATAATGATTTTTTTGGATATTCTTTAACCATTGAAATTGATTGTTTGATTATAACACTTGTGTGTTACTTCGTCTATAAAAAGAAGTCCTCTTGCTCATTTTACAATAGCATTACATTGAGACTCTGTGCAATCCATCCTATCATTTTTCAGCCCCCAAAGTTCACAACTTCTCTGCATATATATGAGCAAGGGGCTGCAACATGGCAAGGCCCTCCCGCAACGTGGACAAGTTAAGAAAAAGATTGTCGCTGACTTGGTTCATGGAGTTTCTCAACTTGTTAAAAGAGCCACATCTACTAAGGTGTCCAATGCTCCTCTTCACGTAGTATCTTGTAATAAGCATGGACAGACTTGAAAACTTGAGCAAAAGTCTGAAAAGAGCCAAATAACTAGCTACTATTTTGTGTTTCAAGGAAGTTCTAAGGCTAGCTTATGAATAATGTTATGTTGATAAAAAATGTAAGAGTTTGCTAATGTGAGAGATATTTTCTTTGTGAGTCCACTTGTGAGCTTGAATTTTTTTTTTGGGTGAGTCCACTTGTACTTACTGAAGAATAGAATAGATTGGGTATAAGAGTATGAAGTAATGGTAGTATTCTTAACTACCATTACTCTATGAATAGTAATGGTATGAAGTAATGGTAGTATTCTTTAGAAAACAGGTCAAGAAGAAGGGTTTTAGATGGTTATTTGTAAAATGGTTCTTTCATTTAAGAGCTTGGTACAGCTGTCCTTTTTACCTTTGTACAACAACGAGAATCCTTCACATACCTTTTTCTTGGCTTTCTAAACAAACCAGGAGTTTTTATCTTTTCCTTTTTGAAATAAGCCTTGATGAAGAAGAGAGTTGGGATACCTTCGAATATTCTTTGATCAATTTTTGGCCCGTTAAAATATGGTCTACAGGCAGGAGAAAGTTATCCAAAATAAAATTTGTTTTTGTTTGCTTAGTAAATGGATCTCTTTATTAAAGGGCCACTTTTGATTACTTTATATGTTTTCTAGTTTTATAAAACAAGTTTTATAGTTTGTAAATGATCTTCAAATGATATATTTCATGTTTATACTTTGAAATGTCGACATGAGTCTTCACCTTTTTATGTTATAACACTAATATGGGAATTATTTTATTGTTATGGACGAATTAGCAACTATGTCTAAGAAATTTTTCTAAGAAGACTAAAGTTCCCAAGAGGAAGTAGTGTTCAATTTCTATGTTGTTATGAAACTAAAAGTACTTTTTGTGAGTAAAGACATTGATAAACATGTAAAATAGTGGTGTTTATAAACACCAATAATAAACATGTAGTTTAAGATTTATGTTGAAGGGAGTTTCAACTTAACTCTTTGTGGAGAGAGGTAGCTAGGAAGGTCAACAATAAAGGGCTCAATCATTTGAGCCATCTATGAGATAACAAGAACAAGAGCTAGAAAACTATTCACCTCTTGCCTACCCAATTTCTATAAAAGGAGACCAAAAGATTTTTGTTCATTAGAGTCTTGGATGGGCTAGGCACGTATTGTATGTTGGTGTGTGAGCCTATGTTTGAACGGAAGGCATGGCGGTGGCTCAAGAATAGACCTTTTTGCAAACCAAAGACCAAAGACATTTACCATTGTCTCTTTGCCTCGCCACATTGGTTCTATTCCCTGAATAAGCTATGGAGAAAGCAATGGCCGGAAGTAAGGTGGATAGTGGTTACTAATAACATTTGGAGGACATCGTGGCCTTTGACGAGATGAAGATTTTTCTTTCGAAAGTGCTATGGGGGGACTATGCCGACAACAGTGAAGAATGGGCTCTTATTTGCCTTCTTCTCTGGGATCATGCAAGAAAGTAAATAAATGTTTGCTTCATAAAAGTAAGAACCCTTGTGAGCCAGCAGTACTGCTATTAAGTTAGGGATAGCCTGCGTCTTTTGTGTGTAATTGAACCTTCTCTTGTATCTACCTAGTCATGTGGATGTCCTGGCTTGGATTGTGAGTAGGGCTAGTCTTGTAATTTTTTGGTTCGCTTAATATAACATTGTATTTAGCTGTATGATATTGGTCTTAATGATCCGATCACACTTGTATCCACATCCCAAAAGAACAACCTTATTAGCAAATATGAAGCACAATGCAAGAGGGAGCAAAGAGCCATAACAAAAAGAAAAATAGAGGAAGCAACAACATGGGTCTATGTAGATATCGTTGATGATGTCATAAGAGCAAAGATAGCAAAAGATATGGTATGATATATTCTTCAACAAACAAATGGAATGGACGTGGATAGTAAGAATACATCTTCAATCAGCTAATTCAACATCCATTACTATAAACGATTTCCAAATCCACAAGGCACCAGTGCCATGTTTAGACATGCTTATATAAAGTATTTGCAACACACTAAGCATCTTGAAGAGGCCACAAATTGAGCATGATATATTCCTTAAGAGGTATACCATGATGATTCTCCTAAACTCCAAATAGATAGACAAATTGGGAGGCTTTAATGTTAGCGGCCTCCAAACTACTATCCGTTCATAGAAAGAATCTATATGGATCAAGATATTGACTACTCCAAAAAAACGACAACTTCACATTGTCTTTTTTCACATGTAATTGGAGGCTTCAAAGAAGCCGCATACCTCAAGAGGTAAAGGATCTGAGGTCAACTTTTGGACAGTTGAGACTTGTTTGTACCCTAACAAAAAGGACATAGGTCAAAAGAGAATTGGTCAAAATGACTACCTCACACATCCCTTTTATATATTGAAAGTATCACAGGCATGTGTGAATTTGTTGCTATGGAGGTGAGTGGTAGATAAATAGTTAAAATAGCTTTTTGACATATCTATTTTCAACTATCAACCATGTAATAGCAGTCAAATAGCTATCTACTAGCTATATGATAGAGCTAGGTACCTAGCATATCAGTATTTTATAGACATTATATTTTTATTAAAAATTAATTCTGATAACAATTTTTGTCAAATACTTGTGTTAGAGCCTTGTAGCTACTAGGTATCTATGTATCAACATGCACAACTAAAAACTACCTAATATTTGCTAGTGAGATAGTAACCTTTTGATAGCTATGGCAAGCTAATTGTTGTCAAATAGCAAGATAGCAGGCTATAAGAAGCTTTTCAACACATGATGATGGCAAAGAGCTATGTAATATCTGTCAAATATTTAGTTGATAGCTACCTACTAGCTATGTGATAGAACAAGATAACTAGTTGATAGCTACCTACTAGCTATGTGATAGAACAAGATAACTAGTGAAAGATTTCTCATCAATATTGATAGCTAATTGTTGGTAATAGGTGTCACATTTATGATATATATAGCTATCTATTCACTATTTGATAGAACCAAGTAGCTAGTACATATATATTTTAGTTCTAATAAGCAACTATTAACAATTGGTATCTATATTAGCTATCATATACCTATGTGCTAGAACTTGATAGTTATGAGGTAGTTGTGTAATCTCTCTTGTTTGCTATTGGCTATCTAATAAATCTTTATTAGTGAATCCTGATAGCTCTCCAATAGCTGCTAGATAGCTATTGTTACCTAATAATTTTCTAATGGGTGGTTGTCAAATTCCTATGTGCTAGAACCTAATAGCTATGAGGTAGCTTTGTAGTATCTCTTCTTTGCTATGGGCTATCTAATAACTCTTTATTAGTGAATGCCAAAAACTCTCGAACCTAATAGCTACTACATAGCTTTTTGATATCTATTGTTTGGTATTAGCTATATAATAACTGTCTAATAGTGGCTCTTAACATCTTTCTAATAGTTACTACATACCTGTTGTTATATAATAAATCCCTAATAGTTTTCAAATACCTATGTGTTAGAACCTAATAGCTTTGTTTTATTTGAAAAATACTAGGCTTGTTATGAGCTATCTAGATAGTTATTACAATGTTGCTAGCTAGATAATTGCTATTAATAGCTATCATGCATGTATGAGTAGCTGTGACAAATAACTTTCCAACTATGTAATAGCTATCAAATAGTTATTATGATAGCTATCATATAGCGATTACAATATTGTCATCGAGGTAAAAACTATTAATAGCTATCAATTATCAATAACTATTACCCTACTTTTTATTTAAGATATATCAAGAAAGTACTAAACAATCGTATATATAAACTATTAGTTAGCTATTACCAGACAATAGGTGCTTGACATCTATATACCAAAAGTTAGCCACTGATAGCTATTGTGGGAGTCATTATTAATTAGATTATATAGTTAGTAGATAGGTGTTTGATAGCTAATGTTAAACAATAATTTTGTAATAACAAAATGATAGGTACCCAATTGCTACTAGAAAAAACATAGTATTCTCTTTGATAATCATTTATAGATAATCTATGTGTGAATCTTATTATCATCCAACTAATAACTGTTTAAAACCTATTGAAGTGCTAGTGGAACCATCTGGTAGCTATATCTAGCTAATAGCTATCTAGACATAAACATAAGGGAGCTACGAATAGCTACCTTATGACTACATTATTTCTTCGTATTGATGACTTTCTATGTTGTGGATCACAATTTGATCTCTACCAATGTTTCAAGGATGCCAAACTTGATGTTGCAATCTAGCTTTGTGCCTTTGAATAAAAAAAACCTTACTTTGTGAAAAAGCTTAAGGACAAGTTAGAATGTTGTTGTATCTACCATGCACAAATTCCATACTTGAAGTCTATCAGTCACATGCGTACTCAAGCATTCAGAATGCATGGTGGGTTGTGCAAATGTACATGCACGGTGTCCATGGATTCATCACTTCCAAAAGCATGTTTGCAGCAAATCACCGTCATGAAGAGCATTTCAAATCTTATAGATTCTATTTTGTATCCCAAGCAAGCTAATTCTACTTATATATCATGCTCTAAAATACCACATGGGTGATTGTACCAATTGTAGGGTAAAGAAAAAAAATTGTTGTTCACAGGAATTATTGCAAGGCACCATAACCATTAAAGTTAGATTATTGGAGGATGTGAAAATGGGCACTTCTGAATCTCAAAAGAAGAAAAAATGAAAGGAAGATATACGCCAAGACAGTGCTGATTTATTGCAATTGTTTAAGACACATCTTTAAAAGTCCATAAATGGCAGGTTGAACAGTTCAAATTGTGCATCACAAATTTTCTAGGTGAAGTCATTGTATTTGTGGTAGACTTTGCTAAAAATTACGCATTCAAGGAGGAGAATGAAATCAAATCCATGTATTGATATTCTACCCAAGTCACCATTTTTGTACACATTACCTACTAGAATGTTAAGCAAGACTTTACACTTTTCATTTCTGATGATAAGCAGCATGATGCCCCCTTTGTGCACCATTACCTCATGCTAGATTGGCAGGATAGAGGCTTAGATGTCAACCGACATTGAGTTTGGTATGATAAAGTGTGTTAGCAGCATCTAACACTTCACAGATTATGCACAAGCAAAGGATGTGCAAGAGATATGCAGCATAATATTTTCCATTTATTTTGTACAAATCTTAAGATCATTTGAGTTCCAATTTGTATAAGGTACATGCTAAAAGGGTAAATTTAATTCTATTGTAAAAATGCTTGGAGTCCATGCCTATAGAAGTAGCCTATGCTAAATGATGAAGCATTCTTGGATGATCTTTGCTCTTTGTATGGTTGATGCTCATGAGGTTCTTGGGCCTTCCATGTCCTTGAACTCTTGATTCTTTTTAATCAATTTCTCATTCCTTCTTGTTAATCCACTTAGAATTGATTATATGTATGCGAAGTTGTATTAGTGATTTTAGATCTCTAATCGTATAGTGTGTTCAAAGTGATTAGTGAGTAGGTTTTTGTGTCTGATTAGAGGAATTCCGTGTTCCATGGATTCTCTCTATGAGGGATAGAAGGATCCCCTAAATCCTCTATTTTGATGCATCCAATGATGCTCGTGCCTCCAAGCCCTATCTAGGTTGTAGCTCCACAGATTGATAATTTTGTTGATCATTGATTGCAATTAGGCCGATGCTATGATGATCCCCAACATTTGACACCATTGTTAGGGATTGATAACCTAAGCTAGTGAGTAGAGGATGTTATGAATAGAGCAATTGTATCACTGGTATCATTGTTTTTCTAGTGTGCTTAACTCAAATTAGTGTGATTTGATTATGTGTGTGCAAGATATTGAAGTTACTTTTTGAGTTATGAATACCCCAAACCCCCCATTTTCACTCCCAAATTCACTAATGTCATACTACATATTATTAATGTTGCTTCATTTCTATTCTAATTTTACTAATTTTATGCTAACTTTCACTAACATTTGACTAATTTCACTTACCTAACCGCTAACTTTTGAAGTGTAATGTATGTGTAATCTCCTAATCAGAGGATGATTTTATCACTTAATCAAGTTTTTGCACTAATCCGTGATTAATCTTATGTTTTGAGTGATTAATTTTTTAACCTACATTGGTCAATTTTAAAACCAACGGTGTTGCATACACTTCTATGTGCAATGATGCGTCCTTGTGCAAGGAGCAAGGATGGCTTACAATGCATTGGTAGTGTAAGTGCACTAACTTGCTAAATTGAATTCTTGATTAGTTATTGTGGCTCCAATGTGTGCTAATCATTTTTTGCTAAAAATAGGTGTGTAAATCAAGTAGCCTATAACTTGTTCATGGATTTTCCTTGCATTTGAGTGAAACTGCTGGTCAAGTTTGATTAATGGATCATGTGTGTGTCAAGATTAAGCTTAATTTCAAACAAGAATTAGTGTGTGCATAGATATTAATTTGTGCATCATGCAAGAAAAAGCAAAAACAAAGCCATAAATTCAAGTGTGTTGTGAATGTGCATCAAAAGTGTGTGGAACCATTAGGTACAAGCCTAAGTGCATTGCCAAATGGGCCAAATTTGAACTTATGTGATAATTTTGGAGTGTATGCATTGCTTGATTAAGTCAAATAAGGATTAATTTTTGAGAAATTATATTCATATATGATCACAATTGGAACAATGCAATGAAAATTCAATGGATTGATTGCATAATTTTTTTGTCTAAATTTGGGTGTGTGTGCCTATTCAATGGCATTATCTATCCAATTAGAGGATGAATGATTATCATACCTAAAGATGGGTCTATGCATCCTTAACGATTTGAGATTTGAGATGGGTGACTCAATTGTACACAATTGAGGATGATTTAGTGTATTACTTTTGATTTTTGATATTGGAATTTAGGGACTCAATTTGCAATGATGATAATTGGGAATGGTTTTGTGAATGAGAGAACGTGTGACTTAATTTGAGCAATGCCAAATTGAATAGAATGTAAATTGCAAGAGTTTCAATTTTGTATTCCATTTTCATATGCGTGAGATTAGCAAAGCATAAAGGTGAAGAAAGATGAATGACCTTTCATAATTTACTATGATTAATCTGAGTCATCAATTGGTTTGAGTATGATTGCTTAATTAATGTCAAATTGAGTATGTTTTATGTGTGGTCATAAAAATTCAATTTGATCTAATATGGAATTTGCATCAATTTTATGTATACATTTGTGCCAATTGACCGATTGTGAAGGTTTGAAGAGCTATAATACATAATTTTGAGAATTTTTTCACAAATTATGATGATTATTGAAAATTAATCAATCCGATTAGCATTTACTAAAGGGAAACATGTTTCAAAAAACATTTAATTAACTTTAAAAGGAAATGCATCTTTTCTACACCATTGAATGGCTTTGGACCTATGTTTAATGTGGAATTTTCTCATAACTTTGTGTGAATGATACTCTCCCCCCTTTCAATGGCCATTCTTGAACCACGCACCACCCACCACACATCATCGTTTTGTTTCTCTCATTCGTTCCTTGCCGTGGAAACAAGCCTCGACAAAATTTCCAAAAAAAAAACATCAAGAGAAGGAAAAAGATGATGTTCTTTCATCCATTTTCTTACCCTCGTTGGTTTGAGGTCCTACTCATCATGCTGTCCACCAACTTGTGCTAGCTCACACGAGCACAACTACACACACACATTTTCAAGTTGTCACTTGCCTTGGCCCCATGCCACGATCTGGTTTTCCATTTACTGCTACCCATAAGCCACAACCTATACACACACTCATACTCTCAAGAAATTTATTTGTTCATGCATCTTCTCTTCTTGAAAGTTCTCACCAATTTTACCACCACTTGCTATAGGAAATCACTAGCCACAGCCACTTGATCCACACACTACTCATTCTATGTGCCAAACATACACACGCTTAAATTCACATGCTAGCCCACCTCAACCTTTTTTCTCCTTTAAATATCCCTTATTTGTTGATTTCATGTGTGGTCCACCATTCTACATGTTCACCCATCCTCAAAATCTGCACACGCAGCAACAATGACCGATGTTAAGCACTCAAGTCTTGGGCTGCCTACCATTGAATGCCATCTCCCACACACACACACACACACAAAAACCCCATACACTCTCTCACTATCATGGTTGTGCCATAGCTGACTTTTGCCCGAGTCGTGTGCTGATAGTTGCATGCCTCTCGCTTTGTTCGTAAGGCTTTGATCACATGAGGCTTCGCTATCAGTATAGATAACTATGCCAACTATGACCAAGCAGAACATAAAATGAATAACTAATCTTGTTGCACAGTCACACAAGGATTAGTTATTCATTCAACCACCCAAATATGCCTTAAAATTCACAACTATGCCAAAATTGGCATAGTTACAAAGGGTAGGCATAGTTATTCATTCTATGCTCTTTTTTGTGTGTGACCAAGAATGAGGCTTAATTATACGTTAAGATAAGAGGTAAATAAGTTTCATGTGACCACCACCTAATCACACAAGTAGGTGATAATTATTCACATGTGCATGCACATGTTCCCCAATTTGCAGTGCAAAATAACAACCCCCTCCCTTGCTCGCTAACTTCATAGTCCATCCCTACCATGAGGTTGCATGTGGCCGGTATCCACACACACCCTTGCCAACTCACATGCACACAACCATACACACACTCAATTCTCTCCCACACACACATGCATCTCTTAAACTTTCCACCATCATGCTCTTTTGATCTTGTTTTTTGCTTAGCTGATCAGCTAAAAGAAGCATCAAAAGGACACCATTATCATTTTTCATTCCCACTTATTGTATCAAAACCTCAATTATTAATGAGAAATCCTGTAAAATTCCAAATTTGTTGTATCATAATTGATCGTGAAAGGGTGTAAAGGGACCAAGGGCTTCCAAATTTGTAACTAATTGCAGTTCCTAAGCCTTATTACTCAGCCAAATTAGCTAGGGATCCATTTCATAAACCTTGTCTAAGGTATAAAAGCCAATTTGTGTAACTTTTGACCTAAGTTTCTGGATAAGGAAAGTGTGTGTACGTTGCAGTACAGTATTGCGTTCTCTTTTTCTTCAATTGTTTGTGTCTCCCTTGTGCGGTGTTGCATTGTGATTTTGAGCATACCAACGCGCTTGCATGTGAAAGCTCTTCCTTTCTACGTAAGTTTCTTGCGATGAAGTTGTGATTTTAGTCATGCCTTTCTACAAGTTGTTTTCATTCCTTACGCATCATACACACATCCAAACTGGTTTTTGACCATAGGAATAGATAGAGCACGTCCTAAGGAAGCTATAGAGTGCTTTAGAGTCGGAAACCAACCTGTCCAAAATAGGTTGTTTATCTTTGGTGCAATTTTTTTCCAAGTGTCAAAAATGACTTTTGAGCACATGGGAATGATGAGAATACTCTACACATTCTAGGTAGCAAGTTTTGTCGCATTTGGAGCACTTTAGCTACATGAATTCATCGTACTTGTAGATAGAAGGTTAGATTTTGGTGTTTGACACACACCTGAGACTGATCTAGGTGAAAGCACACTAGACTTGGGTTTTTTGAGAGATTAGCTATCTCTTGTAGCCTCCATGCACTAGTCGGATCAACTACGTCCCACGGATTGACATTTTATGTGTCTAATTCACTACAAGAGGTACTTAATAATAGCAACGCTCACAGTGCGACGCTCAAATGTGAAAACCCACGGCGTTGCTATAGGCGTTGCTATGGGTGTTGCTAAGTTATAAGTAACTTAGCGACGCCCATAGCGATGCCTGTATCGACGTCACCACGGGTAAAAAAGTAACCGAGAGCGTTCAAAAACTGAGATCTCAGATCTGCGTTTTCGATGCGCGCTCAAGCAAGCAAAGGTAACCCGTGCTCTCCCTCTCTCTCTCTCGTTCTTCTCCACACACACACACACACACGAGGAGAGGAAGGAGAGCCAGGTTTTCTCCTTCGCTCTCCTCACTCTCATGGTCCCTTCCCCTCTTTCTCTCTCCCTCTCTCTCTCTCTCTCTCTCTCTCACACACACACACACACACAATGTGTTTTTGAGAGAGAGAGAGAGAGAGAGAGAGAGAGAGAGAGAGAGAGAGAGAGAGAGCACATGCATAAACAAATAATGCATACACACACATTGAGAGAGGAAAAGAGAGAGAGAAAGATATAAAACAAAGAGAGAGAGAGAGAGAGAGAAGAAGAAGAAGAAGAGATTCTTAACGTCGCAGGAAACTATCCCAAGAGACCTTAAAGATCTAGTCGACGAGGAGTTGAACTCAAGACCTGTTATTCAAGAGGGAAATGGCATAACCAAAATTTTCCTCCTTTTATTGGCGTACACACACACACACCCGAGAAGAAGAGAGTTTAATTTAACGTCTTAGGAAACTAATTCAAGAGACCTTAAAGATCTACCCGACGAGGAGTTGAACTCAAGACACCTGTTATTCAAGAGGAAAATGGCATAACCAATCTACCACACTTGGGTGTTAGAAAGGTTATACCATTTTCCTTTTTTTTATTGGCGCACACACACACACCCACACACACACACACACACACACGAGAAGAAGACACTACAAGAGGTTGTGTGCTCTTGTGATGTTGTTAGCGACGGAAATACATTGGGTTTTTATAACCCCCGGCGTCGCTACGACCGTCGCTACGAGAGCGTCGCTATATGCGTCGCTATATAGAAACGCTCATAGCGACGCTCATAGCGACGGTTATAGCGACGTTTACACTGAAGACTATAGCGACGCTACAGAGCCATAAATAGTGACGGTTATAGCGACGCCCGAGAGAAATTTTTTTTGGTGGCAGGGCATTGAATGCCCTGCCACCCATCAACCATATTGTACTTGATACCCCATATAAAAAAAGTGCAAGGGTAGATAATAGACCCAAAATAGTCACCCACAAGACGCATTGTTTGCAAAATTGACAATTGTACACATCATAGGCAAAATGAATTGATTGGCAAATGTAATAATGACAATTGTACAACATCATAGGCATAAAGAATTGATTGGCAAAAGGAACTGCGGTGACAAATGTAATAATATACATGGTTCAAAAAGACGTATAAAATCCGTCTCATGATACATAAGCTATGAGAAACCCTAAACTAATGCTATCTAGCTACGGCTAAACTGACGTCGTCTAGTCAGACGTCTCATCGCGTCCAAGCGGCGTATCTGTCGGATTCTGCAAAAAAAGACAATAAGACAGCTTTCAGTAAGTATAAACATATAACGACATTTATAAAACAATACAAAAAATAAAAAAGAGTAAACCCTAATACTAACCATGCCGCCGTAAGAACTGAGAATGTCCATCAGGGCGTTTAAGCCCTTCCTGCCTGCGTACTCGCGCTCGTACGGTGTGGGATCACGTCCTGTCATCGACCACTGTCAAAACATACAAAGATTTCATTATGTTAGAATTAAAAAACTCATAAACCCTAAACTATCGAACATAAAGAGCAATGTGAAAACACTTACAAAATCGGCCTCAAATGATGCCCATCCACCGCTCCCCAAGTGGTGCGAGCTCCCTGCCTCTACTTGCGCTCTGGCTGCATCCTTTTGTTGCTTCCACTTGTCGGGATTCTCGCGCGCTGCTTTCTTCGCATTCTTCCAATCTTCTTTGGCCAGCCAATTTGGCCTGTTCCACCCATTCTTGATTGCTTTTTGCACTTTGGAACGCTTGTGTTTGCAGTATTTGCGCATTCGAATCTTCATCAGGTCTTCATTGAAGCGCTGATCCCGTGTTGGAACGGGAAACTCATCATGAAGTATGCTGATGACTCTGTTTTTTAAATCACTTGGTACTTCACTCCATTTGTTTAGTATGTAGTGTCTAAACAGCTGAGAGCAAAGACCACGCATGCGCGAGATCACCTTCTTGCCGTCATCATCCATGATGATGCCACCGCTGAAGTCGATGGAGTAAGACAAGCCCTCTGGCCGGTGACGCGTGAACCTGGGTGTCCCGGTAGGGGTCTCTAGCGGCGTGTCGATGGGGGTACGGACGTCAGGTGTCTCCATCGGCGTCTGGGCCCCGAAGCGAGGAGTGTCGAGTGGGGTGGCTCCTGGCGGAGTAGGTAGAGGTGTGTAGCTTCTAGGAACAGTCAACCGTGCAAAACCTGGCGTAGATGGTGATGATGTGGCTGGTGTGGGGGCGGGCAAAGAAGGGGAGGGTAAAGAGCCTTGTCAAACACGAGGCGGTGTGGAGGCATCGGTGGCGGAATCCCCACAACAACCGCCACCGCCACCACTAGAGCGCCGGTGTCTAGATGAGTGTGAAGCTCGTCTCGTCGACGCCGAAGCTTCGGAGCGCGTCGAATGCTCTGAAAGAGAGGGAGATGCGGATGGAGTAGGAACGCGCGATGATGCGCCAGAGCGATGACGCTCCACGTACCACTGTCTCTGCTGCGGTGACAAAGAAGAAAGAAACTCCTCATCATCCATACCTGCATTAAACACACGAATATTTAAACTTAATATTGAATGAATAGAGTAGACAATGACGCAAAGACCATTAAATACAATGACGTAATGACGCATATAAATACAATGACGCAATGAATTGAGTGATAGAAGAGGCAAGTCGAAAACTCAGAATTTTCAATCAAAAGATTGAGCGTGAGTAGAAAAGAGCGTTATACACCATGGAAGGTACTTAGAGAGCCAGAGCTTTTACAACACGGAGCAAAATTGTTCAAATACAATATTTGTGGCTTTAAGAGATCTCTCTCTCATCCTCGCATAACTCAGCATAACTTCCTATATCTATATAGAGCTCTCCATTTAAACACATATCCTCTGTTTCATTTTGTAGCTCCTCTGCATGCACCCCATATAGAGTAGTAGCATCTTGATGCTCGTCTGGCACCACCGCAGCGGCTTCTGATTGAGCATCTTCTCTGATCTCCTCCATTGATGCCGTTGTGATTGGCACATGGTAGCCTTCATACGTCCTTGCACTACGAGGGGCTACCTCTATGACGTACCACCAGTTTGATGTAGACTTTGTAGGATGAAATATTACCTGCCAGAGCCACATAACTTACATAAGAGCTTTCAAGCACATAACTTGTAAAAGGGGGATGTTAACTATTTACATACTTACTTGTTCACAATGCTCGGGTAGTACGAAAGTGTCTCTTAGGTCAGTCCATTTCTTAGTAGAATCCACCTCAAGAAAACGAGACTCTCCTCTACGCACAGTAGCGTTGCGACCCTCCATGATTATCTTGAACCATTGCACGTCGAACAAGTCGACAAAAAATCCTCTGTAATCGATCCTCAAAATCTCTTGCAGCGTGCCGAAGTAAGTGAGTTCCGCCACCACAGGATCTGCATCAGAGGAACGTCGTCGACTAGACTGTTCAAATTTTGCCATGATTCCACAATCTTGAGTAAAACGCTTTTTGTCGATTCGTTCCACCCTAAAATGTCGCCCTTTACACCATGCTGCTGTGTATGACTTATACTACAACGAACAAAGATTATGAGTGGCCGTTCAAACGTTTATAAATAAAGTCACTTGCTAGTCGTACATTGCAAACTTACCTTGGTCGCGCAACCCCGAGAGTACTCCCACTCTTCCTCAGTCACTTCGTCACTGCATTGTTGTGCGCTTTTCAATTGGTTGTGCAACCATCTTAAGCTCATGAAGGTTGGTAGGCTTTCCAGAACCGCTGGATAGTGCATCGGTGGTCGTCTTCCCCGTCTCCACTCGATTCGTGCCCTTTGTCGCTCTTGCTTTGCATCCTCATATTGTGAAATCCACTTTTGCATCACTGTATTGTGAAGCATGCAAAATCGGTTGATTTTAGCCTCTAGATCTTCCGTCATCTTCTTCTCAACACCGAGATTGCACATGACAATCCCAAATATGCGCTCATCATCTATGGTTCGCCATAGCGTGTCCCGGGCTTTATCAAATCCGTCTAGCCACTCTCCAATGTACACTAGGGACTCTGATTCCAACCAACCTTCTGCCATGCTACCCTCCGGACGTGCCTTTTGACGCACATATCCCTTAAGCGTTTTCATGAAACGTTCTAAGAAGAACATCCATCTGGACTGAACTGTAGGTAAGATTGAAACCGTAGGCCAATCAGTTAACAGCTGCTGAGCTACCGAAGGGAGATGCAAGGAATTTAGTTTAGTCCCATATACATTCAAATACTTTCCTTTTAAGGGGAACCGCCTCATGACCTGTAAGACGTTAACTATTTGAAGCGAACCAGCTATTTCTACCTCATCAACTATGTGAACAAGAAGATGCACCTGAATGGTTAGCATTGTAGTAGGAAAATGTTTCTCAAACATGCACACAAGCTCCGCAGCATTTAGTTTGGCGAATGGTATGGAGTCTACGTTGATCTCCTTTTGTGAGATCCATTGCACCAGCTTTGCAAGTTTGTAGATTGTGTTACGGATGTCGAGAGACAAACATCCCTCAATGGCAACCGGTAAAATAAACTGTAAAGTATGTGCAGCAATGATATTAAAGTCCACATTTTATGCAATGATATTAAAGTCCACTATGAACGTACCTGACACATTTTATGCCAATCGTGTGACTTCAAACCGGTAAGCTTTCCTTCTTTAGTAAAACACGTTCGGAGCGAGTGCATTACGCCAGTGGGGGTCCGCAAAGATCGAATGGTCTCTTTTACTTTGCGTTCTTGGGCTCCTGTGAAAATCCATGGTGCTTTAGGGAGTTTTATCGATCCATCAGACGCTGTTTGCGGCCAATATTGCTCCATACGATCCACATTTCTAAGGTCAACTCTAGCTCCCAAAGTATCTTTCTTGCCGGTCAGATGGTCCCATAGTAGATTACCCACATTCTTGAATATGTGCATTGGATCGAGCAAGTGATTGATCATGAGTCGGGGCCAGTATGGTAACTCATACCATAGAGATAGTCTCTTCATCCCTGGAGGCAATCCGTCATCGCACATCTCCTTCTGCTCTAACCCTGCTTGTGCAGACATCCTTGGTGGCTCTCTTCCCAAAAAGCCGTTGCGTAACACATGATTCTCTGGAAGATACGCTTGATGACCTTCGTAGATTTGCTTCTTTAGTGAGGGTGCCCTACGTGCATTCAGTCTAGGTCCACATGTGACACATGCTCTGTATCTGCTTGTTTAAAGCCCTGCATGTATACACATGATAATAGATCAACTATGGGAAAAAACAAGATTTACAGTGTCTGAGTGAGGAGTGTCAATAGATCACCTGAGCATTCTGTTAGCCCGGGATAGTCATGCATGGTCCACATTAGAATGCCTCTGATCAAAGCATTCTGTCGTCCTGTGTGTCGGCTCATATCCACCACCTCTATGCCAATCCACAATTGTTGTAGCTCTTCCAATAGTGGACGAAGATACACATCCTTTTGTGGAATTTTTGTCCCGTGAAGATCTACTCGATATCTTTCGGAATCACATTTCGGACACTTCTCCATGTCTATGTATTCCCCTCTGAAAAGAATGCAGTCATTAGGACAAGCGTGGATAGAATTGTAATCCATCCCCAAGTTTCGCAAAATCTTTCTTGCTTCATCTCGGGAATCTGGCATCACATTGTCAGCTGGTAGTATGTGCTCTTTCAACAATCTACACAACATAAAAATATGATACAGTCGTGTAAAAATCTATCAGATCATTATACATTTAGAGTTTTATTAAAGTAAACTAATTGTAATAGATCACCTGAAAAGCGCTGTGACGCTAGTGTCACTCCATCCAAACTTTGTCTGCATATTGAGAAGAACCAGGAGTGCTTTCAATCTAGACATACGTGCTCCATTATACAATGGCGTATCGGCTTCACTTTTCATATCATCATAGATAAGCCTTTCTGAATCCATGATCGTCTCGATCATTTCATCAATCTCGGGCTCAAACATTGCCTCGTTGGGAATGTGCTATGCATGATCATCCCCCGAGCTGTCAGAGTCTACATCTTGTGGACTCACATATGCTGCTTGACCAAAGCGCCTGCGAACACGTCTATTGGGTTGCAAGATTTCTGCTTGTTGGCCAGCGTCAGAGTCCGATGAGTTATAATTGGCAACAACTCGATCTATAATAGATGGATCGAACTCGCCAAATTCGCGAACGTGCTGCAAAGAAACACGTCTTGTCCGTCGCACAGCATGCTTGCATTGATTACAAGGACATAAGACCCTCGTTGAGAGATAGGTGTTTCGGTTGGACGGTCCCACATCCTCGTCACTACTCATAATGAGGATAAAAAACTTATAACCTGGACAACAAATTTAATATTCTATTGGCATTCTTCGTCTTATCTCTCTCTCTCTCTCTGTCTCTCTGTCTCTCTCTCTCTCTCTCTCTCTCTCTCTCACTCTCTTTACCTCACATTCTCTAGTCATGTCCAATCCCCACACACCTCGGTCTAGAGGTGCACGGAGATCAGAACCACCGGGTTATAATCTCGTCTTTATTGGTCAATACCTATATTTGTGGGTACAAGAAATCTACACACCCACATCTACATGATACTGCATGTAGTGGACAAAACCCCTTTGCCTCTTGTCTAGCTGTAGCACTTCACAGCATCTTAACATCTTTTCACAGTAGATCTTTTCACTGTTCGTCTAACTCTAAACCCTAAACCGTAAGTAATTCTTGCGTGGACTCGATCTAACGTAAATAAGCGTAAATCTAAATAAACGTAAATCTAACTAAAAATAAACCTAAATCTAATTTAACGTAAGTCTACATCTAACCTAATCTTTAACGTCTTTTGGGATAGTTTCCTACGACGTTAAAACTCTCTTTTTCTTGTGTGTGTGTGTGTGTGTGTGTGTGTGGGTAAACCTAAATAAACCTAAGTCTAATCTAATATAACATAAATCTAAATCTAACGTAAATTATGTTATATTAAAAAAAAAGAACTAAACTAACAGGGATTATAAGAACCTTAAAACTGACTTAACACATAATTTTTCACATAACTCGGCAAGGGTTGGCATTCTCATCACTAAAGATGTGAGAGTTAACTTCCGGCGGTGACGCTGCCTCATCTCCATCCACATCTGACGACAGCAATTGGCCCTTTAGACCATTCTTGCTCTTGTTACTAACTTTGAAGTTGCTGTTGAATGACTAGAGGTTGTCTAGATGGTCATTGTGTCGGGGATGTAGTGACTCTTGCCGCCCTGAAGATCCACCTTCTTCCCTATCTTCTGAAGACATTTCACCAGTACTTTTGGATCGACGGAGCCCACCATGAGTGAAGGCAGCAATACCCTATATTCCATTGAGGGCTTTCTTCACCCGCTTCATGCAGGCATCGCAGTCTATGGAGACCTAAATCTAATCTAATATAACGTAAATCTAAATCTAGCGTAAATAAACGTAAATCTAGTTAAAAATAAACCTAAATCTAATTTAATGTAAGTCTACATATAACCTAATCTTTAACGTCTTTTAAGATAGTTTCCTACGATGTTATAACTCTCTTCTTCTTGTGTGTGTGCGCGTGTGTGAATGTGTGTGCCAATAAAAAGAGATAAATGGTATAACCTTTCTATCACCCATGCCAAGTATGATAGATTGATTATGCCATTTCCCTCTTGAATAATAGGTCTTGAGTTCAACTCCTCGTCGACTAGATCTTTAGGTCTTTTAATTTTAATTAGTTTTCTACGATGTTAAATTAGTTTCTCTCTCTTTCTCTCTCAATGTGTGTGCATTTTTTTGGATCGTATGCATGTTTTCTCTCTCTTTTCCTCTCTCAATGTGTGCGTTTTTTGTTTATGCATGTTCTCTCTCTCTTTTCCTCTCTCAATGCGTGCGTTTTTTGTTTATGCATGCTCTCTCTCTCTTTTCCTCTCTCAATGCGTGTGTGCATTCTTTGTTTATGTATGTGTGTGTGCATTTTTGTTTTTGTTTGTACTCTCTCTCTCTCTCTCTCTCTCTCTCTCAAAAACACTATGTGTGTGTGTGTATGTGTGTGTGTGAGAGAGAGAGAGAGGGAGAGAGAAAGAGGGGAAGGGAACATGAGAATGAGGAGAGGGAAGGAGCATACCTGGCTCTCCTTCCTCTCCTCGTGTGTGTGTGTGTGTGTGTGTGTGTGGAGAAAAAAAGAGAGAGAGAGAGAGAGAGAGAGAGAGAGGGAGAGCGTTACCTGCTCCTTGCTTGAGGGCGCCGAAAAACTCAGATCTGAGATCTGAGTTTTTGGGCGCGCTCGGTTATTTTTTTAGCCCAGCCGGCGTCGCTATGAGCATCGCAAATTTACAAAGAAAGTTGCGACGCTCATAGCGACGCCGGGAACTTTTTTTTTTTAGCGTCGCTAATATGAATAGCCTCTTGTAGTGAGAGAGTTTTAACGTCGTAGGAAACTATCCCGAGAGAGAGAGAGAGAGAGAGAGAGAGAGAGAGAGAGAGAGAGAGAGAGAGGTACTACTAAAAACGGATCCTGTGTCGACACAAGAAAATTTACGGTAATATTGTTAATCTAAGGCTGATGAAGAGTTGGGATATGCCACAGAGAGAGAGAGAGAGAGAGAGAGAGAGAGAGAGAGAGAGAGAGAGAGAGAGAGAGAGAGACATCATGAAATTTACGATGATATTGCAAAAAATTGTTTTCATTAGCAATGCCTTGGTCGATATGTATGCCAAATGTGGTGCGGTTTGTAAACCACAAAACAATCTTTGTCTAAGCCAATGTTTGGGTTTTTCATTTAAAAAAGTTGTTTAATAGAATCCCTACAAATTTTCGTACAATGCATATCGACAGTACTGCATGCATGCTTGTTCCTTGAATCAAATGTAAGAAAGCGATAGCTAACAAACTATCATCATTTTTTTAAAAAAAGATTTTACTAAAAAAACTAGCCCCTCTAATATTAGAGGAAAAGCATAAGTCCCCCTTCAACACTGGAGGGGATAAAAGTGGCGGGGGAAAGGCACATTCCTTACGGTATTATAAAAAATGTGGAGAATTGTGCCAACTCCACACCATACTTATGTATGGTTTTTTTTCCACAACACACCAACATTCTGTGCACGATGTTTGCATAAAAAACACTAGCATTTTGCACGTGCATGTTGCTGTATTGTACAGTTTATCAAAACAAACACTACAAGAGGTACTTAATATTAGCGACGCTCGTAGTGTGACGCTCAAATGTGAAAACCCATGGCGTCGCTAAGTTATATGTAACTTAGCGACGCTCATAGCGATGCCCATAGTGACGCCTATAGCGATGCCGACAGGGACAAAAAAATAACCGAGAGCGTCCGAAAACTGAGATCTCATATCTCAGTTTTCGACGCGTGCTCAAGCAAGCAAAAGTAGTCTACGCTCTCCCTCTTTCTCTCTTTCTTCCACACACACACACACACACACACACACACGAGGAGAGGAAGGAGAGCCAAGTATGCTCCTTCCCTCTCCTCACTCTCATGTTCCCTTCCCTTCTTTCTCTCTCTCCGTTTCACACACATACACATTGTGTTTTAGAGGGAGAGAGAGAGAGAGAAGAAGAAGAAGAAGAAAAAGAAGAAGAAGAAGAAGAGAGTCTTAACGTCGTAGGAAACTATCCCAAGAGACCTTAAAGATCTAGTCGACGAGGAGTTGAACTCAAGACCTGCTATTCAAGAGGGAGATGGCATAACCAATCTATCACACTTGGGTGATATAAAGGTTATACCATTTTCCTCCTTTTATTGGTGTGCACACACGCCCACACACCAGAGAACAAGAGAGTTTAATTTAATGTCGTAGGAAACTAATTCAAGAAACCTTGAAGATCTAGCCGATGAGGAGTTGAACTCAAGACCTGTTATTCAAGAGGGAAATGGCATAACCAATCTACCACACTTGGGTGATAGAAAGGTTATACCATTTTCCTCTTTTTATTGGCACACACACACACACACACACACACACACAAGAAGAAGAGAGTTTTAACATCGTAGGAAACTATCCCAAGAGACGTTAAAGATTAGGTTAGATGTAGAATTACGTTAGATTATATTTAGGTTTATTTTTAGTTAGATTTACGTTAGATTTAGATTTACGTTAAATTAGATTAGATTTAGGTTTGTTTTGAGTTTAAGATTAAATTAGATCTAGATTTATGTTTGATGGACTAGGTTTTTTTAGATTTAGGTTAGATTTTAGTGCATGTCAATGAAGGTGCGCTCATGATGGTAAGCATTGTATGAAAAACACTTGCTCATATGAAAAACACTGAAAAAGACTCCGTTTTTCTACATGAGAAAATTTCCTGCACTCATAGCCTCGACAGTCCATGAGGACCAACAATTCCACCTGCATGTTTGACTGCTGCTACCATACAATAAGCCGTCATGATCAGCCAATGAAAGAGCAAATTGAGCCTACACAGAAATTAGTGATGCAAGATGACGATTCCAAGGGTCTCTCTCTCTCTCTCTCTCTCTCTCTCTCTCTCTCACTCACACACACACACACACACACACACACACACACACACACACACACACACACACACACACACACACACACACACACCACAGCCTGTCAAATGTAGAGTAAGAATTAAGTGCTTTGAGAAGGCATGAGCTACATTGCAAGAATGGTGTACCTACATGGTATAGACAAAGATCTTCTGTGAAAAGATGCTAAGATGCTGTGAAATGCTACAGCTAGAGAAGAGGCAAAGGGGTTTTGTCCACTACATGTAGACGTGGGTGTGTAGATTTCTTGTACCGACAAATATAGGCATTGACCAATAAAGACGAGATTATAACCCGGTGGTTCTGATCTCCATGCACCTCTAGACCGAGGTGTGCGAGGATTGGACATGACTAGAGAATGTGAGGTAGTTTACAACGTGAACAGAGAGAGAGAGAGAGAGAGAGAGAGAGAGAGAGAGAGAGAGAGAGAGAGAGAGAGAGAGAGAGAGAGAGAGAGAGAATAAAGATGAAGAATGCCAATAGAAGATTCAATTTGTTGTCCAAGTTATAAGGTTTTTACCCTCATTATGAGTAGTGACAAGGATGTGGGGCCGTCCAACCAAAACACTTATCTCTCAACGAGGATCTTATGTCCTTGTAATCAATGCAAGCATGCTGTGCGATGGACAAGACACGTTTCTTTGCAGCACGTTCGCGAATTTGGAGAGCTTGATCCATCTATTATAGTTTGAGTTGTTGCCAATTATAACTCGTCGGACTTTGACGCTGGCCAACAGGCAGCAATCTTGCAACCCAATAGACATGTTCACAGGCGCTTTGGTCAAGCAGCATATGTGAGGCCACAAGATGTAGCCTCTGACAACTCGGGGGATGATCATGCAGACCACTCTCCCAACGAGGCAATGTTTGAGCCCGAGATCGGTGAAATGATCAAGACGATCATGGATTCAGAAAGGCTTATCTATGATGATATGAAAAGTGAAGGCGATACGCCATTGTATAATGGAGCACGTGTGTCTAGATTGAAGGCGCTCCTTGTTCTTCTCAACATGCAGGCAAAGTTTGGATGGCGTGACACTAGCGTCACAACACATTTCAGGTGATCTATTACAATTAGTTTACTTTAATAAAAAACTCTAGATGTATAATGATCTGATAGATTTTTACACAATTGTACCATATTTTTTTCATTGTGTAGATTGCTCAAAGAGCACATACTGCCAGCTGATAATGTGATGTCAGATTCCCGAGAGGAAGCAAGAAAGATTTTGCAAAACTTGGGGATGGATTACAATTCGATCCACGCTTGTCCTAACGACTGCATTCTTTTCAGAGGGAAATACATAGACACGGAGAAGTGTCCAAAATGTGATTCCGAGAGATATTGAGTAGATCTCCACGGAACAAAAATTCCGCAAAAGGTTTTGCGACATTTTCCTCTGCTTCCTCGCATCAAGCATTTCTTCGAATGTAAGTCCATGGCCACCCTATCATCATGGCATGAGGAGAATAAATCTTCGGATGGTGTGCTACGGATTCTTGCATGTTGCGTAGCCTGGAAATATATAGATGAAACATGGTCGGATTTTGCCAGAGAAGTTCGAAATTTGTGCTTAGGCCTGGCTATGGATGGCGTAAATCCATTTGGTCAAAGATCAACATCTTATAGTGTATGGCCTATTGTAATCATCAACTACAACATTCCCCCGTGGTTGACTACGAAGAAGGGGCACCTATGGCTAAGTTTGATTGTGCCGAGGCGATATGAAGTGAAGAATATGAATGTGTATCTTCGTCCACTATTGGAAGAGCTACAAAAATTGTGGATTGGCATAGAAGTGGTGGATATGAGCCGACACACAGGTTGACGGAATGCTTTGATCAAAGGCATTCTAATGTTGACCATGCATGACTATCCCGGACTAACAGAATGCCCAGGTGATTTACACTCCTCACTCAAACACTGTAAATCTTGGTTTTTCTCAAGCTTATCTATTATCATGTGTATACGTGCACGGCTTCAAACAAGCGGATACAGAGCATGTGTCACATGTGGACCTAGACTAAATGCACGTAGGGCGCCCTCATTGAAGAAGCAAATCTACGAAGGTCATCAAGCGTATCTCCAGAGAATCATGTGTTACACAACGGCTTTTTGGGAAGAGAGCCACCAAGGATGTCTGCACAAGCATGGTTAGTGCAGAAGGAGATATGTGATGACGGTTTGCTTCCAGGGATGAAGAGACTATCTCTATGGTACGAGTTACCATACTGGACCCGACTCATGATCGATCACTTGCTCAATCCAATGCACATATTCAAGAATGTTGGTAATCTACTATGGGACCATCTGACCGGTAAGAAAGATACTTTGGGAGCCAGGGTTGATGACCTTCGAAATGTGGATCGTATGGAGAAATATTGGCCGCAAACAGCGTCCGATGGATCGATAAAACTCCCTAAAGCACCATGGATTTTCACAGGAGCTTAAGAACGCAAAGTAAAAGAGACAATTTCATCTTTGCGGACCCCCACTGGCCTAATGCACTCGCTCCGAACGTGTTTTACTAAAGAGGGAAAGCTTACCGGTTTGAAGTCACACGACTAGCATAAAATGTGTCAGTTATGTTCATAGTGGAATATATCATAGTGGGAATTGTGTAACAAATTTGTGTGTGGACTTTAATATCATTGCTGCACGTGTTTTGCAGTTTATTTTACCGGTGGCCAGTGAGGGATGCTTGTCTCTTGACATCCGTAACACAATCTACAAACTTGCGAAGTTGGTACAATGGATCTCACAAAAGGAGATCAACGTAGACTCCATACCATTCGCCAAACTAAAGGCTGCAGAGGTTGTGTGCATGTTTGAGAAACATTTTCCTACTACCATGCTAACCATTCAGGTGCATCTTCTTGTTCACATAGTTGATGAGGTGGAAATAGCTGGCACAGTACATTCCAGATGGATGTTCTTTTTAGAACGTTTCATGAAAATTCTCAAGGGATATGTGCGTCAGAAGGCACGTCCGAAGGGTAGCATGGCAGAAGGTTGGCTGGTATCAGAGTCCCTAGTGTACATTGGAGAGTGGCTAGACGGATTTGATAAAGCCCGGGACACACTATGACGAACCATAGATAATGTGTGCATATCTGGGATTGTCATGTGCAATCTCGGTGTTGAGAGGAACATTATGGAAGATCTAGAGGCTAAAATCAACCGATTTTGCATGCTTCACAATCCAGTGATGCAAAAGTGGATTTCACAATATGAGGATGCAAAGCAAGAGCGACAAAGGGCACGAATCGAGTGGAGACGGGGAAGACGACCACTGATGCACTATCCAAAGGGTCTGGAGAGCCTACCAACATTCATGAGCTTAAGATGGTTGCACAACCAATTGAAAATTGCACAACAGTGCGGTGAAGAAGTGACTAAGGAAGAGTGGTAGTACTCTCAGGGTTGCGCGACCAAGGTAAGTTTGCAATGTACGACTAGTGACTTTCTAGATGTTTGAACGGCCACTCATAATCTTTGTTTGTTGTAGTATAAGTCATACACAGTAGCATGGTGTAAAGGTCGACATTTTAGGGTGGAACGTATCGACAAAAAGCGTTTTACTCAAGATTGTGGAATCATGGGAAAATTTGAACAGTCTAGTCTACGACGGTCCTCTGATGCAGATCCTGTGGTGGTGGAACTCACTTACTTTGGCACGCTACAAGAGATTTTGAGGATCGATTATAGAGGATTTTTTGTCGACTTGTTCGACATGCAATGGTTCAAGATAATCATGGAGGGTCGCAATGCTACAGTGCGTAGAGGAGAGTCTGGTTTTCTTGAGGTGGATTCAACTAAAAAATGGACTGACCTAAGAGACACTTTCCTACTACCCAAGCATTGCGAACAAGTAGGTATGTAAATAGTTAACATCCCATTTTAGAAGTTATGTGCTTGGAAGCTCTCATGTAAGCTATGTGGCTCTGGCATGCGATATTTCATCCTAGAAAGTCTGGATCAAATTGGTGGTACGTCATAGAGGTAGCCCCTCGTAGTGCACGTACGTATGAAGGCTACCATGTGCCAATCACAGCGGCATCAATGGAGGAGATCGGAGAAGATGCTCAGTTAGAAGTCGTTGAGGTGATGCCAGACGAGCATCAAGCTGCTACTCTCTATGGGGTGCATGCAGAGGATCTACAAAATGAAACAGAGGACATCTGTCTAAACGGAGAGCTCTATATAGATATAGGAAGTTATGTTGAGCTATGCGAGGATGAGAGAGAGACCTCTTAAAGCCATAAATATTGTATTTGAACAATTTTGCTCCGTTTTATAATATATATTGTATTCACGTGGCTTTTTGTCCATTCCCGTGAAGGCGGGCTACCTTATCAACTACTCTGGACCCCTTTCTCTCTCTCTCTCACACACACACACACGCTCGCTCTGGCTCTCTAGGTACCTTCCATGTTGTATAACACTCTTTTGATTTTGTGCTCACATCCTGGGCAATCCATGGCCACATGCAGCTCCACCTGGTTTTTCGATTGCAAGATTTGATTGTGCTCTCTCTCTCTCTCTCTCTCTCTCTCTCTCTCCCTCTCTCTTTCGATTGAAAATTCTGAGTTATCGACTTGCCTCTTCCATCACTCAAGTTGAATAGAAGAAGAACACGTTCTGTTGCTGCTAGCCTTTGAACATTCCAAAGCTAAAAGCACCTTCAAGTTCTACATCAAAAAAGAAAGAGATGGTTGGGATTCTTGTAGGATTCTCCCCTTCTTTACCAGTTATGCTGAGCTTTGTATTCACGTGGATTTTTGTCCATTTCTGTTTATATGCGTCATTGTATCATTGTATTTAATGGTCTTTGCGTCCACTCTAGGTACGTATGCTCTAGGTATGTTCTCACAAGCAGGGACGACGAGCACTGCACTCCGAGTGGGAATATGGAGACTGAAGCTGTAATCGTGAAGGGAGTGATCTGTCTCTGCTCATAGATGCAGCTCGTCCCACCGCTAGATCTAATTGATTGGGTGAAAGAGACATTAAGAAGCACTACTACTGCTTCTTAGCGTCTCTTTCACCTGATCAACTAGATTTAGTGGTGGGGCAAGCAACATCTATGAGCAGAGATAGACTTCCTTTGTGATTGCAGCTTCAGTCTCCATTGCACCCGGAGCGTAGTGCTTTTACAAATTCATAGAAATTCAACAAAATCTCTCTACATAGGAATCTCTCCCCCCCCCTCTCTCTCTCTCTCTCTCTCTCTCTCTCTCTCTCTATCTATCTATCTTCTTTTCCATGTTTTCTTCTCCATTCATTCAATATTAAGTTTAAATGTTCGTGTGTTTAATGCAGGTATGGATGATGGGCAATTTCTTTCTTCTTTGTCACCCGAGCAGAGACAGTGGTACATGGAGCATCATCGCTCTGGCGCACCATCATGCGTTCCTACTCCGGCCGCTTCTCCCTCTCTTTCAGAGCATTCAACACGCTCCAAAGCTTTAGTATCGACGAGACAATCTTCACACTCGTCTAGGCACCAGTGCTCTAGTGGTGGCAGTGGCGGTTGTTGTGGGGATGCCATTGCCATTGCTTTGACACCGTCCCGTGTTCGACGAGGCTCTTTACCCTTCGCTTCTTTGCTCGCCCCGACACCAGCCATGGCATCTCCATCGACACCAGGTTTTGCGCGACTGACGGCCGTTCCTAGTGGTTACACAGCATTAGCTACTCCTCCAGGAGTCACTCCAGTGGACACTCCTCGCTTTGGGGCCTAGACTCCAGTGGAGACACCTGATGTCCATACCCCCGTCGACACGCCACTAGAGACCCCTTCCATGACACCCAAGTTCATGCGTCACTGGCGAGAGGGCTTGCCTTACTCCGTCGACTTTAGCGGTGGCATCATCTTGGATGATGAAGGCAAGAAGGTGATTTCGTGCATGCGTGGTCTTTGCTCTCAGGTGTTTAGACACTACATACTAAACACCTGGAGTGAAGTACCGAGTGATTTAAAAGACAGAGTCATCAGCATGCTTCATGACGAGTTTCCCGTTCCAACACAGGATGATCGCTTCAATGAAGACCTAATGAAGGTTTGAATGCGCAAATACTGCAAGCACAAGCGTTCCGAAGTGCAAAAAGAAATCAAGCATGGGTGGAACAGAGCAGATTGGCTGGCCAAAGAAGATTGGAAGAATGCGAAGAAAGCAGCACGCAAGAATCTTGACAAATGGAAGCAACAAAATGAGGCAGCCAGAGCGCGAGTAGAGGCAGAGAGCTCGCATCACTTGGGGAGCGGCGGGTGGGCATCATTTGAGGTGATTTTGTAAGTTTTTTCGCATTGCTCTTTATGTTTGATAGTTTAGGGTTTAGGGGTTTTTAAATTCTAACATAATGGATTCTTTGTATGTTTTGACAGTGGTCGATGTGACAGGACATGACCCCACACCGTATGAGCACGAGTACGCAGGCAGGAAGGGCTTAACCGCCCCGATGTGTTAGGAATTGGATCGTGCTAGCTATGGTGGATAAAAGAGAAACATGGTGCAAGTGTGTGAGTTTGTGTAAGCAAGGTTATCACTCAAGTGAATTAGGTTCCAAGATAGAATTAGCTTGGACTCATAAACACAATCTTGAGTATTGAATTAGCTTAGCACAAGATCACCATAGACAAGCATGTAGTGCAAAATGAAGTTGTTGTTTATTCATTCAAGAAATGACCTTTAAGTAGCTCTACAGCCTTGCTCCACAGTATGTGGGATGAATCCACTCTCCTCTCCTTGACTCAGACCTTAGGACAAAGCTCACACTTTACAATCCTCCCCTTGAGGTTTGGACTAAGACAAGATACTAAAGATGCATGATCCACACAGGAAAATAAATTCCACAAACGATGGTGATATCCACACAGGAAAGATCCACAAAGTATGGTGATGTCCACACAGGATGATAAGCTGGTATCCACACAAAAAAAAAAGTCCTCCCGTACAAGTAGAGAGTCTGCATCTTCAAAATAGGTCTTCATAAAAGACAACACTGCTCTCGTCTTTGTCCTTTTTGTCTTCTACTATGTGAGCTGATCCTCTGTCAGGTCTCTGGCCTTCGTTGCTTCTATTGTTGCTTTCAACTGCTTCATGGTTTGACTTCGTATCCTCCCCTCGAATGAGTGCTTTTGTTCCCCTTTCTGTTGTGTAATCAGGCTTTATTCCATGCGTCATAATGACATGCAACAATATGCTAAAATATCCTATGAAAAGGTTTATGCAAAAATTAATGCTCTCTTCCATCTTGGTTATACTCCGAGAGCCTAAGCATGTGGTGTTTCTCATATAATTTTTCACAAAGTCTTCACATATAAAGATATTTTAGCAATTTGGAGACTCTCCAATGCCAATGTCTATCCCATTACAAAAGCACATAATGTCATCCATGTAGACAAATATAATTACATACATTGCAAGAAATTTTTGTGCTTGGCTGCAAGATTAATGTGTACTTTGGATTTTCCCTTCAATGTGAAGCTCCTCTTCACTGTCGGTGAAGCCCCTCTTCATAGATAGGGGAAATGATTCTTTGCTTTTGATGCTCGAAAGAACTTCTTGAAGCTTGGTAATGCCGCGGTTGGTGTGAATGGCCCCTTTGGCAGCCCTTGGATGCTCGTTTGATGGCTGCTCTTGAAATCCCTTGTTGAATCTTTTCTTTATGTCCTCGAAGCTTCTTCTATTTTGTGTTGATTTACTTTTCCTCGTTGCAACTGAGTGGGAGCATGCGCTATGAAATACCTGGCTGTGGGTTGGAGTGCCACGGGAAGAGGTCTTGTATGGGCCGTGGGAATGGGGGAGCTCTTGAGTTGGAGCTCTTGACGGTCACGCAGGCGGGACCCAGTGCTAGGGCCAGTTGGTAAGGAGAGGCTTGAAGGCCTTTAATGCAGCGCGGGAAGGGGAGCCCGACGTAGGGGCAGACCCAAAATCCTTTTAGAAAGGGCTTGAGCTCTCGGGTAAGAACCGTGGCCGGACGTTGTGGGAGAAAGCGTCGGTCAGTCGCGACATGGCAGCCAATCTCGGCACAGGCGCGGAGAGTGGCCGGTCTCCAGTCACCGTACGATGCAGTCAAGCCGCACTACTGGTCGGACCCACCTCGTGCATGCAATGCAATTTAGTGCCAATTTAAAGTCCGCCAAGCGCCCAATTTGGGTGTGGCCGTCCGCCTCTTAAAGAAGGTCAAAAGACACCTCGTTCCCACCACGTGCAAACTTGCTTGAGGCCTTTTTGGGCTTGTTTTTCCACAAGTGTGTGGTGAGCATTAAATGCCCTTTAAGGCGCACACACACACACACACACACACACAATTTTGGCCTTGAGTCTGCAGGAAAAAACGAGAGATTGAGGGTGTGTATGATAGGAAAATTGAGCAAGCTTTAGAATAGGCAAACTAAATGCGATTTAGCATGGGTGGGCTTGATGGAAAGCACTTGAATGGGGCTATACACACGTACTAATGGTGAATGCCAATTTTGCTAAAATGAGGAGAAAATTTTGAATGCAAAGTGCAAGTTCCTAATGGAAAATTAATGAACTTTGATGCTAATTAAGCTTCCAACAAGCCAGTGAGTAGTGGCTCAAGAGTCTTTAGCTCAAGAACATGCTCATGCTAGCCAATGGAATACTAATTAGGCATGCATTATGTAATAGAAGAGCAAATCTAATGGATCTAGCTAATGATGATTAATGAATGCTAATTGTACTAAGACACACAAATGCATAAGAAAAATCCTAGCTAGCACACCATGGCTCTAATACCAAATGTTAGGAATTGGATCGTGCTAGCTATGGTGGATGAAAGAGAAACATGGTGCAAGTGTGTGAGTGTGTGTAAGCAAGGTTATCACTCAAGTGAATTAGGTTCCAAGATAGAATTAGCTTGGACTCATAAACACAATCTTCAGTATTGACTTAGCTTAGCACAAGCTCACCATAGACAAGCATGTAGTGCACAATGAAGTTGTTGTTTATTCATTCAAGAAATGAGCTTTAAGTAGCTCTACAGCCTTGCTCCACAGTATGTGGGATAAATCCACTCTCCTCTCCTTGACTCACACCTTAGGACAAAGTTCACACTTTACATGATGGACATTCTGAGTTCTTGCGACGGCATGGTTAGTATTAGGGTTTACTCTTTTCTATTTGTTGTATTGTTTTATAAAAGTCGCTATATTTGCAGAATCCGACAGATACACCGCTTGGACGTGATGAGACGTCTGATTAGACGATGTCAGTCTAGCCGTAGCTAGATAGCATTAGTTTCTTTTTGTCATAGCATATGTATCATGAGATGACTTTTATACGTCTTTTTGAAAACCATGTATATTTTTTCAATAATGACAATGGTGTTGTAACTATTACATTTGCAAAGTTTAACAATCAAGTGATTTTTTGTATAATGTGTACAATTGTCATTAATTTACTTTCATCAATTGTCATTAATTTACTTGGTATGAAAATATCAAGGGACAGGACGAAGAAGACAATAAAGCTATCTCAAGAAGATTACATCAAGAAGGTACTAGAAAGGTTTGCAATGCAAAATGCAAAACCAGTTTCTACACCTTTGGCTGGTCATTTTAAACTAACGAAGGATATGTGTCCAAAGACACAAGAGGAGATAGCCTATATGTCTAAAGTTCCATATGCTGCAGCGGTAGGTTCTCTAATGTATGCTATGGTCTGGACAAGGCCAGACATTGCACATGCAGTGGGAGTTGTGAGTAGGTTCATGGACAACCCAAGTAAAGAGCATTGGCAAGCTGTGAAGTGGATACTTAGGTATCTAAAAGGGACAACAACAAATGCTTTGTATTTTGGAGGAACTAATATTTTTCTAGAAGGGTATGCTGATGCAGATATGGCAGGTGACAAAGATACTCGAAGGAGCACTACTGGCTATGTGTTCACGGTTGGAGGCACAGCAGTAAGCTGGGCTTCAAAGCTGCAGAAAGTGGTTTCACTTTCTACCACGGAAGCAGAGTATGTAGCAATGACGGAGGCAAGCAATGAAATTCTGTGGCTTCACAGATTCTTAGAAGAGCTTGGATTCAAACAAGACAATTGTGTCTTGTACAGTGATAGCCAAAGCGCTATCCATCTTGCGAAGAACTCAGCCTTTTATTCAAGGACAAAGCACATTGAGGTGAGATATCACTTCATACGCACTCTTTTGGAAGAGGGACAACTAAAGCTAGGAAAGGTGCATACAAGTGAAAATCATGCAGACATGTTTACAAAGGTGGTCAACAAGGAGAAGTTGAGCTTTTGCTCATCTTCAATCGGCATTCAAGGATAAGAAGCCAGAATGGAAAGCAGTCACAGGTTTGGTTTGGAGATCAGTCTCCAAGTGGGAGATTGTTAAGTATGGAGCCTGGTTTATCCTTGTAATTTTCTGTGGTAAAAGCGCACATTTGTAAGGCCCCCATTATGAGGAGAAGCCATCGTGCGTGAAGGAAAATCATTCACCGGAAACCAAAATTTTCACGGACAAGAATCAGGGGCAACTTTAAAGGCCTCGGGGGCGGAGGCCCCCGAGACTTTTTTTTTCGCCGGAATATTCTTTTTTGCCGGAATATTATGGCCGGACGGCGGCCAGAAAGTGGTCGGAAAACAACCGGTCGGTTGGCCGGTGGCCGGTAGTCAATGGCCGGTGGCCGATGGTCGGAAGTCAATGGCCGGTGGGCGGTGGCCGAATTCAATGGCCGGTGGCCAAATTCAAAAGCGGACTTGTCTTCTCAAGGGCGGCCACACATGGGCGGATTGGAGGGTCCGATTTGGACTTATTCGCACAAGGGCGGCTACACATGGCTGTCTCTCATTAGAGAGGGCAGCCCTTTTGGCCTATAAAAGGAGGCCATTTCTACACACAATTCATAGTGTGAAGTTGATGCAACAAGGTGAGTGTGAGGTGGTGAGAGTGAAGCAAGGCGGGAGCTCCATTAAGGGTATAATCCCTTTGTAAATTACTTCTTGTTTTGAAGTACTAAAGCCATTGAGTGGCTACTTTCCCGTAGACGTAGCCCACATTGGGTGAACCACGTATATCGTGTGTACTCTCTCTCTCTCTCTCTCTCTCTCTCTCTCTCTCTCTCTCTCTCTCTCTGCTCTATAATCTCGTGTATGTAAATCTGTCTCTCTCCATTAAGTAATCTACTCAATTATCTATTTAGCTACGTCTTATTTCCTAACAGCCATATGGGTGATGCCTACATGTGGCTCTTGCCCCATGGTGTGCGATGCTTGTCCAACCATGTTTCATGGCAAGGGAGAAGCACCTTCCCGTGTTGGCTCTAGAGTGCAAAGCTCACCCATCGTCCATGTTGGCCCTCTCGTGCAAAGCTCGCCCATCTTCCCCGCAGTGATCGCCATGTGTATGAAGCTATCCATAAAACTATTTTTTACAAAAAAAGGGGGTGCAAAGCTCACCCATCATCTGTGCACGCGCGGATGATGGGTGAGCATTGCACCACCTGTTTTATAGAAAAAATAGCTTTATGGGTAGATCTCACCATCTCATTGACAATGATGAAGAGCACCGATACCCGGATAAGGCGCGATGGTGGCCACTCTAATTAGACCTTAATCCTTGAGGTGGGTGATGAGCTCGCCGATGCCCAAGTGGTGAAGTCTTGAGGGGAGCTACTGCCAAAGCTCTCGTAGGTCGATGTTGAGGGCATCAATGTGGTAGGCGAAGATGATGAGTGAGAGACAGGAGAGGGAATTTTCAATCTAGGTACCGCGGGATGTGGGCTCGAAGCCGATGCTGGCAGAGAAGTTGATGGATGGGTGGGTGGATTTGATGGTGGCAATGGTGGAGGGAGACAAGCGGAGCTCCCAAGTGGCCTCAAAGAGGCCGTTGATGGTGCTGGTGTTGGTGGAAAATTCCAAAATGAAGAAGAATTCAAAGGTAGAGCAGGTGTAGGGAGCGATGGGGACATCTAGTAGAGCTGCACCGCCACCGCCAATGTACTCCATGAATACTAAAGCCAACATTGCTAGCTCCCTTCTTGCCATCTGCCCGCCTCTTGCACTAAGATACAGACAACATGTCACATAAATTCATGCTCACGAATTACACCAACACATTTGGTAGCCCACAGATTACATGATGATATGCCTACAGAATATGAGCCTTCTCACCTGCTTCATTCTCTGCAATCACGCCTGACAATGATAGAACCCACCTTGCTACCAGCCACTGCAAAACCATCCAACCACCCACAAATTGTGTCATCGTCTAACCGGCTGTACGGAGAGAGAGAGAGAGAGAGAGAGAGAGAGAGAGAGAGAGAGAGATAGAGAGAGAGAGAGAGAGAGAGAGAGAGAGAGAGAGAGAGGGGGGGGTGGGGGGGGGGGGGGGGGGGGGGGGGAGGGGGGGGGGGGGGGGGGGGGGGGGGGGGGGGGGGGGGGGGGGGGAGGGGGGGAGATGGTATAGATATGTGCTAAGCTACTTCCAAACTTCTAAGATCCAAGAGTGGATGGAGTGGTCTTGCACAAAAGCTAGTGTAGTTTGTAACAACATTACCTACCAGCCGCATCGATCAAATAGACATATACAATAGTGATCACCATGTGCTTTGCAGCACCTAAATCTTTCATTGAAAAAGATTTGGACAGCTCCTCTTTTAGGTCTTTGATGTCCTGCATGTTAGCACTTGCAATCAACATGTCATTAACATACAACATTAGGATGATGAATTTCCCATCTCCCAAATTCTTCGTGTAGACGCAGTGATCCGAGTTCCATCTTGTGAATCCATGATCCAACATCCATCGATCAAACTTCAAATACCATTGTCT
Organism: Adiantum capillus-veneris; assembly: GCF_014529385.1. Classification (NCBI taxonomy): domain Eukaryota; kingdom Viridiplantae; phylum Streptophyta; class Polypodiopsida; order Polypodiales; family Pteridaceae; genus Adiantum; species Adiantum capillus-veneris. The sequence continues at coordinate 44,054,487 of NC_140960.1, forward strand.
TGATGCTTGCTTTAAACCATACAAGCTCCTCTTTAATCTGCAAACCATTTTCTCCTTACCTTTTACTTCATACCCCTTTGGTTGAAGCATGTAGATTTCCTCCTCTAAGTCACCGTGAGGGAATGCCGTATTTACATCCATTTGCTCGAGATTTAGATCATGAGTAGCCACAAGGCTTAAGACAAGCCTAATTGAGTTCATTTTTACAACAGGAGAAAATATTTCATTGAAGTCAATACCTTTCTTTTGAGAAAAACCTTTTACCACAAGCCTAGACTTGTACCTTTTCTTCTCACCTTCTTCTTCCTTTATCTTGTACACCCATTTGTTTTGAAGTGCCCGCTTACCTTTAGGCAACTCAACCAACTCCCATGTTTGGTTGCGATGTAGTGAGTCCATCTCCACTTGCATGCTCTTCGTCCATTCTTCTTTGGATTCATGTTGCATAGCTTCTTCATATGATTCCGGCTCTCCAGAATCTGAGATCAAGAGATGGTTGAAGGAAGGAACAAACCTTTCTGGAGGTCTACTTGCTCTTGTAGATCTTCGGGAATAGGTTGAGGCTCCTCATTTGGTTGACATTGTTGCACATTGTCACCGTTTGCAGTCCTTGAGTCTTCACCGTCCTCAAGCTCCATGTACTCATCACCTGTTTCTTTTGTTTGTTTTCTTTCCAAGTAATCTTTGTACATATTTTGTTCGTTAAAAATTACATCCCTACTCCTTAAGATTTTACCATCTTCAGGATTCCATAGGCGATACCCAAAGTCTCCTTCTCCATAGCCAATGAAAAAACACTTTTTGGACTTTGCATCTAGCTTTGATCTTAGGCTTCTATCTATGTGCATGAAAGCCTCACACCAAAACACTTTGAGAAATGCATAATTCACCGGTTTACCTGTCCATGCCTCTTCTGGAACTCCCCCATCCAATGCCGTTGAGGGTGACCGATTGATTAAGTACACAGACATACTTACAGCTTCTGCCCAAAGCTCAAGCGGTAGGCCTGCATGTAGCCGCATGCTTCGTGCTCGTTCCATGATTGTCCTGTTCATCCTTTCCGAAATCCCATTTTGTTGAGGTGTCCTTGGGGTTGTCCTTTGCCTCCGAATGCCATTGCTAGCACAAAAGCTTTCAAAAGCTTGGCTGCAATATTTCGCCTCCATTGTCGGATCTGAGGCATTTAACCTTGGTACCTGTTTCATTCTCCACAAAGGCTTTCCACCTTTGAAATATGGAAAATACATCGGATTTATTCTTCATGACATAAACCCATGTTTTCTAGTCGCATCATCTATGAATGTTTACATAGTACAAAATGAGCTTGCAGGACCCCAAACATCAGAATGAACCAACTCAAGTTTTTTATTTTTTCTTTCATTTCCTGATTTTTGAAATTTTACCCTCTTTTGTTTACCATAAACACAATCTTCACAGAACTCTAAGTCCACTTCTTTCAAACCTGGTAGAAGCTTCTTTGTTTGAAGGATTTGCATTCCTTTGGCACTCATATGCCCAAGTCGGTAGTGCCACACCGCACTGTCAACTTCTGTAGTTGCTGCACAAGCTGAAGGTTGCGTGCTAACAGTACACAAGTAAAGTGTACCGACTTTTTCACCCTTGGCAACCACCAAAGATCCCTTTGAGATCTTCCACCGTTTGTTTCCGAATGCAATGTTGTGACCTTCATCGTCCAATTGTCCTGTAGAGATCAAATTTTTGCGAAGAGAAGGAACATGCCTAACATCTTTAAGCTTCCATTCATTTCCGTTAGCAGTTTTGACAGAAACTGTACCTTTGCCGACAATCTCACAAGCTTCATCATCTCCCAAGTATACATACCCAAAATTACCTTTGGTGTAGTCTTGGAAATGTTGCTTGTGTGGTGTCGCATGGAATGAAGCCCCGGAATCTACTATCCAGGAATTAGACACATTGTCTAATGAGAGAATTAGAGCATCTTGCTCTACTTTACCTGCCACATTGGCCTCCGATGTTGGCTTGTTGTCTTGAGACTCTGTCTCCTTCTTCTTCTTGGACCAGCAATCCTTCTTGACGTGGCCCTTCTTGCCGCAGTTCCAACATTCAAGAACTGACTTTGTGCGTGACTTGCTCCGCCTTGAGCGATCACGACCCTTTTGGTTTTTGAACCTCTCCTTAGGCCTTCCTCTTGTTTCCACTGATAGTGCAGCACTTGATGATTCTCCTGTGCTTCTCCTTCGCATTTCCTCGCTTAGGAGAACACCCACAACATCATCAAACTTAAGAGTATTTGTGCCAGAGATAGAATTACTTACAGCCATCACAAGGCTGTCCCAACTATCCGGTAGAGATGATAGTATAAGGAGAGCTCGCACTTCGTCATCGAAATTGATTTTCACTGATCGAAGTTGACTTATGTTTGTGTTAAAGTCATTTAGGTGTTCTGCAACTGAACCATTCTCTGCCATCTTTAGATTGAACAAGCGCTTCATAAGAAATACCTTATTGGATGCCGATGGTTTCTCGTAGAAGTCGTCAAGTGACTTCATCAAGTCCTCCGTGGTCTTCATCTCCGAAACATTGAAGGCCACCGTTGACGCCAAGCTTAACCGGATTGTTCCCAGTGCCTTTCGATCAAGGACAATCCATGCTTCATCTGCCATTGTTGCGGGCTTCTTCGCAAGACCGCCTAGTGGCAAATAGAGGTCCTTCTGGTAGAGATAGTTTTCAATCTGCATCTTCCAATGTTGGTAGTTTTTGCCGTTGAACTTCTCAATCTTGAGCTTCCCTTCCTCCGCCATAACTCCCACTCAATTTAAGGAATCCTTTCCTTGAGATAATTTAGCTACGAGCAAACCTTGCTCTGATACCAGTTGTTAGGAAATAAGACGTAGCTAAATAGATAATTGAGTAGATTACTTAATGGAGAGAGACAGATTTACATACACGAGATTATAGAGTAGAGAGAGAGAGAGAGAGAGAGAGAGAGAGAGAGTACACACGATATACGTGGTTCACCCAATGTGGGCTACGTCCACGGGAAAGTAGCCACTCAATGGCTTTAGTACTTCAAAACAAGAAGTAATTTACAAAGGGATTATACCCTTAATGGAGCTCCCGCCTTGCTTCACTCTCACCACCTCACACTCACCTTGTTGCATCAACTTCACACTATGAAATGTGTGTAGAAATGGCCTCCTTTTATAGGCCAAAAGGGCTGCCCTCTCTTATGAGAGACAGCCATGTGTAGCCGCCCTTGTGCGAATAAGTCCAAATCGGACCCTCCAATCCGCCCATGTGTGGCCGCCCTTGAGAAGACAAGTCCGCTTTTGAATTTGGCCACCGGCCATTGAATTTGGCCACCGCCCACCGGCCATTGACTTCCGACCATCGGCCAACCGACCGGTTGTTTTCCGACCACTTTCCGGCCGCCGTCCGGCCATAATATTCCGGCGAAAAAGAATATTCCGGCGAAAAAAAAAGTCTCGGGGGCGGCCTTTAAAGTTGCCCCTGATTCTTGTCCGTGAAAATTTTGGTTTCCGGTGAATGATTTTCCTTCACAAATGTGCGCTTTTACCACAGAAAATTACAAGGGTAAATCAAGCTCCATACTTAACAATGGCCACCTAATTGATGCACAAGAACGACGAAGAGAACTCGTAGAGAAAAAAGTCTGGATAAAAGGGAGGTTCCAGAGCCTTCCCATCATCCACACACGCATGGATGATAGGGGGGCTCCAGCTCCCACCTTGTTTTTCTGCTTAGCATGGTTTGAATGCGTTGACGATGTCCTGCAAAGTTTGAAATTCGAAAAACATGGTCAGACAAGGGCCGAATACGATGGGGCGAGAGCCACATGTAGGCATCACAAATATGGCCACCTAATTGATGCACGAGAACGACTCGTAGGGTAAAATTTCTAGAAAAAAAAGATGAGGGGCTTGAGCCCTCCAATCGTCCGCGCGCACGCGGATGATGGGGTGGCTCTTGTCCCCTTCTTTCTTTTTGCTTAGTATGGCCGTTTTCCTGCGTTGACATTGTCCAACACCATTCATGATGTTGATGTGAGTATCCACTAGATTATTGTTGTTAGTCGCCATGTGGCAAGGGACTACACTTGCACGCATTGTAATGCTCTTCATCAAGTTCATGAGGTTGGCAATGGTCGGATCCAAGTCGGCAGACTTTGTCATCTTTTTCATTGAAAATCCTACCTTGCCGCCATTGCAATGCATGCTCCAAACAGACTCAAAGAAGAGAGGAAAGGAAGGGGCAGTGGATAGGCTATCATCAAGGTAAAGGGGTTGCTATATTGTCACTAGCAGAAGACGGCACACTGTAGAGATTGAGAGACAAGAGGTGACCGAGCCAATGCAATGTGAATGCCCATGGACCATGTCATATGAAGTTGCAAAGCGGGGTCCTCTTCATCCTTTTGGCTGTGTATGGTATAAGTATTGTATGGATGGTATTTACTTTGGAGGTGAATAGCGAGGTTGTACAAGTGTGGATTAGGTCAATGAGGATAGTGCTTTTAGGTTGGTCAATATATGCTAGTTTTGTCATATAGTTCCAAAGACAGAGTGATGAGAAATCAACTTGATAATTGATTCCTCTGGTTGTTTTTGCTAGAGCTGTGCAAACACAGGAAGAGTCCCTTGAGGAGATCATGCAGTGGGAGACGTTCATATAGGGAGACCATTGACTTCTTTAGAGTAGTGACTTAGCAACAAAATGAGCATTCTTCATATAAGACTTCAGAGCCAACTTATACTAGATGTATATTAACTGTCAGAGCCATTGAGCCTAGGAGAGCTAGACGCCCTTGTAGACCGTGACATTGATGGAGGCTCCATTATAGGACCAAGACTATTCTAGCACGACATGAGAGAGGCCCAATATGACTATTTATAGAGGTAGACATTGAAAAAGTTGTTCAACAACCAATGCAATACTTTCTAGGATAACACCCAGTGTGACGCATTCTCAAGCATTGATGATGATGATAATAATTTTAGTCTTTCACTTCATTTTTATTTTTGTACCCAGACATTGGATTAGATTCACTAAGATTGTATCAGTTTGGTCTCATAGGTCATTTTGGCCTTTTTAAGACGTTTATAAAACATTTCATTTCATTTCTCTGTGTGTGTGTGTGTGTGTGTGTGTGTGTGTGTGTGTGTGTGTGTGAGAGAGAGAGAGAGAGAGAGAGAGAGAGAGAGAGAGAGAGAGAGAGAGAGAGAGAGAGAGGTAGCTGATCATCAAGGACTTGTCTTGTCTTGACTAGAGCACTGAATTTGGCATACAAATCTACTAAAGCAATGACAAGCATGGAACCCTCCCCCAATAGATCCTGTTTCATGATATCATCATACATTCTCTCCTTTTTCAAGTGGTTGAATGGTAGAACAAGCTTTCAATCATAATTTTAGTCTTTCACTTTCATTCTTATTTTTGTACCCAGACATTGGATTAGATCCACTAAGATTGTATCAATTTGGACTCATAGACATTTAGTATAACATTTCATTTCATTTCTCTCTCTCTCTCTCTCTCTCTCTCTCTCTCTCTCTCTCTCTCTCTCTCTCTCTCTCTCTCTCTCTCTCTCTCTCTCTCTCTCTCTCTCTCTCTCTATGTGCTCGCTCCAACCCTAGCCCACTCAGTTTTTCCTCCTGGGCGAGGGGCTGCCCGTGGGGAGGGTGTTAAGCCTGTAGCTCTTGCCCCTACCTCAGCAAGGAGAACGCACTCTGCACAGTGGCGACCCAGCCTGGCTACTGCACAATGAAACAGATTGCATTCTGCACAGTGACGACAGAGGATCTCTACGTAGTGACCCATCCCAGCTATGCACAGTGACCCAAGCTTGCTTACTCGACCTGCCAACCTGACAATTTGGTTCTGACCTTCCACCTAGTCCTGTGTGGGTATTTGGCATAGCCCTGGTTCTATGTGGCCGCTGCACAAAGGCCCGCTGCACCTATTTCAGCCTCACCTCGTGACCTTGTCCTGCATGGTTTTCAGCACAGTCCTGGTCCTCTGTTGTTGTGCAGCTCTGCTTCCATGATAAGAAAAAGAGCAGAGAAATACAAGCTAAGCTTCTTTGAAGCCTACTTGATTAATGGTCAGTGATGAGGGCTTGTTAACAGGCCAAGTCTAATGATTAATGTATGCCAGATGTGGATTTAAAGGGCCAATTGATGACTTAATGATTCCAAAAAGGAGTATGCTTGAAGTGAGCACATATGTGAGTTTATGATCTAGAACTGAAGTGCTTGAAGTTCTCTACCAGCCTGTCTTTACGGCTCGTCGATTGGAGCTATGGTGAGGATGTTATGGCAGTTTAAAGCTTAAGTCGATTGCAGATCTGTACCGGATTGGGCAACTGCACGCTGAGGTGACAGAATTGAAGTGATTGCATGGGCCTAAAGTGCTCACATTGTGGAGAGCTCCAGTCTTTTCAGATCAGTTGATCGGAGTTCTGGTTGCCAAGATATCGCCAGTTTATGTTTCCCCGGGGGCCGGTTCCGTGCCAGGTCGGTCGCCTCAGTCGGAGCGCCATCTAGAAATTTACAGCCTTAGTAGAGTTTGTATGTGTTGTATGTAGCTTGAGAAGTCTACAAGAATTTACGGCTCGTCTGATAGAGTCCGGGTTGGTGAGATAATACGGCTTGAGGTTGGTGTCAGTTGTTGCCGACACTGTCAAGCTGGATGAATTTTTAGCACTATTCAAGACTTTTACGAGTATCAAAATTCACGATGATATTGTTAGTCAAGGACTCCTAGAGAAAGAAGTTGTGCTTAGAAATGCATTGGCCGATATGAATACTGAATGTGGTGTCCTTTCGGAGGCACATAAAGCTATCAGTACGCTTTCACTCAAAAGATTTGGAGGATGCCAAACGTGGCAATGTGAAGGCAGTGGAGCGAGGAAGAGCATGCTCAAGGTGGTGCCCTTTGAGGGCCACCCGCCCAAGGAGATTATGGTGACCAAGGGCCCAATAACTATGGCCGCCCATACTCGGAATTCAAATGGCCGCCCAAGGGCCACAACCTTGGCCGCCCAAAAGAAGAATTAAATGCTTAGTGTGTGGATGGGGAAAGAAAAACAAACAAGAAGCCTTCATGGCGGGCGGATGACGGGGGCAGATCACAGGGGGAGAGGGAAACTCGCGCCGGCAACAGCGAGTATCGGCGATGTGGAGCAAGAAACGAGGGAAACCAAGAGGGGCAAGCCAACGAGGGTAAGATTTGCATGAGAAGAACGAGCAACCAAGGCGAGAGAAGGGATCCAAGGCGAGGAGGAAGGGAGCCAAGGCGAGGTCTCTCTCTCTCTCTCTCTCTCTCTCTCTCTCTCTCTCTCTCTCTCTCTCTCTCTCTCTCTCTCTCTCTCTCTCTCTCTCTCTCCCCATCTCCAATCAAAGCAAGAGAGGATTCTCTATCTCTCTCTCTCTCTCGGCCATGGCGACATAGGGGAGCCAGGAGGGTTAATCTCTCTCTCTCTCTCTCTCTCTCTCTCTCTCTCTCTCTCTCTCTCTCTCTCTCTCTCTCTCTCTCTCTCTCTCTCTCTCTCTCTCTCTCTCTCTCTCTCACTCTCTCTCTCTCTCTCTCTCTCTCTCTCTCTCTCTCTCTCTCTCTCTCCGCTTCCACAAGGAGTTCACGAGAAAGCGAAGAAGAGAAGATCAGGCATGAGGGTATTGGAAAGTCAACGAGGGCACTTTTGCATGAGAAGAGGGGAAGCAAAACGTGAGGGAGAAGTGGAAGGAACCAAGGAGAGGAGAGCCGAGGCGAGGTTTCTCTCTCTCTCTCTCTCTCCATCTCCAATCAAAGCAAAGAGGCAAGGAAACGAAGGAGGAGATTACAAGGAGATTCGGGAGGAGCCAAAGAGGCAAGGAAGGAGCTCTCTCTCGATCTCCGGCTCAGGCAAGGAGGTAAGGGCCAAGAAGGGTGAGCCCTCTCTCTCAATCCATAATCTAAGCAAGGCGAGGAGAAACGAGGAGGATAAGCAAGGGAGATCTCTCTCTCTCTCTCTCTCTCTCTCAATATCCAAACCAAGCAAAGGAGACTCTCTCTCTCTCTCTCTCTCTCTCTCTCTCTCTCTCTCTCTCTCTCTCTCTCTCTCTCTCTCTCTCTCTCTCTCTCTCTCTCTCTCTCTCTCTCTCTCTCTCTCTCTCGGCTTCCACAAGGATCCTACCTCTCTCCGTGCATGAGAAGGACAAGCAAGGCGGGAAGGAGCTTGAAGTTAGGTCGAAGCAAGCAAGAAAGGTAAGAAGTAAGAGGACATCATGAGACAGGCAAAGCAAGGGTTAAAGCATCATATAGCAATTGAAGACAATGACAGTTAAGCCAGTCCAAAGTATAAAGGCAGGCAATTGCAGTAAAATTTGTAATAATTGAAGATTCATGATCGAGGTAGTGAACTGAATTGAAGCTTGCAGAATCCACGGGGCAATTGAAGCAGTTGAAGTAGCAGAAGAGAATTTTCATCATCGACATCACTCCGAAGATTGATTAAGCATTTTGTTAAGTTCGGTGTTGTTAACGGCCCGATTAATCTTGTAAACGAGAGCTTAAGCTCCTAATTAGCAGATGATCCAAGTGATGGTGCTGTTAACAGCCCGCCTTGGCTAAGGACTAAGTTGTACTCAAGTTAATAATCAATTAATTGATGATTGCGGTGATTGGCAGAGCTATCAGTTGTTCTTGTTGTCTCTCTTTCACACCTCCCACAGCCAGAGGCCTGGCGCCTGCCCGGCTCACGTAGCGAACACATATCCCCCAACACCATGGCCGACTGCACGACGACCTGTGTTTTGTTGACCTAGCCACCAGATTTGCACCTAGTTTGCAACGACCTCAAGGTTACCTGGTTACCCGATTTGCAACGACCTCAAGGTTACCCGATTTGCAACGACCTTAACCTAGGAAGGGTTTTCCAAACAAGAAATAGATCAACCTTATCGATGGGTTTTCCGACCTAAAGTCTGTGTTTCAAGAACCTGTCTTTTTCTATTTCAAGAAGATCAGCCTTTATCTAAAGGCTTCTCGTCCTAAGCAACGTACTCTTTGCGTTCATGGCTACTTGAGCTTCCTCCCAAGGTAAGCTCAGTTTTGTTGGAGTTGTAGCAGCACCTCCGAAGGTAGACAACATCACCCGCCTTCAAACTAAAGGTGAAAGCCTCCGCAAGGAGAATGACAAGCTGAATCAAAGGCTTTCAACTTTTGAAGACCGTCGGCTTGCCGCAATAGAGAGTCACAAGGAGGAGGAGTTGAAACACATAGAAATCAATTCACAAAGGCAAAAGAAGAAGTAGAGACGACCGTCACAAAGGAGTTCAAAACCCAAGTAGAAGAGGTAATCTCTCGCAGGGTTGAAGATCGCGTAGCATCCACGTTACATGAATGGCAATGACAGGAGGACATCGCCCTCAATGTTCGCATTGGTGGGCTCCCAAGCGATTGGAAAGGGGAGGGGGATCTCAAGTCTCATGAGTCATTTGCCCGCATCCAATCTGCAATCCCCAAGATACAATGTGATCCAGCAACAATCACTTCTCTTGCACATGAACCTTGCACTAATCATGCAATCTACACTTTCAAAACCAAGGTGGACCGAATCAATTTTCTTGAGAAATCAAGGCTTCTCAACGACACCAAAATGTGGATTGCAGAAGATCTTACACCCGCTCAACTCAAGGTTAAGAAGGTAGAACTACAAAAGATGCAAGAAGCGGGCCCAATAGGGAAATGGGCAGTCTACCGAGGAGGTAAAGCCATTATTCAAGAGTTTCGAACTCCCAAACCGGCTCCCTCCTCACCCCTTTCTGCATAGATTTTTTTCATCTTATCTTATCTTACCTACCATTTTTGTTTTTTTGGACCCTCAGTCCTTAACTGAGATGTATCCCAAAATAGCCCCACGTTTGTAATGTTTTGTCTTTGGTTCCATAGGTCAAATCTGACCTCCATGGATGATAATAAAATCTCTCTCTCTCTCTCTCTCTCTCTCTCTCTCTCTCTCTCTCTCTCTCTCTCTCTCTCTCTCTCTCTACTAATCATCAAGGACTTGTGTTGTCTTGACTAGAGCACCACATTTGGCATACATGTCCACTAAAGCATTTCCAAGCACGATTCCCTTCCCCAACATATCTTGTTTCATGATATCATCATAATTTTCTCTCCTTTTTCAAGTGGTTGAATGCTAGAGCAAGCTTTTATAAGTGACACATGCGTGACTACATCAAGATGCTTTGAATTGAAATGCATATGCACATAGAAATATAAGACTATAGCTGCCTATGCCTTAAAGACACCTCAACATGATTGGTGCAATAATTTTTTATGGCAGAAAACTCATAATATATTAAAATAAAAACCTTACATCACACAGTCTCCTCCCTAATTTGTACACCAACTTTGGACATGCTGCTTCTAGAGATCTTAATATTGTTTTTGCTTTTGCTCTCCCTTGACTGCTAGAGAATATAATACTAGCTCCTTTGGAGGCATCAACCTCTTTTCCCTCCATCTGTAATGGCCCCTTACCATACCATATGGACACCTCCAACACATATTGCTCATGAAATACATCTTTGAATAAACCACAACAAGAGAAATGTTTCATGTCAAACTCCCAAATGTCATAGCTAGTAGATTTTTCTTGAAACTTTTCCTCCAATCTGAGCAAGCTCACTCTCCTCCCTCTTTGTCTCTTGACCTTCCTTACCCTACGACTTCAAACTCTCAATTGATTGTGGACAGTTTTTGTATTATGTGATGGACATTCCATGTGGGAGCCCAGGAAGGGGATACCGATTTTTATTAAAAAAAATGGTCTCCATACAAAGGAGACTTTTGAAAAATAATTAAGATTTAAATTTAATGTCAAGCTCAAAAATAAATGCAAATAGTGCTTTTTTTAAAGTTGCATTTTGCTTATTCATAGGCGTGCTTTCATATCACATATAATTGTTTGGTAATTGACGAATTGCGCTATGTAGTATAGACTTCTCTCATGTCACAATGATATTTAAAGATATCATTGGTGTAATCTTGCAATTCAAAAGCTCAAAAAATAAGTTACAATTGTAAAAGCTCAAAATGAAAGCTAGCAAAAATAAAATCCCCTTTCTTGTGATAGAATCACTTTTCTTAGATGATTTAAGGGAATCCCTATGCTTAGATTGCCAAGTCAACATGAATAGCAATACAAAATTAAAAAGTTATCTTACTTGATTAAAGACATGTTTGGTTACCTCCCGTGCCGGAGGTTGGGAGGCTTCAATGTCTTCCGGATTCAATACCTCCACTTGAGTTATGATTGGAGTAGATGATACCTTCCTTTTCACCTTTCTTGGAGGTGAAGTGGCATGAGCATCCTTTGAGCTTGTCACTCGCTTTGTGGCCATAATATTGTGAAAGAGAAGAGGGAAAGACTTCACCATGAAAAGTAGAGTTGTGGATTCCTTGCTTGCCAAGAAGATGGTGTGTGTGTGTGTGTGTGAGAGAGAGAGAGAGAGAGAGAGAGAACTACACAATCTAAAGGACAACATGATGGTGGTAGAGATGGAGATGGGTCAAGGGTGAGAGGTTGAGGGAGAGAAGGTAACTTCAATGTTATGACAAGAGAGCTTTCGCTTCTAAAAACTTATGTGTGTATTTATTAAAAGTGAGGAAAAAGGGGCCTTTATCTAAGCTCTCAAGAGCCAAAAGCACAAGCTAAGAGTAGCAAAAAAGTAGAGAAATAAGTTTGCGAGTGTTCGCGTTGCTTTTTAAAAAAATTACTTTTCTTTATTTTATTTTTATTTTGGACACACATCTCGATGCATGCTTTTGAGTCTCTAATTTTAGGAGAGGTTTGGCTTCCAAGAAAAAACTCTAAATGTGATTTACTCCTCTTTCTTCTCTAAAAATACTCTTCTTTCCTAAAAGTACTCCTCCTTCTCCTTCTCTTCTAAAAATACTCTTTCTACTCCTCTTCTAAAAATACTCTTTCTACACCTCTTCTAAAAATACTCCTCCTTCCCTAAAACTACTCCTTCTTTCCTGAGGGTCAACTCTTATCTTTAGATATAGTCTTGAAGCTTAAGTTTTCCCATCAACCTACAATTTCCAAGTAAATAAAAGCCATAATTAATGGTTCCAGAGTGGGATTTTCAATCCGATCGTTCCATTGGAGCGCTCTACAACTTAATAAAATGCAGACCTTAAATGCTTTTTTAAAATGAATGAAATAGTTTTTATTGAAAAATGTTGGGTACATTACAATAGTCAAGGAAGATTGGCCAAACCTATGGGAATTAATTAGGAAAGAAAAGAATGGGAATTAATTAGGGAAGAAAAGGATGGGAGTTTGACTCTGAAATTGGTTCCAATTAAAGAAGTATGGCTAGATGGATGACCCATGGAATTAGATGAACAGTCTTTGTATGGAGATTGGGGATCGAAGCAGTGAGGCTTATCAAAAGCAGGAACATTGCGGACACTGCCTTCATGCTTGGGGGAAAACAAAGAGACATCATTGATCTGTAAAATGATGAAACTAAATAGACCCAAGAAAACTTTGGATGTGACAAACTTGTAATCCATTATGTCAACTCCAATCCAATGCACAATCACATTGGGTGAGTTACTTAAAATATGACCACATCTATGGAGAGATTTGCAATCTACTTTGGAGAAGATGGGTAAAAAGGGAATAACATGAACAAAATTAGATGAATTTCAAAACAAGGAGATATGGGTGAAACTTTTCAACTCTATGCCCATAAATAAAGTAGGAGATTACTGCAATGGGAATGAAGGAAACACAAACCTTCTAGTACAATAGAATGATGTAACAACCATGGCTATTTTGGACAATGGGGAAGGCATAGCCATAGCAACAAAAGCTTTCTGGTGGGAATCCTGGGAAAAGCCAACAATTAGTTAGACAGACACGTATGAAAGTGCAACTCACAAATAGACACATTGATAAATCGATGGGCTTACTAAAAAAATGTAATAGTCAACTCCTATGGAATTGACTCCCAACAGCTTTTTCCATTGTAGATTTTGGAAAAGAAACTCAACTATGGAATCATCTTGGGAACACTATTTATGAGACAAATACAATTGATCTAGGATTGGAAAAATGAGTATCTTTACCTGAAACAAGTTGAATTGGTTACTTGGGTAAATTTGAAGGGCCATTCTTACAAGGATGTCTTGAGGAAACCTATATAGAAATTGGACTTTGAAACCTCAGCAGCAACTACACTTTAGTTGTGGATACAAAAAGACACTCCAATTTGGATGTGTGGGGCTTCTAAATTAGGCAGTTTACGTGACCACGAGATTGTCTATTAAGCAGAAAAGTGAATGATGTGGAATACATACCTGAACCAGTCCTTGAACATCTGTTTGAACCCTTTGAGTGGAAACTATGGATGTGTATGTTAAGAAGTCACACCCACACACTTTCTCAATGAGGAAGGCTATGACATAGTTACCATCTAGAAGGTATGATCACTAATATGGTCTTCTTTGATCCCTACTATGATGCCACGGATGAGTTGGAAGAAGAAACGCTTACAACATAGGAATCAAATTCAAAAAAAGACCACGTAAGAGAAAAAATTCTACTCAAAGGAGGAGAAAAAAAGTTTTTTGAATTTTTAAATCAACATCATAGATGCCAACAAAGATATCATAGGAAACGGGAGAATAAAATGAAAAGAAAAACGTCAAAACCAGCAATGGAACACGAAACTCAATTCTTGGTGAAAGTGGCTGCATCGGATTGCATAAAAGAAGATAACGGGATGGTATCCAAACATAAAAAACTCAAATTGACAAACCAAAACAAAACAAAAATTGGGTAATCATAACAGGACTAAAGGAATAGAACCTCTGATGACAAAAACTGAACACAAAGAAAAATATAAGGATCTGAAACAGACATTGAAAGAAGTTTGGACCACAAAAATGGAGTCAAAAAGTGATAAACCAAGAGACATCAGTGTTCCATCTCATTACAAAAAATACACTTTGCAAGAGAGATGAATAATTGTAGATCAACCCTTGCACCAACAACCAAAAGAACCATGAAAATCGTATGAGGTACCTAAAAACACAAAATGAATTGACCTAGCAGAGTCAGGAGAAGTATCAAAACTAGCATACATAGCCACGGATTTGTCTCAGGAGAAGGAAGAAATCCTCGTTTGGATGTTAAAAGACTAGTCGGATATCTTTTCTTGGTCCTATAAATATCTCAAGGGAGTGGATCCTGAAATATATCAGTATATTATCCCTATGAGAGATGACGTTAAGCCGAGCAGACAACGACCATACACCTACAATAAGACATTCGCTAAAACCATCAAGGAAGAGATCAAGAAGCTCAAGGAAGTTGAGTTCATCTACGAAATAGAGCACATTGATTGGGTATCATCTATTGTGGTGGTGCCAAAAAAGAATGGCAAACTCAAAGTGTGTGTAAACCTCAAGAACATGAATGTAGCCACCATACGAGACAATTATCCTCTTTCGATCACGGATCATGTTCTAGAACGGATAGCTGGCAAAGAGAATTATAGTTACTTAGATGGATTCTCTGGTTATAACCAATTGTCCATAGATTCAAAAGATCGGCATATAATGGTTTTTTTTACGGAATGGGTTATTTTTGCTTACAAGGTTATGCCCTTTGGTCTGACTAATGCACCAACAACATTCCAATGATTGATGAGCCATGCTTTTATGGAATACCCGTGGAATTTATTAGAATTTTATATGGATGATCTTTGTGTGCATTCTACAAAGAGAGAGAGAGAGAGAGAGAGTCATTTTGAACATTTAAAGTGTGTCTTTGAGAAATGTTATCTATATAGTGATAGCGTTTTTCGGCTCTTTGTAATTACCACGGTGAGTTACCTCACCCTACCAAAATCACCCAAACACTGTGGCTATCCCTACCATTTCACTGTACATAGGCGTGCGTGAGTCACGGGACTTTTCCCATATCTTCTTAAAAAACCCTCAATCAGCTAGTCATTGGGCTAGTTGAGCCAAAAAAAAATATTTAAAAAATAAAAAAATATTATGGCCCATGCGTATGTAAATATTTCTTTATATATAGGGCCTAAATAAAAGATTTTTTCATAATTATTTTGGTATTTATTTAAATATTTCTACCTAGGTGTGTGTTATTTATGCTCTGTACATTGCCTCACCATTACCACAATTTTTTCTTACCATTTTTCATACTCTTTATTCCATATAGAAATATTTTCATGTAAGCTTCTCTTATATTTGGTGTAACTCCACCCCAACAAAAATCCAAAAAAACTAGTTTTATTTATGTGTATATTTTTTCACTATTTTGATTTTTCCCTTCCTACATCTATTTTGTTTTTTTCTAAAAAATTAGAACACCAAAAATATTTATCTTTTTATGGTAGCCTCATAATGAGAGAGATTTCTTTTGACCCCTTTATATTTTTTCCACTTATATTATTTATATTTGACATGTACATATTTTTTAGACCCCTCAATATTTGATTTTCTTAGTTGTACTATTCACTTATATCCTAATCTCAACAATATCTTCAATTATAGACCTACCAAATAAGGTCAAGGGTAGGTGGCATGCATACATGCACTATGGAGGGCTCACTCTTGGAGGTATTCAAAAGAATCATCCAAAGAAGGACCCCACAAGGACCTTGCAGTGGAAAAAAACGGTCGGTTTTGCTGAATTTTTAAAGTTTACTTGCTCTCCGAATTTGAAAAGGTGATAGAAACAAAAGTTGTAGCTTGTGGGCTGAACTTTTGCCTCAAATTTTTTCATATTTTTTTGAGCTACGAGCTGTGAGCTATGATTTTTTTAGTGGACCCCAGTTTTCCCATGCTATGCAGCCACACTCTCTCTTCCACTTTATCATTTTCCTCTTTCACACACACTTTTCCACTCATCATCCCCATCTCTCTCACCACTCCTCTCTGCACACTACTCACCTTCTCCTCAACCTTGAAGAATAAGAGAAACCATGGTGAACTCATACCTCCCACACACAATTCCATTCCAAAATTGACCACCTAGTCTCATTTTTCCTCCTCCAATTTACCCATATCTATCAAAAAAACCACAAAATTCAGCCTCTTCTCTTAAAAGACAGCATCATGGTGGTTGATTACTCAGCTTCAATTATCTTGTCTCTCAAGGAAGGTCAAGAGTGGAGAAAAAATGTATCGTCAAAGCTAGTGGACCGTCAACAGGCGTCAAAATCGGCCCTACTCAAGACACTTGGAGCATCAACCTTGTAAGAAAGCCACCTTTTCTTACCTCTTAAGAGTTTTTTTCTTCCTTATTTGTATCCTACATGGATACTCCCATTGTAAATATCCAATTTCATTTGTAAATTAATACTAACTCTACTAACACTAACCCACTATGAAAAGTCCTATCACCTCCATTTCTCTCCTCTCTCTTTCCTCACCAACTTCTTGATAACTCCAAGCAAAAGAAATTAGATAAATTGCTGAAAATCTAACCCAATTATGGTTAGAGGAGTAACCCTAGCCTTCAAAATTGCTATAAAAGGAGGGTGTAGCTAGCACAAAAGGGGGAGCCATAAGCAAGAGCACTATGCTATAGCTTGAGAAGCCAAGCTCAACCTCTCTAGAAGGAGCTCTTGAGTGGAAGCTCATTGTCTTATGCATGTGCATGTGTTGTAATAGGGGATTAGCAAGGGAACTCTATGCCATTGTAAGAGAGAGAGTGATCATTCAATTGAGAGTAGGAAATCTATCATTTCTCCTACTAGTGTAAGCCCAACATTCGCTGAATCAAGGAGGGTGGATTTGGACTAAGATTGGATACTTTGTCTCCCTTCCAACGTGAAGTAATGGACAACAATGATGCGTAAGTGTCTTGGTGTTTTTTGTTAAGTTCTTGATAGCTTGTCTCTGGTGTTGTCATCAATCTAGCCATAAATCCCACATACTGTAAGAGGGCGACAGGGTGGAGAGGACTCCCCTGGCCTTAAGACAGTGATTGGGGTGGCTTTTCTTGTGATGTGTTGTGGTGAAATTTACGCAAGCTATGTTGAACAAGTACTAATCTCACTTTGATTTGTCATGACAGATTTGTAAGAAGGTGTTAATGCAACAAGCACCCCCTCCCCCTTTCTCTCTCTTTCTTAAATATATAGTTGTGTTTGCTTGATCATTGCCGATACGTTTCAAAGCAGCCCGAGCACTATCTCTCTCTCTCTCTCTCTCTCTCTCTCTCTCTCTCTCTCTCTCTCTCTCTCTCGTGTTTTAGTGTGTGAGAGTATTCCATTGGTGTTAGGGTTAGTGTAAATTCCTTGCTTGTTTGTGGGTTGCTCTAACGATTCTCCTCTTTTGCGTCCTAGTTCGCTCTTAAACTAGGTGGTGCCCCTTGTGTAGTTGGGATTTGGCTGTGGGTTTGTTGTTTTGGTTTGTGTTGTGTTGTGCCCCAGCCCCATTGAGCAGCATGGGAGCCTTGAAGGGCTTCTAGAGGCCACTCTTCTTGTTGCCCGCCCCGGACCGCCTCAAATTGGTGCCCCCATTGAGGACGGCTTGTGTATTTTTGTGTAAAATCAACCTTTAGCATAGTCAAGTAGTTTGCATGAATCACGAAGATTTGTATGATCCCTTCATTCCCATTGCAAGGCAAAAGGTACACATAATTGTTAGTACTAAGTTGCAATTTCAACGCGTCATTCGTAGAATTTTAGGTCCTCTTAGGTTGGACGAGATAAACGCTTCAGTAAATCCTTTTATTTTGCCTCTCATTAGGTACGACCTTAGTTTGGACGCCTATATTTTTGTTTTGTTTTAAGCATTAGGACATGCATAGGCCATGGATAATGGCCCAGGAATAGAGGTTTTTCCCTTTCATTTTACTCCACACATTAGAATAAACGTTGCAATTAGTAGAAAGATCCATTTTCAACAACGAATGGTGTTCATGTTTGGTGCCCAAAGAGCAGGAGAAATTCTTGCATCACCAAACCCTGTCATTCTACCTCTCATCAACTACCACACTTCTTTTGATGTACATGTGTTCATTTTATTTTAAAATGAAGTGCAGCCCGGCAAATAGTGTGTATGTTTGTTTTTTCTTTGTCCAAGTTGTTACAAGAAACAAAAAAACGATCATTTGTTCTAACTGGGAATGTGTGTGCAGTGAAAGTTCAATCCTTAGAGATCTAGCTCTATTACCAATTGAGTTGCAGGAGCAAGTAGTAAGGCGTCTCCCTCATAACAAGAGGGTGGTGAAGTTAAGACGGAAGGTCCTACGCGTGGATTCCATTTTCCTCTTGTTGTTGGGCACTAAGGAAGACCGCGCATTCATCCAACTAGTGTGTGCCCTAAGATTGGTAAATAGAGTGAAATTTGGCGTTTGGCGAGTGCATTTCACCATTGAGGAAGACTCTTCAGGAAACTTGCGGCCAGAGTTCATGCTTCATAGACTCACATTTGGTGAATTTTTCCCTCATTTGCGTCTTATTAATAGTCTTCCTTTCGCTTTCAACAAAGGAGATAGGGAGCTATTCAGAGCTTGTCTTAATAAAGAGAGCATAGAGAAGATTGCAAATTTGTATAAATTCTCATCCTTCTCTACTTTCTATGACACTTTGTTCATAGAGACATTGTAAATCTCTTTATGCTTTTGAATGATTTAACCATAATCCTAAGGAGTTTTTGTCCAGGAATTTTGTAGCACAAGTGGAGTCTTTAAATCTTGCAAACTTGATTGGACTTGATGAGGATGTTCTTTATGAAATTGTGAGAAGGTTGCCTCACTCCGACTGTGTGGAACTCGAAGGAAAGGAGCTCCTAGTCAATTGCTACTTTCTCACGGCCTTCGACGAGCATGAAGATCTAGTTTTTATACAAACCGCTTGTGCATTGGAAATTGTAGAGCAAGTGCAATTTATCACTTGGGACGTGGTTGCTCTTTTGGATCCAGAAAATGAAGTTCTAGAGATTTCTGTTTATCGCCTTAGCTTTGAAGAATTTCAACCCTTCTTAGAGCTCATCAATAGTCTACCCTTTTGTTTTGATCAAACAAATCGAGACCTTATTGAAGCTTGGATAGCTGAAGAAGAAAACCTAGAGTGGTATTTTCTCACTTCTTCATTTGCAGGCGAGTGGTTCTAAATCTCTATTGTATCCCTTATTGTAACTCGTGTTGTAATCTTTCATAATAATGGAGAGCCAACGCCAAATGTCTGGATATCCTCTTTTCTTTGGAGAGCCTGGAGAGGATGCAGAATTATTTTTAGCAAATTTCAAGATGTCTTGCCGTATCAAGAGGATAGTAACCGATCAAGAACGTGTAGAAATGTTTGAAGTGGTCCTTAGGAAAGATGCTAGTACTTGGTTTGACTCTTTGCCTGAGGAAGTTAAGGGGAATTACACAGAAGTTTTGAATTGTTTTAAGAGATACTTCTTTGATCCCCAAAACACTCAAAAACTATGGCAAGACATTGTTTCTCATAAGCAAAAAGACTTAGATGACTACTACTTGTACAAGCAAGAGTTTCTACGTCTTTGGGCTCTATGGATACGAAATGTTGCTAACCCTGGTGATGGTGCAGAATGTTTAAAGAAGGAGAGGTTCATAGCCGGACTCTTTCCTGACCTTAAGGTAAAAGTTGAGGCGGGTGCACCTGCTACTTTTGATGCAGCTGAAACTAGGGCTGCTGAGAAGTATAGGAAACTCAAGTGCTTAAGGGGAGAGGTTCCAATAGAAGGTCTGAGACCCAAAGGTAAGTCACAAGCATCAACATCGAGGGAGCTTCCTGAGGTAACGGCGGAAGTAATTGAGAAGTTAAACGAATCTTTAAGCAGCCTGTCAATTCACCTTGCACAAGCTGTAGGTCCAAAGGGACAAGCAAAGAAGTCTGAAGAGCGAGATCCACGACCTAGGAGAGTCTTGCAATGTTGGAATTGCGGAGAGTCTGGACATGGGATGTATAATTGTCCTTGGCCCCGTGGGGAGCCAGGGAGACCTAACTTGAATTACCCAGTGATGAATGCAGGTGAAGGAACTGGTCAACAACCAAGGCTTCTACAAAGGCCAAATGGACCAAGACCACCTCCACAAGGGGTAGAAGGAGTTCCACCTTTGCCAGATCCAAATGTGCATGTGGTAGAGGTGACAAATTCAAATGAGGTTGACATGGAAGCCAATGGAATTAAGCGTGGCCGAGGAAAAGGTAAAGAGAAAGAAGGAGTCACATCACAGAGTGACCATGGACAAGGCAAGAAGGCAAAGGAAACCAAGGAAACCAAGAGGACTCGACGTCGTATCAACCTCCAAGACTTCCCTCTTGGACATGGTATGGCTCCGTACAACTTGTTGGAAGACATGAGAGGTAAGGGTCCTGATATTTCATGGCCTCAATTTCTTGCATTATGTCCACAAGTTAGGAGGTATTTAACAAGGGCAGTTAGCACTAGGAGAAAGGTAAAAGAGAGTGTGCCTGTTGTAAAAATTGCACAAGCTGAAATGAATGAGGACATTACACCGGTGCTAGACTGTTACATCAAAGGAAGATTGGTTAGGAAAGTTCTAGTGGATGGGGGTGCACAAATTTGCATCATGACAGAGGGACTCATGCAAAGACTAGGCATGCACATCCAGGAGACACCTGAAATCAAAGTCAAGATGGCAAACAATAGCAAGGCTAGGTGTGTAGGCATTTGTAAAAATGTCTTTGTAGAGGCCTTTAGCATTAAGAAAGCGGTGGATTTTTATGTTATGTCGACCAAGGGAAGTGGTTATCCATTTATCCTAGGAAGACCATGGCTAATGAAAATGAGAGCTTTGTAGGATTGGGAGAGTGGGAAATTAATTTGCAGGAATGACAATCATAAGAAGGTTGTCTTTGACATGAAGGAGCAGCGCCAAGAGGAGCTCCATGAAGAATCATCTCAAAGTGAGACGGAAGAAGGTTGGACCGATAGCACTTCAGAAGAAGAAAGTAGCGGCAGCATTATTGAAGAGGAGTCTTCCATCGAAGTCATGGGGGTAAGGTTTAAGCCAAGAAACCAAGAGACCTCTTGTCAAGGCTTGGAGGAGGTAGGTCCTCAAGAGAACGAAGGTGTTCAAGATGAAGGGATGCTGGAAGGTATGCTATCAACAACACTTACAAAGGATGAAAGAGAGGAGTTCAAATGTGTGCTAAGGAAGTTTCCTAGGCTTTTTGCTAAAGACTACACCGATGTGCGTGGAGTAGATGCTGTTCAACACAAAATTGAGTTGAAGCCAGAGGCCACACCTAAGGCTCAGAAGCTACGAAGGCTAGGAGTCATCAAGGAGCAGGCTTTACTCAAGGAGGTAAGAAAGCTTCTAGCAGCAGGGTTCATTTATCCAGTGGAGAATTCAGAGTGGGTCTCTCCTGTTGTTGTCACTCCTAAGAAGAACGGCAAGTGGAGGGTGTGTGTGGATTACCGTCCCCTCAATGAGGCAACAAAGAGAGATCACTTTCCCCTCCCATTCCAGGATGAGATACTAAATGAGGTAGCTGGTCATGAGAAGTACACTGTGTGCGATGGTTACTCAGGTTACTTTCAAATAGGGATTGCACTGGAGGATCAATTGAAAACAACCTTTATCACTCCTTGGGGTTGTTATGCTTTTAGAGTCATGCCATTTGGTCTGACAAATGCTCCTGCAACATTCCAACGTTTCATGAATATGGTGTTTCAAGCATTCTTTGGAAAGTCAATTAGGGTGTTCATTGATGATTTCTCTATTTATATCTCAAAATCATTGCATCTACAAAGGGTAGAATAAGGTTTAAAGAAGCTCTACGACATGGGAGGTCAACTCAACCCCGACAAGTGCCATATAGGTGAGGATGAAGTAATCTTGCTTGGTCATAAAGTTTCTTACAAAGGCATTGAAGTGGATCCTTCGAAGGCAAAGGCTCTTATTGAGCTACCATCACCCAAGAGTCTTAAGGAGGTCATCTCATTCATTCAAAAGGTAAAGTATATGTCACGCTTCATTCACTTAGCCTCGGAGTTACTTCACCCTTTGCAAAAGTTGACACAACAAGTAGAATTTGCATGGTCTGATGAGCTTGAAGAGTACTTTTGTAACATTAAAGTCATTTTGTCAGAGCTACCAACACTCATGCCTCCTTGTTGGGAGTACACATTCTTTGTTAGCTCTAGTGCTGGGAAAGAAACAATTGGTGCTATGTTGCTACAACAAGATCCCCACAGTACAAGGATGCGACCCATCTACTTTGCTAGTAGGGTCATGAATGCTTTGGAGAGAGACTACACAGAAGCAGAACTCATGATGCTTTCTCTCATGTTTGCGGTAAGAAAGTTTAGATCCTACCTGCTACCAAAACCTTTTGTAATTCTCACTGCAGAAAATTTGTTCCCTTGGGTGTCATCTCAAATGAATCTTAGTACTAGGATCTCAAAGTGGATTATGGAGTTGCAAGAGTTTCAATACTCTTTCAAGGTAGAAGATAGTGTGCGTGCACAATTGGCAGGGATTCTCACTTATAGGGTGCACGAAAAGGAGATTAAGGTGCCTGAAGTAAAGACCCTACCATTGCCACCACCAAAAAGTATTCCTAATGCTTTTACCTTGTTCTTTGATGGAGCTTTTCGTCGAGCCACAGGAAAAGCAGGGGGAGGGCTAGTGTTGCTCAACCCAAGTGGAGAGGTGGTCATGAAAGAGAAGTTCAATCTACCAAGTTCAGCTAGCAACAATGAAGCAGAATATGACACTCTACTTCATGGTTTGAAGATGTGCATTGGCCAAGGGATACAACGTCTCATGGTAAAAGGAGATGCACTTCTCATTGTTAAACAGATTTTAGGCATTTGGGCATGCAAGAATGAAAGCTTAAGGACAAAAGTTCATGCCATTCGTAGGCTATTTAATCAATTTGAGGAGGTGCAATTATATCATATTCCTAGGAAACAAAATGAAGATGCTGATTTACTTGCACAACAAGCCGTTGCATGTGTAAATAAAGAAGTGCAGGTCATCATGGTGGCGGCTGCTGTGAAGCAACCGAGGTACCAGGGATTGGAGTCATTGGCTCCCATCATTGGCTACATTTTGGAGGGTGAGTTTCCACCAGACTTCACAAAAGCTCAGAAGAGGAGACTCATGAAGAAGGCAAGCATGTATCTCTTCCTAGAAGGCTCCCTCTATCAAACAGGGAAGGATCAAGTGTGCAGAAGAGTACCAACTATTGAGGAAATTCCAGCCATTCTAAAAGGTTTGCACGAAGAAGCATGTGGTGGTCATTTTGCCCAAGATTTAACTGTGAAGAAGATTTTGCTTGCGGGGTATGTTTGGCCAAGCTTGCATGTGGATGTTCAACATTGGTGTAAAAGCTGTCACAATTGTCAGATAAATGGAAATAGAAGGTTGGTGCATGGCCCGAGGCAAATAGTGATTGCAAATGGACCCTTTGAAAAGTGGGGCATTGATGCCATGGGTCCTCTGCCTAGGACAAAAAATGGTAAACTCTACATTCTAGTGGCTGTAGACTATATGACTAGGTGGGTGGAAGCTCAAAGTGTGGCAAGAGTGAATGAGAGGACAGTTAGCAAGTTTGTGTACAATCACATTTGTTGCAGATTTGGCACACCTTTGGAGATTGTTTCTGATAATGGTCCAGGGTTTAGGAAGGGCTTGCTCACAGAAGTCTGTGAAGTACTTCACATTCTACATCGTCACAGTACACCCTACTATCCCCAATCAAATGGTTTGGTAGAAAAAGCTAATGGTGTCATTGCAGGCATCATTAGAAAGATGGTGAAAAACAAGACAAAGTTGTGGGATGACTTCTTGGATGGTGCCTTGTGGGCGTATCGAACCACATATAGGGAAGCCACGGAGTTCACACCATTTCACTTGGTCTATGGTCAAGAGGCTTTACAGCCAATTGAACTAAACATTCCAACAATGCGACTTCATGGCAAATCAGCACAAGATGATCAAGAAGCATGGATGGATCGACTTCTTACCTTAGCTGAGCTTGAGTGGAAAAGAGAAGCAGCATACGAGTGCTATAAGAGGAAAGCCACACTGACAAAGGAGAAGCTTGACAAGAAACTGAAGGACAAAGGCATCAATGAAGGAGATCTTGTGCTAAGGTATGACAATCGACTCGATAATCGTTTTGATGCCAAGTTTGAAACTAGATGGCAAGGGCCATACATAGTCAAGAAGGCTTTCAATTCTAGTTACTATCAGCTTATGGACTTGAATGGTAAAGAGCACTCCAGGAAGGTAAACGGGTATCGCTTGAAGCCCTATTTGAGTCGCCTTCTACCAAAGGATCTACCAAAGATCTGTCCAAAGGCCGCTGTCTCATGTAAGTATTGTTACATGAAGCATGAGTGTAACTCCAACCAAAATTCTGAGGGGCCAAACAATGAAGATCTTGTCAAGGACTCTGAAGCACTCCCTTTGGAAAAGATGCTCTATGATGGTACATGAATATACCATCATCCAGGGGGAGGGCTAATGATAGCCGTTTTTCGGCTCTTTGTAATTACCACAGTGAGTTACCTCACCCTACCAAAATCACCCAAACACTGTGGCTATCCCTACCATTTCACTGTACATAAGCGTGCGTGAGTCACGGGACTTTTCCCATATCTTCTTAAAAAACCCTCAATTAGCTAGTCATTGGGCTAGTTGAGCCAAAAAAAAATAAAAAAAATAAAAAAAAATATTATGGCCCATGCGTATGTAAATATTTCTTTATATATAGGGCCTAAATAAAAGATTTTTTCATAATTATTTTGGTATTTATTTAAATATTTCTACATAGGTGTGTGTTATTTATGCTCTGTACATTGCCTCACCATTACCACAATTTTTTCTTACCATTTTTCATACTCTTTATTCCATATAGAAATATTTTCATGTAAGCTTCTCTTATATTTGGTGTAACTCCACCCCAACAAAAATCCAAAAAAACTAGTTTTATTTATGTGTATATTTTTTCACTATGGTGATTTTTCCCTTTCTACATCTATTTTGTTTTTTTTCTAAAAAATTAGAACACCAAAAATATTTATCTTTTTATGATAGCCTCATAATGAGAGAGATTTCTTTTGACCCCTCTATATTTTTTCCACTTATATTATTTATATTTGACATGTACATATTTTTTAGACCACTCAATATTTGATTTTCTTAGTTGTACTATTCACTTATATCATGATCTCAACAATATCTTCAATTATAGACCTACCAAATAAGTTCAAGGGTAGGTGGCATGCATACATGCACTATGGAGGGCTCACTCTTGGAGGTATTCAAAAGAATCATCCAAAGAAGGACCCCACAAGGACCTTGCAGTGGAAAAAAACGATCGGTTTTGCTGAATTTTTAAAGTTCACTTGCTCTCCGAATTTGAAAAGGTGATACAAACA
Organism: Adiantum capillus-veneris; assembly: GCF_014529385.1. Classification (NCBI taxonomy): domain Eukaryota; kingdom Viridiplantae; phylum Streptophyta; class Polypodiopsida; order Polypodiales; family Pteridaceae; genus Adiantum; species Adiantum capillus-veneris. The sequence goes on from NC_140960.1 coordinate 44,079,912, forward strand.
AAAGTTGTAGCTCGTGAGCTGAACTTTTGCCTCAAATTTTTTCATATTTTTTTGAGCTACGAGCTGTGAGCTATGATTTTTTTAGTGGATCCCAGTTTTCCCATGCTATGCAGCCACACTCTCTCTTCCACTTTATCATTTTCCTCTTTCACACACACTTCTCCACTCATCATCCCCATCTCTCTCACCACTCCTCTCTGCACACTACTCACCTTCTCCTCAACCTTGAAGAATAAGAGAAACCATGGTGAACTCATACCTCCCACACACAATTCCATTCCAAAATTGACCACCTAGTCTCATTTTTCCTCCTCCAATTTACCCATATCTATCAAAAAAACCACAAAATTCAGCCTCTTCTCTTAAAAGACAGCATCATGGTGGTTGATTACTCAGCTTCAATTACCTTGTCTCTCAAGGAAGGTCAAGAGTGGAGAAAAAATGTACCGTCAAAGCTAGTGGACCGTCAACAGGCGTCAAAATCGGCCCTACTCAAGACACTTGGAGCATCAACCTTGTAAGAAAGCCACCTTTTCTTACCTCTTAAGAGTTTTTTTCTTCCTTATTTGTATCCTACATGGATACTCCCATTGTAAATATCCAATTCCATTTGTAAATTAATACTAACTCTACTAACACTAACCCACTATGAAAAGTCCTATCACCTCCATTTCTCTCCTCTCTCTTTCCTCACCAACTTCTTGATAATTCCAAGCAAAAGAAATTAGATAAATTGCTGAAAATCTAACCCAACCATGGTTAGAGGAGTAACCCTAGCCTTCAAAATTGCTATAAAAGGAGGGTGTAGCTAGCACAAAAGGGGGAGCCATAAGCAAGAGCACTATGCTATAGCTTGAGAAGCCAAGCTCAACCTCTCTAGAAGGAGCTCTTGAGTGGAAGCTCATTGTCTTATGCATGTGCATGTGTTGTAATAGGGGATTAGCAAGGGAACTCTATGCCATTGTAAGAGAGAGAGTGATCATTCAATTGAGAGTAGGAAATCTATCATTTCTCCTACTAGTGTAAGCCCAACATTCGCTGAATCAAGGAGGGTGGATTTGGACTAAGATTGGATACTTTGTCTCCCTTCCAACGTGAAGTAATGGACAACAATGATGCGTAAGTGTCTTGGTGTTTTTTGTTAAGTTCTTGATAGCTTGTCTCTGTTGTTGTCATCAATCTAGCCATAAATCCCACATTTTGTAAGAGGGCGACAGGGTGGAGAGGACTCCCCTGGCCTTAAGACAATGATTGGGGTGGCTTTTCTTGTGATGTGTTGTGGTGAAATTTACGCAAGCTATGTTGAACAAGTACTAATCTCACTTTGATTTGTCATGACAGATTTGTAAGAAGGTATTAATGCAACAAGCACCCCCTCCCCCTTTCTCTCTCTTTCTTAAATATATAGTTGTGTTTGCTTGATCATTGCCGATACGTTTCAAAGCAGCCCGAGCACTATCTCTCTCTCTCTCTCTCTCTCTCTCTCTCTCTCTCTCTCTCTCTCTCTCTCTCTCTCTCTCTCTCTCTCTCTCTCTCTCTCGTGTTTTAGTGTGTGAGAGTATTCCATTGGTGTTAGGGTTAGTGTAAATTCCTTGCTTGTTTGTGGGTTGCTCTAACGATTCTCCTCTTTTGCGTCCTAGTTCGCTCTTAAACTAGGTGGTGCCCCTTGTGTAGTTGGGATTTGGCTGTGGGTTTTTTGTTTTGGTTTGTGTTGTGTTGTGCCCCAGCCCCATTGAGCAGCACGGGAGCCTTGAAGGGTGTCTAGAGGCCACTCTTCTTGTTGCCCGCCCCGGACCGCCTCAATAGGATTTGTTTAAATCCTAAAAATACATGTTTATGGTTAGACATGGCATAATTCGTGGACATATTGTATCAAAAATGGTATTTCCATAGACATGGAGAAGGTGACAGTGATTGTTGAAATGGCTAGATCGACAAATGTCAAGGAAATTTAGGCATTTATGGGACATTGTGGCTATTATCGTAGATTCATCTACATGCATGCATTCATAGCTAAACCCATTTATAGCCTTATCACTGATTTTGAATGGAGAGAAAAATGCAAGGTGTCGCTCCAGAAGCTTAAACAAGCTTTGACAACATCACCAATATTGAAAGATCTAGACTAGAACAAAATGTTCCATGTGCATGAGGATGCTTCAAATTTTGCTATTGGTTGCATATTAACTAATCAGAAGAGGGGACTAAGCAGAAAGAATTGCACTACCACTAAAAGGGAAGGTCTTGGAATGGTGTACGTAGTTAAGAAATTTTTACGTTACTTGTTAGCTAATAATTTTGTCTTTTCTATGGACCATCAAGCCTTACTCAATTTGGTGAACAAAACGTGCAATACAGGAAGAATATTAATATGGTTCATCATCCCACTTGAATTTTACCACAGTGGTAGTAAAAAAGGACACCACACACCAAAGAGTGGATCATCTATCGAGGATCACCTCAAGGAAAGCACCAAAAGGGCTAGGCAATGATTTCTAGATGGACGGAAGATCTAAATGTCACTAATGAACCATAGCTCAAGTGGATTCACAAATATCACTTCCTATCACACCACGATTGATAGAGCAATTAGCCTTATATCAATTGCTGGCCAGAAGACTATATCGAAAGGACAAAGATGGAATTTTTCTTTTGTGCATCAACCCAAAGGAGCAAGAAACCTACTTGAGTCAAGATCATACTACAGTGGTAGGACTCCATTTCACAAAAGACCAAACCATACAATGATTGACTTGGCTAGGGGTTTATTAGCGTACCATGAAGGAAGACATTCATAATTATGTGAATAGTTCCTCTCAATGTAAGGAAAATTCCACCATACCCCATGCCACATTATTCTAGATTTCAATGATATCACAATGGAGTAGATATATGGTGGAATATATGATCAATAGAACATTCCCCAAAGATATGAGCAAACAACGACGAAGAGCAATGGAGACTGAAGCAGCCAACTATGCAATGATTGGTAATCATATCTATCGACAAGGAAGGACCAATGACTTAGATTGTGTGACAGTGAAGAGGAATATCTTCCTATCCTAGAACAAGCACACATGGGTCTTGCAAGAGTCCATTTCTCTCATGAAACCACATCCAAGGCTATATTGATGGCAAGCATTTAGTGGCCAGCCTTGTTTGCTGATGCCAAAGATTTTTTTTGTTGATGAGCCTTGTGGGTGTATCAAGTTCTCATATAAAATAGCCTTGAACACAACTCCTTTTAACTTGGTCTATGGATTAGACACAATTCTGCCGATGGAATTTTCATTACCCACTCTTAGAGTTGCAAGAGTTGGAATGGAAGGGTCAAGAGTTGTCAGATTGACTCAAGGACTTAGAACGACTAGACGAACAAAGATTGGCAACCATTGTCCATATATATGCACAAAAACAAAAATACAAACAGTTTTTTGACTCACATTTGCTGACAAAAGTTTTCAAACAAGTGAATTTGGTTCAGCTAGTTTACTCCTTGAAACAACATATACCCAAGTTCAAGAAAAAGGGACACGGTTTTTTTTCATTGAGGATGTTTCACCAAGTGGTGTTGTCAAACTAGCTACATTAAATAGAGAGATCACGGAAAATTGGATCAGTGGATTTCAACTTTGCAACTATCATCTACCCTTGACTAATGACCTTTTGCAAAGAATGCATGCAGCGAAGGAATGTAAGCATAAAAGGTAGCAAGTGATTGTAGAAGCCCAAGAGGAAGGGCGGATTTGAGTTCTAAAGCAAAAAGCAGCAAGGCAAGCGATCCCTCAAGTTCTACCCCTCAATACCCTTCAAATTCAACCCCTAATAGATGATGAGGTAGAAATAGATGAAGAATGGCACGATGGATTGGACATGCACATAGAAATAACCCTAAATGATGGTCTCAAAGTCAAGTCACTAGTTGGTATAGGAAAATTTCTCAATGCAATCAACTACACAACATACAAAAAAGTAACAACCCAACCGCTAGAACATTGCCGAGCACAAGTCAAAGATTGCCATAAAGAGCTAGCCCCAACATAGGGTCTGATCAATCTTAACATTTTTGCTCATGGATTTGTATGTCCAATACAAATTACAAGGTATTCATAGCTTCAAAAAAATTAAAAGGTTTTCCTAATTCAAAGATTCCCTCAACAACAACAAAAAAAATGCGCTAATCTATAGTACATAGCAAAACGGGCAATGATGAGGCACGTAGATTTGCAACGATATCAGTTGGAAAGGACGGATACAAAATTGAGAGAGAGAGAGAGAGAGAGAGAGAGAGAGAGAGAGAGAGAGAGAGAGAGAGAGAGAACACTTTAAAGCAAAGAAAATGCTAAAGGGAAAATAAAGGAGAAGAGAAACACAATTGTGAAGTTAACCACCACTTTATATGAAGGTCTTTTGACTTTTCACTTGCATATGTCTTTTGACTTTCCACCTTCATTTGTCTTTTGATTTTCCACCTTCATCTATCTTTTGATTTCTTAAACTCACCCTTCACTTAGGCACTTAATATGTTTTGAAAGAAATTTTATTTTTCTAAGATTGGGGAGACCTAATACTTTTATTTGTATTCTAGACGAGCATATGAATGAAGATATTGTGCTATGAGGTCCTTGGATGTGCACCTAAAAACTTATTCAAGACTTGGATGACAAGGTTCTTGAATTAACCCTCAAGGGTAGCAAACTAAGAGTATCATTTGCTTATAGTCGAGAAGAGTGGAAATCCACTTTCAAATCTTTGATGCCACTATATAACCACCAAAATTTCAAACTACTGCCCACTATGCATTACCGAAGTCATCCGCACAAAACAAGCATGCAAGGAACCATGAAATTTTGGGTACCCAAGACCCAAATCTCTACCAATCCTAACCAAATTTAAGTGCCTAAAAAACTGTTGCACATTAAGAATAAGCTTACTATGGCACCATCCTACCCACATCAACAACAGAAATTTCAATCAAAGATTACAAAATGGGTATATAAACCTGAGCCGGAATCTAAAGCTAAGCCCAAGACACCAACTATTTCAAAACTACAATTCAAGGCATAGCCAAGGGAAGGTATATATCAGTGGGTACCAAAGACTCCAGCAATACAAACAATGCCAAACACTTTCAACACAATGGTTGCAACAAGTGCATATAGCACTATCAAAGAACAAGCACAACTGCTATAGGATTTTCTATTGAAAAGACTTAATCAATAGGATGGTTTGCCATCAGCAACCCTTGAGTACACTACTCAAAATCCACCTCTTGTATTGCATGATGTTTCCAAATGTATTGGCATTAGTAGCATGATAAGGCAAATCTCGTCCATGCATAGACACAATTTTTTCACCCATGCACTGCACAACCTTGTCTACACTCTGTTGTCCTAGAGGGCTCAAGGAAGGAGGGGGGGAGGCATTCTCAATGTGGACCTGGAAACTTAAAACAAAGACAGATAAGGGCAATGTTCTGAAGTGTTTGAATGTTAACGTGTGAATTCTTGTTTATTACTGAAGATTAAAATGCCCTTAATAGCAATCAAAAGAGGGATATGTGATATGATAATCCTTAGGTGTGCATGTAAATAGTTTTTTCCCCCGGCTATTGTATATAGCCCATCACTCTAGGGCTATCTATCTTTGCATTGCATACTAAGTAACACACTATCTATTGTGTGCCTTGAGATTCCTTCGTCTTCTCCAAGCTATGTGTGTTTCTCTGCAACCCTAATTCCAACAATTGGTATCAGAGCAGGTTACATCCTCTCGGGCTTAGTCGTCAGCTGCTCCAACACACGCCTGCTCACTTTCTCTGATGTTGAGGTTTGGCAAGCGTTCGCAGGTCGACAAATATTTCGGGTGAGCTCGTAGAGCTCAGTCTGCTCAGATTTCTGATTCGGACTCATTTCGGCCTCCGTTTCCACTATAGGAAGGTCTGCACAGGCAATTTTGTCATTTTGTGTAGAATTTTTATCAGTGCCAATTTTTGCATAACAGGTGCCTTACAGTCTTCTACGGTTTGTGCTATATAGCACGTGTTGTTCCCGCTCCATTTCTCCTATTTTCGGGCAGTTTTCACATCAGGTGCAACATTTACCATGTGTGACAACAACACAGATGTGTTCAAGATGTTTGCTATTGAGGACAGGTTGGATGGGGACAACTACCCTATGTGGTCTTATATGATGCAACATGTTCTTGTGTCAAAGGGCATCTGGAACATTGTGCAGGGCATTGATGTACGTCTTGGTTCTGAGGATGTAGGCGATGTTGAGGATGTTGCAGATCTTGTTGCAAGGATTGCTGCTATTAGAGTTGTTTTGCCTACGGCAGAACAATCTCGTTGGAATGTAAAGGAGGCGCAGGCTCATGCATTGATTGCATTATCTGTGAAGCGCACCATTGTTCCTCACATTCATTCAGCGAAATCTGCAAAACAGGCTTGGGATATATTGGATGGTCTTTATGCAAGTCGCAATGAGGCTAAAATTTCTTTGGTGCGTAAAGAGCTGGAGTCAAAGATTATGCATGAGGAAGATGATATGGACACTTTCCTTGCTAGTTTCAAGGATATCAATGAGAAACTTATTTCTGCAGGTGAAGTCATTTCAAATAGTTCCCTTGTGCAGATTGTTCTTGATGCCTTACCAAATTCTTACCAGACTTTTGCTAGTACTTGGAGACTTATGACCCAAGGAAATCCAGAAGTTGTCAAGTTTGATGCATTATGCACATTGTTGTTGCAAGAGTCACTTTCCAAAAAAAACAGGACTAGACACCGTGCAGATGAATATGCTTTTATTGCTTCTCAAAGAAAGGGTGGTAACAACAATGCAGCCACTTCTTATGGTTCTGCTGTGAGTGGCAAAACTTCTATTCCCAATGCTTTTGCTGGTAGCACTTCATCTGGTGATTCTGGTGAGAAGGGGAAAAAGAAGATGCGTTGCCATTATTGTAAAGCTAATCATCACTTGATCAAGTCGTGTCCTAAGTTGAAGGCCAAAGAGGCTAAGAAGAAAGAGGGTGGTTCCACTGCAAATGCTGGTTCCACTACAAATGCAGCCATTGTTGAGTCTTCTGTAAAAGGAGACTGTGTTGCTGATGTTGATGCAGAATGGGCTTTTAGCGTAGAGTGCACTTACAATCCTGTTGTCCATGATGCATGCTTGTCAGATGTTGCAGATTCACATGTGTGGTATTCCGAAAGTGGTGCTACAAAGCACATTACCTCACATCATGAATTGTTTACCTCTCTCGAGTCTGTCCCTCATGGGAATTCAGTCACTTGTGCAACAATGCCTCTTATCCGGTTCAAGGAGTTGGAAAGATTGTGCTTACTGCTACAAATGGAATTTCCTTCACACTTGTTGATGCACTTTATGTACCTGGGATCAAGAAGAATCTCTTGTCTGTATCCACACTTACTAGACTTGGACTTATAGTCAAATTTGTGGATGACAGATGTACAGTTCATGATCTTAGTTTTGGTGATGATCAAGAAGCAACCTACTGTGGCCACTTCGAGTTGTGAGGCTGAGTACAGGGCAGTCTTCACAGCTACGATTGAGTGTGTTTGGCTCAGACGCCTTATGGCTGATTTGGATGTTGGACAGGACACTGCCAACACTATCTACACTGACAGTCAAATTGCATTGGCAATTGCGAGGAACCCAGTTTTTCATGCTCGCACAAAGCACATTGAGGTGCATTATCACTATGTCAGGGAGAGGCTCTCAGCAGGAGAGATCATCTTGGCTTATGTGCCAACAGAGGACAACCTTGCAGATCTTTTCAGAAAGGCATTGTCTCGTGAGAAGCTTGAAGCTTTCCGCAAAGCTTTGGCTTACTCCCCTTTGTGGATTGATCATGTCCTCAGGGCATGGAACTTCCCTTTACTCATGTGCCAGCTCTCATTCACCGCATCACTCCAGGGGGGATTTGTTACCATATACATGTGGTAGTGATGTGTGTGAACATACTAGGACCACCGGGGCATTTTTTCCCTCTTTAGGAGGTTTTTCGCCCCCGAGCATTGTATATACGCCCATCACTCTAGGGCTATCTATCTTTCCATTGCATACTAAGTAACACACTCTCTATTGTGTGCCTTGAGCTTCCTTCATCTTCTCCAAGCTGTGTGCGTTTCTCTGCAACCCTAATTCCAACATAAATACTGCTAAAAAACCAAGAAATATTGCATTTTTTACTCTTTTTGCACATTTCATGGCCCAAAAGTGATAAAAAAGAAAACAATGCACAAAAAATCTGGACAAGTATCAAAGTTAGGTGTGCCTTTTATTTTTTAAGTGTGGAATGATTTTTTTTTGAGTAGCTTTGGATAATTTCATTTAATCTTGTTTATAAAAGCTAATAAAAGTCATAAATAAATAAATAAATACGCTGAAATGTTAAAATTGGAATCGAAATTCAAATGCCAAATCTTGACGCTCAATGGAACGGCTAAAAAGAGTTTGGGGCAAATCCCATCAAATTGTTCGACGGTCACTCCGACTCACTAACCACATAGGAAAACTTTTGGCAGAAAGATCCTTATGCGTCGGTTTTCAAAAAAAAATCGATCCGGGGGTACATTGTAAGGGCTTATCAGCTCAATGGGTAGTTACAAAATGGGGGTTTCAAAAAAGTCCAAGTATGTATAGTCCTTTAAGCCATTTCTACTCTCATTTGCATTCTAGCTCTTCGAGAGAGAGCTCCAGCTAGTGATTTTTTATGCTCTTTTGTGAGCTTCTATGCACTATCTGTCAATATTTACCTACTCCAGCCATCATGGATAAGTGCCTAACTAAAACAAGAAGCACTTTGATTACCACTTTGTCCACCACCAAGGTTGTAGGAGGCACGGCAATCGGGGTGTTTTCGAGAACAACAATGTGTGCACTAGCCACACTGAGCATCCAAAACACACCAAACTTGAACCATATGCTCATCTCAAGTAAAAGAACCCAACAATGGGCTCAAAAGGCAAAAGCTAACCAAAAAACTGACTTAATATCTTTGGCGCATCGAAGATAAAAGGCTCAATTGGAGACCAATTTTTACCCACTTGCAGATGCCATCAAGTAGAAGACTTGTAGAGGTTTGGGGGTGAATGAGAGTCCTTCTCATCAGGTAAGGGCAAAATGACCATATACCCACCACAAAGTGACATTTTGCAATTTTGTGCAAAATATTGATGCATTTGACCTCAAAGTCAAGGAGGCACTCTACACGCTATACTTGACTCCTACTAACCTTCAATGGGCCCACAATCACAAGTTGGTATCCCCAAATCAACTCTACTCAAGAGGAGACAATCAACTTCACTAAGATAAACACCAAGTGCAAGATACAGAACAAGGGTCACAACCTACCTTAGTTAACCTAGTAGAAGCTATATAGGGCAAGTTGAGGGCACAAATGGTGCTAATATGAAAAATCTATCAAAGTCGTGCCAAAGATAAATTGTCACATTACAAGTATGATCCACGTAGCCTCTACATAACTTACACTACCGTAGTACACTCTCATCATTCATGCACTTCCTTATATTTCACTTTACCGCCAAAAGACGCTAAAGGGTGCACATAAAAGACCTCTAGCCAACCATTTAAGCTCAAAATTTACCAAGAACTTAATTGGCACCCCATAGAAGCACCTAAGAGGGAAAAAGCCCAAAAAGACCCAATTCTACACAAATTTATCTTGGGTGCACAAAAGATAGATATGTGACCAGTGGACCCTATCTCATCAAATTTAGTCACAGATATGTTTATATAGCTCAAATGAAGCACCATGTCAAGTTCCATCAAGATTGACAAAGCCCAACCCCTTCCAGCACAACAAGCTTTCGTAGCAAAAAAAATCGAACACAGAATTGTCCATAACTCTCACCCGCAGGGGTCAAAAGTCCATCATACTTCATAGATATCACCTACAACACATTCACCTCTTGTACATCTACTCTGGTACTAGATTGCATTCACAGACACACACTTGCATCTTAGGCGTGCCAAAGATACATTTTACCAAAATTTGTGTTTTTTGCACCTCAATTGTTGTATTAGCCTTTCCGCTTGTTAGTAAGTGGTGAAACAATTATGACAAGCCTATTCTTATGATTTTTTGTCAGGATCTCTCTCATCTACCTCAAGAGCTTCCAAAAAGAAAACCATAAAGGCTAAGCTGGTAGAGCTTCCCTCGTACTAGTTAGAAAAAGATACTCTCAAGGAAGCAAATGTTACCCGGTTGGCCAAGGAGAAGCTAGAGAGCCAACATGTCATAGTCTATCATGGGATATTCAAAAGCTCACAAGGATTCAGAGTAGAAGTGCAGATGTTGCCCAAAGAATCTCAAGACCTAGCAAGGGAAGATGCAATTAGACCAATGTGGGATAAGATTAGTCTCAGAGACTATATCTAGTTGGGACCATGTGGTGTCAACTACCAAAGAGCTTGTGAGATGTTGCACATCATTAATGAAAAGGGTCGATCTACCATTTCAAATTTTAATGACACTTCAATAGAGATGAACATCATAGAAGAGTAGATAGTTGATGCTTTGAGATTTCCCAAAGGGGGAAAACTAATGAGGGACCGTCAGCTACCTACCATAGGCATATTCACTAGCAAATCAATATCATTTGCAAATGGAAAGGAATTAATAGAGCAGGCACTCAAACTTTACCATCATCATTTCCATTTCACCGCGAAGAGGCCACCTTAGTACACATGCCCTAACCACACAGTGTCATCTACCTTTAGCTAGAAATTAGAGAGGGAAGAGCTACAGAGGTCAACCATGCCCATTATATCCACACTACTCTAACACATGTAAAGAAGCAAGAATATATATCCTTCATGGGGTCTCTAGAAGTGCTCATTGGGATAGCATCCCATGCTATCGGTGGCCAAGCAAAACACCTACCACCAGCCCCATAACAAACTTATGGCTAGGAGACAAATTGGATGGAGACGAAGAAGAATCACAAACCAAGGCACCACCAGTTTCCACAAGATTAAGAAGAAGACTTGTCAGCGTCTCTAAAGCGGAGGAAAAAACTGACACAACAACCACATCAACAACACATGAAAGGGGATTTTATTTTTGTGAGCTTTCAGTTTCGAGCTTTTACAATTGTAACTTATTTTTTGAGCTTTTGAACCAGAAGATTACACCAATGATATCTTTAAATATCATTGTGACTTGAGAGAAGTCTATACTACATAGTGTAATTCTTTAATTACCAAACAATTATATGTGATATGAAAGCATGCCTATAAATAAGAAAAATGAAATTTTAAAAGAAGCATTATTTGCATTTATTTTTGAGCTTGAAATAAATTTAAAACTTAAAAGTTTTGCAAAATTCTCCTTTGTACAAAGACCATTAAAATAAAAATAAAAATCGGTACATCCTTTCCTAGGCTCCCACATGGGATGTCCATCACATAATACAAAAAACCATCCACAATCAATTGAGAGTTTGAAGTCGTAGGGGAAGGAAGGTCGAGAAACAAAGAGGGACGAGAGCGAGCTCGCTCAGATTGGAGGAATTTCAAGAAAAATCTACTAGCTATGACATTTGGGAGTTTGACATCAAATATTTCTCTTGTTGTGGTTTATTCAAAGATGTATTTCATGAGCAATATGTTTTGGAGATGGCCATATGGTATGATAAGGGGGCATTATAGATGGAGGGAAAAGAGGTTGATGCCTCCAAAGGAGCTAGTATTATATTCTCTAGCAGTCAAGGGAGAGCAAAAGCAAAAACAATATTAAGATCTCTAGAAGCAGTATGTCCAAAGTTGGTGTACAAATTAGGGAGGAGACCGTGTGATGTAAGGTTTTTATTTTAAAATATTATGTGTTTTTTTCCATAAAAAAATATTGCAACAATCATGTTGAGGTGTCTTTAAGGCATAGGCAGCTATAGCCTTATATTTCTATGTGCATATGCATTTCAATTCAAAGCATCTTGATGTAGTCACATATGTGTCACTTATAAAATCTTGTTCTAGCATTCAACCACTTGAAAAAGGAGAGAAAATTATGTTGATATCATGAAACAAGATATGTTGGGGAAGGGAATTGTGCTTGGCAATGCTTTAGTGGACATGTATGCCAAATGTGGTGCTCTAGTCAAGACAGCACAAGTCCTTGATGATTAGTTTCTTGAGAGAGAGAGAGAGAAATGTTATACTAAATGTCTATGAGACCAAATTGATACAATCTTAGTGGATCTAATCCAATGTCTGGGTACAAAAATAAAAATGAAAGTGAAAGACTAAAATTATGATTGAAAGCTTGTTCTAGCATTCAACCACATGAAAAAGGAGAGAATACGATGATATCTTGAAATAGGATCTGCTGGGGGAGGGAACCATGCTTGTCATTGCTTTAGTAGATTTGTATGCCAAATTAAGTGTTCTAGTGAAGACAACACAAGTCCTTGATGATCATCTACCTCACACACACACATAGAGAAAAATGAAATGAAATGTTTTATAAACGTCTTAAAAAGGCCAAAATGACCTACGAGACCAAACTGATACAATCTTAGTGGATGTAATCCAACGTCTGGGTACAAAAATAAAAATGAAGTGAAAGACTAAAATTATCATCATCATCAATAATGCTTGAGAATGCCTCACACTGGGTGTTATCCTAGAAACTATTGCATTGGTCGTTGAAGAGCTTTGTCAATGTCCACCTCTATAAATAGTCATATTGGGCCTCTCTCATGTTGTGCTAGAATAGTCTTGGTCCTATGATGGAGCCTCCATCAATGTCATGGTCTACGAGGGCGTATAGCTCTCCCAAGCTCAATGGCTCCGTTAGCTAATATACATCTAGTATAAGTTGGCTCTGAAGTCTTCTATGAAGAATTCTCATTTGGCTGTTAAGTCACTACTTTAAAGAAGTCAATGATCTCCCTCTATGAACGTCTCCCACTGCATGATCTCCTCAAGGGACTCTTCCTTTGTCTGCACATCTCTAGCAAAAACAACCAAAGGAATCAATGATCAAGTTGATATCTCATTACTCTGTCTTTGGAACTATATGACACAACTAGCATATACTGACCTTTGCCAATACTCTCCTAAATCTATCAATCTCAATCACTAGCTGATGCAATGATGTGTGCATTTGACTAATAGCACATTGTATACCATAGGATAAATGAGTGTCCATATAGGCCGGTTTGATCACATATCCATCCTCTATTAGTTGCAGAAGATGCTCTCTATAGAAAGTAATATCGTGTCCAACTCTTGTATCAGTTGTATCCATGTGCTCCTAGTATCTAGTTGAATCAAATATCGACATATAGTCTAGTGACCTCTGTCTGTGAGAGAGATAGGTAGGGTGCATGCAAGGAGTACTAAAACAAACGCAATCTATCCATGCAGTTGAAGCCCTGTCATTGAAACCATGATTTCATATGCGCATACACGCATGTTGTGTCTCCCTATAGCTCTCATTGTCGGGATGACCTAAGGGCAAGCTGAGAATATCTATCTCTAAAGAGTTCCCATAAAATATGCATCAAGGGTACTAATCTAGTAAGATCCCGAAGACCCCTCCTTGGCAACCCACCTCTACTCTGTTGTTTTTGGCAAAACTCAATGATGACGGTCTTCTCTGCATATGCTACTCGGGCTACTCCCTTAGCACATTTGAATACTCATTCTACTTGTATATATAAGAGGAAAATTTTATGATCCCTATGGGAACCAAGACTTGTCATGAGAGCATAAAGTTGAGGCAGCCTCAACAATTGGAGAACCCTCTCTCAAACCCTTCTATATGCAACTCTTCTCTTATATATTGAGGCTAGGTCCTACTCAGTCCCACCCTTTCATGCTCTACCACCCCTCCTCCCTTATGCACAGTTGGCCGCTATCTCCTCATTGTTGATGGTGGCCCAGCTCTCTTATATAAGAAACTACCTACTTATGAGTAGTCGCCCCACCCACCATGTGCTCCTCTACATGTTGTTGGTAGCACACCACGAGAGGGGAGGTAGCTAGCTTGGCTCAAATAATCCCATTCCATGGTGGTCCACTATGTTGCATGTGTGTGTGTGTGTGTGTGTGTGTGTGTGTGTGTGTGTGTGTGTGTGTGTGTGTGTGTGTGTGTGTGTGTGTGTGTGAGAGAGAGAGAGAGAGAGAGAGAGAGAGAGAGAGAGAGACCCCCTTGATATCCAATAGCTCCCTATATCCAACCACCTAAAAGAACTATCCTCATTGATCCAATCCGCACTTGTACAACCTCGCTCTTCACCTACAAAGTAAATACCATCCATACAGTACTTATGCCATACACAGCAGCCAAAAGGATGAAGAGGACCCCACTCTGCAACTTCATATGAGATTATGCATGGGCATTCACATTGCATTGGCTCGGTCACCCTCTTGTCTCTCAATCTATGCAGTGTGCCATCTTCTGCTAGTGACAATATAGCAACCCCTTTACCTTGATGATAGCCTATCCACTGCCTCTTCCATTCCTCTCTTCTTCAAGTCTGTTTGGAGCATGTACTGAAATGGCGGCAAGGTAGGATTTGCAATGAGAAAGATGACAAAGTCCCGACCATTGCCAACCTCATGAACTTGATGTAGAGAATTACAATGGGTGCAGTTGTAATCCCTTGCCGCATGGTGACTAACAACAATAGTTTAGTGGGTACTCAGATCAACAACATGGATGGTGTTGGACAATGTCAATGCAGGCAAACAGCCATGCTAAGCAAAAAAAAAAGGGGACAAGAGCCGCCCCATCATCCGCGCACACGCGGATGATGGGAGGGCTCGAGCCCCTCATCTTTTCTTTCTAGAATTTTCCCCTACAAGTCATTCTCGTCCATCAATTAGGTGGCCATATTTGTGATTCCTACGCATGGCTCTCGCCCCATAGTATTCCGCCCTTGTCCGACCATGTTTTTCAAATTTCAAACTTTGCATGACATTGCCAATGCATTCAAACCATGCTAAGCAGAAAAAAAAGGTGGGAGCTGGAGCCCCCCCATCATCCGTACGAACGCAGATGATGGGGAGGGCTCTGGCACCTCCCTTTTATTCAGACTTTTTTCGCTACGAGTTCTCTCTCTGGTTCTTATGCATTAATTAGGTGGCCATATGATGCCTACACGTGGCACTTGCTCCATGGTGTGCGACACTTGTCCGACCATGTTTCATGGCAAGGGAGAAGCACCTTCCCGTTGGAGAGGGGGAATGGGGGAACACGCCCAGCACAAACACAAGGGCCTCTCTATAGCTCAAGGTATCCACAACACCCCTATCTTCTCAGAAAACAACTTCAAACAAACTCTTTACACTAGCAGACCACTGCCTGCCCAACTCTTACAGCTCACACACTCCACAGATCCACCACACAACGCACACCTACTACCACAACTTGTCTCCACCCTTACACACACTCACAGCCACTCAATCTCACTCCCTCACACAACACCGTCGGTCCGGGGGGGCCCACATAGCTGGCACAAAGGGGAAACATGAAAGCAGGAGAAAGAGAAGGGGGGAAGGGGAAACAACAGCAAGAGGGGTAACTGTGACTTGATTGCACTTCAAAAAACATGTAACACTGACTTGCACTACCATCACCATGGCATATTTTAGGAAAAGTTACAAAGGGGCTAGCTTTCTAGAGAACTCCACTTTGCAAGCTTTCAAACGGCATCCAAAAGGCCAGAAAAAGCCCCTAATTTGATCCAATTTCGACTTTTATAGGGGGGGGGGGGGGGCTTAATTTGGGAATTTGCATTTTCATTGGTCCATCTGGCATCTTGATTTGGCATTTTTTGGAAGGGGGCACTGCCTTGCTCTATTTGCCCTCTTCTTCTCTCTTTTGTACTTGAGGGGGGATTAGCGATGTCGCTATTGACCCTTGTCTTTTTTTCATATTTTATTTTTATCTTTCATTTCTAACCCTTTTGTGGGCTCAGCCTTGCACTGCTCTATTGGCTTGACTTTGACTCTTTCCCTCTCTCTATGTGACTTCTCCTTCACTTCTTCCTCTAGTTTTCTCTCCCTTTGCTCCTCTTTGGTCTAGCTTCAACCTTGCTCTCTGCCTTGGTTTGTCCTGGCTAATGCCTCCCTCCTATAGATCTTCAAAAAGAGGCCTTTAAGGCTGCGGAAATGAGCGCACATTGGGCCTGCCACATCCTCAATCAGGGCCGCCCCCTTCTTCTTCATGCGGGCGCACGCCACCACGCCGCACCGCCCGGTCAAAACCCGCCACATACAACACCGCCGCCCGCCAGCACAGCGCCGACTGGCTTACGCCATAGCCAAGCTCAAGGGAGCTCCAAGGGAGCCCTTTGCACACCTTAGAAGGGCCCACTTCGTGGTCTAAATACCTCGAACTCCCACCTCCTCAGTGCACATGTGGATTTACCACCTTGCCACGTGGCCGTTTTATAGCCCATGACCTCCAAGGCATTGGAAAAATTCAAAAAAACCTCATGAAAAATCCATTTTTTGGTCTCTTTTTCCAGACTCCCCTTTACTGCCCCAGGGTCGGATCTTCAAGCCGCAAAGCCATGCCGGGTCTCCGCTGTATCGGCCCCCGAGTTGTGCAAAACTCACCACAGTTTAACTCCCCTGAGCTCGCTATCCAAGGCCACAGAAAATGGAAAAAATCATCTGCAAACCTTTCACTACCCAAGGCTCCCAACTTCATCTTCCTGTATCTATCTGACCAAGCATCTGATTGATGCGCCATCGATTTTTGCTAACTCCACATGATGCACACTATCATCGGGAACCTTGGCGAGGCTGAAATGATGCCAGATGTTGCATTCTCTAGTGCAGTCAAATGGGCTCAGACCCGGCCCCCGGAAAAAATTCAATGGACCTTAACTTGTTATCCAGAGCTCGGATTCACAATCCGAGAAGGCATGCTCCACAACTGGAGCACTACACATGTATCCACTCACACCTTCCTGGGCCACCTGTCCCCAGCTGCCGTGTCCATCGAGGATCTGCTACACCTTCTAACTTTAAACTGCAATATCTTGAGCATTGGGGCTCCATTTGACGTGACATCTGGACCAGCTTCTAGAGCACACCAAAAAGTACATTCTAGAGCAATGACTTGGCATTTCGAGAACCTTCATATGCCATCCCATCTTGACCATCCCGCAGCACTTTTGGCCTAAAAATCCGCTTTAAGCATACATTCCCGCTACCCTTTGGCTGCCTAGGGCCTTGGAACCTATCCTAGCCTTCTGCACTGCACTTGCCTACTGCCTCTGCCTGGCATAGACCACCTCCTAGCTTCGACCAACTTTGGCTGCACACTCATTTCCCAGCCCCCTTGTCGATCATTTATGTTTGACCAAAAGCATACATACAGAAATTTAAAACTGTTACACCAAACTGACGATAAAAAGCACTCCTAAAACCATAACTATATATACAAGCTATGTACAAAAGCTTCCTCTCCTTCCTCTCGCACAACGCATGCTTTAGGTGGGCTGCCCACCCCCCTTAACTACAATTTTCTGCACCTCGGGCACTAAATCCCTCTCGAAATACAGTTTGAGCCACACACCATTCACCCTGTTCCTAAGAAGTTTGTTATTTGCTCTTACCAACTGGTAGGTCCCATTCGGAAAGGTCTTTTGCACTTTATACGGACCTGTCCACTTCTTTTTAAACTTCTTCTGGAATGTGAAATCCAGATAGCTTTTGTACTTCATGACCAAGTATCCTTCCTCTATCTTCTTGTCCAGTAGATTCTGATTGAACTTGGCAACCCGCTTCTCTCTCTGCTTCACATAGTAGTCTGTTTCCGCCTCTTTGTCCATCTGCAAAGCCTCTAAAGTGTCTATCCGATCCTATAGAAATCCTTGTTGGGTGGCATTGACATGCCACATACCCTTCAAAGCACCTAAGTGTGCATGCACCGGCAACACAGCCTCCTTACCATAGACTAGCTCGAATGGAGTGAAGTTTGTAGCTACTTTATAGGACGTCCTATACGCCCATAGACACTTCTCTAAATTTGCTTCCCACTCAGCTTCCTGCTTGTACACGTACTTCGTTAGCATCTTGATGATTTGCCCATTAGCCCTCTCAACTAGACCATTGCATTGGGGGTGATAGGACGAGGAAAACCGATGTTGAATCTTTAACTTTTCCACTAATGCACTCATGAGCTTGCTTCTAAATCCCTGACCCCTATCAGAAACTAAAACCCATGGAACACCAAAACGGCAACAGATATTATCAAACACAAACTGAGCCACCACATTAGCATTTACTTCCTTCATTGCTTTGGCCTCAACCCACCTTGTAAGGTAGTCAATAGCTACCACCACGTACTTCTTACCGCTAGTAGACTTTGGGAGAGTACCTATGGCATCCATACCCCACTTCTCAAAATCACTTTGTTCAATGATGGCGCCCTGTGACTCCGCTACCAGTCATCTTTCACCTATAGTTTGACACTCATGGCACGTCTTGCACCAGTAATGCACGTCCTTGACTATGGAAGGCCACCAAAAGCTTGCTCTAAGCACTCGAAACAAAACCTGGTCTTTGCCATGATGTCCACTTTCTTTGTGGCATTGCTCCAACACCATTCCTATCTCTTCTTTGTACAGCACCCTTCTAAGGACTCCGTCGCGCCCATAGTTCATGAGATCCTCACATACCAGTGTGAACTTGCGGGCCTTTTGCATCACTCTTCTCTTTTTCAACTTAGACAAACCCTCTGAACATTGCCCTATACTAAAAAAAACTTCAATCTCCTTTAGAGTCTCCCTACCTGCATATGTGGCTGGGGCCACATATAAACCTACAACATGCACTTGCACTCTGCTACTTGCTAACTGATCCGCCTCTTGGTTCTGCTCTCTTCTCACATGCTTGAATTGGACCTCTTCAAAATACCTTAGCATCTTCTTGATGGAAAAGAACCAATGCTTCAAAGAATCGCGCTTTACCTACCATTGGCCTAAAAGTTGCTTGATGACTAGCAGTGCATCTCCTTTCACCACCAACCTTGAAATGTTGAACTCTATACACTATTTAAGACCCAAATGCAGAGTGAGATACTCTGCCTCATTATTGGTATGGACATCCTCTAGATCATACGCCTTCAAAAATATAACTTTACCATGTGGGGCGTGTATCACCACACCTCCTCCTCCTTTCTGTACTACACTTCGATACGCTCCGTAAAACCACATCGTAAAAGCATCATCCAAGTTGGGTTCATCCTTAGCTTCATCTTGCACCACTCTTGGATAGGCCGGAAAATTGATGGCCTTACTGACAAGAATGTCTGCCAGGTGAGATTGACTCGTGTGATCTACCTTGAACTTGAATTTGAACTCTTGCAGCTCCAACACCCACTTCATAATCCTCCTTCCTGGCTTCAAATGTAGCACTACCTCTGGCAATAGATTATTAGCCATCAGCACAAAAAACTTACGCACAATCAAATGCACCTTGAACTTCCTGTAAGAGAAGACCAGAGCCATCACCCATTACTCTGCCTCGGTGTAGGTAGCCTCTTCTGGGCTAATCACCATGCTCTCGAAGTATATCGGCTTGTAGCTTCTCCCTACCTTTTGTAGTAGAACTGCTCCAATAGAAATTGTGCCCACTATCATAGACACATAGAAGTCATCCTCTTGATTGGGAGGACATACTGCTAGCAACTGACACAAGATCTCTTTGAACCTATCAAAAGCCTCTTGAGCTTCTCCATCCCACTCATAACCATGCACCTGTTGAGCCCTCTTTTGAAGAAGATGCACATATTGCGACAGCATCCAAAAGAAACGTGATAGATACTTCAGCTTATGAACAAACAAAGACAAACCTTGAGCATCTGATGGCAGATCCATCAACACCGACGCCTTCACCTTCTCGGGGTCAGCTTCTATACCATTTTGCGACACCACATGACCTAACAGTTGTGCTCGAGGCTGTGCTAGCTTGCACTTCTTGGGGTTTAACTGACCTCCTTCTTCATCAAGCCTTTGAAAGCATAAATGCAGCTTTGATAGGTGCTCCAATCTTGAACTATAGCAGCCAATATCATCCACGAAGACCCTAATAAAATAGCCCAGGTATGGACCAAATACCCTGTTCATCCAATCTTGGAAGGTGGCATATGCATTCACCAATCCGAATGGCATCCTGCAACGATAAGCGAAACAACCCCATGGAGATATGAATGTGGTCTTCAATTGATCTTCAAGTGCAATCCCTATCTGAAAGTATCCCGAAAAGCCATCCATAATCGAGTATCTCTCATGCCCAGCCACCAAGTTTAGGATTTTGTCTTGAAATGGCAAGGGATTGTGATTCCTCTTGGTTGCGGCATTCAGTTTCTTGTAGTTGACACACACTCTCCATTTCCCATTCTTCTTAGGGGTTATGACCAATGGCGAGACCCACTCTGACTCTTTCACAGGATATATGATGCCAACATCCAGTAGCTTATTGATCTCCTGCCAAAGGGCCTCCTTTTGGATTTCCCCTAGTCTTCTCAGCTTCTCTGCTTTAGGCCTATGTCCCTCCTTAAGAACAATCTTGTGCTCCACCCACTTTGCACCTTGCAAATGCTTGTACTCCATCGCAAATAGATTTGGATAGGACTCTCACATTTGAACATAGCCTTCCTTTTCACCCTTGGTTAAATCTTCACTCAACATGCTCGAAACCTCTTCTATGCTTAAACCATGAGCTTGAGGCTGCATACCTTCTTCTTTAGGTGGGGAGTCGTCTATGGTGGCTCCGAATAAGTATGCATCTATCTTCAGCATGTCATCTTCGCTCTCCCCTTCCTCTGTGCTAGTATAGCCTTCATCATAGCATGTCTCTGTCTCGTACTCGTAACTCGTCGTGTCTCCCTCATCTTTAACTGCCATAGTATGAGAACTAATCTCTGTGGTCTTCAAATCAAGCACAATTTGTCTTCCTCTCTCTTTGTCAGGCAAGGTGAACACTTTACTCTCCCAATCTTGCTTTGCTCCTATCGCCGTAATCCATGGCCTACCCAAAATCATTGGATAGGAATTATCTCCTGCCTTCATCACAAAGAAATCTATTAGGCATTCACTTTGACCTTTACATCCTGAGCCACACCCAGACACCTGGCCTTAGTATGGTTAGCCATCCTCATGCGCACATTTGACTTGACTACCGCCTTGACTCCCGTCTCTCTCATGGCTGCTTCCGTCGTGACACAAACCTGCGCTCCACCGTCTATGTAGGCTTGTACCTGCATCCTCTTCTCTATAATTGCATCCACAAGCGGAAGAACGTCAGTGGGGCTACCTACCCTCAAAGCCATGTTTTGCACCGCTTGCACATTCTCCTTAGCTCTCTGTACCCTGGTGCTAACACTTGTGGACCATTGCCTTCTTGACTTGGATTTAAGGCTAGCAGCTGACCAAACATAATATTTGCCTTTTGATTTTGAGCATCACTCAGCAGATTGTACTTGGGATAGCCACGTCCTAGCTGAAAATCTGTCTGCTTGATCTTGCGATGTCTCCTTCTCTTGCTAGGCTTGGGCTGCTCTCTACCTTCGTACACCTTCTCTTTGCCTTTGCGAGCTCTAGTTTCCCGCTCTGTCTCAAGTTCTCTATTAACTCTTGCCATTTTAGTGACCAAAACCTCAACCTCCTGCTTATCTACTCCGATAATATTCACTCTTGGGACCTCGCCTCCGTTTTGCGGAGCTGGCTGCACAGGATTCTCTACCGCTTGCTCTCTTGGACCATTGAATTGCAATTGACCTTGACCCCTACCAAATAGCGGGTAGATGCCTCCTCTTTCTCTCTGTGGTTGATGAAAATCGGGCGCCTAGTGCCCCTCTTCTCCATAATTGTAACACCTACTAGGCAATGGCCTTGCCCTGCCCCTTGTTCCTCTTGGAGCCCTCTATCTATGACACTGAGCCGCAACTCCTACATTTGCTCGGAAAAATCTTGCACCATGCGCACCCAATTTTGCGGCACAACAGCTACACCTTGATTCCCATGATTTTCTTTGTGTATAGCCTCCCTCGGACTCTGCGGTTGAGCATGGGCCATAGTCTCATATCCTGACACACCCTACTCTATCTTTTTCTTTATCTTCCTGCTCTTTGATCGGGCAATTGCTACCGCACCATTGTAATTCTCTGGGCTCTCGAAATCAGCTTTTTCTCTCACCTTTGGATGTGTACATGCCATGAACTTATTCAGCTTGAAGTAGTCTCCATTAGCCAACTGCATGGCTGTCACTAGCTCTGCCCAAAACTCTTCAAAATGACCCAAAAATAGATTGAAATCTTCACATACGTCTTGCTTAAGCGCCTTCAACTTTGCATCCATCTTGACTGGGGACGCCTCCTTGCAAAAGTCGTGAAGAAACCTCACCCATAGAACCGTCCATGCTTGCTTCGGCTCGCCTTCCAACGCTTTGTACCATGCTTTAGCTTTACCATGCATCACCAAAGGAAAAGTCTGTATTTTGCTATCCTCGTTCGGCATACACAACGATAGCAAATAAAGCTCGAAATTCGGCATCCACTCGTCCGGGCTCTCTTCGCCTGTGAAAATCGGTCCATAGCTTCTAGCTACCATGACTTCCAACACAAAAAACTGCTTCTTTTCGATTAATTGGGAGCAATTAGTGTGCTCCTCCATGGGGGCACCAGAAGATGGAGAGCGGGAATGGGGGAACACGCCCTGCACAAACACAAGGGCCTCTATATAGCTCAAGGTATCCACAACAACCCTATCCTCTCAGAAAACACCTTCAGAGAAACACTTTACACCAGTAGACCACTGCCTACCCAATTCTTATAGCTCACACACTCCACAGATCCACCACACAGTGCACACCTACTGCCACAACTTGTGGCTTGATTGCACTTCAAAAAACATGTACACTGACTTGCACTACCATCACCATGGCCATATTCTAGGAAAAGTTACAAAGGGGCTAGCTTTCTAGAGAACTCCACTTTGCAGGCTTTCAAACGGCATTCAAAAGGCCAGAAAAAGCCTCTAATTTGATCCAATTTTGACTTTTATAGGGGGGGCTTAATTTGGGAATTTGCATTTTCATTGGTCCATCTGGCATCTTGATTTGGCATTTTTTGGAACAGGGCACCACCTTTCTCTATCTGCTCTCTTCTTCTCTCTTTTGCACTTTGGGGGGGATTAGCGATGTTGCTACAGCCCCTTGTCTTTTTTCCATATTTTATTTTTATCTTTCATTTCTAACCCTTTTGTGGGCTCAGCCTTGCACTGATCTATTGGCTTGACTTTGACTCTTTCCCTCTCTCTGTCTGACTTCTCCTTCACTTCCTCTATTTTTCTCTCCCTCTGCTCCTCTTTGGTCTGGCTTCAACCTTGCCCTCTGCCTTGGTTTGTCCGGCCTTAGAACGGCCTCTTTGCTTTGCCTTGTATATTGGGCTGGCCTCGGGCTTTTATCTCTCTCACTCCTTTGCACTTTATTGCTGTGGGCCCCCCACTTTTGCACCTAACCCCTCGGCCAACCCGGCCCTTTCTTCATCTCTGTGGGACCGACCCCTTCTTTACGTCTAGGGGAGGGGGGGCATTAGTGATGTCGCTAAGGCCTCCCTCCTATAGCTCTTCAAAAAGAGTCCTTTAAGGCAGCGGGAACGAGCGTACATTGGGCCTGCCACATCATCAACCAGGGCCGCCCCCTTCTTCCTCACGCGGGCGCGCGCCACCATGCCGCCCCACCCAGTCAAAACCCGCCGCATACAATGTCGTCGCAGAGCCAGCACAACACCAACTGGCTTACGCCATAGCAAAGCTCTAGGGAGCCCTTTGCATGCCTTAGAAGGGCTCATTCCCTGGCCTAAATACCACGAACTCCCGCCTCCTCAGTGTGCATGTGGGTTTACCACCTTTCCACGTGGCAATTTTACAGCCCATGGCCTCCAAGGCATTGGAAAAATTCAAAAAAACCTCATGAAAAATCCATTTTTTGGTCTCTTTTTCCAGACTCCCCTTTACTGCCCCGCGGTTGGATCTTCAAGCCGCAAAGCCATGCCGGGTCTCCGCTGGATCGGCCCCCGAGCCGTGAAAACCTCACCACATTCTGACTCCCCTGAGCTCGCTATCCAAGGCCACAAAAAATGAAAAAAATCATCTGCAAACCTTTCACTGCCCAAGGCTCCCAACTTCATCTTCCTGTATCTAGCCGACCAAGCATCCGATTGATGTGCCGTTGATTTGTGCTAACTCAACATGATGCACACTATCACTGAGAACCTTGGCAAGGCCAAAACAATGCCAGATAGTGCATTCTCCAGTGCGGTCAAATGGGCTCAGACCCGATCCCCGAAAAAAATTCAACTGACCTTAACTTGCTATCCAGAGCTCCGATTTGCAATCCAAGAAGATCGACATGCTCCACAACTTGAGCATTACACATGTATCCACTCACAGCTGCCTGGGCCACCTGTCCCCAGCTGCCCCGTACGTCCGGGATCTGCTACACCTTCTAATTTTAAACTGCAATATCTTGAGCACCGAGGCTCCATTTGACGAGCCGGATGGATCGGCTTCTAGAGCACACCAAACACTACATTCCAGAGCACTGACTTGGCATTTCAGACACCTTCATATGCCATCCCATCTGGACCATCCGGTGGCACTTTTGGCCTAGAAAGCTGCTTTAAGCATACATTCCCGCTACCCTTTGGCTGCCTAGGACCTTGGGACCTGTCCTAGACTTCTGCACTGCACTTGCCTGCTGCCTTTTCTGGCATAGACCACCTCCTAGCTTCAACTAACTTTGGATGCACCACTGTGTTGGCCCTAGAGTGAAAAGCTCACCCATCGTCCATGTTGGCCCTCTGGTGCAAAGCTCACCCATGGTCCCCACAGTGATCGCCATGTGTATGAAGCTATCCATAAAACTATTTTTTACCAAAAAAGGGGGTGCAAAGCTCACCTATCATCTGTGCGCACGCGGATGATGGGTGAGCTTTGCACCCTCTTTTTTTTATTAAAAAATAGCTTTATGGATAGATCTCACCATCTCATTGACAATGATGAAGAGCACCGGTACCCGGATAAGGCACGATGGTGACCACTCTAATTAGACCTTTTTGCTTGAGGTGGCTGATGAGCTCGCCTATGCAAGTGGCGAAATCCTGAGGGGAGCTACTGTCAAAGATCTTGTAGTCGATGTTGAGGGCGTCAATGTGGTAGGCGGAGATGATGAGTGAGACATAGGAGATGGAATTTTCAATCCAGGTACTGCGGGACTTGGGCTAGAAGCCGATGCTGGTAGAGAAGGTGATGGAGGGGTGGGTGGCTTTGATGGTGAAAATGGCGGAGGGAGACAAGCGGGGCTGCCAAGTAGCCTCAAAGAGCCCGTTGATGGTGCCGGTGTCGGTGGAAAATGCCAAAATGAAGAAGAATTCAAAGGGAGAGCAGGTGTAGGGAGCGATGGGGACATCTAATAGAGCTGCACCACCACCGCCGATGTACTCCATGAATACTGGCTGCACCAACGTCCCCCCGCTTGCTGGCACTGGCTCTGGCTCGTGCTCTGGCTCTGGCTCTACAACCGACGTTGCTAGCGCGCTTCTTGCCATCCGCCCACCTCTTGCACTAAGATACAGACAACATGTCGCATAACATCACGCTCACGGATTACACCAACACATTTGGTAGCCCACAGATTACACGATGATATGCCTACAGAATATGAACCTCCTCACCTGCTTCATTCTCTGCAATCACGCCTGACGATGATAGAACCCAGCTTGCTACCAGCCACTGCAAAACCATCCAACCAACCACAAATCGTGTCATCGTCTAACCGGCTGTACAGAGAGAGAGAGAGAGAGAGAGAGAGAGAGAGAGAGAGAGAGAGAGAGAGAGGAGCTGGTAGAGCTCTATGCTAAGCTACTTCCAAACTTCTAAGATCCAAGAGTGGATGGAGTGGTCTTGGACGGAAGTTAGTGCAGTATGTAACAAGCATTACCTACCAGCTGCATCGGTCAAATAGACACATACAATAGTGATTGCCATGTGTATTAATCTACCCATAAAGCTAAAAAATGCCTTGATTGACAATCTATATTAAGTGTACTAAACTTTAGAAAGCACAATAAGTGCTTCACGATCTTCTTATCCGGAACTTCATCTCTTGGAATGCACTAATTGGGGGATATTCCCTAAAGGGACGAGGCAAAGAATCTCTGAGATTTTTTGAGCAAATGATAAGTGAGGGAGTCTCTCCAAATGCAATCACCTATGATTTCATTTGATAGCATGTGGAAAATCAAATTAAATCAATGTGCTAGGTTTCTTCTACCAATGCTAGGTACAAGTCCTTCAACTCCACAGTTGGATGATCTTTTCAATTCAAATGGAGTTGTAAATGTGTTGCTTCAAGTTTATGTGAAGATACAAAGTGATATTTTGGAAGACACTATTTCTTTTGAATGTCATGTCTCAAAACATTGTATAGGTTATATAAACCCCCCCCCCAAGAAAGGAGAAGTTCTTTACTCAAAGGAGAAGCTTCAGGTTCTACAAGTTCAACAACCGTTAAGGTGCCCACCATCAAGCCACCACCCAGCTACACAACCCTAGGCATTGACTCGAAGGAGGTGTCCCAGTGACCGTGGATAGTTCCTTCGTTGATACATTAACACATTGTCTGCCTTCAGCAAATCAAGTTGCGAGTGTTGCAGATGACATTTTGGGGCTTGATGGTTTCAACATTGTTGGCTCTCTATATAGATACGTGTCACAACCAGCTTTATCACTAATTGTATCATCAGCTTCTCAACCTACTTTATCAAGGGCTTTTCATATAGGCCAATCCTTGTATACATCTTATTCTAACCCACCATTTCCAATTGGTGAGATAGCCAACCAGGGAAAATCAAGGAGCATAAGATTGCAGCAAGAAAAATGGTTCAAAACAAGGTCGGCTGTTTGGGCTCATAGTCTTAGCAAGGGCTTGATTGATTTGAACATAGCAAGCCATAAGATTCTTGATACTTCTTTTACTGGTTTAATTTTATAGTTTGAACTTCGTTACTCACGTTCCTCCATCTTTTGGCAGAAAACAAAATCCTTGAGTAGACATAGGTATCGATTTTGATCAATTGCAAACTAGATAAAGGAAGAGTACAACAAGCATAGGAAAATCAACAAGAAAGAGTACGAAAGGCATAGGAAAATCCATTGGTTTTGGTTCAAGACTTGGAGTGGCGGGTGCAAGTGCAATAGTTCCTCTTGCTATGCCAATGGGGATGGCTCCCAACATGGGCAAAAGTATGAGCGTGGGAGTAGGCACAAGAAAGGGACCCACGATGCAGATGGGTTTTAATTATGGGGTTGGAACCAATAGTAGGTATTAGTAGGAGTTCCACCCTAGGAGGTTTTTCAAATCACCAAAAATAGTATGGTGGGTCCAGATGAATTGAATCTAATAGCTTGCTAGTAATGATAGCCATACTCACGTGTGTTCTGCCTTTGGCAGGTTTACTGAAGATATGACATGAATTATGGTAGGATACTGGCAATCTAAACACAGCCAATGATCTTTGTACTGAACATGTGATTGAACAAGATCTCTTAAAATTAAAAATAAATGTGAGATTGATTAGAATCAATCTCTTCTTAAAACCTCTCTATATGTAGCATGATTGGCATACGTTGTAAGATGAGAAACTGAAACGGAGAATTGTAGCATACCTTATGCATTCTTTCTTAAGAGAATTATTATAATTATTGTTGATATTTTCAAAGGATTAACTAGAATCAAAAGATCTAGCAAGGTGAGTAATAAAGACATAAACTTTTTATTTCTTTATTATGGATATATGCTAATGAATAATGTCTAAACATGGTGTTTCATCTATCCAGAATTCAAACATGTGTAAACTTATGAATGACAATTTTAAAATGTACGGGCTCCATTAGACATTGATGGGGGCTTTTCACAAGCCAAGCTCCCATACCCCTCTTCTCTCGTCCCCACCCCATGAAAACCCCCTCTTATGGAGGGAGTGATAAAAGCCATTGGAAAAAGTAAGAAAAAAATAAAGTATGATTATGTAAATATATAAGAAAGGTAAAATAGGCCACCTCATGCCTGCGGGGTAGCCCATCCCCACCTTGCCTCCTTTTTCTTCATTGTTGCCCCGCCGGGTGTTCCTTTTTCTCTCCTCCACTCAAAAGGTCAACCCCCTCTCTCTTCCCTTTGTCCTTTCTCCTTTCTCTCTCCCCTCAAGCTACCCCACCTCTCACCAATAATGCATTATAACTCACCAATAATGAACCCTAACTCACATGCAACTTACCCTATCTTCCAAAATAGTATACCCCACCCCCTCTTTCTCTCTCCTATCATATCCCATGACCCAAATACCCCCCCCTCTCTCTAAAGGGTGCCATGTCTCTTGTCTTGTAGCTAAATAACCTCCCCCACACTCACACACACTCAGTTTCACTGAAAAAGGTGCCCACAGACCCATCCCCACCTGGTGGTTACCTGATTTTTCTTGTGTTCACACACATCTGTACACAGATTCACCTCTGAGCACACTCCCCTCCCTCCCCTCTTGTAATTACTTTATTATCCATGTCACCTCTCACTTTTTTTTCATCAACCCATCTCTCTCTCTTAGTCTCTCTCATGAGACTGTTGTTCTGGCACATATACACACAGCCAGACAAGTGGGGCCCACAGTCACATGGCCTATGTAGATAATGATTTCTTCATTTCTAAATTCTAGAATTTCTCCCCCCCTCCTCCCCTATATAAAGAGGGGTCACCATCACACAAAAACACACAACATCACCAAAGAACACAGTATGCACTGTGTGTGCCTAGTGCACACACACACACCCACACCATCACCATCACCGCAATCACCATGCTTGTCTTGAGCATGACCTCTACACCCTTGGCTATGGAAGATGAAGGGCAACTAAATGAAGGATGATGGCCATAATCCTCGTGCGAGTCTTCGCCATCAACTCCCACCTATCCGCCATGTGCTCTACCACTCTCTCCCTTCTCATTCCCCTACCCTATGCTCCCCATTTCATCGCCTTATTCTCTAAATAAAGCTTGAGGTTTTGTGAGTATGTTTTCTTGCAATGTTTTGCCCATGTGAGGTGTGCGGAATCGCCACCTAGTCTTTTGTTTTGGAGTGAGCTTTTGTATGTGTGAAGGGTGTGCGGATTTGCCATCCTTTTGTGGTGCCTAAGTACTAAGCCGCTATACCCCCTCCCTCACTCTCTCTCTCTCTCTCTCTCTCTCTCTCTCTCTCTCTCTCACTTGATCTCATTCCCTTTCCTCTTCATCATTACTCCCAAGCATCCATCTCTCTTGGATGAAAACTTCGTTATGGTGGTGTGTTGTTTGCGTCCTAGCCGCTGAAGCTAGGTGGTGCCCCCTGTTTGCTTTACCATGACAGGCTCGAGGCGTGCCATTCGGTCCCCGGTGTTTTAGAGGCCGTCGGGGTTTGGTGTTCGCTTTGCTCCCGTCATTTGGTGCCCCCACTGAGGATCTTATCATGAAACCCTTCAAATTACAAGACTGAAACCCTTAAACTATTGTGAATGGATGAATGGCTAGCAGGATTTGCTAATTGGACGACAGAAGAAGTAGAGCTCCAAGCACAACTAGACCAACTCCGCATCTCCATCGAATCTCGAGTGCCAGGCATAACGGTAATCTATTTGCAGTGGGAGAGTCAACCAACACGCCAAACCCAGTGGATATACATAGGCCAAGTGCCAAGAAGAAGAAGGAGAAGGTCGAAACCATGTCCGCAACCTACAACCAACCCACAACAACAAAATGGAAGGAGATCTACACAATAGAGAATCAACACTATTCTACTTTGAGAATCGGGTAATTACTCAAGTCACCGAGGTAATTATCACAGTCAGTTTTCAAGTCACACCTGATGCTGCAGCACAGATAACGGAAGCATTGGCTCACACTCTCACTAGAGAAACTAGGGATCTACTGAGTTTGTTTCAGGAAAGAACACCACCCTCTCCCACAATCTTGGACAGTGACTAAGCACCTCTAAGCTTCACATGAATCAGTACAACCTACCTCAAGACAGATCACACATACCAACACGTGTACGCTCAATCAAGGTAATACTGGATTTGAAGGCTCACTACCAGCACGTCATTGACACCATGCTAGGTGGGGAGCGGTTTTTGGAGGTTCTGGCATCAGATCAACCATTTGTCTTACCTTTGGTACAAGGCAATGTACCGTTTGAAGTTTTAATATATGTCCTAGTATAAGAGGGTATACACGCCTCCTTGTAAAGAAGAAAAAAACTTTTGCAAGTTAAGCAGTGTGTCTTTCTAACTCTCTCTCAGTAATCATGGCAAGTGTAGCATTTCCAACATTTAAAGGAAAGAAGGGGGAGGATTTGGTAACAGACTTCCTAGATGACTTTGAAGTAGCATGTGTAGTGAGCAACAAAGATACGGATGAATCCCGGGTTAGAATCTTTAAGCATCTCATGAAGCTAGAAGTTAGATCATGGTACAATGCACTTCCACAAGCAACCAAGGATGACTAGGAACCCTTAAAAACCGCTTTTAAGAGGCGCTTTGGGGGAGGTACCACTTCAGAAAAGTTGTGGGACAAGTTGAGAGACTTGAAGCAGGAGGGTCTTTTAGAATATGCCACCTATGAGTCCAAATTTGTGGATTTGTGGGAACGGTGGGTTGAGTCACTGGCTAGGGGGGAAGCTGCACCCGATTTTCTAAAAAAAGATCGGTTCACGCATGGCTTATGGCTGCTTCTCAAGGAGAAGGTGAAAGGTAGATTCCCGGCTACGTACGAGTTAGGTGTTGAGATTGCTCGCCATAAAGACAAGAAGCTGCGAATGAAAGCCAAAGAAACCGAGTCAACAGAATCAGGAACATCGCGTCGGATAGCAACTACGACAACCACCATTCCACCACCACCACCGGCTCTTGGGGTAAGAGATGACCAACAAGATATGTTGGCCCATATTACTGACCAACTACAGAATTTGTCTGTCCACTTAATACAACAAGGGAGGAGTCAAGAAAGAGATCAAGACCCTGGAAGAGCACGACGACAAAACAGGGAGTATCATTGCTACAACTGCGGAGAAGACGGTCACGGTATGTACTATTGTCCCAAACCACGACAAAACTATAATAGAGGAGGTAGGAGGAACCAATTGTCACCCCCTAGAGAAAGAACACCCCCACCCAGAGCACCACCCCCACCAACACAAATTCTACGTCCACCCCAGACATCACTACAAGCATCCATCCCACCTCTTCCACCAGCCCCACCACCTGATCGCCCTGTAAACATCATAAGGCTAGAAGAGAAAGGAAAAGCCATAGTAGTGGATCCACCCAGAGCAAAGGAGAGGGACAAGGGTAAGGAGAAGGTAACCTTTTTAGAACCACTTGAAGCCATGACTGTGAAAAGAGCTAGGAGGGAGAAAGCTACACAATCAGATGATGAGAGAAGCATGAGAGGAGAAACTAGCAAGAGGCCATCCAGGCCACGACGGAAATTGGGCATCACCGACTTCCAGCTAGGGGAAAGTTCTAAGCCCTATGATCTAACATTGGATGTGGCAGAGCAAGGACCGAAGATTACATGGCCACAGATGCTACATCTTGCACCAAAAGTAAGGCGACAATGGTCTAAAATGGTAAGTACAAGACGCTCCAAAACAAAGGTAGCCGGAGCAATTTCGGGATGCAACATGGATGACATCCTTCCAATTGTCGACGTAAACATAAAAGGAAAGAGGGTTGGAAAAACCTACATTGATGGAGGTGCACAAATCTGTGTAATGAGCGAAGCTATGATGCTTCGATTAGGGCTCGAGATTGACAAGCCTTCTCCATGCAAGGCAAAGATGGCAAACAACGCAAAAGTAAAGTGTGTGGGTGTGGTAAGTGCCGTGAAAATCAAAGCTTTCAACACTGAGGTAGAGGTAGATGTTTTTGTAATGCCTACTAAGGGGGAGGGCTATCCACTAAGTTTGGGAAGGCCATGGTTGATGGCCATGAAGGCAAAACAGGACTGGGGTACTGGCCTTCTACGCATGGCCGGTAAGAAAGGGGAGACAATCTACTACGACATGAGGATTGGCAAGCAGAAGCAAATGAATCTGGAAACATCGGCAGATGAAACCACTAGCGAATCTTCCAGTTCTGAGGAGGAGACCACATCCACTGATGAAAGTGACAGTTCCATTGATGTGATGGGTATCATTATGAAGGATCCACAAAGGGTAATCACAACTGGTGATCCATCACCAAAAGGGAAACCCAATGAAGAGGAGAGAAAATCTCCTGGCCTAGGAGGAAGTTGGTTGAAGGGTATGTTATCTACGGAATTAACACTTGAGGAGAAAGATAATTTTTTGCGAATGTCGATGGGATTTCCTAACCTGTTCATTGACAACTATGAAAGAATCACAGGCATTACAGTGGTGGAACATCATATTAAGCTGAAGGAAGGGGTAAAACCAGTTGTGCAAAAGCTACGACGACTGGGGGTCATACAAGAAAAGGCACTCTTGGCCGAGGTAAGGAAACTGCTGGAGGCGGGATTCATCAATCCTGTAGAAAACTCAGAATGGGTGTCACCCGTAGTGGTGACGCCTAAAAAGAATGGTAAGTGGAGGGTCTGTGTTGACTACAAACCACTAAATGCAGCTACAAAGAGAGACCACTTTCCTCTCCCTTTCTTGGATGAAATTCTGAATGAAGTAGCGGGTTTTGAATGCTATACCGTCTGTGATGGTTATTCTGGATACTTTCAAATACGCATAGCCTTGGAAGATCAGCTAAAAACCACTTTTATCATGCCATGGGGTTGTTTTGCATACAGGGTTATGCCATTTGGTCTCACAAATGCACCTACCACATTCCAAAGATATGTCACATATGTTTTTCAACCGTTCTTTGGAACATCCATAAGAGTGTTCATTGATGATTTTTGTATATATAGCTCCCGTATTTCACATTTAGAAAAGGTAACTGAAGGTTTGGCCAGGTTGCAGAGCCTAGGTGGCCAATTAAATGTG
Organism: Adiantum capillus-veneris; assembly: GCF_014529385.1. Lineage (NCBI taxonomy): Eukaryota > Viridiplantae > Streptophyta > Polypodiopsida > Polypodiales > Pteridaceae > Adiantum > Adiantum capillus-veneris. The sequence continues at coordinate 44,113,023 of NC_140960.1, forward strand.
GATAAATGCCACATTGGGGAGAGTAAATTCATTCTACTAGGCCATGAAATTTCAGCAAAAGGTATCAACGCCGACCCAAGTAAGGTGTCCGCACTCATAGCCCTACCTTCACCAACGACCGCACCTTCAACTGGTCTCTTTTCTACAGAAGGTGAGGTACTTAAGTAGATTCATACATCTACTATCACAACTTGTTCTACCACTGCAACAACTCACTCAAAGATCAACTTTCACTTGGGACGAGGAAAGCGAACATCACTACAACAAGGTAAAGGAGGTCTTAGCCACTCTGCCAACTATCTCACCACCTAAGTGGGATGAAAAATTCTATGTCACCTCAAGTGTTGGTGATGACTCATTGGGGGCTGTGCTACTCCAAAAGGATACGACGACATCTTTCATGAGGCCAATCTACTTCTCTAGTCGAATGATGACAGCAGGAGAGAAAGGTTTCACCCATGTGGAACACTTAGTCCTAGCTCTTAGATTTGCAACTACAAAGTTTAGGTCATATTTGTTGCCTAAGCAATTTGTGATTCTAACCACGGATGAAATATTTCCCTATGTTGTACAACACATGGATGTGTCTGCTAGAATTACTAAATGGCTAGTTCGTCTGCAAGAGTTTGACTACATGGTACAGGTAGAAAGCACGACAAGGGCAAGTTTGGGGGGACTCATGACCTACCAAGTCTTTGAAAGGAAGGAGAAGCAATCTAAGGAAGGAGAAGTATGATTACCTCCAGTACCACCGATGGTAGAAGGAGCATACTCTCTCTACTTTGATGGAGCCTACAAGCGAGCGTCCGACAAAGCAGTTGCAGGCATAGTGGTCTTTGATGACAAAGGGACAAAGGTATTTTCGTTGGGCCAATTGTTAGATTCACATTCTAACAATGAAGCTGAGTATGCATCACTAACCAAGGGTCTACAATGGTGCGTCTTGCAAGGTGTACAACGCCTTAATGTATTTGGGGATGCTCTACTTCTGGTAAGGCAAGTAAATGGAGCATGGACATGCAAGAATCCTAGTTTAAGGACTCACTTAAGTGGTGTAAAAACCTTGTTGGGTAAGTTTGAAGAAGTTCAAATACACCATATTCCAAGGGCTCAAAACCAAGAAGCAGATGCCCTAGCAAGTGAAAGACTACAGGAAGTGGTGGTTGGAGCAATAAAACTAAAGCTCCCTCTATTTCAAGGAAGTGATGCCTTGCCTCACATCATGCATTTTTTGGAAACAGGGAAATGCCCATCAGATTTAACAAAGGGACAGAAGCAATGGCTGACGCGGAAGGTCACAAGGTATCGACTCATCAATGACGGTTTGTATTGTAAGGGTAAGGACCAAATACTCAGGAAGGTCCCTCTCTCTCAGGAAATCACGGGTGTAATTGCTAGCTGTCACGACGGGGTTTGTGGTGGTCACTTTGCCCTAGACATAACAAGTAGGAAAATCTTGCAAGCAGGCTTCATATGGCCTAGCCTCAACCGTGATGTACACCACTGGTGCAAAACATGTAAGTTGTGTCAAAAGGCCGGCACTAGGTCACTTATGCCTGAACCACAGACACCTATTCTCTCATATGGCGCATTTGAAAAATGGGGTATCGATGCCATTGGGCCATTACCTAGGGCCAACTCAGGAAAATTCTACATTATCATGGGGGTCGACTACATGACTAGATGGGCAGAGGCTACAGACACCACTAGAATCACAGCGGTAGAGGTAGCTAAATTTATCTACGAGCACATATGTTGTAGGTTTGGCACACCTTTGGAGATCATCTCTGATAGAAGGCCAGGTTTCAGAGCAGACTTGGTAGGAGAATTAATGCAAAAACTAGGCATTACAAGGAGGCACTCTTCACCATATTACCCTCAATGTAATGGCCTTGTTGAAAAGGTAAATGGAATGGTTTCTAAAATTATTACCAAGCAGGTAAACAATCATCCTGGAGACTGGGATAAGTATCTACTACCAGCTTTATGGGCCTACAGAACTTCATTTCGTACATCCTTGGGATTCACACCGTATCATCTAGTATTTGGTAAGGAAGCAATCTTGCCCATTGAAGTGCAACTACAAAGTCTCAGAGTAATGGCAAGCCAGCTTCAACAGCCCAACATGCATTTGAGAGATCACATCATCAACTTGGAAAGACTACGGCTGGAGAGAGAAGAAGCAATAAATTATTATGCAGCACAAGCAGAGCATAGACGGCTTAGCTTTAACGAGCATCTCCGGAAAAAATAATTGAAGAAAGGAATGTTGGTGCTCTGCTATGACAATCGCTTCGACACGCGCAAGGATAAGGAACTCCTGCTCCGATGGGAATGCCCTTTTATCATCAGGAAAAAGTATGCCAATGGAAGCTACCAGCTTATGGAGGCTGATGGAAAACTTCATAAAACCAGGGTAAATGGTTGGCGACTTAAACCTTATTTTCTTCGATTTGACCAGGCTCCACCAATTGACATTCCAGATGAGGACACACCATCAGCCGCCACCTCCGACGATAATGATCAAACAGATGAGCTAGAGACATGAATGCCTCTAGCCAAAAGGGGAGGGCTAATGATGGGGGCTTTTCACAAGCCAAGCTCCCATACCCCTCTTCTCTTGTCCCCACCCCATGAAAACCCCCTCTTATGGAGGGAGTGATGAAAGGCATTGGAAAAAGTAAGAAAAAAATAAAGTATGATTATGTAAATATATAAGAAAGGTAAAATAAGCCACCTCATGCCTGCGGGGTAGCCCATCCCCACCTTGCATCCTTTTTCTTCACTGTTGCCCCGCCGGGTGTCCCTTTTCCTCTCCTCCACTCAAAAGGTCAACCCCCTCTCTCTTCCCTTTGTCCTTTCTCCTTTCTCTTTCCCCTCAAGCTACCCCACCTCTCACCAATAATGCACCCTAACTCACATGCAACTTACCCTATCTTCCAAAATAGTATATCCCACCCCCTCTTTCTCTCTCCTATCATATCCCATGACCCAAATACCCCCTCTCTCTCTAAAGGGCGCCATGTCTCTTGTCTTGTAGCTAAATAACCTCCCCCACACTCACACACACTCAGTTTCACTGAAAAAGGTGCCCACAGACCCATCCCCACCCGGTGGTTACCTGATTTTTCTTGTGTTCACACACATCTGTACACAGATTCACCTCTGAGCACACTCCCCTCCCTCCCCTCTTGTAATTACTTTATTATCCATGTCACCTCTCACTTTTTTTTCATCAACCCATCTCTCTCTCTTAGTCTCTCTCATGAGATTGTTGTTCTGGCACATATACACACAGCCAGACAAGTGGGGCCCACAGTCACATGGCCTATGTAGATAATGATTTCTTCATTTCTAAATTCTAGAATTTCTCCCCCCCTCCTTCCCTATATAAAGAGGGGTCACCATCACACAAAAACACACAACATCACCAAAGAACACACTATGCACTGTGTGTGCCTAGTGCACACACACACACCCACACCATCACCATCACCGCAATCACCATGCTTGTCTTGAGCATGACCTCTACACCCTTGGCTATGGAAGATGAAGGGCAACTAAATGAAGGATGATGGCCATAATCCTCGTGCGAGTCTTCGCCATCAACTCCCACCTATCCGCCATGTGCTCTACCACTCTCTCCCTTCTCATTCCCCTACCCTATGCTCCCCATTTCATCGCCTTATTCTCTAAATAAAGCTTGAGGTTTTGTGAGTATGTTTTGTTGCAATGTTTTGCCCATGTGAGGTGTGCGGAATCGCCACCTAGTCTTGTGTTTTGGAGTGAGCTTGTGTATGTGTGAAGGGTGTGCGGATTCGCCATCCTTTTGTGGTGCCTAAGTACTAAACCGCTATACCCCCTCCCTCACTCTCTCTCTCTCTCTCTCTCTCTCTCTCTCTCTCTCTCTCTCTCTCTCTCTCTCTCTCTCTCTCTCTCTCTCTATCTCATTCCCTTTCCTCTTTATCATTACTCCCAAGCATCCATCTCTCTTGGATGAAAACTTTGTTATGGTGGTGTGTTGTTTGCGTCCTAGCCGCTGAAGCTAGGTGGTGCCCCCTGTTTGCTTTACCATGACAGGCTCGAGGCACGCCATTCGGTCCCCGGTGTTTTAGAGGCCGTTGGGGTTCGGGGTTCGCTTTGCTCCCGTCAACATGAGAAGGGTTATGCTTACTTTTGTGATATCCCGGTTTGTACACTTCCTTCTCCAACATGCATGAGTTGCAGTACCTGTTTGTATTCAAAACCCCATGAGCTATCTGGCCATTGACATCGTCATGGGTCGCCCACATTGTCCGAAACTATAAGCTAGTCTTCTCATTAACATTTTCTTGTATTTTTTGGAATAAAAATCATAATTAGGGATGTTTTCAGCTCAGCTTGTAATCTCCACCCCCCATCTTCCTTCTTGAAGGCAACATAGTTTTAAATGGTTGCAAAACATATTTTTGTTTTTGTGATGGCTCATTATCCACTATGTGTTCTCATCTTCCTCTAAGTGTCATCAACAATATGGTCAATGACAGTCTTCTCAAAGATGAGCATGAATAGGGACATATGCAAGATTTTCATACATGTCTAGTTATATGATATAATTATATATAATATATCTATATATATGATTTTATATATATATATATATATAGCATAGTTATAGCTATATATAGTATAGTATAATGATATAGTTATATATTATTATATGCTATCTATTTATATAGCTCTATATAGTATACTTTATATATATAGATGTATGCTTTGTGGTGTATATCTTGCTAGATGTTCAAGCTGAAAGTTAGGACTTTCTGAAACATATACACATCTTTTTGATGTGTATTATATGAGTAAAGTCTATTGTTTTGGTTCCCTTTTTTGTGCTTTTAGAAAAGTCTCCAAGTTAAATGTCAAAAAGCTCGCAGAAATGGTTTTCAGTGCAAAAGCTCGAAATTGGAAGCTCACTAAAAAAACACACTCCACATGAAAGAGGCAAAGAACAAGATGAGGAGTAGTACACACCTCTAGAGAAAAAACCAAGAGAGACAGGAAAGGCTAAGATGGAAGAGGCAATGCCCAAGAAACGACCACGCCCCATTGTGCCAGTTGAAGAGCCAACCCAAAGAGCAACAAGGATAGAAAGAGAATCAATGGCATTCAATTTTGAAAGAGGGATAAAAAAAAGGGGATTTTGAAGAAAAGTGGAAACCATCACCTAAATGAATGAAAATCCGCTCTAAAAAAACCCATGTACTTCCAGGATGATGACCCATTGGTGATATTGGAATACCTTTGCAAAAAAGAAAAAAATCAAAAAGAGCAAGCCAAGACACAGGAAGCTAAATTAGCACCACCAACACAAGACAAGCTCAAACAAGAGCCAGAAATAAAGGAGGGAACTCCACACACTACTCCTCCAACTGAGCAACGTTGACAAGATACCAGTGCTCACAATTTGGAAAATTTTGAAGAACATATAGAGCTTCCAAAGATGTCTGAACAAAAATCAACCGATAAACCAAGTGAAGAACTCTTGATAGAAGACAAAGATGTACCGTCACATCAACATGAAGCAGGAACTTCCAGACAGTTGGAGAGCTTGGAAGATATAGCTGAGTTTGCCACGTATTCTCATGAAGCGGTGGACAAAATGAAGGATGAGATTTATGCTCGACATCAACAGTTACATCACCTCCATCAACGTCTAGAGTTCACAAACAAAAGGCTTGGGTGGCTAGATCCTTTAATGAGGCATATCAAGAGGCCATGGATACAATTAAGAAAAAACTAGCCGAGATCATAGAAAAATCCGAAGCAAAATTGGGAACTTTAAGGACAAGAAACCAGCAACAAGAGCAACAACTAAAGGAGGTAACCACTGCTCTACAAAAATCCACCTCATATGCTCAATGACTGCAAGTCTAGCTTGATATTACAAATGCTCATCTAGCACAATAAGAGTCCCATTTCCAAGAGCAAAATCAATTACTCAATCAGCTCAGACTCAACCCCACCGTGGCTACACTGCATAGCACGGATGAGGCTTACAAGTCTTATGAGTAGAAAATCAAAGAGCTTGAACTGGAGGTCAAACTAGAGCAAATGCAACATCAAGAATTCTCAATTGGATTCCTGCAAAAAGAAGAAGGCTACCACAAGGAGATTGCACACATTAAAGAGGAACTTAGCAAAGCTCAAGGTGCTCTTAAATCTCAAATCTCCACATCAGGAGTAGACAAACCTAAAATGGCAATGGTAGATATTGATGCTCTATAGTTTATGAAATTTGAAGAAGCAAACACTACAGAAGGAAATCTCCCTGAGCTTGTGATCCCTCAAGCCCCTTTGCACCAACGAAAATCTTGACTACAAAAAAAGAAGCCTTATTAAGAAGCCGGTAGAAGATGAAACATAGAAAATCTGTAAAGAGTCCATGAAATGGGAGGAGATTATTCTACACTCTATCAATGTCAATCTTCTCACACTGGAAAATATCAATGAGGAATGGCATCAACAAGCTATCCCCTACCCGCTTATCAAATTCAAAGTGCTGCGAATAAAAAAAAGATTACTCAAGGAGCTTGCTACCAACCCTATAATGGTACATCCCAAGTGGCAAGAAATTTGGTTGAATCAACAACCTAGGTATCTTTTGTACACGAATGCACCACCAGCCATCAAGCAAGATCCAATGAAGTGTCCAGTTCCAAGAGTCGGCACTTAGCAGCAACACACCATCATATAGCAAAGGCAACCAACATGGCTCAATTACCTGTGGTTCTCACGAACCACCATATTACAAAGCCACCAAATATTACATGGTGAAGAATCTATCATCAACAATCAAGCTTTTCCATGGAATATCGAACTTGGATTGCATTATGCTGGTCAAGATTTCAACAATTCTTCTTACTTGCCTACAGACCTTTCATCACATTGAGTAGACGAATGCTACCTAGATTTCCTTCCTCAATGTCAAGTTTTGTCACATTTGGAGCATTGTAGCTGCACAAATTCATTGTATAAGACTTGCAACAATAAGAAGGTTATCTTTTGGTGTTTGATACACACCTGAGACCAATCTAGGTGAGAGCACACTAGACTTTGGTTTTTCCAAGAAATTAGCTATCTCTTGTAGCCTCCATGCACTAGTCGTGTCAACTATGTCCCACAGATTGACATTTTATGTTTGTGGTTCTCACTTTGCAAGCATCAATATGGTGAGGCTTGGCAGCCGGCCGACACTCTCCTTGAGTTCGCTACCGCCAGAGAAGGGAGAAAAGAGAGTCCAAATTTTAATTGAATTCTTGTCATCAAGAGGGGATCCTTGATCTTCTTCTCTTGAGCCTCAAGAACCCTTTCTCTAGTTAGGAATGAGTCGAAAAGCCCGATTTTCAAAAATTCTCGACATTGGCCAATCAAAGGAAATTGAGAATTTTGCTTTGTCACATAATCTTTTTCTCACATATATGACAAGTGCACTAAAATTTGTCTTATGGGCTTGTGCTTGACCTTTTTTTACTAGGGCTTGATGCTGCTTTAATGCACAACTCAAAAATTGAATTTTTGAAAGAGGAATGATAGTGGAGGTTGCATAGGCCATTAAGAGAATGCCAGTGGTAGTGTAATCTAAAATCTAGCTATCAAAGATCCATATACCCCTAGTGTGTTAACTTTGCTACTGTGGTGATTCATCTATATGTATGGAGGTTAATGAACTTTTGACCATTCATATGGGAGCTAAATTTTGAGGACATTTTTTCCATGATGACACAATTATGGGTGCTAGACTTGGTGCATGGGAGATTGCGCTACCCATTTTAGATGCATTCGTTGGCCATATTGTCTGGTATGTTGCTACATGAGAGCATGAACAATCAATTTTATCATAATGATTGGAAATTTTTTGCATGGATTGCATAAAATGGCAAGTCTTTTGCATCACAATAATTCTAATTCTTGGTTGATTGAAATCCTCATTGAACTAAATGGAACATTCTTTTGGACATGCCTATGGTCTTTTTTTGAGAGCTACATTGATGATGCATTCATGCTTGGTAAGACAAGTGCATTACAATTTGGACCTAGCATTGCTTTATGTATTCTTTGTGCTTGATTTAAATGCAAAAATCTTTTATGGAACTAACACTTAAGCTTTATTGTGAAGAATGATTGGTAGGCATGAGCTTCCATTAATTCAACAAAGTGTTGGCATTGCAGTATATGCAATAGTTGGATATTTAGAGCCTTTCCATTTCAATTGATTAAAGTTGTATAATGCCTAGCTTGGTCTCAAATGAATATTCTTCCATTTGAGCTAGTGTTTAGCTAATTTTGTGGGAGCTTTAAATTGCAAAAAAAAAAAATCAAGAGGCACTTCATATCATTCAAAGTTGAATGATTTCTAGATTGACCTAAACTTTCACATTTCATTTGAGCTAGTAATAAATCAACTTTTCATTGTGCATGAGAGATTCTATAAATTGCAAAATTTACTTATTTAGAAGCATTCTCTCTCTCATTTTTCCTATGTATGCATAGATTTTCTACTTTAGAGCATCATGTGTGTAGACAAAGGCACTTTTTACCCGTAGCTTTTTCTCCCTTTGTCTTTCAATTAATGGTTTTTTTAGCTTGTGCTTGCTAATGCTTCCTTCAAAAGACTTGACTTGTAATAAAATGAATCAAGAGGACTCTACCTAAGTGGATATTGCTCAAGGATGCTCAAAAGAGCACAAATAGGTGAAATCCTTCCATGACATTCCTCTCTTGTTTATCTCTCCATTCCTTTTGCTTGGATTAAGTGAATTTGCTTCTAGCTATGGTTTTAGTCATTCCAAAATCTAGCCATATACTAAAGTTCCAACACTTGGCTTTATGAAATATAAACTCATTATAAGTATGGCTTTACTTGTGTTAATCATAGGTAATTGTTCTTGAACTTAGGTAATATAGGCTCATTACTTGTTAGTCCTAGACTCCAAATGATTACCTTACTATTTCACTCATTTCTAACATGACTTAGGGCTATGATTAGGCTTTATTATCTTAGTCCATTTTCCATAAGCATCTTTCATTAGTGGAAGCATAAAAAGTGCTAAAAAATGAACAATGAATTAAAAAAGTGTCCAAAAAGTGTAGCACAAATGCTACTAGACACATTGAAATTTTAATTTATATGTCATGTCATGTTTGTTTTAGTTTTCATGATAGTTTAGGTGTGTCTTTGCTTTATGTTGTTTAGATTTTGGGTATGGTTGGAACCATTTTTTGGACATCTTGCTAATCTTCGAAGGGTAGAAAGTGACACCATAGGTAAAAAAGAAAGCAAGCCAATATTCCCTTGCCAGCAAGTCCCAAATACTTGTAAGGTAAGAGGGTGGGAGGGTCAAATTTCCATCTTAAATTCATTGTGATTGTCCTTAGGGAAACCATATCCAAGCTATTGCATAAGAACTTCCAAAATTCAATAAAACAAAGCACAAATTGAGAACAATTTTGAAGTCAATAAATGTGTACAAATATGATAGGATCATGCACTTAATTAAAAATTGGGATCGGATGGATGAATCCATCAAAGAAACCAGAGTGCTAAGATATTCCTAAAAGCACCAAAGTGAAGCAAAAATAATAAAGAATACATAATTTCATCTTGAAAACTAGCATTGGCTCGGTCACCCTCTTGTCTCTCAATCTATGCAGTGTGCCATCTTCTGCTAGTGACAATATAGCAACCCCTTTACCTTGATGATAGCCTATCCACTGCCTCTTCCATTCCTCTCTTCTTCAAGTCTGTTTGGAGCATGTACTGAAATGGCGGCAAGGTAGGATTTGCAATGAGAAAGATGACAAAGTCCCGACCATTGCCAACCTCATGAACTTGATGTAGAGAATTACAATGGGTGCAGTTGTAATCCCTTGCCGCATGGTGACTAACAACAATAGTTTAGTGGGTACTCAGATCAACAACATGGATGGTGTTGGACAATGTCAATGCAGGCAAACAGCCATGCTAAGCAAAAAAAAAAGGGGACAAGAGCCGCCCCATCATCCGCGCACACGCGGATGATGGGAGGGCTCGAGCCCCTCATCTTTTCTTTCTAGAATTTTCCCCTACAAGTCATTCTCGTCCATCAATTAGGTGGCCATATTTGTGATTCCTACGCATGGCTCTCGCCCCATAGTATTCCGCCCTTGTCCGACCATGTTTTTCAAATTTCAAACTTTGCATGACATTGCCAATGCATTCAAACCATGCTAAGCAGAAAAAAAAGGTGGGAGCTGGAGCCCCCCCATCATCCGTACGAACGCAGATGATGGGGAGGGCTCTGGCACCTCCCTTTTATTCAGACTTTTTTCGCTACGAGTTCTCTCTCTGGTTCTTATGCATTAATTAGGTGGCCATATGATGCCTACACGTGGCACTTGCTCCATGGTGTGCGACACTTGTCCGACCATGTTTCATGGCAAGGGAGAAGCACCTTCCCGTTGGAGAGGGGGAATGGGGGAACACGCCCAGCACAAACACAAGGGCCTCTCTATAGCTCAAGGTATCCACAACACCCCTATCTTCTCAGAAAACAACTTCAAACAAACTCTTTACACTAGCAGACCACTGCCTGCCCAACTCTTACAGCTCACACACTCCACAGATCCACCACACAACGCACACCTACTACCACAACTTGTCTCCACCCTTACACACACTCACAGCCACTCAATCTCACTCCCTCACACAACACCGTCGGTCCGGGGGGCCCACATAGCTGGCACAAAGGGGAAACATGAAAGCAGGAGAAAGAGAAGGGGGGAAGGGGAAACAACAGCAAGAGGGGTAACTGTGACTTGATTGCACTTCAAAAAACATGTAACACTGACTTGCACTACCATCACCATGGCATATTTTAGGAAAAGTTACAAAGGGGCTAGCTTTCTAGAGAACTCCACTTTGCAAGCTTTCAAACGGCATCCAAAAGGCCAGAAAAAGCCCCTAATTTGATCCAATTTCGACTTTTATAGGGGGGGGGGGGGGGCTTAATTTGGGAATTTGCATTTTCATTGGTCCATCTGGCATCTTGATTTGGCATTTTTTGGAAGGGGGCACTGCCTTGCTCTATTTGCCCTCTTCTTCTCTCTTTTGTACTTGAGGGGGGATTAGCGATGTCGCTATTGACCCTTGTCTTTTTTTCATATTTTATTTTTATCTTTCATTTCTAACCCTTTTGTGGGCTCAGCCTTGCACTGCTCTATTGGCTTGACTTTGACTCTTTCCCTCTCTCTATGTGACTTCTCCTTCACTTCTTCCTCTAGTTTTCTCTCCCTTTGCTCCTCTTTGGTCTAGCTTCAACCTTGCTCTCTGCCTTGGTTTGTCCTGGCTAATGCCTCCCTCCTATAGATCTTCAAAAAGAGGCCTTTAAGGCTGCGGAAATGAGCGCACATTGGGCCTGCCACATCCTCAATCAGGGCCGCCCCCTTCTTCTTCATGCGGGCGCACGCCACCACGCCGCACCGCCCGGTCAAAACCCGCCACATACAACACCGCCGCCCGCCAGCACAGCGCCGACTGGCTTACGCCATAGCCAAGCTCAAGGGAGCTCCAAGGGAGCCCTTTGCACACCTTAGAAGGGCCCACTTCGTGGTCTAAATACCTCGAACTCCCACCTCCTCAGTGCACATGTGGATTTACCACCTTGCCACGTGGCCGTTTTATAGCCCATGACCTCCAAGGCATTGGAAAAATTCAAAAAAACCTCATGAAAAATCCATTTTTTGGTCTCTTTTTCCAGACTCCCCTTTACTGCCCCGGGGTCGGATCTTCAAGCCGCAAAGCCATGCCGGGTCTCCGCTGTATCGGCCCCCGAGTTGTGCAAAACTCACCACAGTTTAACTCCCCTGAGCTCGCTATCCAAGGCCACAGAAAATGGAAAAAATCATCTGCAAACCTTTCACTACCCAAGGCTCCCAACTTCATCTTCCTGTATCTATCTGACCAAGCATCTGATTGATGCGCCATCGATTTTTGCTAACTCCACATGATGCACACTATCATCGGGAACCTTGGCGAGGCTGAAATGATGCCAGATGTTGCATTCTCTAGTGCAGTCAAATGGGCTCAGACCCGGCCCCCGGAAAAAATTCAATGGACCTTAACTTGTTATCCAGAGCTCGGATTCACAATCCGAGAAGGCATGCTCCACAACTGGAGCACTACACATGTATCCACTCACACCTTCCTGGGCCACCTGTCCCCAGCTGCCGTGTCCATCGAGGATCTGCTACACCTTCTAACTTTAAACTGCAATATCTTGAGCATTGGGGCTCCATTTGACGTGACATCTGGACCAGCTTCTAGAGCACACCAAAAAGTACATTCTAGAGCAATGACTTGGCATTTCGAGAACCTTCATATGCCATCCCATCTTGACCATCCCGCAGCACTTTTGGCCTAAAAATCCGCTTTAAGCATACATTCCCGCTACCCTTTGGCTGCCTAGGGCCTTGGAACCTATCCTAGCCTTCTGCACTGCACTTGCCTACTGCCTCTGCCTGGCATAGACCACCTCCTAGCTTCGACCAACTTTGGCTGCACACTCATTTCCCAGCCCCCTTGTCGATCATTTATGTTTGACCAAAAGCATACATACAGAAATTTAAAACTGTTACACCAAACTGACGATAAAAAGCACTCCTAAAACCATAACTATATATACAAGCTATGTACAAAAGCTTCCTCTCCTTCCTCTCGCACAACGCATGCTTTAGGTGGGCTGCCCACCCCCCTTAACTACAATTTTCTGCACCTCGGGCACTAAATCCCTCTCGAAATACAGTTTGAGCCACACACCATTCACCCTGTTCCTAAGAAGTTTGTTATTTGCTCTTACCAACTGGTAGGTCCCATTCGGAAAGGTCTTTTGCACTTTATACGGACCTGTCCACTTCTTTTTAAACTTCTTCTGGAATGTGAAATCCAGATAGCTTTTGTACTTCATGACCAAGTATCCTTCCTCTATCTTCTTGTCCAGTAGATTCTGATTGAACTTGGCAACCCGCTTCTCTCTCTGCTTCACATAGTAGTCTGTTTCCGCCTCTTTGTCCATCTGCAAAGCCTCTAAAGTGTCTATCCGATCCTATAGAAATCCTTGTTGGGTGGCATTGACATGCCACATACCCTTCAAAGCACCTAAGTGTGCATGCACCGGCAACACAGCCTCCTTACCATAGACTAGCTCGAATGGAGTGAAGTTTGTAGCTACTTTATAGGACGTCCTATACGCCCATAGACACTTCTCTAAATTTGCTTCCCACTCAGCTTCCTGCTTGTACACGTACTTCGTTAGCATCTTGATGATTTGCCCATTAGCCCTCTCAACTAGACCATTGCATTGGGGGTGATAGGACGAGGAAAACCGATGTTGAATCTTTAACTTTTCCACTAATGCACTCATGAGCTTGCTTCTAAATCCCTGACCCCTATCAGAAACTAAAACCCATGGAACACCAAAACGGCAACAGATATTATCAAACACAAACTGAGCCACCACATTAGCATTTACTTCCTTCATTGCTTTGTCCTCAACCCACCTTGTAAGGTAGTCAATAGCTACCACCACGTACTTCTTACCGCTAGTAGACTTTGGGAGAGTACCTATGGCATCCATACCCCACTTCTCAAAATCACTTTGTTCAATGATGGCGCCCTGTGACTCCGCTACCAGTCATCTTTCACCTATAGTTTGACACTCATGGCACGTCTTGCACCAGTAATGCACGTCCTTGACTATGGAAGGCCACCAAAAGCTTGCTCTAAGCACTCGAAACAAAACCTGGTCTTTGCCATGATGTCCACTTTCTTTGTGGCATTGCTCCAACACCATTCCTATCTCTTCTTTGTACAGCACCCTTCTAAGGACTCCGTCGCGCCCATAGTTCATGAGATCCTCACATACCAGTGTGAACTTGCGGGCCTTTTGCATCACTCTTCTCTTTTTCAACTTAGACAAACCCTCTGAACATTGCCCTATACTAAAAAAAACTTCAATCTCCTTTAGAGTCTCCCTACCTGCATATGTGGCTGGGGCCACATATAAACCTACAACATGCACTTGCACTCTGCTACTTGCTAACTGATCCGCCTCTTGGTTCTGCTCTCTTCTCACATGCTTGAATTGGACCTCTTCAAAATACCTTAGCATCTTCTTGATGGAAAAGAACCAATGCTTCAAAGAATCGCGCTTTACCTACCATTGGCCTAAAAGTTGCTTGATGACTAGCAGTGCATCTCCTTTCACCACCAACCTTGAAATGTTGAACTCTATACACTATTTAAGACCCAAATGCAGAGTGAGATACTCTGCCTCATTATTGGTATGGACATCCTCTAGATCATACGCCTTCAAAAATATAACTTTACCATGTGGGGCGTGTATCACCACACCTCCTCCTCCTTTGTGTACTACACTTCGATACGCTCCGTAAAACCACATCGTAAAAGCATCATCCAAGTCGGGTTCATCCTTAGCTTCATCTTGCACCACTCTTGGATAGGCCGGAAAATTGATGGCCTTACTGACAAGAATGTCTGCCAGGTGAGATTGACTCGTGTGATCTACCTTGAACTTGAATTTGAACTCTTGCAGCTCCAACACCCACTTCATAATCCTCCTTCCTGGCTTCAAATGTAGCACTACCTCTGGCAATAGATTATTAGCCATCAGCACAAAAAACTTACGCACAATCAAATGCACCTTGAACTTCCTGTAAGAGAAGACCAGAGCCATCACCCATTACTCTGCCTCGGTGTAGGTAGCCTCTTCTGGGCTAATCACCATGCTCTCGAAGTATATCGGCTTGTAGCTTCTCCCTACCTTTTGTAGTAGAACTGCTCCAATAGAAATTGTGCCCACTATCATAGACACATAGAAGTCATCCTCTTGATTGGGAGGACATACTGCTAGCAACTGACACAAGATCTCTTTGAACCTATCAAAAGCCTCTTGAGCTTCTCCATCCCACTCATAACCATGCACCTGTTGAGCCCTCTTTTGAAGAAGATGCACATATTGCGACAGCATCCAAAAGAAACGTGATAGATACTTCAGCTTATGAACAAACAAAGACAAACCTTGAGCATCTGATGGCAGATCCATCAACACCGACGCCTTCACCTTCTCGGGGTCAGCTTCTATACCATTTTGCGACACCACATGACCTAACAGTTGTGCTCGAGGCTGTGCTAGCTTGCACTTCTTGGGGTTTAACTGACCTCCTTCTTCATCAAGCCTTTGAAAGCATAAATGCAGCTTTGATAGGTGCTCCAATCTTGAACTATAGCAGCCAATATCATCCACGAAGACCCTAATAAAATAGCCCAGGTATGGACCAAATACCCTGTTCATCCAATCTTGGAAGGTGGCATATGCATTCACCAATCCGAATGGCATCCTGCAACGATAAGCGAAACAACCCCATGGAGATATGAATGTGGTCTTCAATTGATCTTCAAGTGCAATCCCTATCTGAAAGTATCCCGAAAAGCCATCCATAATCGAGTATCTCTCATGCCCAGCCACCAAGTTTAGGATTTTGTCTTGAAATGGCAAGGGATTGTGATTCCTCTTGGTTGCGGCATTCAGTTTCTTGTAGTTGACACACACTCTCCATTTCCCATTCTTCTTAGGGGTTATGACCAATGGCGAGACCCACTCTGACTCTTTCACAGGATATATGATGCCAACATCCAGTAGCTTATTGATCTCCTGCCAAAGGGCCTCCTTTTGGATTTCCCCTAGTCTTCTCAGCTTCTCTGCTTTAGGCCTATGTCCCTCCTTAAGAACAATCTTGTGCTCCACCCACTTTGCACCTTGCAAATGCTTGTACTCCATCGCAAATAGATTTGGATAGGACTCTCACATTTGAACATAGCCTTCCTTTTCACCCTTGGTTAAATCTTCACTCAACATGCTCGAAACCTCTTCTATGCTTAAACCATGAGCTTGAGGCTGCATACCTTCTTCTTTAGGTGGGGAGTCGTCTATGGTGGCTCCGAATAAGTATGCATCTATCTTCAGCATGTCATCTTCGCTCTCCCCTTCCTCTGTGCTAGTATAGCCTTCATCATAGCATGTCTCTGTCTCGTACTCGTAACTCGTCGTGTCTCCCTCATCTTTAACTGCCATAGTATGAGAACTAATCTCTGTGGTCTTCAAATCAAGCACAATTTGTCTTCCTCTCTCTTTGTCAGGCAAGGTGAACACTTTACTCTCCCAATCTTGCTTTGCTCCTATCGCCATAATCCATGGCCTACCCAAAATCATTGGATAGGAATTATCTCCTGCCTTCATCACAAAGAAATCTATTAGGCATTCACTTTGACCTTTACATCCTGAGCCACACCCAGACACCTGGCCTTAGTATGGTTAGCCATCCTCATGCGCACATTTGACTTGACTACCGCCTTGACTCCCGTCTCTCTCATGGCTGCTTCCGTCGTGACACAAACCTGCGCTCCACCGTCTATGTAGGCTTGTACCTGCATCCTCTTCTCTATAATTGCATCCACAAGCGGAAGAACGTCAGTGGGGCTACCTACCCTCAAAGCCATGTTTTGCACCGCTTGCACATTCTCCTTAGCTCTCTGTACCCTGGTGCTAACACTTGTGGACCATTGCCTTCTTGACTTGGATTTAAGGCTAGCAGCTGACCAAACATAATATTTGCCTTTTGATTTTGAGCATCACTCAGCAGATTGTACTTGGGATAGCCACGTCCTAGCTGAAAATCTGTCTGCTTGATCTTGCGATGTCTCCTTCTCTTGCTAGGCTTGGGCTGCTCTCTACCTTCGTACACCTTCTCTTTGCCTTTGCGAGCTCTAGTTTCCCGCTCTGTCTCAAGTTCTCTATTAACTCTTGCCATTTTAGTGACCAAAACCTCAACCTCCTGCTTATCTACTCCGATAATATTCACTCTTGGGACCTCGCCTCCGTTTTGCGGAGCTGGCTGCACAGGATTCTCTACCGCTTGCTCTCTTGGACCATTGAATTGCAATTGACCTTGACCCCTACCAAATAGCGGGTAGATGCCTCCTCTTTCTCTCTGTGGTTGATGAAAATCGGGCGCCTAGTGCCCCTCTTCTCCATAATTGTAACACCTACTAGGCAATGGCCTTGCCCTGCCCCTTGTTCCTCTTGGAGCCCTCTATCTATGACACTGAGCCGCAACTCCTACATTTGCTCGGAAAAATCTTGCACCATGCGCACCCAATTTTGCGGCACAACAGCTACACCTTGATTCCCATGATTTTCTTTGTGTATAGCCTCCCTCGGACTCTGCGGTTGAGCATGGGCCATAGTCTCATATCCTGACACACCCTACTCTATCTTTTTCTTTATCTTCCTGCTCTTTGATCGGGCAATTGCTACCGCACCATTGTAATTCTCTGGGCTCTCGAAATCAGCTTTTTCTCTCACCTTTGGATGTGTACATGCCATGAACTTATTCAGCTTGAAGTAGTCTCCATTAGCCAACTGCATGGCTGTCACTAGCTCTGCCCAAAACTCTTCAAAATGACCCAAAAATAGATTGAAATCTTCACATACGTCTTGCTTAAGCGCCTTCAACTTTGCATCCATCTTGACTGGGGACGCCTCCTTGCAAAAGTCGTGAAGAAACCTCACCCATAGAACCGTCCATGCTTGCTTCGGCTCGCCTTCCAACGCTTTGTACCATGCTTTAGCTTTACCATGCATCACCAAAGGAAAAGTCTGTATTTTGCTATCCTCGTTCGGCATACACAACGATAGCAAATAAAGCTCGAAATTCGGCATCCACTCGTCCGGGCTCTCTTCGCCTGTGAAAATCGGTCCATAGCTTCTAGCTACCATGACTTCCAACACAAAAAACTGCTTCTTTTCGATTAATTGGGAGCAATTAGTGTGCTCCTCCATGGGGGCACCAGAAGATGGAGAGCGGGAATGGGGGAACACGCCCTGCACAAACACAAGGGCCTCTATATAGCTCAAGGTATCCACAACAACCCTATCCTCTCAGAAAACACCTTCAGAGAAACACTTTACACCAGTAGACCACTGCCTACCCAATTCTTATAGCTCACACACTCCACAGATCCACCACACAGTGCACACCTACTGCCACAACTTGTGGCTTGATTGCACTTCAAAAAACATGTACACTGACTTGCACTACCATCACCATGGCCATATTCTAGGAAAAGTTACAAAGGGGCTAGCTTTCTAGAGAACTCCACTTTGCAGGCTTTCAAACGGCATTCAAAAGGCCAGAAAAAGCCTCTAATTTGATCCAATTTTGACTTTTATAGGGGGGGCTTAATTTGGGAATTTGCATTTTCATTGGTCCATCTGGCATCTTGATTTGGCATTTTTTGGAACAGGGCACCACCTTTCTCTATCTGCTCTCTTCTTCTCTCTTTTGCACTTTGGGGGGGATTAGCGATGTTGCTACAGCCCCTTGTCTTTTTTTCATATTTTATTTTTATCTTTCATTTCTAACCCTTTTGTGGGCTCAGCCTTGCACTGATCTATTGGCTTGACTTTGACTCTTTCCCTCTCTCTGTCTGACTTCTCCTTCACTTCCTCTATTTTTCTCTCCCTCTGCTCCTCTTTGGTCTGGCTTCAACCTTGCCCTCTGCCTTGGTTTGTCCGGCCTTAGAACGGCCTCTTTGCTTTGCCTTGTATATTGGGCTGGCCTCGGGCTTTTATCTCTCTCACTCCTTTGCACTTTATTGCTGTGGGCCCCCCACTTTTGCACCTAACCCCTCGGCCAACCCGGCCCTTTCTTCATCTCTGTGGGACCGACCCCTTCTTTACGTCTAGGGGAGGGGGGGCATTAGTGATGTCGCTAAGGCCTCCCTCCTATAGCTCTTCAAAAAGAGTCCTTTAAGGCAGCGGGAACGAGCGTACATTGGGCCTGCCACATCATCAACCAGGGCCGCCCCCTTCTTCCTCACGCGGGCGCGCGCCACCATGCCGCCCCACCCAGTCAAAACCCGCCGCATACAACGTCGTCGCAGAGCCAGCACAGCACCGACTGGCTTACGCCATAGCAAAGCTCTAGGGAGCCCTTTGCATGCCTTAGAAGGGCTCATTCCCTGGCCTAAATACCACGAACTCCCGCCTCCTCAGTGTGCATGTGGGTTTACCACCTTTCCACGTGGCAATTTTACAGCCCATGGCCTCCAAGGCATTGGAAAAATTCAAAAAAACCTCATGAAAAATCCATTTTTTGGTCTCTTTTTCCAGACTCCCCTTTACTGCCCCGCGGTTGGATCTTCAAGCCGCAAAGCCATGCCGGGTCTCCGCTGGATCGGCCCCCGAGCCGTGAAAACCTCACCACATTCTGACTCCCCTGAGCTCGCTATCCAAGGCCACAAAAAATGAAAAAAATCATCTGCAAACCTTTCACTGCCCAAGGCTCCCAACTTCATCTTCCTGTATCTAGCCGACCAAGCATCCGATTGATGTGCCGTTGATTTGTGCTAACTCAACATGATGCACACTATCACTGAGAACCTTGGCAAGGCCAAAACAATGCCAGATAGTGCATTCTCCAGTGCGGTCAAATGGGCTCAGACCCGATCCCCGAAAAAAATTCAACTGACCTTAACTTGCTATCCAGAGCTCCGATTTGCAATCCAAGAAGATCGACATGCTCCACAACTTGAGCATTACACATGTATCCACTCACAGCTGCCTGGGCCACCTGTCCCCAGCTGCCCCGTACGTCCGGGATCTGCTACACCTTCTAATTTTAAACTGCAATATCTTGAGCACCGAGGCTCCATTTGACGAGCCGGATGGATCGGCTTCTAGAGCACACCAAACACTACATTCCAGAGCACTGACTTGGCATTTCAGACACCTTCATATGCCATCCCATCTGGACCATCCGGTGGCACTTTTGGCCTAGAAAGCTGCTTTAAGCATACATTCCCGCTACCCTTTGGCTGCCTAGGACCTTGGGACCTGTCCTAGACTTCTGCACTGCACTTGCCTGCTGCCTTTTCTGGCATAGACCACCTCCTAGCTTCAACTAACTTTGGATGCACCACTGTGTTGGCCCTAGAGTGAAAAGCTCACCCATCGTCCATGTTGGCCCTCTGGTGCAAAGCTCACCCATGGTCCCCACAGTGATCGCCATGTGTATGAAGCTATCCATAAAACTATTTTTTACCAAAAAAGGGGGTGCAAAGCTCACCTATCATCTGTGCGCACGCGGATGATGGGTGAGCTTTGCACCCTCTTTTTTTTATTAAAAAATAGCTTTATGGATAGATCTCACCATCTCATTGACAATGATGAAGAGCACCGGTACCCGGATAAGGCACGATGGTGACCACTCTAATTAGACCTTTTTGCTTGAGGTGGCTGATGAGCTCGCCTATGCAAGTGGCGAAATCCTGAGGGGAGCTACTGTCAAAGATCTTGTAGTCGATGTTGAGGGCGTCAATGTGGTAGGCGGAGATGATGAGTGAGACATAGGAGATGGAATTTTCAATCCAGGTACTGCGGGACTTGGGCTAGAAGCCGATGCTGGTAGAGAAGGTGATGGAGGGGTGGGTGGCTTTGATGGTGAAAATGGCGGAGGGAGACAAGCGGGGCTGCCAAGTAGCCTCAAAGAGCCCGTTGATGGTGCCGGTGTCGGTGGAAAATGCCAAAATGAAGAAGAATTCAAAGGGAGAGCAGGTGTAGGGAGCGATGGGGACATCTAATACAGCTGCACCACCACCGCCGATGTACTCCATGAATACTGGCTGCACCAACGTCCCCCCGCTTGCTGGCACTGGCTCTGGCTCGTGCTCTGGCTCTGGCTCTACAACCGACGTTGCTAGCGCGCTTCTTGCCATCCGCCCACCTCTTGCACTAAGATACAGACAACATGTCGCATAACATCACGCTCACGGATTACACCAACACATTTGGTAGCCCACAGATTACACGATGATATGCCTACAGAATATGAACCTCCTCACCTGCTTCATTCTCTGCAATCACGCCTGACGATGATAGAACCCAGCTTGCTACCAGCCACTGCAAAACCATCCAACCAACCACAAATCGTGTCATCGTCTAACCGGCTGTACAGAGAGAGAGAGAGAGAGAGAGAGAGAGAGAGAGAGAGAGAGAGAGAGAGAGAGAGAGAGAGGAGCTGGTAGAGCTCTATGCTAAGCTACTTCCAAACTTCTAAGATCCAAGAGTGGATGGAGTGGTCTTGGACGGAAGTTAGTGCAGTATGTAACAAGCATTACCTACCAGCTGCATCGGTCAAATAGACACATACAATAGTGATTGCCATGTGTATTAATCTACCCATAAAGCTAAAAAATGCCTTGATTGACAATCTATATTAAGTGTACTAAACTTTAGAAAGCACAATAAGTGCTTCACGATCTTCTTATCCGGAACTTCATCTCTTGGAATGCACTAATTGGGGGATATTCCCTAAAGGGACGAGGCAAAGAATCTCTGAGATTTTTTGAGCAAATGATAAGTGAGGGAGTCTCTCCAAATGCAATCACCTATGATTTCATTTGATAGCATGTGGAAAATCAAATTAAATCAATGTGCTAGGTTTCTTCTACCAATGCTAGGTACAAGTCCTTCAACTCCACAGTTGGATGATCTTTTCAATTCAAATGGAGTTGTAAATGTGTTGCTTCAAGTTTATGTGAAGATACAAAGTGATATTTTGGAAGACACTATTTCTTTTGAATGTCATGTCTCAAAACATTGTATAGGTTATATAAACCCCCCTCCCCCAAGAAAGGAGAAGTTCTTTACTCAAAGGAGAAGCTTCAGGTTCTACAAGTTCAACAACCGTTAAGGTGCCCACCATCAAGCCACCACCCAGCTACACAACCCTAGGCATTGACTCGAAGGAGGTGTCCCAGTGACCGTGGATAGTTCCTTCGTTGATACATTAACACATTGTCTGCCTTCAGCAAATCAAGTTGCGAGTGTTGCAGATGACATTTTGGGGCTTGATGGTTTCAACATTGTTGGCTCTCTATATAGATACGTGTCACAACCAGCTTTATCACTAATTGTATCATCAGCTTCTCAACCTACTTTATCAAGGGCTTTTCATATAGGCCAATCCTTGTATACATCTTATTCTAACCCACCATTTCCAATTGGTGAGATAGCCAACCAGGGAAAATCAAGGAGCATAAGATTGCAGCAAGAAAAATGGTTCAAAACAAGGTCGGCTGTTTGGGCTCATAGTCTTAGCAAGGGCTTGATTGATTTGAACATAGCAAGCCATAAGATTCTTGATACTTCTTTTACTGGTTTAATTTTATAGTTTGAACTTCGTTACTCACGTTCCTCCATCTTTTGGCAGAAAACAAAATCCTTGAGTAGACATAGGTATCGATTTTGATCAATTGCAAACTAGATAAAGGAAGAGTACAACAAGCATAGGAAAATCAACAAGAAAGAGTACGAAAGGCATAGGAAAATCCATTGGTTTTGGTTCAAGACTTGGAGTGGCGGGTGCAAGTGCAATAGTTCCTCTTGCTATGCCAATGGGGATGGCTCCCAACATGGGCAAAAGTATGAGCGTGGGAGTAGGCACAAGAAAGGGACCCACGATGCAGATGGGTTTTAATTATGGGGTTGGAACCAATAGTAGGTATTAGTAGGAGTTCCACCCTAGGAGGTTTTTCAAATCACCAAAAATAGTATGGTGGGTCCAGATGAATTGAATCTAATAGCTTGCTAGTAATGATAGCCATACTCACGTGTGTTCTGCCTTTGGCAGGTTTACTGAAGATATGACATGAATTATGGTAGGATACTGGCAATCTAAACACAGCCAATGATCTTTGTACTGAACATGTGATTGAACAAGATCTCTTAAAATTAAAAATAAATGTGAGATTGATTAGAATCAATCTCTTCTTAAAACCTCTCTATATGTAGCATGATTGGCATACGTTGTAAGATGAGAAACTGAAACGGAGAATTGTAGCATACCTTATGCATTCTTTCTTAAGAGAATTATTATAATTATTGTTGATATTTTCAAAGGATTAACTAGAATCAAAAGATCTAGCAAGGTGAGTAATAAAGACATAAACTTTTTATTTCTTTATTATGGATATATGCTAATGAATAATGTCTAAACATGGTGTTTCATCTATCCAGAATTCAAACATGTGTAAACTTATGAATGACAATTTTAAAATGTACGGGCTCCATTAGACATTGATGGGGGCTTTTCACAAGCCAAGCTCCCATACCCCTCTTCTCTCGTCCCCACCCCATGAAAACCCCCTCTTATGGAGGGAGTGATAAAAGCCATTGGAAAAAGTAAGAAAAAAATAAAGTATGATTATGTAAATATATAAGAAAGGTAAAATAGGCCACCTCATGCCTGCGGGGTAGCCCATCCCCACCTTGCCTCCTTTTTCTTCATTGTTGCCCCGCCGGGTGTTCCTTTTTCTCTCCTCCACTCAAAAGGTCAACCCCCT
The DNA here is from genome assembly GCF_014529385.1 of Adiantum capillus-veneris. NCBI lineage: Eukaryota > Viridiplantae > Streptophyta > Polypodiopsida > Polypodiales > Pteridaceae > Adiantum > Adiantum capillus-veneris. Next base: position 44,136,523 of record NC_140960.1, read on the forward strand.
CTCTCTTCCCTTTGTCCTTTCTCCTTTCTCTCTCCCCTCAAGCTACCCCACCTCTCACCAATAATGCATTATAACTCACCAATAATGAACCCTAACTCACATGCAACTTACCCTATCTTCCAAAATAGTATACCCCACCCCCTCTTTCTCTCTCCTATCATATCCCATGACCCAAATACCCCCCCCTCTCTCTAAAGGGTGCCATGTCTCTTGTCTTGTAGCTAAATAACCTCCCCCACACTCACACACACTCAGTTTCACTGAAAAAGGTGCCCACAGACCCATCCCCACCTGGTGGTTACCTGATTTTTCTTGTGTTCACACACATCTGTACACAGATTCACCTCTGAGCACACTCCCCTCCCTCCCCTCTTGTAATTACTTTATTATCCATGTCACCTCTCACTTTTTTTTCATCAACCCATCTCTCTCTCTTAGTCTCTCTCATGAGACTGTTGTTCTGGCACATATACACACAGCCAGACAAGTGGGGCCCACAGTCACATGGCCTATGTAGATAATGATTTCTTCATTTCTAAATTCTAGAATTTCTCCCCCCTCCTCCCCTATATAAAGAGGGGTCACCATCACACAAAAACACACAACATCACCAAAGAACACAGTATGCACTGTGTGTGCCTAGTGCACACACACACACCCACACCATCACCATCACCGCAATCACCATGCTTGTCTTGAGCATGACCTCTACACCCTTGGCTATGGAAGATGAAGGGCAACTAAATGAAGGATGATGGCCATAATCCTCGTGCGAGTCTTCGCCATCAACTCCCACCTATCCGCCATGTGCTCTACCACTCTCTCCCTTCTCATTCCCCTACCCTATGCTCCCCATTTCATCGCCTTATTCTCTAAATAAAGCTTGAGGTTTTGTGAGTATGTTTTCTTGCAATGTTTTGCCCATGTGAGGTGTGCGGAATCGCCACCTAGTCTTTTGTTTTGGAGTGAGCTTTTGTATGTGTGAAGGGTGTGCGGATTTGCCATCCTTTTGTGGTGCCTAAGTACTAAGCCGCTATACCCCCTCCCTCACTCTCTCTCTCTCTCTCTCTCTCTCTCTCTCTCTCTCTCTCTCACTTGATCTCATTCCCTTTCCTCTTCATCATTACTCCCAAGCATCCATCTCTCTTGGATGAAAACTTCGTTATGGTGGTGTGTTGTTTGCGTCCTAGCCGCTGAAGCTAGGTGGTGCCCCCTGTTTGCTTTACCATGACAGGCTCGAGGCGTGCCATTCGGTCCCCGGTGTTTTAGAGGCCGTCGGGGTTTGGTGTTCGCTTTGCTCCCGTCATTTGGTGCCCCCACTGAGGATCTTATCATGAAACCCTTCAAATTACAAGACTGAAACCCTTAAACTATTGTGAATGGATGAATGGCTAGCAGGATTTGCTAATTGGACGACAGAAGAAGTAGAGCTCCAAGCACAACTAGACCAACTCCGCATCTCCATCGAATCTCGAGTGCCAGGCATAACGGTAATCTATTTGCAGTGGGAGAGTCAACCAACACGCCAAACCCAGTGGATATACATAGGCCAAGTGCCAAGAAGAAGAAGGAGAAGGTCGAAACCATGTCCGCAACCTACAACCAACCCACAACAACAAAATGGAAGGAGATCTACACAATAGAGAATCAACACTATTCTACTTTGAGAATCGGGTAATTACTCAAGTCACCGAGGTAATTATCACAGTCAGTTTTCAAGTCACACCTGATGCTGCAGCACAGATAACGGAAGCATTGGCTCACACTCTCACTAGAGAAACTAGGGATCTACTGAGTTTGTTTCAGGAAAGAACACCACCCTCTCCCACAATCTTGGACAGTGACTAAGCACCTCTAAGCTTCACATGAATCAGTACAACCTACCTCAAGACAGATCACACATACCAACACGTGTACGCTCAATCAAGGTAATACTGGATTTGAAGGCTCACTACCAGCACGTCATTGACACCATGCTAGGTGGGGAGCGGTTTTTGGAGGTTCTGGCATCAGATCAACCATTTGTCTTACCTTTGGTACAAGGCAATGTACCGTTTGAAGTTTTAATATATGTCCTAGTATAAGAGGGTATACACGCCTCCTTGTAAAGAAGAAAAAAACTTTTGCAAGTTAAGCAGTGTGTCTTTCTAACTCTCTCTCAGTAATCATGGCAAGTGTAGCATTTCCAACATTTAAAGGAAAGAAGGGGGAGGATTTGGTAACAGACTTCCTAGATGACTTTGAAGTAGCATGTGTAGTGAGCAACAAAGATACGGATGAATCCCGGGTTAGAATCTTTAAGCATCTCATGAAGCTAGAAGTTAGATCATGGTACAATGCACTTCCACAAGCAACCAAGGATGACTAGGAACCCTTAAAAACCGCTTTTAAGAGGCGCTTTGGGGGAGGTACCACTTCAGAAAAGTTGTGGGACAAGTTGAGAGACTTGAAGCAGGAGGGTCTTTTAGAATATGCCACCTATGAGTCCAAATTTGTGGATTTGTGGGAACGGTGGGTTGAGTCACTGGCTAGGGGGGAAGCTGCACCCGATTTTCTAAAAAAAGATCGGTTCACGCATGGCTTATGGCTGCTTCTCAAGGAGAAGGTGAAAGGTAGATTCCCGGCTACGTACGAGTTAGGTGTTGAGATTGCTCGCCATAAAGACAAGAAGCTGCGAATGAAAGCCAAAGAAACCGAGTCAACAGAATCAGGAACATCGCGTCGGATAGCAACTACGACAACCACCATTCCACCACCACCACCGGCTCTTGGGGTAAGAGATGACCAACAAGATATGTTGGCCCATATTACTGACCAACTACAGAATTTGTCTGTCCACTTAATACAACAAGGGAGGAGTCAAGAAAGAGATCAAGACCCTGGAAGAGCACGACGACAAAACAGGGAGTATCATTGCTACAACTGCGGAGAAGACGGTCACGGTATGTACTATTGTCCCAAACCACGACAAAACTATAATAGAGGAGGTAGGAGGAACCAATTGTCACCCCCTAGAGAAAGAACACCCCCACCCAGAGCACCACCCCCACCAACACAAATTCTACGTCCACCCCAGACATCACTACAAGCATCCATCCCACCTCTTCCACCAGCCCCACCACCTGATCGCCCTGTAAACATCATAAGGCTAGAAGAGAAAGGAAAAGCCATAGTAGTGGATCCACCCAGAGCAAAGGAGAGGGACAAGGGTAAGGAGAAGGTAACCTTTTTAGAACCACTTGAAGCCATGACTGTGAAAAGAGCTAGGAGGGAGAAAGCTACACAATCAGATGATGAGAGAAGCATGAGAGGAGAAACTAGCAAGAGGCCATCCAGGCCACGACGGAAATTGGGCATCACCGACTTCCAGCTAGGGGAAAGTTCTAAGCCCTATGATCTAACATTGGATGTGGCAGAGCAAGGACCGAAGATTACATGGCCACAGATGCTACATCTTGCACCAAAAGTAAGGCGACAATGGTCTAAAATGGTAAGTACAAGACGCTCCAAAACAAAGGTAGCCGGAGCAATTTCGGGATGCAACATGGATGACATCCTTCCAATTGTCGACGTAAACATAAAAGGAAAGAGGGTTGGAAAAACCTACATTGATGGAGGTGCACAAATCTGTGTAATGAGCGAAGCTATGATGCTTCGATTAGGGCTCGAGATTGACAAGCCTTCTCCATGCAAGGCAAAGATGGCAAACAACGCAAAAGTAAAGTGTGTGGGTGTGGTAAGTGCCGTGAAAATCAAAGCTTTCAACACTGAGGTAGAGGTAGATGTTTTTGTAATGCCTACTAAGGGGGAGGGCTATCCACTAAGTTTGGGAAGGCCATGGTTGATGGCCATGAAGGCAAAACAGGACTGGGGTACTGGCCTTCTACGCATGGCCGGTAAGAAAGGGGAGACAATCTACTACGACATGAGGATTGGCAAGCAGAAGCAAATGAATCTGGAAACATCGGCAGATGAAACCACTAGCGAATCTTCCAGTTCTGAGGAGGAGACCACATCCACTGATGAAAGTGACAGTTCCATTGATGTGATGGGTATCATTATGAAGGATCCACAAAGGGTAATCACAACTGGTGATCCATCACCAAAAGGGAAACCCAATGAAGAGGAGAGAAAATCTCCTGGCCTAGGAGGAAGTTGGTTGAAGGGTATGTTATCTACGGAATTAACACTTGAGGAGAAAGATAATTTTTTGCGAATGTCGATGGGATTTCCTAACCTGTTCATTGACAACTATGAAAGAATCACAGGCATTACAGTGGTGGAACATCATATTAAGCTGAAGGAAGGGGTAAAACCAGTTGTGCAAAAGCTACGACGACTGGGGGTCATACAAGAAAAGGCACTCTTGGCCGAGGTAAGGAAACTGCTGGAGGCGGGATTCATCAATCCTGTAGAAAACTCAGAATGGGTGTCACCCGTAGTGGTGACGCCTAAAAAGAATGGTAAGTGGAGGGTCTGTGTTGACTACAAACCACTAAATGCAGCTACAAAGAGAGACCACTTTCCTCTCCCTTTCTTGGATGAAATTCTGAATGAAGTAGCGGGTTTTGAATGCTATACCGTCTGTGATGGTTATTCTGGATACTTTCAAATACGCATAGCCTTGGAAGATCAGCTAAAAACCACTTTTATCATGCCATGGGGTTGTTTTGCATACAGGGTTATGCCATTTGGTCTCACAAATGCACCTACCACATTCCAAAGATATGTCACATATGTTTTTCAACCGTTCTTTGGAACATCCATAAGAGTGTTCATTGATGATTTTTGTATATATAGCTCCCGTATTTCACATTTAGAAAAGGTAACTGAAGGTTTGGCCAGGTTGCAGAGCCTAGGTGGCCAATTAAATGTGGATAAATGCCACATTGGGGAGAGTAAATTCATTCTACTAGGCCATGAAATTTCAGCAAAAGGTATCAACGCCGACCCAAGTAAGGTGTCCGCACTCATAGCCCTACCTTCACCAACGACCGCACCTTCAACTGGTCTCTTTTCTACAGAAGGTGAGGTACTTAAGTAGATTCATACATCTACTATCACAACTTGTTCTACCACTGCAACAACTCACTCAAAGATCAACTTTCACTTGGGACGAGGAAAGCGAACATCACTACAACAAGGTAAAGGAGGTCTTAGCCACTCTGCCAACTATCTCACCACCTAAGTGGGATGAAAAATTCTATGTCACCTCAAGTGTTGGTGATGACTCATTGGGGGCTGTGCTACTCCAAAAGGATACGACGACATCTTTCATGAGGCCAATCTACTTCTCTAGTCGAATGATGACAGCAGGAGAGAAAGGTTTCACCCATGTGGAACACTTAGTCCTAGCTCTTAGATTTGCAACTACAAAGTTTAGGTCATATTTGTTGCCTAAGCAATTTGTGATTCTAACCACGGATGAAATATTTCCCTATGTTGTACAACACATGGATGTGTCTGCTAGAATTACTAAATGGCTAGTTCGTCTGCAAGAGTTTGACTACATGGTACAGGTAGAAAGCACGACAAGGGCAAGTTTGGGGGGACTCATGACCTACCAAGTCTTTGAAAGGAAGGAGAAGCAATCTAAGGAAGGAGAAGTATGATTACCTCCAGTACCACCGATGGTAGAAGGAGCATACTCTCTCTACTTTGATGGAGCCTACAAGCGAGCGTCCGACAAAGCAGTTGCAGGCATAGTGGTCTTTGATGACAAAGGGACAAAGGTATTTTCATTGGGCCAATTGTTAGATTCACATTCTAACAATGAAGCTGAGTATGCATCACTAACCAAGGGTCTACAATGGTGCGTCTTGCAAGGTGTAAAACGCCTTAATGTATTTGGGGATGCTCTACTTCTGGTAAGGCAAGTAAATGGAGCATGGACATGCAAGAATCCTAGTTTAAGGACTCACTTAAGTGGTGTAAAAACCTTGTTGGGTAAGTTTGAAGAAGTTCAAATACACCATATTCCAAGGGCTCAAAACCAAGAAGCAGATGCCCTAGCAAGTGAAAGACTACAGGAAGTGGTGGTTGGAGCAATAAAACTAAAGCTCCCTCTATTTCAAGGAAGTGATGCCTTGCCTCACATCATGCATTTTTTGGAAACAGGGAAATGCCCATCAGATTTAACAAAGGGACAGAAGCAATGGCTGACGCGGAAGGTCACAAGGTATCGACTCATCAATGACGGTTTGTATTGTAAGGGTAAGGACCAAATACTCAGGAAGGTCCCTCTCTCTCAGGAAATCACGGGTGTAATTGCTAGCTGTCACGACGGGGTTTGTGGTGGTCACTTTGCCCTAGACATAACAAGTAGGAAAATCTTGCAAGCAGGCTTCATATGGCCTAGCCTCAACCGTGATGTACACCACTGGTGCAAAACATGTAAGTTGTGTCAAAAGGCCGGCACTAGGTCACTTATGCCTGAACCACAGACACCTATTCTCTCATATGGCGCATTTGAAAAATGGGGTATCGATGCCATTGGGCCATTACCTAGGGCCAACTCAGGAAAATTCTACATTATCATGGGGGTCGACTACATGACTAGATGGGCAGAGGCTACAGACACCACTAGAATCACAGCGGTAGAGGTAGCTAAATTTATCTACGAGCACATATGTTGTAGGTTTGGCACACCTTTGGAGATCATCTCTGATAGAAGGCCAGGTTTCAGAGCAGACTTGGTAGGAGAATTAATGCAAAAACTAGGCATTACAAGGAGGCACTCTTCACCATATTACCCTCAATGTAATGGCCTTGTTGAAAAGGTAAATGGAATGGTTTCTAAAATTATTACCAAGCAGGTAAACAATCATCCTGGAGACTGGGATAAGTATCTACTACCAGCTTTATGGGCCTACAGAACTTCATTTCGTACATCCTTGGGATTCACACCGTATCATCTAGTATTTGGTAAGGAAGCAATCTTGCCCATTGAAGTGCAACTACAAAGTCTCAGAGTAATGGCAAGCCAGCTTCAACAGCCCAACATGCATTTGAGAGATCACATCATCAACTTGGAAAGACTACGGCTGGAGAGAGAAGAAGCAATAAATTATTATGCAGCACAAGCAGAGCATAGACGGCTTAGCTTTAACGAGCATCTCCGGAAAAAATAATTGAAGAAAGGAATGTTGGTGCTCTGCTATGACAATCGCTTCGACACGCGCAAGGATAAGGAACTCCTGCTCCGATGGGAATGCCCTTTTATCATCAGGAAAAAGTATGCCAATGGAAGCTACCAGCTTATGGAGGCTGATGGAAAACTTCATAAAACCAGGGTAAATGGTTGGCGACTTAAACCTTATTTTCTTCGATTTGACCAGGCTCCACCAATTGACATTCCAGATGAGGACACACCATCAGCCGCCACCTCCGACGATAATGATCAAACAGATGAGCTAGAGACATGAATGCCTCTAGCCAAAAGGGGAGGGCTAATGATGGGGGCTTTTCACAAGCCAAGCTCCCATACCCCTCTTCTCTTGTCCCCACCCCATGAAAACCCCCTCTTATGGAGGGAGTGATGAAAGGCATTGGAAAAAGTAAGAAAAAAATAAAGTATGATTATGTAAATATATAAGAAAGGTAAAATAAGCCACCTCATGCCTGCGGGGTAGCCCATCCCCACCTTGCATCCTTTTTCTTCACTGTTGCCCCGCCGGGTGTCCCTTTTCCTCTCCTCCACTCAAAAGGTCAACCCCCTCTCTCTTCCCTTTGTCCTTTCTCCTTTCTCTTTCCCCTCAAGCTACCCCACCTCTCACCAATAATGCACCCTAACTCACATGCAACTTACCCTATCTTCCAAAATAGTATATCCCACCCCCTCTTTCTCTCTCCTATCATATCCCATGACCCAAATACCCCCTCTCTCTCTAAAGGGCGCCATGTCTCTTGTCTTGTAGCTAAATAACCTCCCCCACACTCACACACACTCAGTTTCACTGAAAAAGGTGCCCACAGACCCATCCCCACCCGGTGGTTACCTGATTTTTCTTGTGTTCACACACATCTGTACACAGATTCACCTCTGAGCACACTCCCCTCCCTCCCCTCTTGTAATTACTTTATTATCCATGTCACCTCTCACTTTTTTTTCATCAACCCATCTCTCTCTCTTAGTCTCTCTCATGAGATTGTTGTTCTGGCACATATACACACAGCCAGACAAGTGGGGCCCACAGTCACATGGCCTATGTAGATAATGATTTCTTCATTTCTAAATTCTAGAATTTCTCCCCCCCTCCTTCCCTATATAAAGAGGGGTCACCATCACACAAAAACACACAACATCACCAAAGAACACACTATGCACTGTGTGTGCCTAGTGCACACACACACACCCACACCATCACCATCACCGCAATCACCATGCTTGTCTTGAGCATGACCTCTACACCCTTGGCTATGGAAGATGAAGGGCAACTAAATGAAGGATGATGGCCATAATCCTCGTGCGAGTCTTCGCCATCAACTCCCACCTATCCGCCATGTGCTCTACCACTCTCTCCCTTCTCATTCCCCTACCCTATGCTCCCCATTTCATCGCCTTATTCTCTAAATAAAGCTTGAGGTTTTGTGAGTATGTTTTGTTGCAATGTTTTGCCCATGTGAGGTGTGCGGAATCGCCACCTAGTCTTGTGTTTTGGAGTGAGCTTGTGTATGTGTGAAGGGTGTGCGGATTCGCCATCCTTTTGTGGTGCCTAAGTACTAAACCGCTATACCCCCTCCCTCACTCTCTCTCTCTCTCTCTCTCTCTCTCTCTCTCTCTCTCTCTCTCTCTCTCTCTCTCTCTCTCTCTCTCTCTCTCTCTATCTCATTCCCTTTCCTCTTTATCATTACTCCCAAGCATCCATCTCTCTTGGATGAAAACTTTGTTATGGTGGTGTGTTGTTTGCGTCCTAGCCGCTGAAGCTAGGTGGTGCCCCCTGTTTGCTTTACCATGACAGGCTCGAGGCACGCCATTCGGTCCCCGGTGTTTTAGAGGCCGTTGGGGTTCGGGGTTCGCTTTGCTCCCGTCAACATGAGAAGGGTTATGCTTACTTTTGTGATATCCCGGTTTGTACACTTCCTTCTCCAACATGCATGAGTTGCAGTACCTGTTTGTATTCAAAACCCCATGAGCTATCTGGCCATTGACATCGTCATGGGTCGCCCACATTGTCCGAAACTATAAGCTAGTCTTCTCATTAACATTTTCTTGTATTTTTTGGAATAAAAATCATAATTAGGGATGTTTTCAGCTCAGCTTGTAATCTCCACCCCCCATCTTCCTTCTTGAAGGCAACATAGTTTTAAATGGTTGCAAAACATATTTTTGTTTTTGTGATGGCTCATTATCCACTATGTGTTCTCATCTTCCTCTAAGTGTCATCAACAATATGGTCAATGACAGTCTTCTCAAAGATGAGCATGAATAGGGACATATGCAAGATTTTCATACATGTCTAGTTATATGATATAATTATATATAATATATCTATATATATGATTTTATATATATATATATATATAGCATAGTTATAGCTATATATAGTATAGTATAATGATATAGTTATATATTATTATATGCTATCTATTTATATAGCTCTATATAGTATACTTTATATATATAGATGTATGCTTTGTGGTGTATATCTTGCTAGATGTTCAAGCTGAAAGTTAGGACTTTCTGAAACATATACACATCTTTTTGATGTGTATTATATGAGTAAAGTCTATTGTTTTGGTTCCCTTTTTTGTGCTTTTAGAAAAGTCTCCAAGTTAAATGTCAAAAAGCTCGCAGAAATGGTTTTCAGTGCAAAAGCTCGAAATTGGAAGCTCACTAAAAAAACACACTCCACATGAAAGAGGCAAAGAACAAGATGAGGAGTAGTACACACCTCTAGAGAAAAAACCAAGAGAGACAGGAAAGGCTAAGATGGAAGAGGCAATGCCCAAGAAACGACCACGCCCCATTGTGCCAGTTGAAGAGCCAACCCAAAGAGCAACAAGGATAGAAAGAGAATCAATGGCATTCAATTTTGAAAGAGGGATAAAAAAAAGGGGATTTTGAAGAAAAGTGGAAACCATCACCTAAATGAATGAAAATCCGCTCTAAAAAAACCCATGTACTTCCAGGATGATGACCCATTGGTGATATTGGAATACCTTTGCAAAAAAGAAAAAAATCAAAAAGAGCAAGCCAAGACACAGGAAGCTAAATTAGCACCACCAACACAAGACAAGCTCAAACAAGAGCCAGAAATAAAGGAGGGAACTCCACACACTACTCCTCCAACTGAGCAACGTTGACAAGATACCAGTGCTCACAATTTGGAAAATTTTGAAGAACATATAGAGCTTCCAAAGATGTCTGAACAAAAATCAACCGATAAACCAAGTGAAGAACTCTTGATAGAAGACAAAGATGTACCGTCACATCAACATGAAGCAGGAACTTCCAGACAGTTGGAGAGCTTGGAAGATATAGCTGAGTTTGCCACGTATTCTCATGAAGCGGTGGACAAAATGAAGGATGAGATTTATGCTCGACATCAACAGTTACATCACCTCCATCAACGTCTAGAGTTCACAAACAAAAGGCTTGGGTGGCTAGATCCTTTAATGAGGCATATCAAGAGGCCATGGATACAATTAAGAAAAAACTAGCCGAGATCATAGAAAAATCCGAAGCAAAATTGGGAACTTTAAGGACAAGAAACCAGCAACAAGAGCAACAACTAAAGGAGGTAACCACTGCTCTACAAAAATCCACCTCATATGCTCAATGACTGCAAGTCTAGCTTGATATTACAAATGCTCATCTAGCACAATAAGAGTCCCATTTCCAAGAGCAAAATCAATTACTCAATCAGCTCAGACTCAACCCCACCGTGGCTACACTGCATAGCACGGATGAGGCTTACAAGTCTTATGAGTAGAAAATCAAAGAGCTTGAACTGGAGGTCAAACTAGAGCAAATGCAACATCAAGAATTCTCAATTGGATTCCTGCAAAAAGAAGAAGGCTACCACAAGGAGATTGCACACATTAAAGAGGAACTTAGCAAAGCTCAAGGTGCTCTTAAATCTCAAATCTCCACATCAGGAGTAGACAAACCTAAAATGGCAATGGTAGATATTGATGCTCTATAGTTTATGAAATTTGAAGAAGCAAACACTACAGAAGGAAATCTCCCTGAGCTTGTGATCCCTCAAGCCCCTTTGCACCAACGAAAATCTTGACTACAAAAAAAGAAGCCTTATTAAGAAGCCGGTAGAAGATGAAACATAGAAAATCTGTAAAGAGTCCATGAAATGGGAGGAGATTATTCTACACTCTATCAATGTCAATCTTCTCACACTGGAAAATATCAATGAGGAATGGCATCAACAAGCTATCCCCTACCCGCTTATCAAATTCAAAGTGCTGCGAATAAAAAAAAGATTACTCAAGGAGCTTGCTACCAACCCTATAATGGTACATCCCAAGTGGCAAGAAATTTGGTTGAATCAACAACCTAGGTATCTTTTGTACACGAATGCACCACCAGCCATCAAGCAAGATCCAATGAAGTGTCCAGTTCCAAGAGTCGGCACTTAGCAGCAACACACCATCATATAGCAAAGGCAACCAACATGGCTCAATTACCTGTGGTTCTCACGAACCACCATATTACAAAGCCACCAAATATTACATGGTGAAGAATCTATCATCAACAATCAAGCTTTTCCATGGAATATCGAACTTGGATTGCATTATGCTGGTCAAGATTTCAACAATTCTTCTTACTTGCCTACAGACCTTTCATCACATTGAGTAGACGAATGCTACCTAGATTTCCTTCCTCAATGTCAAGTTTTGTCACATTTGGAGCATTGTAGCTGCACAAATTCATTGTATAAGACTTGCAACAATAAGAAGGTTATCTTTTGGTGTTTGATACACACCTGAGACCAATCTAGGTGAGAGCACACTAGACTTTGGTTTTTCCAAGAAATTAGCTATCTCTTGTAGCCTCCATGCACTAGTCGTGTCAACTATGTCCCACAGATTGACATTTTATGTTTGTGGTTCTCACTTTGCAAGCATCAATATGGTGAGGCTTGGCAGCCGGCCGACACTCTCCTTGAGTTCGCTACCGCCAGAGAAGGGAGAAAAGAGAGTCCAAATTTTAATTGAATTCTTGTCATCAAGAGGGGATCCTTGATCTTCTTCTCTTGAGCCTCAAGAACCCTTTCTCTAGTTAGGAATGAGTCGAAAAGCCCGATTTTCAAAAATTCTCGACATTGGCCAATCAAAGGAAATTGAGAATTTTGCTTTGTCACATAATCTTTTTCTCACATATATGACAAGTGCACTAAAATTTGTCTTATGGGCTTGTGCTTGACCTTTTTTTACTAGGGCTTGATGCTGCTTTAATGCACAACTCAAAAATTGAATTTTTGAAAGAGGAATGATAGTGGAGGTTGCATAGGCCATTAAGAGAATGCCAGTGGTAGTGTAATCTAAAATCTAGCTATCAAAGATCCATATACCCCTAGTGTGTTAACTTTGCTACTGTGGTGATTCATCTATATGTATGGAGGTTAATGAACTTTTGACCATTCATATGGGAGCTAAATTTTGAGGACATTTTTTCCATGATGACACAATTATGGGTGCTAGACTTGGTGCATGGGAGATTGCGCTACCCATTTTAGATGCATTCGTTGGCCATATTGTCTGGTATGTTGCTACATGAGAGCATGAACAATCAATTTTATCATAATGATTGGAAATTTTTTGCATGGATTGCATAAAATGGCAAGTCTTTTGCATCACAATAATTCTAATTCTTGGTTGATTGAAATCCTCATTGAACTAAATGGAACATTCTTTTGGACATGCCTATGGTCTTTTTTTGAGAGCTACATTGATGATGCATTCATGCTTGGTAAGACAAGTGCATTACAATTTGGACCTAGCATTGCTTTATGTATTCTTTGTGCTTGATTTAAATGCAAAAATCTTTTATGGAACTAACACTTAAGCTTTATTGTGAAGAATGATTGGTAGGCATGAGCTTCCATTAATTCAACAAAGTGTTGGCATTGCAGTATATGCAATAGTTGGATATTTAGAGCCTTTCCATTTCAATTGATTAAAGTTGTATAATGCCTAGCTTGGTCTCAAATGAATATTCTTCCATTTGAGCTAGTGTTTAGCTAATTTTGTGGGAGCTTTAAATTGCAAAAAAAAAAAATCAAGAGGCACTTCATATCATTCAAAGTTGAATGATTTCTAGATTGACCTAAACTTTCACATTTCATTTGAGCTAGTAATAAATCAACTTTTCATTGTGCATGAGAGATTCTATAAATTGCAAAATTTACTTATTTAGAAGCATTCTCTCTCTCATTTTTCCTATGTATGCATAGATTTTCTACTTTAGAGCATCATGTGTGTAGACAAAGGCACTTTTTACCCGTAGCTTTTTCTCCCTTTGTCTTTCAATTAATGGTTTTTTTAGCTTGTGCTTGCTAATGCTTCCTTCAAAAGACTTGACTTGTAATAAAATGAATCAAGAGGACTCTACCTAAGTGGATATTGCTCAAGGATGCTCAAAAGAGCACAAATAGGTGAAATCCTTCCATGACATTCCTCTCTTGTTTATCTCTCCATTCCTTTTGCTTGGATTAAGTGAATTTGCTTCTAGCTATGGTTTTAGTCATTCCAAAATCTAGCCATATACTAAAGTTCCAACACTTGGCTTTATGAAATATAAACTCATTATAAGTATGGCTTTACTTGTGTTAATCATAGGTAATTGTTCTTGAACTTAGGTAATATAGGCTCATTACTTGTTAGTCCTAGACTCCAAATGATTACCTTACTATTTCACTCATTTCTAACATGACTTAGGGCTATGATTAGGCTTTATTATCTTAGTCCATTTTCCATAAGCATCTTTCATTAGTGGAAGCATAAAAAGTGCTAAAAAATGAACAATGAATTAAAAAAGTGTCCAAAAAGTGTAGCACAAATGCTACTAGACACATTGAAATTTTAATTTATATGTCATGTCATGTTTGTTTTAGTTTTCATGATAGTTTAGGTGTGTCTTTGCTTTATGTTGTTTAGATTTTGGGTATGGTTGGAACCATTTTTTGGACATCTTGCTAATCTTCGAAGGGTAGAAAGTGACACCATAGGTAAAAAAGAAAGCAAGCCAATATTCCCTTGCCAGCAAGTCCCAAATACTTGTAAGGTAAGAGGGTGGGAGGGTCAAATTTCCATCTTAAATTCATTGTGATTGTCCTTAGGGAAACCATATCCAAGCTATTGCATAAGAACTTCCAAAATTCAATAAAACAAAGCACAAATTGAGAACAATTTTGAAGTCAATAAATGTGTACAAATATGATAGGATCATGCACTTAATTAAAAATTGGGATCGGATGGATGAATCCATCAAAGAAACCAGAGTGCTAAGATATTCCTAAAAGCACCAAAGTGAAGCAAAAATAATAAAGAATACATAATTTCATCTTGAAAACTAGCTAATATCCACCAGCTAGCCCTTCGAGACTAGACCGCTATAATTTAAACATAAAGTTCCCAGCCAAGAACAATACCCCAAATTAATCCACAATTTATAGACCAACATTAGGATAGTCCAAAAGCACCCTAAATTACTATTGGTGTCCCAAGCCAAGAACCAAAATACCAACATCCTAATCAAAACTCCACTAAAAGTAGGAAATCTTAAGCTATGCGCTATCAAAAAACCTTCAATTCAGCATCTAGCTAGTCACTCAAAAGATCAAAGATCCTTAGTCTAATTTTAAAGTTCCAGGACAAGCACAAAACCCTAAGTATAGAATGCAATGAGATGTTACCATTGCCAATAATAAACCACAAAATGGTGCTTTCCAATACCATTAGCGATCAGCCTCTCCACTTATCAAAGTCATGCAAGTGATATAGTCAACCAACGATGAGGCTAATATTCAAGCCATAAAATTAGTATAATAAGTGTGTCTTATAAGCCCTAATAGAAGCAAAAAAACATTATGACAGCTAAAAACAATAGTCAAAAAATATTATGTGTTGTGCTTTCTATAGATGCCAGCATTAGGTTGCAAGTGGATTCCAACTAGATACCCAACCCCAAGCGGCTTTGGTATAAGCACAAGATGCTACAAGTATGCTAGGGATCCATGATCAAGGTCATCCATTCAGAGAGACGGAGATCATCTCCAAGTGATGGGAGGTGAGCATTAATGTTTCGATGTGCCATAGTGCCAAAAAGCAAGGGGGATAGATGGGTTACAAACTATTATGATGAGGGTTGGGCACATTAACTCTAGTAGAAAAAATAAAGGCCTGATTCTCTCCAAGAAGGAAGAAAAATAGGATCCTCTTGTTAATTTAGTGAGATTTTTATTAAGGGGATAATCCCACTAGGCATGCAATCCTTAGGGGTTAGAGAGTAAATAAATAAGACCCATTAGGAGGTCAGAATTCCTAATGCATTACAATCAAAGAAACCACAAGTCCTATTTTGATCACAACATCAAAACTATGCTTCAACTAGAGGTATAAAGTACAAGGTAGTCACCCACAAGACAATATAACTATCAACTCCAATAGGCATAGCATAAACCAAATTCACATCACAGTCTATCCTCAAGGTATCAAGCAGAGGGCATATGTGTACAACCCCACACCACCAAGCCATAAGTGGAGGGATAAAATATTTTTAGATGAATAAAATAAAGGTCCGGATCACTATTGAGAAAAGTGCAAGATAAAGCTTTTTAGTAATCATCCTCATGACAATATAACCATCAGCTCCATCAAACCTAACGTAAGCCAATTTATCCTACAGATGACAATACAAGGTAATTATACATGGTATTCACCCACAAAACCATAGGAAAGCACAGACAAGCCATCTTCTCAAGCATTATGGGTAGTCATGTCCAAACGGGCCTTAGGTCATGCCGGGTAAATATTTTAGCATTAGCCAACAAGTGAGTCCTCGTTTAATAGAGATAAAATAATTGTGTGTGTGTGTGTGTGTGTGTGTGTGTGTGTGTGTATGTGTGTGTCCAAAAACTATGTTTCCTTCTTCATACAAAGCTCAAGTAGCTTCTTCATCAAGTAAACTATGTTTCCTTCTTTCTTTGTACATAGTTTTGTTTTAATCCACTTAGGCCACAATATGACTGGCAAGACACACCCATACTAGCTCATAGCTAGCCTTCTTCTTATATCAAAATATGAATAAGTATTCAATGGGAATTATCTCACTACATACTCCACCACACGACATTGTATACTCATCTTCTTCACTACACACACGCATTCACACTCACATTCCTTTCATAAGGAAGAATACACTTCTTGCAAACAAAATAAGGTTGATAAGGCATGAGCCAATAATAAGATTCAATGAATGGTTGAACTCTTTATCTATGGATGAGAAATCATATTTTAAGGAACTTTCATTAACAATTGTAGAATTAATTCTTGTACTTAGACAACTTCCAAAGGACATCTATACAAATAGTTTCAACAAATCATTGTGTACCTTGTCAAATGGCCATAATGACATCCAACTCATTTTAAATTCTCATGGATTTGCAACCTACTATACATCCTACATGACAAAGCACGACTCATCAATAAGCAAAGCAATCAAAAAATTCCTTAATATCTACAAAAAAACTCAGTCTCCCCACATAGGAGTGTCTATTGAAAAAATGGGAGGGCCTTGATCAATAGCCAATAAATCTTGGCTCAACAAGCGGCATATATTTTCCATTGCACAGCACTAGTAGGGAGTTTTCTTTCATAAACCTATACTTTCAATCTCAAAGAACATTGCACTGAAACAATGAGCCACTCTACAAGCACTTGGTCATGATGACACACAAATTTTCTTTGATGATCTTGTCACTAATAGCACCAAAAGAACAACATATGTAGCACACCTATGCTTCATTGAATTGGCAAGCCAATTGAGAAATTTACATGGTGCACAACATAGGGGGAATAATCCTTGTGTGATTAGGTATGCAAATTTCAAAGGAGAAATAGACATTGAGAGACATTGTACCATGAGCTTTGCTTGCTCTTTCTCCATTTTGGACACAATGACACATGCTTGACAACATGGAAAGATAAGTTTGAGTCCAACATTGGCATAACTATCAAAAATTATTTTTAAAAAAATTCACAAAAAACTTGAGATCTTGACAAGTAACAAGAAATTATGCTCATCTAATTCTTCCTTAAGAGAGGAACATCAAGAAGCATTCAATTATGAACTCTGCCTTGACTTGCCAACAACTAGAGCTTACAACACAAATATTGCAACATCATCAAGACTTCTTGGAGTTCCAAATTTAGAGTATCACTCACTTATGAGCTAAAACATAGAACGATAACAGCTTTACAATGCCATCATGACAAAGAAATCATTACAAACAAACAATGGTATCCATCTTTTTTTGACAGCCGTGTTCGCATTGGAAAGACATTTATATTACGTGCCATTGTGAAAAGCTTGGTTTGACACTACAACACATTGATCGCAAGATACATTGAGCTTCCAAATGGATTACTAATGGCTTACACAAGCAAAGTGGCCTATAATTTTGGCGGCACAACCATTCACTCAACTTTGCGACTTCCATTGATTCTTAACTACAACATTGCTCTCTCCAATAAGACATTAATATAGCTCTCACAAATATACATGAATCTCAAGTGTTTGGCCAATGTAGTTAACAGGCTAGGCACCCTCTTAGTCGACCAAACCTTGTACAAGCCACATTCTTTATGTCATTTAACCTATTTTTCTAGAAAGCCTTGTAAAAGAGGCTATGCAATTTTGATCCAAAAACCTGTAACCTCTAAGCTATAATATTTTTTGTGTGCTCAAAGCCCTAGCAGCCAACTATTGGCCATTTTGAAAAGCCCCAAATATAAAGCTCAAAAATCATCGTTTGAACACACCATGTAGAATTATCTTTTGGATTTTGAAGAGCTATCGATGTGTGACCGTCAAGCGGCTACTCAGCTCTACAAATAAGAACTCATTTTTCTCTTCATCTAATAATCCAAATTGAGTTTCAAGAATTGCATTGTGATCCTCATCTCTTGCTCTTTCGATCAAGTATAAGCATTTCAAGTTTTGTTGTGGTTTGTGACTATGTGTCTGTGAGTTTTATTAAGTGATTTGAGTGTTGAAATAACTAATTTTTGACATTTTGACCATAAGAGAGTGTTATTAGACTTTAGGGTGACCCGTTTATGCTGTTATGTTGCAATTTTCATGACCTAGTACATGATGGATTGTGATTTTGGTACCTTGTCAAATGAACACCAGACATTGTAGACTTGTGTCCTTAGACTTAATATAGATTTTGTTGGGAACTGTGGGCTATGGAGGATGCAGGCAAACAAGAGAGAGAGAGTCGACACAGAAGGAGAGCCAAAAAAAGATACGCTATATTAATTGATAAACAACCATATATAAAGTGATACTAGCCATGCAAACTGCAAAATAACTTAAGCTATGTCTACATGTTATAAGGGACTGTGCCCACCATTGGTATGATGACTGAACCGGGCTTGTAAACCCAACAACCCTCCCCTCAAGCCCAAACCACTAACAATGGACTTGATACAGACAGACCATGGCAGAGTTCATTCACGTAAAACCATGAGTAGAAGCCCCCCCCCCTGACTATAGCATAGGTGTGTGTGTGTGTGTGTGTGTGTACTTCCCTCAAACAACCATCAGTGTGAGACATACCAGAACCCGACCAAACAACAAAGGGTGGTCTTACCACTTATTATGTGGCAGTGTCTATAACCCTGTACAAAACTTTGGCATAAGGACAACTGACAAGCATGACAATAACTGACAACTGATAATCTAAAACAAGGCTTTGGATAATGATGTTGACAATGGACAAAATCATAGATCTATGACACTAAGGTGGTTTTGAAAAACTTGTACTATAGTCACGAACCAGATACTCATGTGAGATGTGTAGATGTATCGAGTTCTTGAAGCAAAACGTTCTTCACTTGCTTTCTTGATTGATAAACTTTGATTGTGGAGCATATTTGTTCTTCTTTTACTAACCTTGATTTCAATATCCTACGTTGAACAATGCCAATATGCAGACCCTTTTGAAATCTTTAAGCTCTACAGAGCCGTGAACCATTCTCTCAAAAAACAAATCTTTTTAAAGAGAAGCTGCAATCTTGAGATGTTGTCAAAACCTTGGTCAAGTCACACACTGGCTTGAGAATCCCTTCAACGGGTTGCATGCACCTTAGACCAAGCTTTGCAAAATAATTGCCTCAGTAGGCGTTGTGAGATGCTTGTTGAGAAGCACGCCGTTGCCAAGATGCTACACAGCATTTTGATATTCACACGATTTAGCACTTGATTCACTGCATGGGGCTTGCCAAAGACAACCAACAACCACATCCACCTAGATTGCCTTTCAATATGCTCGAAAAATTGCTCTCTACAGATGCCGACCTGCTTGATTTCGCCTTGCATAATTATCTCTAAGAAGTAAAGCGTTTTGAGAGGGGGCATATATGCCTGCGAGTACCAATTGTGGCCTTTAGATGAGCTCCTCAACCTCTTGCAGGGAAAACCAACTGCATTTTACAATGCCGGCTCTGAGAGTATGGCCGCCTGCAGTGCCTTTGATTTTGCCCACAGCACCTTTTAAGAGGCAACACACACCTCGTTTTGGTACCATGTGTTGGGAAATGTGGCTATGGAGGATGCAGGCAAATGAGAGAGAGAGAGAGAGAGAGAGAGAGAGAGAGAGAGAGAGAGAGAGAGAGAGAGAGAGAGAGAGAGAGAGAGAGAGAGAGAGAGAGAGAGGGGTCAACACAGTAGGAGAGCCAACAAAAGATACGATATATTAATTGATAGATAGCCATATATAAAGTGATACTAGCCATGTAAGCTAAAAATAACTTAAGCTATGTCTGCATGCTATAAGGGATTGTGCCCACCATGGGTATGATGACAGAACCAGGCTTGTAAACCCAACAGCTTTCCTTAAAGTTTTGTGACAACCCGAGTCCGTTTAGTCCACAAAATATAATACATAGGTAGGTTTTTTAATCAAAGATTGGTGGTTAGCTTATTAGGTTGACATGTTTGCTTGCTAGGTTCACTTCTTGAGTATTGACAACATCAAGGTGTCTTTGTGCCTCATCTAAGTCACTTCCCTAAGTATTGACATATTATGTTAGTGACAAATAGCTAAGCTATAGACATCCATCACAATGACCCGCTAACATTGACCCCATTGCTAGGGAATGATCCTTAGGTGGTGAGTGACCTAGTTCATATTTAGAGCCTTCTTTTCCAAAGATTTGTCATCCATTCAATTTACACCTTAGCACTGAAGCAACTAGACGTTGGCTTAGTGCTTGATAGAGTTGAGGGACCAGCTAGATCTATCCTTGAGGAGCAAAAATAGTTTTGAGTGAGATACTAAAAGCATTTCATTCTTCAGATATTCTCAATGCTTTGAAAGTATTGTTTGTTGGAATGAGGGTTGTAGAAAAACACACACAGCTTGGAGAAGACAAAGGATGCTCAGGGCACACAATAAAGAGTGTATTACTTAGTGTGCAATGGAAAGATATATAGCCCTAGAGTGATGGACCTATATACAATGCATGGGAAAAAACATCCTAGTGAGGGAGACAATGCCCAAATGGTCCTAAGTGAGTTCACACACATCACTACCACATGTATATGGTAACAAATACCCCTCAAGGGAGTGATGCGGTGAACGAGAGCTGGCACCACATAGAGTATAAGGAAGTGCCATGCTCTGAGGACATGACTGGTCAACAAAGGGAGTAAGCCCAAATCTATATGGAAATCTTCAAACTTCTCACAAAAACAGTGTAGATAGTGTTGGCAGTCTTATATCCAACACCCAAATCAAACATAAGGCGTCTCAGTCACACTCAACAGCCAAATCATCCATAAGGTGTCTGAGCCATACACACTCAACCGTAGCTCCAAAGACTGTCATGTACTCACCCTCACAACTAGAAGTGGCCACATTAGGTTTCTTCTTGCTCAACCATGAGATACATGAACTGCCAAGCATGAAACAAAAACCAATGGTGGACACTCGCATGTCAAAACAACCAGCCCAATCTGAGTCCAAAAAAGCATGTAGGTCTGGCAAAAATGATCCCCCCTTGGGACAAAACAACCCAAGATTTAAAGTGCCACTCAAGTAGCAAAAACTCCTCTTGATATCCTGCCAATTCTTAGACCCTAGACTATGCATGAATCTACTGACTTGTGAGACTCCAAACTGAATATATGGCCCCGTGTTGCATACAAAAATAAGGCATCCAACAATAGTTTGGTAAAGAGTGACATTGGTGTTGGTTTTGGTCACCCGTGTTTGGCCGACCATCACTAACCCAAGTCACTAACTCATTTACAGTTTCTTTATCCAATTGTATTAATAATACATTATTACGAGACATACACACAATCTTGGCATAGTGTGTGTTGTGTAGGAAGGCAAGCCTCACCCTCACCTGTGTCTGCGTACTCTCTTCTCTCTCGCACTCTCTCTTCTTGCTTCTAGACTTGATCCAACAACTAGTATCAGAGCCATAAGCTAATGAGGACTGAACAGAGAGTGTGTGGGATGCCAAGGAAACACACAAAGAAGGAGCAAAGAAGTAGGTCGCTCAGATCAGGGTTGCAAGACAGCAATCTGCTATTTTTCTCATAACTTGAGCTAGAAAGCTCTAATTTACAAACTTTTTTTAATCTAAAGAAAGCTGGCTTTGAGCTCTACAATTTTGTAGAAGAGATCATTTTTTTGTTTGGAGCGTAGATGGATCAAAACATGAAAACACAAAGACTGTTTTTTTTAAGGACACTTTTGGGCTACATCCGCTAGCTTTTGTGATTGTAGTTTGAGCTCGACAGTTTATGCCTTAAGCATGCATTTTGGCAGTCGTACGTTGAGCCATTATTCACTCACATGGGATTTATGATCTGTGTGGTCAGATGCTCAGAGAGTTGGTAGCACTTGTTGGAGGTCCACTTCTGGCCACATACAAGAGGTGCGGTCAGTAGCTTGCAATTTCTGATTTGTCTTGCCGTTATGCGAGACACTTGCAAGATACTTTGAAACCTTTGTGAGCTAAATCATCCAATTGGATTGCTATCTGGGATGCTATTTTCATGCATACAGAGGGCTGAGATTCTCAGCCATACATAGCTTTATACGTGCCATATTTTTGGTAGTGGTTGCATCTCAAATTGTGGTCGTTTATGCAACAGTCTTTTGGCAGAGTTTTCTCGAAATCAGACAGGATACACAGGTTATCTTCTACAAGCATTTTGGTAGTGATTTTGGAGCTTTATGCACACAGGTTTCTGCATTGAGAGCTTGTTGCAAGGCGTTGTAGCAACGACTAATCGCAAACCACACAAAATTATCAAATTTGTGAATCGGCAACCCGGCTAGGGCATGGAAGCATGAGCATCAGATGAATATAATAAGAGTATTCAAGAGAATACCTCGCCAATGCAAGTAGAGATTAGCCGTGGCAAGGTAGCCGTGGCAAGACTAACTCTAATCATACTCTAATCACTAATCAATCAACTCCTACACTCATCAAGCCCACCGAATTCCGACTTACCATAGACTAGAAACCCAAAGCACACTAATGATAAGCACACATTGATTGCATTTATGTTGGTCTCTCCAATCACCACATGCAAATCAAGGCACTTCATCAATAGCTACACACACGAGGTGAATGGTGCTAGAGTTTCATAAAACCTATCCACACGCAAGCAAACAATATGGCACACACACTAATTACAAGATTAAGAACCAACTTAATCAACCTAATTAGTGATGCTAAATATTGCAAATTGAATGCTCATAGAAGGATAAGAGTGGTTAATACCAAGAAGTCATCACACAAACTCAAATCTAGAATAGTGAGAGTGTAAAACTACTTCATGACATAATGAAATGTAGACAAGTAGACTAATGAGAAAGTAGAGATTAGATTAATGAAGAATAGCTTCTCTAATTACAATGGATTAGCACTAGCTTCTTAAGCATGGGCATTAAGCTCAAGGCTAGGCCATCCCTAGAGTGAACACTCAAGAGAGAGAGAGAGAGAGAGCTCTCAAAAGTGGATTCTCAAGAGTGGATACTCAAGAATTAATCCTCCTTGCATAAAGGCTTCCTTTTAAAGGCTTTCACCACAATCCCTTTTACTATGGGTTTAAGTTTGAGCCCTCTAGCTAGCATATACAAGTTTCAAACTCCAAATGAGCCCAAGACTTATACAAAGTGAGTTGGAAATATTATGCACAACCATAGCATATCTCCTGCTTGATGCATATTCGGGGTAGCCTGTGTTAGCCGCTACTAACATTCCCCCTTCCTAATTTGGTGGATGTCCTCATCATGTGTTGGTGAAACAACACGGTGACATGGTAGAAAGCAAGTCCATGGAAGAAATGTTGAGCTACAAATCATAAATGAGCATCAAAGGCCATAAAAGATTAAAAAACATGAACTATAATGAACAATCATTTAAAGTAAATTTTTTGTTTCTAAAGGATGGGTGAATCATAATCAAAAACTAAACAACATAAATCAAAAAAAACACCTAACTATCATGAAGATTAAAAGACTTGAAATTTCAATTTTATGCATGAAACACAAGCAATCAAATATGACCCTAGGCTAATGCAAGTTCATAAACCTACTAGCCTAAAAACTATGTGACCAATCTTAATAAATCATTCAAGTCTAGCATGTCTACAGGCTATTAAAAAGCTCCTAATCTATTAGTACATTGTCAGAGCTTTTTTGAAGCTCATGGAAGTTTGTTTTTGTCATTCATTGAAAAACGTAAAACACATCACAAGGCTACCACCCCAAGGCAAGTTTAGGTGCGCCTCTCAGGTCCTTGAACCCTCAAGAAGGTGTTCCAAAAGCCTACTAGCCCACCAAGGCAATGTGGCTAACCCATATCAGCCCAGGGCATTGGTTTAGGGCCTTGAGCAAGCGAGCCAAGGTGATTCCCCTCGCCTGCCAAGTGCCAATAAGGTGCTATGCCTCATATAGACACAACATAACATAGAAATTTTCTTTTCATGTGTCTAGTAGCATTTTTGTTACTTTTTCTTGACACTTTTTTGCTTCATTGTTTATTTTTTTAGCAAATTTTTATTGCTTCCATCATGAGATGCTAATGGAAATTGCACTAAAGGACTAAAGCGTAATCATAGCCCTAGGTCATGTTAAAAATGAATGAAGTATTAAGACTATCACTAAGAGTCTAGGACTAATGAGCAATGAACCTAAGGTCAAGGCCAATTACCTATGATTAGCACACGTAAAACCAAAAAAAAATTGATGAGTTAATATTCACAAAGCAAAATGTTGAAACTTTATTATGCCTAAATTTTGAACATGAAAGAACCATAGCTTAGAAGCAAAAAATACTTACCCAAGCATAGAGAATGGCGAGATGAATAAAAGAGCCAAATCATGGAAGAATTACACCTATTCATGTTCTTTGTGCATCCTTGAGCAAGCATCCCCTTTGTAGAGAAGTCTCTTGATCCTTTTTATTTTCAAAAGAAGCTAAGTGTAAACACAAGCTACAAAATCCAATTATTGAAAGCAAAAAGCACACAAAAGAAAACATTGATGAAAACCTAAAGCTAGGGTCTTGAATACCCGAATTTGCCAAAGGGGAAAAACCCAAGGGAAAAAAGTTCCTTTGGTTATGGACATGGTGCTCTTTGATAGCAAAAGTATGCATACACAACAACAATGAGAGAGATAAAATGCTTCTACATAAGAAAATTTGCAATTTTTACAATCTCTCATGCATGATTCAAAATTTGATTAAGTGCTAGCTCAACGAAATATGGAATTTAAAACAAGCCAAGAGCTAGAAATAATGAAAATTTTGAATGAAAGTAAGTGGCTCTTGAAATCCAAATAATGCAATTTAAAGCTTCAAACAAGTTGGCTAAACACTAGCTCAAATGAAGTTTTATAATTTTTAGAGCAATATATGAGGTAGAGATGATTGCAACTTGATGAAATGAAAATGATCAGTGGCTCTCAACAGCCAAATTTTGTATTTGAAAGCTCTCAAAAAAATTGGGTAAACACTAGCTCAAATGAAAACATTTGCATTTTAAAGCAATCTACGAGCTAGCATGTATACAACTTTTAATCCAAAGAATTGGAATGGCTCTAAATAGCCAAGTTTTGTAAATTTTTTGCAATGATGATCCCTTCTTGGATCAATGAAAGTTCAACCTTGCCACACCCCTTAAAAACAACTCAAATCATTAGTGCTCTTAAGCATTTGGAATTTCAACACAAGCACTAAAAATGTCATGTTCAATCACAAATCAAATTCTAATACTTTCTCTTGGCCATCAAACAAGATCAATATTGATGCTTTGCAGTGATTTTTGCATTCAAATAAAGCAATAATAATGCTTCAATTAGTATGAAGCCCAAATGTTAATGCATAGTCTCAACCAAGCATAAAAAATCATCAGCGTAGCTTCTCCAAAATGAAGCCATATGCATGCCCAAAAGATTTTTTCATGTAATGCAATGAGAATGTCAATCAATGCTCATGCTCATGCATATCAAATATATCCCAAGAGAAAAAGAGAGAAAAGAAAATGATGAAATGATTTTTCAATTATCTCTTAGGTGGTCAATGAAATTTTGATTTAGATACAAATTTAATGCCAATATCTCAATGTTAGTGCCAAACATTTATATTCAAAACATGCACTAATGTTGTCATGACCCACGAAACTTGCATTATTTATGTATTTCACGAGAAAATTGCTACAATGAAATGCACAAAACTTTGATTTTGCACGCAAAAATGGCATGTTCAATAAAAAAAGGCGTCTTGCTTCTTTGAAATGTAAAAATTTGTCATTTGTTGAATCAATGATAAGACATTGGCACTCTTAGCATTGTGCTTCCCAACATGAAGTGTGGCTCCTAATAGCCCAATATTACAATATAAAATGATCGATTCCCAATCCCTCTGTGGCCGATCAATTCTGAGTTTAGCATGACCTAATGTGCGGGATTAAGATAGACAAATTTCCATGGCTCTGCTGCATTGGGCGAGCAATAACTCATCCACTAACATGCCTTTCAAAAAATTATCAAAGTAGTGCAAGTAAAGGGCTTTCAATGATCCCATGTATGAAAATTCAATAATCAAATGTAAGCACAAACATTACTCTCATCTAGTTGCTGCAAGGTGAAATGTGGCTATAATGATTTATTTTCCCTCGTTCGTTTGTGATTGTGAATTTTTGTTTTGGACAATCATGGGGTTGAATTGGAGAAATAGGTGGGAACCACTTTTACAAAGACCATTTCATTGTTTTTTTTTAATTATTAAATAAATTATGTCGGCCATAGAGATCAAGTCAGGGGGTGCGGGGAGCTCGGGCCTCAGCTGAGGATCCTAGACGGTGTGAATGTGTGTGTAGCTGTTTAAATCTTAACTAATAAGACATAATTGAATTTTTACATTCAAAAGACATCTGGCCAAGGAATAATGAACTGATATGTACAAAAATAACTCAGTATTAGAATTATTTAGGTACAATGATTGTAGGAAAGAGATCCTCTTTCAGTACGACTAGAAGTAAAAGAACTTCCCCGTTCCTCAGTGAGTATTTCATTACAGAAAGGTTCCTTGCCAAAGAAAAGAAAGCCATCCAAGATAAGATAGAGTCCTTACCTGCATCCATCTAAACAAGACAACAATTCAATTAGCCTTGGATGTGTTTTACAGGTATCAATGGACCACATCAGTTGTTATCCATGTTCATCTTATAGGTTTTAGTTACTTTAGACAAGCTAGGTTATTTAGAACTGGTATTTTTAGCAATCTTTTCTTATTATTTCACAAATAGGTGTTTATAGTGTACTTTCTTACATGGTGAAGTCTATTAAGAGTCAAAACTATTTCAAGAGCCATAACTCAGTAACCATATACTTACCTTCAGAATTAAAACACATGGTATCAAAGGAACCCCTTTAGCTAAAGAGATGTGAAATCCGACTTATTTTTTGTCAACCAAAGGTACCAAATGAGGGTGATAACTACCTCACTTTTTTTTTATAAAACACCAATAAGATACTAGCATAACCGGTTAGTAGAGTAGCAAGACTGCTAGGTATACTCTTTTCCGATCTTCTATTGAAGCCAAAAACTGCCATATACTTACCTTCACCGACCGTTTGAACAAAGAACCATTTCATAAACCATAAGCAAACCCAAAATGTTGGGTTAT
The DNA here is from genome assembly GCF_014529385.1 of Adiantum capillus-veneris. NCBI lineage: Eukaryota > Viridiplantae > Streptophyta > Polypodiopsida > Polypodiales > Pteridaceae > Adiantum > Adiantum capillus-veneris. Next base: position 44,163,926 of record NC_140960.1, read on the forward strand.
ATCTAGCTTTATTTTCAAATATAGATGATGATCCTTTCCTCAGAATGTGAGCAAGCATCGTGATAAAGAGTACCTAGTGCCTCAGTTTGCTATAAAATCTAAGAGTCACCCCATTTTTTTTTTTAAAAGAACCAGTTATGCCGAGACTAGGGAATGTGAGAACGCAAAGTAATGCAAATTTAAACAGCACCTCAGTTATTATAACCCCATTTTTCTAAGGAAAAAAACAGTCATGCTGAGTTTAGGTACAGCATGCAGACGGTAATGCCCTGCAGTGGTTTAAAAGAAACCCATATATAATATCATATCGCAGTTTTAAAGCCCTACTGCACACAGTTCCTTTCCAAAAGAACATCAGAAAAAGCCTATCTACCAATGTATGTCAAATCATTCCAGCCAATTTATCTTTTACTGGCATAAGAGGTGCCAACTATACACAGTATGAAGAGCCGATAGGCCCCGACAGTTTACCAAAGTAATCAGCATCGCTTTTTTTTTAATAACAAAAAACCTTTTTCAAAAAAACTAGTTACGTAGAGATTAGGCAGAGCCTATATGGTATTTTCCTTCAACGGATTTATATAAAACCCATTCATAAGATCATATGCAGTAATGAGCTCAACTACTCATAGTTTATTTCCATAGAAAGCAGCAGAACAACCACTAACCACCAATATATGCCAAAGTATTACATCCATTCCTTACCATTGACCAGCCAAAGAGGTGCCATCCAATCCCAATATGTACAGCCAGACAGCCCTCGGCAGTAAACCATAGAGGCGACCTAACCAGTCCAAGGTCAGGAGCGACTCATATATGATGTATATACCATAATTTGTCAGTTTATAACACGCAGGGGGGTATCATGCCCAAGGTTTCATTTTTTTAATGCAATTTCTTAAGTTGACCTAGTCTGGTCCATGCAAAAGAGCAACAGGGGGGGGGGGAGGGGGGGGGGGGGGGGGGAGGGTTTTTTCTTTTGGGAAGTTTTTCTTAAAAAATACAACTTATGAACAGTATACCAGTGTGTGTGTGTGTGTGTGTGTATGTGTGTGTGTGTATGTGTGTGTGTGTGTTTGTGTGTGTGTATGTGTGTGCGTGTGTGTATGTGTGTGTGTGTGTGTGTGTGCATGTGTGCGTGTGTGTGTGTGTGTGTGTGTGTGTGTGTGTGTGTGTGTGTGTGTGTGTGTGTGTGTGTGTGTGTGTGTGTGTGTGTGTGTGTGTGTGTGTGTGTGTGTGTGTGTGTGTGTGTGTGGACGAAGCCAACTTGAGCAGCCAAGGCGAGCCTATGTCGAGCCAAAGGCAGCAAAAGCAAGTGCAATGCACAGCTGGCGGCAGTGTATGAGAGCAAAGTGGCCAACGGTGTGATTGTGGGGCCTGGGAATGTACAAGTGGTGCATATGTGAGAGAAGGTTACAGGGTGTGCGTGTGTGTGTGTGTGTGTGTGTATGTGTTAGCAGCGGCGGCTAACACAAGCTACACCGAATATGCATCAAGCGGAAGATATGCTATGGTTGCACATAATATTTCCAACTCACTTTGTATAAGTCTTGGGCTCACTTGGAATTCTTAAGTTGTATATGCTAGTTAGAGGGCTCAAGCTTAAACCCATAGTAGAGGGTATTGTGGTGAGAGCCTTTAAAAGGAAGCCTTTACGCAAGGAGGCTTCATTCTTGAGTATCCACTCTTGAGGATCCACTTTTGAGAGCTCTCTTCTCTTGAGTGTTTACTCTATGGCCTAGCCTTGAGCTTAATGCCCATGCTTAAGAGGCTAGTGCTGTTCCATTGTAATTAGAGTAAGCTATTCTTGATTAATCTAATCCCTATTTTTTCATTAGTCACTTCTTCTCTACATTTCATTACTTCATGAATTAGTATTACACTTTCATTATTCTAGATTTGAGAGAGGTATGTACTTCTTGATATTAACCACTCCTATTCTTCTACAAGCATACGATTTGTGATATTTAGCATCACTAATTAGGTTGATTAAGTTGGGTCTTAATCTTGTAATTAGTGTGTGCGCCCTATTGTTTACTTGCGTATAGATAGGTTTTATGAAACTCTAGCACCATTCACCTTGTATGTGTAGCACCATTCACCTCGTATGTGTAGCTCCATTCACCTCGTGTGTGTGCCCTATTGTTTGCTTGTGTGTAGATAGGTTTTATGAAACTCTAGCACCATTCACCTCGTGTGTGTAGCTATTGATGAAGTGCCATGATTGACATGAGGTAATTAGAGTGTACTTATCATTAGTGTGCTTGGGGTTTTTAGTCTATGGTAAGTCGGACTTCGGTGGACTTGATGTGTGTAGGAGTTGTTTGATTAGTGATTAGAGTATGTTTAGAGTTAGTCTTGCCATGGCTAATCTCTAATTGCATTGGAGAGGTGATCTCTTGAGTCCTCTATTTCTATTCATCCGATGCTCGTCCTTCCATACCCTAGCCAGGTTTTTGATCCACGGATTTGATAATTTTGTGTGGGTTGTGATTAGGTCGTTTCTACAATGCCTCCCAACATTTGGGGTTGTTGTCGGGGATCAATAACCTAAGCTAGTGAGTGTAAGATGTTTAGAATAGAGTAATTTCACTACTAATTTCGTTGGTTTTTGTGTGTGTGTAACTCAATTTTGGTTTGATTTGATGATGTTTGTGCAAGAAATTGATGCTAATGCTGAGTTATAAATACCCCAAACCCCCAATTTCACTAATTTCATGCTAACCCTTACTAATTTTTCTTCATTTCCATGCTAATTATACTAATTTCATGCTAATTTCTACTAATTTTGACTAACTTTGCTACCCTAACCACTGACATTTGAAGTGTAATTTATGTTAAATCCCCTTTTAAGAGGTGGAATCATCACTCTAATCAAGTTAATTGTGCTAAATTTATGCCTAATTTGATGATTTGAGTGTTTGATTTTTGACCTAAAATGGTCAAATTTGGGTCAATTTGATGGTGCACACACTTGTGTGTGCAATGATGCGTCTTCGTGTGGAGCAAAGGAATAGCTTGGAGTATTACGATATAAGTGCAGTCACTCGGTCATGTCGATTCTTGATTGATTAATGTGGTTCAATGTGTGCGCTAAAATTAGATGTGTAATTCAATTGACATAAACTTTGCACCTAATTTGATTCACTTGGAATGAAATGGATGGTCAAATTTTGACTAATGAACCTTGTGTGTATCAAAATAATGCTTAATTCTCATCAATAATTCATGTGTGTGTGTGTAAAGCACCAAAGAAGGAAAAAGTTGTCAAACACACACCTAAAAATACACCCATAAAAGCATGCACACAATCCTTTGATGATCGCATACCCACGTGTAGACCTTGTACCCGGCATTAGCGGCCCTTATTGCTTCGCTCACCACGAGCTCAATATCTCATACACACACACACACACACACGCACACACACACACTCGTGATTACTGGCCCCACCCCACCGTTGTTACATTCGCTAGCCACCACTGTGTGAAAACCCCACAAAAAGACACACACACACACACTCTGCTTTGTCGCTTTTGGTCCTTGTCAGCTTGACTCGGTGCTGATGATAGGATCCTACCCACTCACCAAGCCCACCACTTGCCTCAGGCGCCCGAATTTTTTGCAGCCATCAATACAAGTTTGTTTCCTTTTGCCTCTTTCTTTAGCTTGCAAACAAAGCTCATATACTCTTGTCAAGTGGAGTTTGGCCACAAAATGAGTATTCTTAGAAGTTAGCAGTGGCTTAACCTCTCCATTATAGCTTTTAGTAGACCCACTGTTAAACATACACACCAAATTGTTGTGACCCCAGTAGCCATTACCAGTACCCAGTATCAGAAAAGGTCAGAACCAAGCAAAGGGAGACATTGGGCATCCTCTAAAACCCCTATTTGCCTGGTCTTGACCCCACTGTAAAACTGGAGTTCATTTAAAAAAAAAAGGCCAGAACCAAGCGAAGGGAGACATTGGGAAGCCTCTAAAACCCCTATTCGCATGGTCTGACACCGCTGCAAAACTGGAGTTCATTAAAAAAAAAGTCATAACCAAGCAAAAGGAGACATTGGGCAGCCTCTAAACCCCCTATTTGCCTGGTCTTGACCCCACTGCAAAACTGGCATTCATTATAAAAGAAAAGGTCAGAACCAAGCGAAGGGATACATTGGGTAGCCTCTAAACCCCCTATTTGCCTGGTCTTGACCACGCTGCAAAACTGGCATTCATTAAAAAAAAATTCAAAACCAAGCGAAGGGAGACATTGGGCAGTCTCTCAAACCTCTATTTGCCTAGTCTTGACTCCACAGTAAAACTGGCATTCATTAGGAAAAGTCATAACCAAGAAGTGAGAGACCTTGGGCAGCCACTAAACTCCCTATTTAGCTGGTCTTGACCCCGCTACCTTGAAAGCTCTTGGTGGTATGTTTGGGCATCTTTTGAGAGTTACATTGCACATGTAATAATACTTGATCGAGACATTCTATGTACTAAAATTTGGCATTGACATTGACTGTGCATTCTTGTGCTTGTTCTAAATGAAAAATCCTTGCATAGCACTAAAGTTGAGATTCGGTGAATGACCATGAGAGGGCAGTAAAATTTTGGGCTTGTGATTGAGCATGCTAAAAGTGCTTGTATTGGATGTTCAAATGCTTAAAAGCACTAAGAATTGAGCTTCATTTTGAAGGGTTGTGGGCAACAAGAATTTTCATTGATCCAAGAAGGGATCATCCTTGCAAAACATTGCAAAGCTTGGCTATTTAGAGCCATTCCAACTTCTTTACCTTGATTATCTAATACCAATTTCTGGAACGGAGCAAGAGGAGGCATGCCACTTGGAATCCATTGATTTGAGGAATTAATGAGGATGTAGAGAGAGAGAGAACAAGAGAGCTGAGCGTTAAAGCTTGCAGACTTTGCAAGGCATGGCGTTTTTAGAGAGAAAAGCATGGCAGCCAACTTATATAGCAGCCACTTTCTGTTATAGCAGCGTCCTTACCTAGCGCAGAGAGAGAGAGAGAGAGAGAGAGAGAGAGCAAGCAAATCAATTGACACGGAGTAGACGCAGAGCAGAGGTCAAGCAAAGCAATTGACGCGGAGTAGACGCAGAGCAGAGGTATTCATCTGTAATCTTGGTTTCTAATATTTCCTTTTCCATGCTGTTGTCGCGGAGAGAGAGAGAGAGAGAGAGAGAGAGAGAGAGAGAGAGAGAGAGAGAGAGAGAGAGAGAGAGAGAGAGAGAGAGAGAGAGAGAGATGGAGAACTCCCTCCACATTATCTTGGAAGGGTGGCCTCTAGGTGGGGAGGAGAGCGACAACACTGCTGACTGCTACATTGCAGTCGCTGCAGAGATGGTTGTAGTGCACATGCTACAGAGATGGAAAATTGCTCTATAGTCGCTGCAGAGACCAGAGACAGACTGCTGTGTTGCAGTCGCTGCAGAGACGGACGGCTGTACTTGTTGCAGAGATGGACGGCACGACTATACTGCAGATGAACGGCTGTACTGAATCGCTGTAGAAACGAATTGTTACAGTGAAAATGTGTTGCTTTTTCCTTGCTTGCCGGGGGAGAGAGAGAGAGAGAGAGAGAGAGAGAGAGAGAGAGAGAGAGAGAGAGAGAGAGAGAGAGAGGCGTTCATCTTGGCTGACTCGAAGCCGGAGAGAGAGAGAGAGAGAGAGAGAGAGAGAGAGAGAGAGAGAGAGAGAGAGAGAGAGAGAGAGAGAGAGAGAGAGAGAGAGAGAGAGAGAGAGAGAGAGAGAGAATTCACGATGATATTGCTAGTCTAAGCTTTAATCCAGGCTGTAGAGAGAGAGAGAGAGAGAGAGAGAGAGAGAGAGAGAGAGAGAGAGAGAGAGAGAGAGAGAGAGAGAGGGAGGGAGGGAGGGACTGCAGCCCAGGCCTAAAAACAAGAAGAAGAAGAAGAAGAAGAGAGTTTTAACGTCGTAGGAAAGAGAGAGAGAGAGAGGGGGGGGGGGGGTGCAATCTGGGACGCAATCACCTACGCATGCAACTGGCAAAGAGCAAGGATGATTGGCAATGCCTCGGTCGATATGTATACCAACTGTGGTACGCTTTGAGAGAGAGAGAGAGAGAGAGAGAGAGAGAGAGAGGTACTACTAAAAACGGATCATGTGCTGACACAAGAAAATTTATGATGATATTGTTAGTCTAAGGCTGATGAAGAGCTGGGATATGCCAGAGAGAGAGAGAGAGAGAGAGAGCGAAAGAGACATCATGAAATTTACGATGATATTGAAAAAAATTGTTTTGATTAGCAATGCCTTGGTCGATATGTATGCCAAATGTGTGCGCAATCACCTACGCGTGTAATTGGCGAAGAGCAGGGGTGGGTGTCAGAAGTTGTTGTTGAAACAGAGCAAAAGTTGTTGCAAAAAATTGTTGTAATTGGCAATGCCTTGTTCGATATGTATACTAATTCTGGTGCACTTTGAGAGAGAGAGAGAGAGAGAGAGAGAGAGAGAGAGAGAGAGAGAGAGAGAGGGGGGGGGGGACTACTAAAAACAGATCCTGTGCTGACACAAGAAAATTTACGATGATATTGTTAGTCTAATGTTGATGAAGAGCTCGGATATGCCACACACACACACACACACACACACACACACACACACACACAGAGAGAGAGAGAGAGAGAGAGAGAGAGAGAGAGAGAGCGAAAGAGACATCATGAAATTTACGATGATATTGCAAAAAATTGTTTTGATTAGCAATGCCTTGGTCGATATGTATGCCAAATGTGGTGCGGTTTGTAAACCACAAAACAATCTTTGTCTAAGCCAATGTTTGGGTTTTTCATTTAAAAATATTGTTTAATAGAATCCCTACTTCAAATTTTCTACGCTGCATATCGATAGTACTGCATGCATGCTTGTTCCTTGAATCAAATGTAAGAGAGCGAAGCTAACAAACTATCGTCATTTATAATAAAAAAACGATTTTACTAAAAAAACTAGCCCCTCTAACACTAGAGGAAAAGCATAAGTCCCCCTTCAACACTGGAGGGGATAAAAGTGGCGGGGGAAAGGCACATTCCTTATGGTATTATAAAAAATGTGGAGAATTGTGCCAACTCCACACCATACTATGTGAGTTAAATTAGATTAGATTAGATTTAGGTTATTTACGTTTAGATTTAGATTTACATTAAATTAGATTAGATTTAGGTTTATTTTGAGTTTAAGATTAAATTAGATCTAGATTTATGTTTGATGGACTAGCTTTTTTTAGATTTAGGCTAGATTTTAGTGCATGTCAATGAAGGTGCGCTCATGATGGTAAGCATTGTATGAAAAACACTTACTCATATGAAAAACACTGAAAAAGACTCCGTTTTCCTACATGAGAAAATTTTGTGTGCTCACAGCCTCGACAGTCCATGCGGACCAGCAATTCCACCTACATGTTCGACTGCTGCTACCATACAATAAGCCGTCATGATCAGCCAATGGAAGAGCAAATTGAGCCTACACAAAAATTAGTGATGCAAGATGAGGATTCCATGGGTCTCTCTCTCTCTCTCACACACACACACACACCACGGCCCGTCAAATCTAGAGTAAGAATTAAGTGCTTTGAGCAGGCATCAGCTACATTGCAAGAATGGCGTACCTACATGCTACAGACAAAGATCTATTCTGAAAAGATATTAAGATGCTGTGAAATGCTACAGCTAGAGAAGAGGCAAAGGGATTTTGTCCACTACATGCACTATCATGTAAACGTGGGTGTGTAGATTTCTTGTACCCACAAATATAGGCATTCACCAATAAATACGAGATTATAACCCGGTGGTTCTGATCTCCGTGCACCTCTAGACCAAGGTGTGCGGGGATTGGACATGACTAGAGAATGTGAGGTAGTTTACAGTGTGAACAAAGAGAGAGAGAGAGAGAGAGAGAGAGAGAGAGAGAGAGACAAAAGACGAAGAATGCCAATAGAAGATTAAATTTTTTGTCCAGGTTATAAGGTTTTTACCCTCATTATGAGTAGTGACGAGGATGTGGGGCTGTCCAACCAAAACACCTATCTCTCAACGAGGATCTTATGTCCTTGTAATCAATGCAAGCATGTTGTGCGATGGACAAGACACATTTCTTTGCAGCACGTTCGTAAATTTGGTGAGTTCGATCCATCTATTATAGATCGAGTTGTTGCCATTTATAACTCATCGAACTCTGACACTGGCCAACAGGCAGCAATCTTGCAACCCAATAGACGTGTTCGCAGGCGCTTTGGTCAAGTAGCATATGTGAGGCCACAAGATGTAGCCTCTGACAGCTCGGGGGATGATCATGCAGACCACATTCCCAACGAGGCAATGTTTGAGCCCAAGATTGATGAAATGATCAATACGATCATGGATTTAGAAAGGCTTATCTATGATGATATAAAAAGAGAAGCCGATATGCCATTGTATAATGGAGCACGTGTGTCTAGATTGAAGACACTCCTGGTTCTTCTCAACATGCAGGCAAAGTTTGGATGGAGTGATACTAGCATGACAACGCTTTTCAGGTGATCTATTACAATTAGTTTACTTTAATAAAAAACTCTAGATGTATAATGATCTGATAGAATTTTACACAATTGTATCGTATTTTTTTCATTGTGTAGATTGCTCAAAGAGCACATACTACCAGCCGATAATGTGATGTCAGATTCCCAAGAGGAAGCAAGAAAGATTTTGCAAAACTTGGGGATGGATTACAATTCAATCCACGCTTGTCCTAACGACTGCATTCTTTTCAGAGAGGAATACATAGGCATGGAGAAGTGTCCGAAATGTTATTCCGAGAGATATCGAGTAGATCTCCACGGAACAAAAATTCCGCAAAAGGTTTTGCGACATTTTCCTCTGCTTCCTCGCATCAAGCATTTCTTCAAATGTAAGTCCATGGCCGCCCTAGCATCATGGCATGAGGAGAATAAAGTTTCGGATGGTGTGCTACGGATTCCTGTAGATTTTGCAGCCTGGAAACATAGGGGATTTAACATTTGCGACTTTTTCATTTCAAGTTTTTTTAACAATTTCATCAAACTTTTAAGTTTTTTTAACCAAACATGTGTCATAGTATAGAGTATCTATTTAATGTAATTTTCAATCATCATAAGACTCCATATATGTGTTGTTGATGGAGAGAGAAAGTATAAATTCTAGAGAGATAGTATCTATGCGCGTTACCATTGGAAGAAGAGATTATAAACCCTAGAGAGAGAGAATGAATTCTCTTCTAAAATCTTTAGAGCGACAAAGTAAAATTCTAGAGCCGTATATCACTATGCACACCAATCCAAAGCTTATATAACATCTGACTAGCCAAATAAACCCTTAACCTTGACTACATTGGTAAGCTATCGAAATTTCGACAGCATAACGGCGTGAAAATGCAAACAAAACAAATCCCCATTCCACAACTCATGCCATCAAAGTCAAATATGTTCGCAGCACATGCCATCAGAGTCAAATAAGTCCACAACATATGCATGCAATAAAGTCAAAAATCATGCCAAATAGAGATAATACCATTTTTCCCAAGCATGAGCTTCTTAAATCAAAGTAAGTTTGCGTATGTAAGTATATTCACTAATCTACCATAGGATAGGATCAAAATTAGAGTACCAAAAAAACATAAATTCCATAAATGTAATAGTCACTCTAAAGGGTAAGTAATTTTCTCCCAAATAGCTTGCAAGTTACTTCTATCTTTTGTTTGAAATTTGAAATCCTATGTTGCATAAACATTTTTTTTCTAAGATAGATGATCACAAGTAGAATAAACTAAAATAAATGCAGAAAAACACTTTAGTATCCTAGAGCAATTATCTAGTTTAGTGAAAGATGCATACCAAACCAACAGTAATTAAATGGGGGGGAAAATCCTCCTTGGTTGTCTGAGAATAAAGGCAATATCCATTGGTGAGAGGGTTGGCTGATGAATAATCATGTGCTCCTTAGGTTCAAATTCGAGCACTTTCGTGTACACATAGTACATATGTTTGCATGCCAAAAATGATTTTTTTGTCTTCTCTCGCTTTTGAAAATCCAAACGCGTGTATGTTGGACTCTCTTTTATATGAGTCTCATAAATGTTTTCAGTGAGCACTCCAAAAACTACATGTTCTTGAGACTTTTTCACTTCTTCCAAAAATAAAGTTTTCATACTATTACATGCTTTCAATTTCTTCATGGCAATTCTCCTTAGGGCCCATTGAGTGCGTGACACATCACTCTCTAACACACTATTTCTTTGAGATGACAAAGGTGTGGTTGTTTAATTCTTTTTGAAATCCAATATCATCATCACTATCACTAATTTGTAGTGGAATGTTAGAAATGCGTGGTCCTTGGATATCAAACCTGATTTTTTTGGGCCAACCGCGATGGTTTTGTTGTCTAGATTCCATGACATATTCTGAGCGATGGGAGCTACTTGTTCCTGTTCTACCCCTCTTTTTGCATTGTATTGTTTCTTTCTCTCCATGCAAAATTGGTTGCACATACATTGGAGTCCCTGCAATAGCCTCGTGTAGTAGATGGGCCACGGACGTCGGTGTTGGAGTGTGTTGAGATTCAACTTGAGAAAGCAAGGTCTCCATTATGGGACCCGTTCCTATATAACACCCAGTAGTATATCCCAAACGCTTTGCACATTGTATATATGAATTTATAATATCTGTTACGCAAGCATCATACAAAGAAATTTTTCTCTTTCCACCTTCACCCGCTAACCAACTGGCATGCACACTTTTTGATAAATTAACATTGGGAATTTGTGCCCGCTCCCATGGACTTAAATCAGCCTATGAAACTTAAACAAACATGAGTTAATATTTATAAATTTTATGTATGAAAAATTTATAGATTTTGCTAAAAATATAAATTGTCATAAAGGTTCTTACATCTGTACCAATTCCTCACTAGTGAGAAATTCGTTGGTCCCACCATTTAAACCATCTGGTCACTCTAGTGATGATCTCTATAGTTAGATGTTGTCCCCACCATTTTTGAATGGATTGCACCTTTTGAGATGCAAGCTCAATGGTCTTACAAGCTCTTCATTCCTCACACTTATCAATGTGTTGATTTGTTAGATTTTGAGATATCCACTTTTTCGCATATTTGTGCAGTCTTTATTCCCAATGAAATAGGCATGATTGTTCATGAATCTTCATAATATTATCTGGCCTGCCATTGAAGACTATTCGAATAGCATTCCAATAATTTCCCCCAGCCTCATCAAACATAAAACCTTCAAAATCAGTTGCACCATGTCAATACCTTTCCATTGTTGAATTAAGGTTCTCCCAAAAAATAACTTCAGTCTTTGCATCCTCCTCTTTAGTTTCACATATAGCAATTATCTGCAGTGATTATATGCTGCAAGGTATTCAACATAAATATTTTTACACGTCATCTCAAATTTAATAATATATGAAAAAAATATGAGAAATTTTAAATACTTAAAGATTACCTTGGATCATAAACTGAGCATGATATTGTTGCCCAACCTATGGGTAAAATCAAAATGCACCCACGCATTTCTTAAGTCACCGAGTCGGGTTCATTTCATCTGATTTACTAGATCAATCCCACAACATGGTCCCTTAGTGGACATTTTAAATAGGAAGCACTCATCATCCTCTTCGCCTTGTCGAGGAAATCTACTCCCATGGAAAAAGGGAAACATGCACTTTTTTGGAAGCAATAAAATGTTATCATATTCATCCCCAATAACAACACCTTGACTCTTCCTCTCCTTTGAAACAATTGAAGAAAACCTACATGATGCATCCCAAGAAAGTTAAATAAAAAATACTTAAAATATTAACAAATTCAAGGAACAAAACTTAGTCTCTCACATCATTTGGTTTGAACAATTGGCTTCATTTCCTCCAAAAAATCATTGAGTTTTCCATCGCATGTAACTTCGCTTCCTCACCAATCAAGGAGTTAAGCACAAGTTGTTGCGCCACCAACATTTGAATTTTTCTCGGACCACACTTTTGAATTTTTAGTACTGCAACTATCAGTTTCCGTACTCTTGAAATGATAGTCCTGGAGATTTCTACTTTAGCATTATGAAAATGTTTACCAACATGTATTGCCTCCATGGCAATGTTTGGACAAATGAATAACATCAGGTTGGTACAAGACCCCGTCCAAAAGGAAGAAGCTCCTTCACAAACTTCGAACCAGTTGCCGATCTTCCAAATAGTAAAGCACCAAAAAAGTTGAACCAAAGAGAGTAGCCCTCACTTGCACCCATAGAAACAACACAACATTTTGTTAGCATTGGCTCTGTATGCAGGTGATGCATGGGCATCCTAGTTTTTATCCATGTCACAAAGGTACAACTTTTTTGTGCAAGTAACCTTATAATTGAAATATAAATTTCAAGAGACTTTGGTAGTCAATTACACCATTATAAACAAACTTTTAACAGTCTGATATACTAGTACTGGTATTGGTACAAATATCAAATTTTTAGTGCCAGTATTGGTACTAGTAGTACTGGTACTGCTATCCTGCTATCCTGGTAAATTGGCACGCTAGCTGTTATCCATTTCACATAGGTACACCTTTTTGTGTAAGTCACTTTATAATTGAAAGCAAAATTTCAAGAGACTTTGATAGCCAATTACATCATTTTAAACAAACTTTCTAATATAGTCTGATACACCGGTATTGGTACTGGTACCTGTCTCAGATTTTCAGTGTCAGTACTGGTACTAGTAGTATTGATACTACTATGATGCAATCTTGGTCAACTGGTATACTAGTAATGGCACTAGTCTCAGACTCTCAGTGCTAGTACTGGTACTCGCAGTACTGGTATTAATACTGCTACACATCTATATTGTTATAATGCTATACTGGTTTATTGGCAAACTGATTTCAACATTGTTTATGTCGAGAATACCAAAAAGGTGTATAAACCAGTAGTCTTATATAGGAGATAGGTAATTCCATAAGTCTTCCAAAGAGCCAGTATACTGGTATTGATACATGTCTGGTATACTGGTACTGGTATTGGTCAGTTCTAGTACTAGTACTATTAGTACCAGTACTGTTAGTACTGGTATTGAAATTGTGATACCTCTTAACTCGTATACCAAGTGGCATACTTAGTATTGATACTAGTCTAAAATTGTCAGTGCTAGTACTAACATTTGCGCACTGGTAGTACTAGTACTGATACTGCTTTATTACTTTTGTGGCAGACAAGTTTAATGGTTTACCGGTTCCCTAAAATATTGTTATTTCATGAATATCTGAACAATGTTAAAACCAAGAATTTTACCCTCGGAGATAGGAAATAGGCAATTCTATAAGGGTCCTGCTGAGAGCCAATATACTAGTATAGACATAGGTTTGGTATATTGGTACTGGTACAAGTACTAGTCTTCTGACTTTTAGTGTTAGTACTAGTACTAAAATTGCTATACTAGCATACTAGTACTGGTACTAGTCAAAAAACTTCTAGTGCTAGTACTGGTGCTGGTAGCACTGGTAAATATTATATTTCTATTTTTCTATACCGCTATACCGGTTATATCAGCCGCCGCTAGTTAACAAAACCAAAAGAATGTAAAAACCAAGAGTTTTATACTTGAAATATAAAATTGTTACGTGTTTAGTTTGTAGAAGAAGGAGTAGAAGAAGAAGAGAAGGTACTCAATGTGTGTGTGTGTGTGTGTGTGTGTGTGTGTGTGTGCGCGCGTTTTATACTCACACAAATGTGTGTGTGTGTGTGTGCGAATTCTTGTGTGTGTGTGTGTGTGTACGTGTGCGCGTGTAGGTCCTCCATAAGAGCTTCCAATGGAGCCCCAATGGAGCATATTAGATTACTATCCCATTCAAGAGCTGATTATAGCGTGGTAATTGCGTGGTAATTGGGTGAAATTTCAGAGGATTGCACATTTACTTACCCTCACCAAGTGCATATATAAGCCTTAGAAATTGAAATGAAAAACAGGCGGGTGAGCCTCTTGGCCTGGAGATTATATTTAATTATTTGGGGGCCTAGGGTTGAAGACTTTAATTAACTTTTGGAAACTTCAAAAGAACCTTCAAAAAACAACTGAAAAGATTAATGTTCGCATGCATGGAAAAGTCTATCGAAAAAATTGGGTGAAGTGAGATCAGTTGGGCCTTCCGGGGCTCCGTGCCTGTGTAATCTTTGGTAATTAGATGCAACTCTAGATTGACGTGTGCAGGTTGTGATAAGATTAGCGCCTTGCAGAAATAGAAGCCTTGGTAGACCATAGTAATAATATTATTATTGCTACAAGCCTGATGATGATATGATGAGCTGAGGTTAGTCGATTACAAGACTTATCACAACACAGTGTTGTGTGCGGGAGTCGCTATCAATTATGGGTACTGCCTGCCATTGCTCTGATAATTAGCGGACGCTCAAAGTGGAGGACTTGCAAGTCTGCACCAGGTGGACACGTGATCATGTGGCCTGATCATGTAAGGGATCCAAGATGATCATGTAAGGGATCCAAGATGTTTGCAAAGAGCACCATGAAAAAGCAGCGCGCACGCTGCTCCCTCGGTGTGCTCTCGAGCTGGAGGACGCATTTATTAAGCGGCACAAATTTGGCCAGCTGTCAAAAGAGCAAGGGAAACATTACAGCGGAGTCATTACAGTACTCTTTCCAGCGGCCAAGGGAAAAAGCAGCGCGCGCGCTGCTCTGGAGTACTGAGTCCGTGATCCGGGTGCGTCCTCCCAAGTTCAACCTGCCAACCCGATTGACTTGCTTGCAGTCGAAGCCAACACCGCCATCATGGAAGCATTTCTTGCTTCACTGGAAGAGCATTACTCAGCAGTCGACAATGGTGATGCAACCCTTGACGGTGATCATGCTGTCCTCCCTGACGCCTCAGAAGACGAAGGCGTTGTTGCTGACAACGACGTTGTGGCGAAAACCATGCGGAGGGCAGCCACCAAAGCACCCGAACCTGCTGACACAACCTCAGTTGCCGGTGTCACTGCTGCAATCCATGCGGCCAACGCCGCTGCCATCCCTGCTGCAGTGGATGATGGTGATGCTACCCCAACAGTTGCCACAGATGGCGGTGTCCACATTTGTGCCCGACACCTCGCAAACAGCCCTTCCTGCCAACTTGGCTGAGCGAGTGGTCCAACCACCCATGGCACGGCATGCAGCTGCACATGCTGCACACTCACCCCGCCCTTGTCATGCGGCTGAAATCAACGCCGAGGTTCTATTCAACCAAACTGAGCCAACTGAAGCCCAGGCCTCCAATGGAGAGCCCTTGCATGCTCACCTGCATGGATCCTACGCTGCCATCAGTGGCACCGATGCCACTGACCACGCTGGTGTAGCCCTCACAGCAGCCAAAAATGCCGCCAATATCCCTGCGGACATAAATAATGAAGCCAAAGCTGCTGCTGCAAACGATGTTGTCAAAGATGCTGCTGCAATTCCCAATTCCCAATATTGATGTTGCTTCCACACTTGCTCTCGAAAATGCTGCCCACCCTAAATTGCAGCAAACCTCCCTCAATTGCAGCTCTTACTCCCTTGACGATGGATGTAATGGTATCTGTCTCCACTCTGGTCTCAACCTTTGCTGCTTTGCCAAAGACGCCCACACAAAACCTGCTCAACACTGAAGACTCGCTTTCGCGGCGAGCCACCTCACAAGCCTCCTGCATCGAGCTCTAAGCTAAGACCAATCCGTCGGGCCACAAATCCATTTGTCAAGTTGGATTTACTTGACGCTTACATGATTGTAACCCTCCCTCTTGAGCATCACTTCTACCCCTTACCTGGGGCAATTCTCTTTCACCCAAAATTCCGATGAACATCGTGTGGCGTGTAACTTCCATATGTACTGTATATAACTTCACCCTTGGTCATCAATAATATAACGCTTCTTGCCTCTCTCCCTGCATATCTCTGCCTCTAGCCTTCTTCTTCTTCTTCTTCTTCTCTCTCTCTCTCTCTCTCTCTCTCTCTCTCTCTCTCTCTCTCTCACACCTTCTCTGTGAGATCTCCTCTTCTCTACAGAGGAGTCATGCACCCACAACTGTAGGCAGCAAATGTCTCCGCCAGTGCTCCAATGCTTGATTATGGCCAGAGAGATACTGTGCGGAGATGAATTTAGAAGAGATAAGCAAAGAACGGAAGCTAGGTGAAGGTGCGGATCTCTTCCCTAGTGCCCCCCGGCCATAGGAAGCATGAAAGCACATGATGGCGTGGTGAGGAAGAGGCACATGAAGGTCGAGGAGGAGAGGCAGACATAATATGTGAAAAAGAAGGGAGCAGTAAGATGGGCAACCGGTGGCGTAGATCCTAGAGGTGGAGCATGGAGGGCATGGCAAGATGATGGGTTGCGCCGGAAAATAGGGATGCCAAGCAAGAAATGCGTGGGCTACGACATGGTCAACTATAATTATGAAGTAGCATCGGCTCCGAAGTCGCCCTCCGGAGGTAGAGCAGACGTAGAAGGATCGTTGGAGACAAGGGAAATGACGGAACATACAAGAACCACTAGGAGCTTGCCGTATGGCCCAGCTACCTTTGGCTGCGGTCCTTGCAGCTTCTCCTTTATGAATAAGTTGTAGCTTGGCTCACTATTCGTGTTGACGTGATGATGATCAATGTCCCACAAAGTGAGATCAGGTACCACGTAGCATGACATGGAGTGGTTAGGGTACATGATTTGCTTGCAATGGCAATGGGTGACTGATTCCAAATCGGGCGAGACAAGCAGCTGCAGTTGCTGACATGCAAATTTGCCGATGGAAGCTCAAAGAAAATGAAGGGGTCAATGTTGTGACCTGATGAACATGGTGATTTTCTAAAACCCTGGTGTCGACCCCGGCCAAAGGAGGCTGACGTCGTGTAAGACACATAAGCGAACGACACGTTCGCTGCAATGGCATAATCATACAATGCTTGCCCATTGTTAATTAATGTTGCGGCAGTAGTGGGCGGAAGGTGACCCACAAACCCGGCCAAGTTCCAGGGCTTGGGAATCATTTTTTGTGGACCCGACTTTGGAACCATTTCACACACATATGAGCAGGCTTGCTCTAAATTTAAGAGGGATAATCACACTAACAATCTCATATTATAACTAAAAAATCCATAATTTGAACCGGCTTGAAAACCTTCTTGCCCAAATATGAACCTACCATTTTTAATTTTGAACATGTTTTGGATAAAGCGAACCTATCATTTCGCGAGCCCTGTGGCCAACACGGCATTCCTTACAAGACCAATATGTCGGCAATTCAACATGACGCCCAATAATTACTACGCATGCTGGGACAGGCCTACAGCCAACTACTATACAATGGCTCAACAGTGCAACCCTCTCAACCCTCCAGGTGATGATACAGGACCCTCCATTGTGGCGGTTGTAGCAAACATGGATTGGCCTTCTGCCAACAGATATTTAGCACATTTTCAAGCGTGACAAACACATAAAGAGGAGATAATTGAATACCTCAGGGAGATGGTGCAGGGGCTCATACATGAATTTTGTGAGAATACAAGGCGCTGGCCAGATCGTGTAATTATGTTTCGAGATGGTGTAAGTGAAGGTCAGTTTGATGAATTTTTACAGAATGAGGTTAAAGGTAGGGGATCCTGATTATAAGCCATTGATTACATGGGTAGTGGTCCAAAAACGGCATCACACGAGGCTATTTTCTGTTGATGACATCTACAAGGACAAGAACAATAATACCAGATGGTTATGAAACGCAGGTTTAGTGAATCTGGGTTGACGTCTGGGAGAACATTGCCCTCTTTAAAGATTTACCTATCTTACTCTTGGATGAGGCCACTAATTAATGCTCTCGATGCAGAATCGGAGGGTGTGGTGCATACTGCCCTCGATCAAGCACTAACGCATGACGCTCGTTATTGCCCACTGCCTGTGCTCACCCCATCACAGTCTTCCACAATTGCCAAGTCGTGAGGTCGGAAAGCATGAGGAGCTTTTGCGGAGGATGGGGACTATGCTACACTCATTCAAGCTACTACCGCAAATAATGATGCCCACATGGGACTGCAGCTATAGATATGTCCTACCCCCTCAACCATTTACGGCACTAACCGGGGTGCTGGCTCACCCTCTCCACCACCACGTGAGCAGCGTGCATGATAAAACACAAACTCTTCGGTTTGTCGCTTTGTACATGTCAATAAAAAGAGGCGCTCACTCCTCATGATACCTACGTCTATTTGACACACAAAAATATTGCCCACCCAGTCATGACAGTAGGAGTCGATGCTTGCACTGTCAAAAGAAAACACAACAGTATGTGATATATTTTCGAAATCAACACAAGTGGTTAACAAACTTCATGCCCGAGATGTTATCTCTTGAAGTTGGACTTAGAGCAGGGTATGTCTGAGGTGGCCAGGACTAAGGCCTGAGTTGTTTTCATCCGCTCCAAAGCAAGGGCCTATCTCCTTCATTGCAACAACAAAATTATTTCTAATAAAAGAAATCTCTGAATTAAACCTCTCTCAAAAAAGGAATTAGGATAACTTGTAAATGCATGTGGTGTTGCCTTTTGGAATTTATATAGAGGGGATCCGATCAATTAGAGGAATAAAAAAAATTACTTGATATAATGATTGATACATTTGTGGACCATCAAAGAGTGTTTCAAATATGAGTGCATAAAAATATGCTTGACCATTCATACATCCTCTCATTAACAACACCCTTTATGTCTTTGGCTCACCCATGGACATGCAATTTTTTTAAAAAGGACCACTTTAGTCTCCAATCACAAGCACTTGGATGAATACTAGAGTGTGGAGGTAAAGAGAGTTTGTAAGCCATATCTCAAACTCATTTGAGTATATTAAAAGGCCCACAATATCTCAAAAATAATTTAGATGTTGGTCCAATTTGCACTCACAATATTGCTAGGCAACCGGTAAAAGCATATACTAGTGCCATGAGTAGTCCCAAATCTCGAAAAGCATCTACTAGTGCCACGAGTGACCACCACTAACTGCTTTAGTAGAGTGTGCAAGAATATATGCTTGATTTATGCGCTATAAATATTATGCCCCTATCATTGCACAAATGACAATTCGACTATTGTGCAAATGATCATTTTCTCTCTCGGCTGCCGCTTCCACTTTGGCATTTTCTCTCTCTCTATCCCTCACACACCCTCTGTGTGTGTGTGTGTGTGTGTGTGTGTGTGTGTGTGTGTGTGTGTGTGTGTGTGTGTGTTTTTCTCTCGTTGTTGGTACTCTCACACCCCTATCATATCTCTATTCCACAAGTATGCTTTTCTCTCTCCGTCTAATCCTTCTTCTCTCTCCTTCTCTCGGTACTTATTTCACCTACCTCAATGCCACCATAGAGAGCATACATAAGAGAGAGCTCCATGCTTATATAAACTCGAAAAAGCATCACCTTTAGCCAAAAAACACGAATTGATTAACTCGCAAAGAAAATTAACCCGGAAACATATAGATGAAACATGGTTAGATTTTGCCAGGGAAGCTCGAAATTTGCACTTTAGGCCTGGCTATGGATGGCATAAATCCATTTGGTCAAAGAAAAACATCTTATAGTGTATGATCCGTTGTCATCGTCAAGTACAACATTCTCCCGTGGTTGACTATGAAGAAGGGGCACCTATGGATAAGCTTGATTGTGCCGGGGCGATATAAAGTGAAGAAGATAGATGTGTATCTTTGTCCACTATTGGAAGAGATACAACAATTGTGGATTGGCATAGAAGTGGTGGATATGAGCCGACATACAGGTCGGCGGAATGCTTTGATCAGAGGCATTCTAATGTGGACCATGCATGACTATCCCGGACTAACAGAATGCTCAGGTGATTTACACTCCTCACTCAAACACTATAAATCTTGGTTTTTCTCAAGCTTATCTATTATCATGTGTATACATGGAGGGCTTCAAACAAGCGGGATACAGAGCATGTGTCACATGTGGACCTAGATTGAATACACGTAGGGTGCCCTCATTGAAGAAGCAAATGTACGAAGGTCATCAAGCGTATCTTCCAAATAATCATGTGTTATACGATGGATTTTTGGGAAGAGAGCCATCGAGGACGTCTGCACAAGCATGTTAGAGCAGAAGGAGATGTGTGATGACGGTTTGCCCCCAGGGATGAAGAGACTATCTCTATGGTACAAGTTACCATACTGGACCCAACTCATCATCAATCACTTTCTTGATCCAATGCACATATTCAAGAATGTGGGTAATCTACTATGGGACCATCTCTCTCTTTTGATTGAAAATTTTGAGTTATCGACTTGCCTCTTCCATCACTCAAGTTGAATAGAAGAAGAACACGTTCTGTTGCTACTAGCCTTTGAACATTTTAAAGCTACAAGCATCTTCAAGTTCTACATCAAAAAAGAAAGAGATGGTTGGGATTCTTGTAGGATTCTCCCCTTCTTTACTAGTTATGTTGAGCTTTGTATTCACGTAGCTTCTTGTATTTGAACAATTTTTCTCCGTTTTATAATATATATTATATTCACGTGGCTTTTTGTCCATTTCTATTTATATGCATCATTGCATCATTGTATTTAATGTTCTTTGCATCCACTCCAGGTATGTATGCTCTAGGTATGTTCTCATAAGCAGGGACAACGAGCACTGCGCTTCAAGTGGGATGGAGATTGAAGCTGCAACCGCGAAGGGAGTGATCTGTCTCTGCTCATAGATGCAGCTCGTCCCACCGCTAGATCTAATTGATCGGGTAAAAGAGACGCTAAGAAGCACTACTACTGCTTCTTAGCGTCTCTTTCACCCGATCAATTAGATCTAGCGGTGGGACGAGCTGCATCTATGAGCAGAGACAGATCACTCTCTTCGCGGTTGCAACTTCAATCTCCATCCCACTCGAAGCACAGTGCTTTTACAAATTCACATAAATTCAACAAAATCTCTCTACACAGGAATCCCTCCCTCCCTCCCTCTCTCTCCCTCTCTCTATCTCTATCTATCTACTTGTCCATGTTTTCTTCTCCATTCATTCAATATTAAGTTTAAATCTTCGTGTGTTTAATGTAGGTATGGATGATGAGCAGTTTCTTTCTTCTTTATCACCCGAGCAGAGATAGTGGTACGTGGAGAATCATCGCTCTGGTGCACCATCGTGCGTTACTACTCCGGCCACGTCTCCCTCTGTTTTGGAGCATTTAGCACGCTCCGAAGCTTCGGTGTCGACGAGACGATCTTCACACTCGTCTAGGCACCGGTGCTCTAGTGGTGGCGGTGGCGGTTGTTGTGGGGATGCCACCGCCGATGCTTCGACACTGCCTCGTGTTCAACGAGGCTCTTTACCCTCCCCTTTTTTGCCCTCCCAGAAACCAACCACGGCATTGCCATCAACACCAGGTTTATGCGGTCGACGGCCATTCCTAGTGGCTACACACCACTAGCTACTCCTCCAGGAGTCACTCCAGTGGACACTCCTTGCTTCAGGGCCTAGACTCTAGTGGAGACACCGGACATCGATACCCTTGTTGACACGCTGCTAGAGACCCCTGTCAGGACACCCAGGTTCACGCGTCACCGGCGAGAGGGCTTGCCTTACTCCGTCGACTTCAGCCGCGGCATCATCTTGGATGATGAAGGCAAGAAGGTGATTTCTTGCATGCACGATCTTTGCTCTCAGGTGTTTAAACACTACATACTAAACACCTGGAGTGAAGTACCGAGTGATTTAAAAGATAGATTCATCAGCATGCTTCATGAAGAGTTTTCCATTCCAACACGGGATGGCCGCTTCAATGAAGACCTGATGAAGGTTCCAATGCGCGAATACAGCAAGCACAAGCGTTCCAAAGTGCAAAAAGCAATCAAGCATGGGTGGAACAGACCAGATTGGCTGGCCAAAGAAGATTGGAAGAATGCAAAGAAAGAAGCGCGTGAGAATCCTGACAAGTGGAAGCAACAAAAGGAGGCAGCCAGAGCGCGAGTACAGGCAGGGAGCTCGCACCACTTTGGGAGCGGCAGGCCCGGGGCGGTCACTTTTTAGAATGTGTATGATATCACGTGAGTTAACCGGAGAGGATTATTAAAAGACCAAAATGTATAAAAATGTATACATACACAGGGGGGTGGGGGTTTTTTAAATAGGCTCACATTGTAAGTATAGTATGTATATTGGGGTATTATTAATTACCTCTTGAACGAACGTGATATAGGGGTCTTTTGATAAGTGACTTCCCCGGGGCGGTAGGTGGGCATCTTTTGAGGCTGATTTTGTAAGTGTTTTCGCATTGCTCTTTATGTTTGATAATTTAGGGTTTAGGGGTTTTTAATTCTAACATAATGGGTTCTTTGTATGTTTTGATAGTGGTCGATGACATGACGTGACCCCACACTGTACGAGCGCAAGTATGCACGCAAGAAGGGCTTAAACGCCTTGATGGACATTCTGAGTTCTCACAGTGGCATGGTTAGTATTAGGGTTTACTCTTTTCTATTTGTTGTATTGTTTTATAAACGTCGCTGTATGTTTATACTTACAGAAAGTTGTCTTATTGTTTTTTCTGCAAACCCAACAGATATGTCAGTCTAGCCATAGCTAGATAGCATTAGTTTCTTTTTTTCATAGCATATGTAACATGAGACGACTTTTATACGTCTTTTTGAAAACCATGTATATTTTTTCAATAATGACAATAATGTTGTAACTATTACATTTGGAACGTTTAATCAAATGATTTTGCCTATGATGTGTACAATTGTCATTGATTTACTTTCATCAATTTACGCTTGTCAGTTTTGTATCTTTATTCTGAAAAAACAATACTATGAATGATGGAGTTAATGGTTATATTTTCTTGTGGGTGACTATTTTGGGTCTATATCTATCCTTGCACTTTTTTTCAAAGGTGAATCAATTAATGAAACATTCAATATGGTTGATGGGTGGCAGGCCATTCAATGCCCTGCCACCCCAAAAAAATCTCTCGGGTGTCGTTATGACTGTCGCTATATAAGGCTCTGCAATGTCGCTATAAACGTCGCTATAGATGGCCTGTAATATACATCGCTATGATCGTCGCTATAGGAATCTCTATATAGCGACGCATATAGCGACCGCTATAGCGACGCATATAGCGACCGCTATAGCGATGCTTATAGCAACGTTCCCGTATCGACGTTGTTAGCGACGGTTTTAGCAATGCCGGGGGTTATAAAAGCCCAATGTATCTCCGTCGCTAATAGCGTCACAAGAGCACACAACCTCTTGTAGTGAAATAATTCCATGTTGTCAATTAATGCAAAACTTCTGCATTCTCTTTTTTATTGAGAAACCATATTTCCTTGACACTCTGTCATTAGTTGGTGATTTAGTGATCAAGGTTGCTCATCTATTATGCAGTACTATGATGTTGTTGTTGAAAATCCAAGGATCAATTGATTGCTAGTATATTGTTTAGTATTATCAATTAATCGTTCCAAGTTTAGAGGTTGTTTTTTTTGTGAACATATCAATTTAGGGTATTAAGAAGAAAACTGAATTTTACTTCTGTTGTTGGGTAGATGTGAAAGATTGTATGACTCTCCAAAATCCTGATCAGTTCGACATCAATCGTCCTCTCGATTGCAAATGTCGTGCTCTCCCATTCACACACTATAGTCATCATTTCATTTGTGCACGCCCCCGTCTTAAACTGGAAAATTGAGTTTACTTTTGTTGTGGTGTAAATATAGAGACCTATATGACACTCCAAAAGCCTGATCACTTCGACATCAATTGTCTTATTGATTGCAAATGTCATCATCTCTCATTTGTGTACGTCCCCATCTTGAACTGTAAAATTTATCACACACCAAAAGCATGATTACTTCGACACCAATCGTCCTCTCGATTGCAAATGTCGTTGTCTCCCATCCAGACACACTATGGTGATTCCCTCCTTTGTACACACCCCCATTTTAAACTGTAAAGTTGTATTTAGTTATAGAATTCCATTGTTTAACTTGTCAACTGCAAAGATCGAATCCCGTACTGCAACATTGGCTATCACTTTGGCCCCCCATGTCGTTGTGCCTAACCGAGCCACTTTTTGTTAGTTCCCATTGTAGGAACACAATTCCCATTAGTTGTTATCCTTAGTACGCCATCCAATGTGAAACAATTGCACTTCCTATTAGTTTGTACATGGAGGGCCCCTCCTAAGTTACGAGCATGGATCTTGACCAAACATATTGCACTGCTTTATCAACTATTTGATGTCATTTTAAAAATTTATTTATATACACTAATTTATTGATTTTCATTCCCTCCTCCTTGTCAATACAGTACTTGTCATTGTTGCAAGAAATCTAGCTCCCCTTTTGAGTTGTGAAGTGATAAATGCTCTCGCCAATACATCATAATGTCATTTCAATGGTTGTAGGTAAAATGCTTCCAAACAAGCAGTGCAATGGAAAAAGAGATTATGCACACAATTAGTGCATGTAGTGGATGCCCTCACATTGGACGAGATAACAACAACCTTGCGTGATGAGCGGCACTTGCAAGCCTTGCTCTCTGAAGTGGTCTGCTCAACAGCCTTGAAGTTTGAGGGTGTAGATATGACGTGCAGCACCTTCTCTTTAGTATTGTTGGGAGACATGCCAAAATGTGCTATCGACTTGTGAGCTGACTTACCAGAGGACATACAAATGGATAAATTACAACATTGGTATAACTGCTTGAAGGTTGAAAAGAAAAATCCACTCGTGCAAAGAATATTGACACACAGAACACCTTTCAGTAAGAAATTGTGGAAGGAGACCCTTCGAGATACCAGAGGATCCATGTCTAGTTTGCATATTCAAAAAACTATATTCAAATAATTTTGCTATGTCACCTTGGGCATTCCATTTGAGGCTATAAAATAAGGAAGGAAACTAGGATCTGGGTCATATGGAGATAGTTATGAATGCAAGATCGAAGGGATTTCTTTCCTTTTGTCCAACAATGTGTATTGCTGTAAGGAATTCAAAGGTCAAGCAAAACAACAATTCAAATCATTCGCAATCGAGAGCAGTGTTAACCTCAATCACCGAGGTATTGTACGTGCTCTTGCACATACAATTCAATCACCATGGGTACTTATATTTCCCTATTTCAATGGATCTTCCCTTGGCGATTTGATGGAGTGTGTGCCTACACCTTCTGGAAGCATCAGTGAAATTGTACTTGCCATGGGTGATCAAAAACACAAAAAACCAACTGAACTGGAGTTGCAACAATGCAGGCTTATCATCAATCATGCTTCATATTTGATTCATGCACTAATAAAAGCTTTGGCATTTGCACTTGACAATGGAGTTATTCACAATGACCTTCACCCTTGGATAATTATGTTGGACTTCACTAGATAGGGAATACCAAGAGTCGGCATTATAGATTGGGGTCTTGCTCTTCGACCACAGTATGAGAGAAGACCGATAAATATTTGCAAGCCAAAAGAGCATGCCAAAAGGCCTTGGCAAGTAGCTGAACTATTGAATACTAGATCTACATGCCCTTGGAGCAAATCAACTGATGTATATGCACTTGCATGGGTCATCAATCAGCTCGGTATTTTTTGCAACGAATTTTGTGTCTATTACAGACTTGACTTGATGCAAACAAGCACTGCTATCGAGGTTGAATCCATACCTAATATAATCAACAATGCCTACCTTCTGGAGAATCCTCTGAAAGAAAGACGCTCGTGATTTAGATAAAGATCTGGAACATCTGCATATGCACCCCGAACAATGCTTGCATCCCATCTTTGAAATGTCTATTTCTTTTTTCCACTGAGTCTAGAAAATTTATCGCAACTACCAAACTCTTTTTATTTATAGAGATTCTATTCTTTTTATCCAACTTGCCTCCAATATAGCATGCCCTTCTTCAGTATTAGCTAAAAGTTCCATTATAGTTTGCAATAGTTCTTTGAACATCACCTTTGTCAATTGCTTTGCTCCTGAGCCGATGTCGCTTATCAAAGTAGTCCTTGTTTTTCAATCTTGCATTTTTGAGTCGTTCTTTTGCAGCCTCAATGTCTCCAGGTCTTCTCTCTAGTTGCCTTATGCGCAATGCAAGGAGATCTTCCCTACTAAGCCCCTCTTGCCAAGGTAGTACATTCCATGTGGGAATTGTATCCTCAATCGGCATCACTGGCTTTTGACCATGCATTAGCTCCGCAAGCGTGTAGCCAGTTATTGAGCTATGTGTTGTACGATCAGCCCATAAAGCGTATGGTAACAGTTTTGGCCACTCACCAACTCTTCCTTCGCAAGCCTTGGCCAAAGCTTTGATGATAGGAGGGTGCCCTCTTTCACTCTTTCCATTGCCTTCAGGGTTGTAAGCTGTAGTAAGAGAAAGCTTGATTCCTAATCTAGAAAAGAACTCCCTTGCTTCTTCGGCATCCAGTTCACCTCTGTCTGCAGTGATCTTTCCCACACAACCATAACGGCAAATCACCTCATCAAGAAGGAATTTGCACACAGCTTCTGTGGTTTTAGCTCTTAATGCTCTTCCTTCAACCTGATTAGTTAGGTCCTCTCGTGCAAGAACCAAGTACCTCATCTGCCAGAGTCCTAAAGGCATCGTGACTAGATCCACAACCCATTTATAGTGCATGGCTAGTGGATATGTAGGGTGCAATCCATCACGATGTCGAACATTTGAATACATTTGACAAGTTACACATGACTCTACAAACTGAGATACATCTTTATACATACCCTTCCACCAGTATTTTTCTTTCAACTTGGAGAAGGTTGCCCACACACCCCGGTGTCCAGCCCATAGACTCTCATGAAACTCTTGCATGAGCTTTACTTGAGTCTCTTTTTTACATATAACCCTTTGTGGTGTAGCACCCTTTTGTTTAGGATGCTTCCACAAGTAACCATCCCTCAAAAAGTAACCATATGCTTTCCTGCGTATCCTCTTGAATTCATGTTCAGACCAATCATCCTGTTTTGTTAGAGTACTCAAGTAGCTTCCAATAAGAAGCCAATCACCTTCATAAAGATCTTTCAAGAACAATTCAAGTGGATTAGTCATGTTGACATTGTTACCTTTGACATGAGAGATGGAATAGAACTTTGTGCCCACATCATCTCCCTCATCAATCATTTGTGACTCATCTTCATACCTTGCCCTTGATAGCATATCTGCCACTGTATTGTCTTTACCTGCAATGTGCTTAAACTCGGGATTTAAGGACTTAATGTAGGCAATCCACCGCAACATAGCAATGTCTGGTGTTGAGCAGCTTGTAATCATCCCAAGAAGTGGTAGACAATCTGTTTCTACAACCACACATGCACCAATTAGGTACTCTTTTCCACTTTTCAAGGCTGTAACCATACCCCATAACTCTCTCTTTATCTGTGGATAGTTTCTTTGGAGAGCACTTAGTACCTTTGCTCCAAATCTTACCACATACCTGTGTCCTTCTTTGTCATCTTGCCCTATTGCCCATCCAATCCCTGTAGGACTGATATCTACTGTCACAATCACTGGCCTTTGACACTCATAGTCTACCTTTCTCAAAGTCGTTGCTGACTGGAGTAACTCCTTTAGCTTTTTCATGGATTTTACATGTGCTTCTGTCCATTTAAACTTTTGATTCTTTCTAAGCAGCTGATAAAGAGGATCAGCTACATGTGCATAATGTGGAATCCAAATAACATAGAAGACACATGCTCCCAGAAACCTTCTAACCTCAGTGATGCTAGTGCATGTTTCTTTCATTCTTTGGATGGCATCTACCTTTGATGGACAAGGTTTCCTACCATATGGCCCGCACATGTGCCCCACAATGAGCACTTCATTGACACCAAACATAGACTTTTTCCCTGACAATGTAAGATTCACTTCTTCCAACCTAGACAAAATTTTATCACAATCATTTATGTGATTTACCACAAACCTGCGACATCCCTTGAGATCCAAAGCTTCATCTTTGTCAATTTCTTCACATCCTTTGATAGGCAAATCATCAATGAAAGGCATTGTGATGTGAGGAATAAAGTCACGTAAGACCTTATTCATCCCATTCATCATATGTGCAACCGAGTTGGTTGCTCCCTGTGGCAAGGTACACATCATTACCAAACCCAAAGGTGTCCTCATGGTTGTCAAGTCTCTGCTTTCGATTGCAAGCTGAAATTGATCATACCCTGAGTAGAGATCCCCCATTGAGTAGATTGCTCTCCCTGCAAACGCCTCTGCAAATTCATCCACAATTGGACCTGTACCTACATTTCTAATTGTCACCTTGTTCACTGGTTGCATATCTTGGATGAAGCGTAGAGAACCATTCTTCTTTGGAACTGTGAACCACCTGTTTGAGTATGGAGCACAAGAAGGCTCCAAGATTCCCATTTTGATTTTCTCATTCAGTAGCTCTACTAACTTTGGCAAATGAGCCTTTGGAACCGGAATAGGCCGCAGATTCCAAGGCACATGAGGTATTGTGAAAATTACCATAGGAGCTACAATATAAGGATCAACACATCCTATCTCATGTGGCTCAAATGCAAAAGCCTTACCATGCTTTGAAAGCATTTCTTTGAAGCACTTTGTCTCCTCCTGTGTTAGAAACTCCTCGCAACCAATCTGCAACTCTTGAAAAGACTCCTTTGTGAAGGTATGCCCGATCTTTTTAGGATTCCGCAAACTTGGTTGTAAAGAAGCCTGTTCAATCTTTTCCCTGTTGTTGGGTGGTAAGGGTGAAGCTACTGGTTTCACCTTCTTTGCTACACTCTTGTATTTAGTTTCAACATGGACTTCTGGGCCTACTATTTGGCTTTCTTTAAAGGCTTCTATTACTTGATACATTTCCATAGAGCAAACTTCCACAACTTCATTTTCAAGATGCAAACTAGACCTCATTATAGCATCAAGCTCACCCATAGTATCTACAAAAGAAACTTGTTCACACAAACCCAAAACATTTTCAGTAGGCTCTAGCAACCCACTCTTTTTCATGCCTATTTGTACATTATGCACATATTGCTTCTCACATCTCTTCAAATCTTCAACTTTTGTAAAACATACTGATCCATTCTTTGTTACCAAGGAGCTCGTTGAAAATGCTTCACCTATTTTTGGATCAGGCGAGACCCTTTTTCTTTCTGTACCACTGCAATCCCGCTTTACAATGGTGTGTCACAGTACCTTCGTGTATGTTGATGTAGAATATTTCAAGCTCGTGTGCGTTGGAGGTTTCTGGAGCACTCATAGGTTGAGAGGAGAGGTATATCAAGCTCTTCTTCTTACTCTCCTTCATTGGCGACGATCACGAACAAGGCATGTAGAAGAACTTACTTCTTGAATTTCAATGACACTGCAACCTGGTAACAAGACCTCGATGAAAGCTTTTAACGCCTCTAAAGCCTCCTCCTCTTCTGTTCTCCAATTTGCAAACTCCTCACGCCATTCGTCCATGTTGTAGATTGCACATCTTCATTGCTTGTGGACTGAAGGTCTGTGTAGCCCTCCTCAGTGGGGGCACCAAAATGATAGCGGGAAAAAGAGCAGTGCAATCGGGTGGCCTCTGTACTCATGCACACTCCACAAACCACGCCTCATGCAAACAAGCAAAGAACAAAACAAAGGGGGCACCACCCTAAATTAAGAGGTTTAGGGACCTCACACATAGTGCACATAGGCAAGTGAGACTTCTGGCATTATGATGGCATCAAAACATATGGCAAAACACATAGAAACGAAGCTTAGGGACCTTATGTAGCATATATATACACAAGACATCAGCTTAACAATACAACGGCATCTGATCATACATAACAAGGATATAGAGAAGCAAGCCAAGGATGGCATAATCCCTTGTCAAAAACAATCAACCCAGCAAGTAGGTATGATCCTACTAGCAACACATCAATACCTTAGAGAATGATGGCGAGGATGGTGGCCATGGAGCATGAGAGAAGACTCCTTATTTAGGTTTTAGGGCTGGTAATGTAGCATACTAGAGGGAGAGAGAGAGAGGGAGAGTGAGTAGAGCTCCATCCATAGCTCCTCGTTGTGAGCAATGTCGTCATAGCTTCATTTCTTGGTGAAGGGGGTGAAGTGTTGGTTTTGAGTGAGAGAAGGCCTCCTTATATAGGTTTCTGAGAGGGTTTAGGATTAGGGATAAACATGCTTAAATCCGCTGATTGGGGTTACTTTTTGCTTAGGGTGGTCAACAGATTGAGGTCACCTGATATGTCACCATCAAGATATTCTCTAGAGTGATGTGAGAGGGGAGGGTAAATGCTGATTTTTCTGATTGTGACACATGGGGATAAGGCCTTGACCAGCATTTAAGAGCAGGTAAGGTGGCTGTTGAAACTGGAGGTTCTGCACATGTCAGGGGGGGACCTGCGGGGGGGAGGTGGCAGCTGGGTCCTCCTGAATATCAAATTCTCAAAAAATCCTCAACCATGGCTTCTTTTGACATGTGTTCTTTGAAAAAATCAGCATGTTTCTTTTTAACTCAAAAGTCTTTATCCCTGTTGACTCACCTTTACCATAAGATTTTCCCTTTTTCTCCTCCTGTAACTGCATTGTTGATGCCCAATCACTACTTCTAGTAACGGTGAACTGTTACCTACCAAATACTTATGGTGCAATAAAAAATATTTACCATGGGTAAAAAAAGTTACTGTAGGTAAAAAGTGATTTGTATTTACCATGTAGGTGAAAAATATTTACTGTAGGTAAAAAATATTTACTGTGGTAAAAAATATTTATTGTCGGTAAAAAAGTGAAAACGGAGTATGCTGTGTTGTGAGTCCACACGAACATCCTTGTGTAAATTTCACTAGAAATTCACACCTAGAATGGGCTATTCTGTAAGATATAGGTTGTAGGAATGCATAAGAGCTCGTTCCCATGTATCTTCTGTCCATGGCACTTTTTACTCTTTGATGCTTGTGAAGTAGATTTTTCTTCTCTTTCGAGATCCCTTGGACTAGAGTATCCTCATCTCCCCAACAACTGACTGTGCCTTTATTGCATCTTCAGAAGGGGTCCTAAAAACCATGCATCACATACCAGCAGAATCACAAGACATCTTCACCACTGAGCTACGGACCCTCATTACCACAAAACAGATACATAGATGCAGAGACTCTTGCAGAGTTATGGGATCAGCTAGAGTGTGCAAATACGGCTTTCCATTTGAACCACAATATAGCACGACTTCAACTATGGATGCATGTACCGCTAGATGGCTTTACTATCTTCCTGGGTATGACCATCGAAATGTTGTACCATCCCACAATCTTGCTCCTATGGAAGGTACACATGAATATTCAAAGAGTCACAAATTCATCTATATTGCATTACCTTCTCAAATATGCAATGAAACCAGAACTCCTTGGAAAACTGAACCTCTCCATAGATGATGCAACAAGGCTTGTACTTCACGGCTTGGACAAAGTAAATCTTCAACTAATTGCAGCCTTTGTATTATCAAAGCCAATATCTGCAATAGAGGCAGCAATCAACTGTTTGAAGATTCCAATCATCACAAGGAGTGAACGGGTTGAATACATCAACTCCTCTCCACCATCACTATGGCAAAGGTTGATATCTCGTAGCCAAACTATAGCCATGCATCCAATTGATTTATATTGTGCAAGGCCTTCATTTTGAAAAGATTACATTCTATGAATACCACAGAAGATACAAAATTCTAAAGCCACACGAACATACTCCTGTAGTGAGTTTTTGTGATGCGTACAAAAACAACATCATAGAGAAACAACGCCTCGTCAGATTTACAGAATATGATCCTGGCCATCAAACAGAGGGATTCTTCTTCAATGTCTTGTTGCAAAAACTTCCCTTTAAGAATGAGATGGAACTTCTATCACCAACCAACACACCCTCTTCTTACTTCCTGGAGTGCAAAATCTATCGGATGATTCTTGATGATGAAGACTAGGATATGTACATAAGTGAGCACACCCAACGCAATATGCTCGTCTCTGAAAATACTAGACACACTTTAAACCTTATAAAACAAAAGTTCATCCTCAATCGTGAAGATTCACTCACTTGTACAATGAATGACATAGTCGAACCAAGAGTATCTCAAAGTCGTGCTAGAATGCTGAAGCTACTGCAAGCGTTCGCTGAGACCAACAATGCAGTTCTGACCTCTCAACAGCAAGAAATCTTTGATCATATATCAGGCCTAAGTAATGGCCTTGATGTCATTATAGGCATTCCAGGATGTGAAAAAACATTCCTCAAAAAATTATTCACCTCAAGCTTCATAAAAAATAATAAGACCATTATCCTGACTGCATCAACTGGAGCAGCGGCTACCCATCTTAGCAGCCTTACAACTATAGTCCACTATCAATTCAGGATTCCTTGTTCCAAACAGCATTTTCCACAAGCAATTCATCCCACAAATGAAATATTTGTCGCTATACATGGTGCCAACATCATTATCATAGACGAGATATCAATGCTAAGGAGTATAATCTTCAATATGGTCGTTCGCGAGATAGTTAACATCAGCCAACGGACACTTATTGATCCATTCATTCAGAAGCTCATCTTGCTTTTTGGGGATTTGGTGCAACTTCTTCCATTCTGCCATCACCAGGAGCCATTATTCCATGTTTGCAACATACAAAACTCAGCTTACATCGCTACAGCCACTACCCACTACATGACCTTCTCA
The DNA here is from genome assembly GCF_014529385.1 of Adiantum capillus-veneris. Lineage (NCBI taxonomy): Eukaryota > Viridiplantae > Streptophyta > Polypodiopsida > Polypodiales > Pteridaceae > Adiantum > Adiantum capillus-veneris. Next base: position 44,196,665 of record NC_140960.1, read on the forward strand.
GTTGGCCATGCTACAGACCCCTCTTACATCCAATTCTTAGATACGATCCGTGTCAAGCAACCAACAAAACGATAGAGCGAAAATGCTTTCACAATGTGTAATTAATAAAAGTGAACTCCTAAGAGTAATCGATGACGCTACTACACTGATATGTACTCATAGGGAGGATGTATGTAAGTACAACAACTTGATTCTGCAAAAGTCCTTCTCAGCATCCGATATTATTCCATTGAAGACCAATGCTCTTGACGAACCATTACTGCAGGAATGGCTCCGAGACAAGGCATTCCATGAGATGGACAATACTGCAATTGGGGCTAGATGTATGATTACAGAAGATATTAACTTGGCTATAGGTACCGCGAATGGCTCCACTTGTCGTACACTTTCCTATTCATACGACTGTACCAGTCAAATTGCTGCTATGGAAGTAATGATACTTTCCACTTATACCACCATGACAATACAAAGGACTAAGCATGCTACAAGAGCAATCAATTGCAAATGGTTCCACAAAAGCACATTCCCTTAGTCACTCGCATACGCAATCACTGGACACAAATCTCAAGGAGAAACGTTATGAAAGAAATCCATCCTCATTATAAAACAAGCTTTCTCCCCAGGATTGGCATACGTCATGTTCTCTCGTGTGACAGAAAGACGCCATCTCAAAATATTGAACATCCCAACCCCAAGGATGTTCTGGATGGCCAGTAGAACACTCCCCCAATGGTTAGACATTTCCTCGCTTATTTTCACAAACAAGTCCTCTAACTCTTTTGGTCTTTCATCTCGTAAGGTGCATGGACTACACAATCAATTCTCTGACGACAGTTTTCTTGATTGCAGATTTTCTTCAAAGCAAGTAACAATCTCCAGCATCTCCTCATGGACACCGACCAGGTAACCATTCCTTGTTGTAGCTACATTTTATGCCATTCAATATGTTGAAAACTCAACCATCATATTTCTCTTTCTCTATCATTTAGATATTTGATAAATTCATCAACATCGCAGCTACCTCAAAATCAAAAAGCAATTATTCTGTATACCCATCTTCAAATCAAAATGCGACTAGCAAATATGGCTGCGAGGCCCTGGGTGGATTCATTGAAGGGTTCCGCACGACTCAGCTCCTCCACTCATACATCAATAAATGCAGCAATTGAAACAAAGAATATAGAAATAATGAGCTAAAGTTGGCAACAGGTACTTCGAGCTCTTCATATTCTTGTATTGCAAACACTAAACATTAACAAATTTGGTTGCTTCTACAACATCTATCTTCTTTTTCCACAGGGTTACAAAAAGAGATAATGCTATCATTGGGCATTGACTTTGACGAGTCAAACAAACTACTGCTAGACACAGAAGCCCAAGAAATACTGAACACAAAGACTGTTGGAATCACCACCTACGCAATCGAGATGCTTCACTACGGTTACAAAATTTCCCTTGATAAATTGGTCATTCTTGACAAGAATACAGCAAGCCAGGCACTTTCCAACATGATCAAAGATTTTGGGAACAAATTCAAAGGGAACAAGAGAGCAATCTTAACTGATGAGAAATTCACATGGCATTTTAATAGAGACCTTTTTTATGCTTGGTTTGGTGAGACAACTGATCCATTTCAAAATCTTGAACCGCTATGCGGTAACCACATGCACCCCTTATAGAATATAATTATCTGATTATTGTTTGATTACAAACTAATTGAGCATATCACTTCATTGCAGGACATCGACAACGAAACCAACAAGGAGATCTCCAACAACATAACAACTTCACAAGAGGAAGCAGCACGTTCCGACGCTGCTCCAACTCCCAAAAGACAACGACAGACGAAGAGAACTACATAGTTTACTCTATTAGGTGCAAAATCAATAACCGTGTTTATATAGGCACGACATCCGATTTTGAAGCTAGGAAAAGAGCACACATGACAAATCCACCAAAACGGATGAAACATGATGTTCGTCCTTTCCACCATTTTGTCAAAACTTCGAGTTTCATGTACTACACATTACACACGATAGGAGCACTACTATTGCACTAGAAGCACAAGAGATAATTACTCAAGATGTAGCGTCCACCAAAGGATACAATAACTTGAAGGGACATCCTCCAAACTGCAAGAAATACTAGTATTTAAAACACCATAGAAAAATATAGCGTGCAATGAAATTTAATCTTTGTTCTAGGGTAGCAACTCTCATTCAGTTCTCTCTTCTGTATTAAATTACTTCTCAAGAGTCTTTTCCTGTAATATCTGTGATAATTTTTATGATATGTTTCTCTATTATCTATAAGACTTTTTTTAAGTTATGTTCTGTTTAGCTTATGTTTTGCAATTTTTTTTCTTAAAGTTATATTATGTTTAGCTTATGTTCTTGATTTTCTCTACAAGGACACCATTCAGCTTTCAAATTTTAGGATTCAACCGCTACATGTACTGCAACTCAATGACTAATCAAGATACTAGTCCATCTACATTACCTAAATGTCTTGCGATACCATCAAGAGAAATAGATAATCCATTCCAGCAACACCATGTCTAATACTTCTACAAAAAATGATCAACTAATAAGAGACAAACCATGTAGCAACAACTTATATATTTTCCAACAAACTTATACATGTACAAATGTTGCACCTTGCCTTCAGCACAAATTAATAGTATTCCTTGCTATTGCTTCTCAATAACTTATGCACTATACATATCATAACTCATTCCAACAATCTCCAACTTTATGCCTTCTCCTCCAAAGCTTGGCAATCAAGGCATACTAGTTGGATTAAAAGTTGTATATATGCTAGCTAGCTCATTGCTTGGTCTAAAGTGAATTTTTTTTCAATTGAGCTAGTGTTTACCCAACTTTTTTGAGAGCTTTCAAGTACAAAATTTGGCTATTGAGAGCCATTCATTTTCATTTCATCAAGTTGCATCTCTAGCTCATAGATTGCTCTAAATTTGTAAAATTTCATGTGAGCTAGTTGTTAGCCAACTTTTTGGAAAGCTTTTAAATTGTAAAATTTAGCTTTCAAGAGCTACTTCATTTCATCAAAGTTGCATTATTTTCAGCTCTTAGCTTGTTTTTAATTCCATATTTCAAGTGAGCAAACACCTAATCAACTTTGAATCGTGTATGAGAGGTTGTAAAAAATTAAAAATTTGCTTATGTAGAAGCATTTTTATCTCTCTCATTTTAATATGTATGCATAAATTTGCTACAGAGAGCACCATGTGCATAATCAAAGGCACTTTTTTCCCTTAGGTTTTTCCCCTTCGAAAAATTTGGGTATGCAAGACCCTAGCTTTAGTTTTTCATTAATGTTTTTTGTGTGCTTTTGGATTTCAATAAAAGACCTTTGGAGCTTGTGTTTACACTTAGCTTCAAATCAACTTCTTTTGCAAATAAAAAGATGAAGAGACTTCTCTACACAAAGGTTGCTTGCTCAACGATGCAAAGAAGAGCATGAATAAGTGTAATCCTTCCATGATTTTGCTCTTTTGTTTATCTCTTCATTCTCTTGCTTGGCTTCTAAGCTATGGTTCATTCATGTTCAAAAGCTAGGCATACTAAAGTTTCAACACTTTTCTTTGTGAATATTAACTCATCAAAAAATTAGGTTGTATGTGTGCTAATCATAGGTAATTGGCCTTGACCTTAGGTTAATGTAGGTTCATTTCTCATTAGTCCTAGACTCTTAGTGATAGTCTTATTACTCCATTCATTTTTAACATGACCTAGGGCTATGATTAGGCTTTAGTCCTTAGTCCATTTGCCATTAGCATCTCATACTGGAAGAAATAAAAAAGTGCTAAAAAATGAAACAATGAAGCAAAAAAGTGTCAAAAAAAAGAAGCAAAAATGCTACTAGACACATGAAAATAAAATTCATATGTTATGTTATGTCTATGTGAGGCCTAGCGCCTTATTGGCACTTGGCAAGCCAGGGGAACCACCTTGACTCGCTCGGTCAAGGCCCTAAACTGATGCCCTGGGCTGATAGGGGTTAGCCATCACCTTGGTAGGCTAGTCGGCTTTTGGAACACCTTCTTGAGGGTTCAAGGAGCCGAGAGTCGTACCTAGACTTGCCTTGGGGTGGTAGCCTTGTATTGTGCTTTACTTTTTTCAATGAATGACAAAAACAAAACTTCCATGATCTTCAAAAGTTGTGACAATGTACACATAGATTAGGAGCTTTTTTATAGCCCGTAGACATGATAGACTTGAATGATTTATTAATATTGCTCACATAGTTTTTAGGCTAGTAGGTTTATGAACTTGCATTAGCCTAGGGTCATAATTGATTGCTTGTGTCTCATGCATAAAACTGAAATTTCAAGTGGTTTAATCTTCATGATAGTTTGAGTGTTTTTTTTCTTTGTGTTTTCTAGTTTTTTACTATGATTCGCCCATCTTTTAAAAGAAAAAATTTCACTTTGCATGATTGCTCATTGTACTTCATGTTTTAGTCTCTGTTGGTCTTTAATGCTCATTACTTGTTCTTATGATTTGCAGCTCAAAATTTCTTCATGGACTTTCTTTCTACCATGTCACCGTGTCTTGCTTCACTAGCACGCGAGGACGGCGCCAAATTAGCAAGGGGGGAATGTAGCAGCGGCTAACACAAGCTACACCGAATATGCATCCAGCAGGAGATATGCTATGGTTGTGCATAATATCTCCAACTCACTTTGTATAAGTCTTGGGCTCACTTGGAGTTCCGAAATTGTATATGCTAGTTAGAGGGCTCAAGCTTAAACCCATAGTAGAAGGAATTGTGGTGAAAGCCTTTAAAAGGAAGCCTTTATGCAAGGAGGCTTCATTCTTGAGTATCCACTCTTTAGGATCTACGTTTGAGAGCTCTCTCTCTATTGAGTGTTCACTCTATGGCCTAGCCTTGAGCTTAATGCCCATGATTAAGAGGCTAGTGCTAATCCATTGTACATAGAGTAAGCTATTCTTGATTAATATAATCTCTATTTTCTCATTAGTCACTTCTACTCTAAATTTATTTATGTCATGAAGTAGTATTACAATTTCATTATTCTAGATTTGAGAGAGGTTTGTACTTCTTGCTATTAACCACTCCTATCCTTCTACAGGCATTTGATTTGTGATATTTAGCATCACTAATTAGGTTGATTAAGTTGGGCCTTAATCTTGTAATTAGTGTGTGTGCCCTATTGTTTGCTTTTGTGTAGATAGGTTTTATGAAACTCTAGCACCAATCACCTAGTGTGTGTAGCTACTGAGAAAGTGTCGTGATTGACATGTGGTAGTTAGTGTGTGCTTATCATTAGTGTGCTTGGGGTTTCTAGTCTATGGGTAGTCCGACTTCGGTGGACTTGATGTGTGTAGGAGTTGCTTGATTAGTGATTAGAGTATGTTTAGAGTTATTCTTGCCATGGATAATCTCTACTTGCATTGGAGAGGTGATCTCTTGAATCCTCTATTTCTATTCATCCAATGCTCGTGCTTCCATGCGCTAGCCGGGTTGCCCATCCACGGATTTGATATTTTTGTGTGGGTTTCGATTAGGTCGTTACTACAACACCTCCCAACATTTGGCACCGTTGTCGGGGATCGATAACCTAAGCTAGTAAGCTACAAATTTCGTTGGTTTTTGAGTGTGTGTAACTCAATTTTGGTTTAATTTGATGATGTTTGTGCAAGAAATTGATGCTAATGTTGACTTATGAATACCCCAATTTCACTAATTTCATTCTAACCCTTACTAATTTTGCTTCATTTCCATGCTAATTGTACTAATTGATGCTAATTTCTATTAATTTTCACTAACATTGCTAACCTAACCAATAACATTTGAAGTGCAATGTATGTTAAATCCCCTTTTAAGAGGTGGAATCATCACTTTAATCAAGTTTATTGTGATAATTTATGCAAAATTTGATGATTTGAGTGTTCTATTTTTTACCTAAAATGGTCAAAATTGGGCCAATTTGATGGTGCACACACTTGTGTGTGCAATGATGCGTCTTCGCATGGAGCAAAGGAATAGCTTGGGTGTAATTACAATGTAAGTGCAACCACTTGCTCATGTCAATTTTTGATTGATTAATGTGGTTCAATGTGTGCTAATTATTTGCTAAAATTAGGTGTGTAATTCAATTGACCTAAACTTTGCACCTAATTTGATTCTCATGAAATAAAATGGATCGTCAAATTTTGACTAATGAACCTTGTGTGTATCAAAGTAATGCTTAATTATCATCAAGAATTCATGTGTGTGCATAAAAATCATTGTGTGTGTAAAGCACCAAAGAAGGGAAAACTGCCATCTTGAAGCACACACCTAAAAATACACCCATAAAAGCATGCATACAATCCTTTGATGATGGCATACCCACGTGCAGACCTTGTACCCATCATCAGCAGCCCTTATTGCTTGGCTCAATGCGAGCTCATTCACACACATACGCATGCACGCGCTCGTGATTACTGACCCCACCCTATCGTTGTTACATTCACTGGCCACTGTGTGAAAACCCCACAAAAAGACACACACACACTGATTTTTCGCTTTTGGTGCTTGTCAGCTTGACTCGGTGCTGATCATAGGATCTCGCCCACTCACCAAGCCCACCACTTGCCTCAGGTGCCCGAATGCAAGTCCACACCCACTTTTGGTAGGTTTCACTTTTTTTTGCAGTTTTGTTTGCTTTTGCCTCTTTCTTTAGCTTGCAAACAAAGCTCATATACTCCTATCACGTGGAGTTTGGCCCACAAAATCAGTATTCTTGGAAGTTAGCGATGGCTTAACCTCTCCGTTATAGCTTTTTGTAGACCCACCATCAAACACACATGCCAAATTGTTGTGAACCCATAGCCACTATCAGTACCAGTACCAGTATCAGTACCCAGTATCAAAAAAGGTCAGAACCAAGCAAAGGGAGACATTGGGCAGCCTATAAAACCCCTATTTGCTTCGTCTTGACCCCGCTGCAAAATTGGAGTTCATTTAAAAAAAAAAGGTTAGAACCAAGCGAAGGGAGACATTGGGCAGCCTCTAAACCCCCTATTCGCCTGGTCTTGACCCCGCTGCAAAACTGGCGTTCATTAAAAAAAAGGTCAAAACCAAGCGAAGGGAGACATTGGGCAGCCTCTAAACCCCCTATTCGCCAGGTCTTGACCCCACTCCAAAACTGGCATTCATTAAAAAAAAAGGTCAGAACCAAGTGAAGGGAGACATTGGGCAGTCTCTAAACCCCCTATTCGCCTGGCCTTGACCCCACTGCTAAATTGGCATTCATTAAAAAACAGGTCAGAACCAAGCGAAGGGACACATTAGGTAGTCTCTCAAACCCCTATTCGCCTAGTCTTGACCCCGCTACAACACTGGCGTTCATTAGCAAAAGTCATTATACCAAGTGATAAGAGACCTTGGGTAACCACTAAACCCTCTATTCGCCTAGTCTTGACCCCGCTACCTAGAAAGCTCTTGATGATATGTTTGGGCATCTTTTGAGAGTTACATTGCACATGCAATAATATTTGATCAAGACATTCTATGTACTAAAATTTGGGCTTGACATTGACTGTGCATTCTTGTGCTTGTTCTAAATGAAAAATCCTTGCATAACACTAAAGTTGAGATTCAGTGAGTGACCATGAGAGGGCAATAAAATTGTGGGCTTGTGATTAAGCATGCTTTAAGTGCTTGTATTGGATGTTCAAATGCTTAAAAGCACTAACAATTGAGATTCATTTTGAAGAGTTGTGGGCAACAAGAATTTTCATTGATCCAAGAAGGGTTCATCCCTGCAAAAAATTGCAATACTTGGCTATTTAGAGCCATTCCGAATTTTTTGGATTAAAAGTTGTATACATACTAGCTCATTGCTTGCTCTAAAGTGAAATTGTTTTCAATTGAGCTAGTGTTTACCCAACTTTTTTGAGAGCTTTCAAGTACAAAATTTGGCTATTAAGAGCCATTCATTTTCATTTCATCAAGTTGCAGTCATCTCTAGCTCATAGATTGCTCTAAATTTGTAAAATTTCATGTGAGCTAGTTGTTAGCCAACTTTTTGGAAAAGCTTTTAAATTGTAAAATTTAGCTTTCAAGAGCTACCTCATTTCATCAAAGTTGCATTATTTTCAGCTCTTATCTTGTTTTTAATTCCATATTTCAAGTGAGCTAACACCTAATCAACTTTGAATCGTGCATGAGAGGTTGTAAAAAATTGAAAATTTGCTTATGTAGAAGCATTTTTATCTCTCTCATTTTAATATGTATGCATAAATTTGCTACAAAGAGCACCATGTGCATAACTTAAGGCACTTTTTTCCCTTGGGTTTTTTCCCTTTGGCAAATTTGGGTATCCAAGACCCTAGCTTTAGGTTTTCATTAATGTTTTTTGTGTGCTTTTGGATTTCAATAAAAGACCTTTGGAGCTTGTGTTTACACTTAGCTTCAATCAACTTCTTTTTGCAAATAAAAAGATCAAGAGACTTCTCTACACAAAGGATGCTTGCTCCACGATGCACAGAAGAGCATGAATAAGTGTAATCCTTCCATGATTTTGCTCTTTTGTTTATCTCTTCATTCTCTTGCTTGGCTTCTAAGCTATGGTTCTTTCATGTTCAAAAGCTAGGCATACTAAAGTTTCAACACTTTTTTTTGTGAATATTAACTCATCAAAAAATTAGGTTTTATGTGTACTAATCATAGGTTATTGGCCTTGACCTTAGGTTAATGTAGGTTCATTTCTCATTAGTCCTAGACTCTTAGTGATAGTCTTATTACTCCATTCATTTTTAACATGACCTAGGTCTATGATTAGGCTTTAGTCCTTTAGTCCATTTGCCATTAGCATCTCATACTGGAAGAAATAAAAAAGTGCTAAAAAAATGAAACAATGAAGCAAAAAAGTGTCAAGAAAAAGTAGCAAAAATGCTACTAGACACATGAAAATAAAATTCATATGTTATGTTATGTCTATGTGAGGCCTAGCGCCTTATTGGCACTTGGCAGGCGAGGGGAACCACCTTGACTCGCTCGGTCAAGGCCCTAAACCGGTCGGTGCCTGGGCTAATAGGGGTTAGCCATCACCTTGGTAGGCTAGTAGGCTTTTGGAACACCTTCTTGAGGGTTCAAGGAGTCGAGAGTCGTACCTAAACTTGCCTTGGGGTGGTAGCCTTGTATTGTGCTTTACTTTTTTCAATGAATGACAAAAACAAAAATTCCACGATCTTCAAAAAGCTGTGGCAATGTACTAATAGATTAGGAGCTTTTTTATAGCCCGTAGACATGATAGACTTGAATGATTTATTGATATTGGTCACATATTTTTTATGCTAGTAGGTTTATGAACTTTCATTAGCCTAGGGTCATAATTGATTGTTGCTTGTATTTCATGCATAAAACTGAAATTTCAAGTGGTTTAATCTTCATGATAGTTTTAGTGTTCTTTTTCTTTGTGTTGTCTAGTTTTTTACTACGATTCACCCATCTTTTAGAAGAAAAAAATTCACTTTGCATGATTGCTCATTGTACTTCATGTTTTTATCCTTGTTGGCCTTTGATGCTCGTTACTTGCTCTTATGATTTGCAGCTCAACATTTCTTCCATGGACTTTCTTTCTACCATGGCATCGTGTCTTGCTTCACCGGCACACGAGGACGTGTGCCAAATTAGGAAGGGGGGAATGTTAGCAGCGGCTAACACAGGCTACACCAAATATGCATCAAGCGGGAGATATGCTATGGTTGTGCATAATATTTCCAACTCGCTTTGTATAAGTCTTGGGCTCACTTGTAGTTGCGAAGCTGTATATACTAGTTAAAGGGCTCAAGCTTAAACCCATAGTAGAAGGGATTGTGGTGAAAGCATTTAAAAGGAAGCCTCTTATGCAAGGAGGCTTCATTCTTGAGTATCCACTCTTGAGGTTCCACTTTTGAGAGATCGCTCTCTCTTGAGTGTTCACTCTATGGCCTAGCCTTGAGCTTAATGCCCATGCTTAAGAGGCTGCCTGCTAATCCATTGTAATTAGAGTAGGCTATTTTTTATTTATCTAATCCCTATTTTCTCATTAGTCACTTCGTCTCTACATTTCATTATGTCATGAAGTAGTATTAAACTTTCATTATTCTAGATTTGAGAGAGGTATGTACTTCTTGCTATTAACCACTCCTATTCTTCTACAAGCATTCAATTTGTGACATTTAGCATCACTAATTAGGCTGATTAAGTTGGGTCTTAATCTTGAAATTAGTGTGTGTGCCCTATTGTTTGCTTGTGTGTAGATAGGTTTTATGAAACACTAGCACCATTCACCTGATGTGTGTAGCAATGGATGAAGTGTCGTGATTGACATGTGGTAGTTAGTGTGTGCTTATCATTAGTGTGCTTGGGGTTTCCAGTCTATGGGTAGTCAGACTTAGGTGGACTTGATGTGTGTAAGAGTTGTTTGATTTGTTATTAGAGTATGTTTAGAGTTATTCTTGCCATGGCTAATCTCTACTTGCATTGGAGAGGTGATCTCTTGAATCCTCTTTTTTTATTCATCCAATGCTCGTGCTTCCATGCCCTAGCCGGGTTGTTGATCCACGGATTTGATTATTTTGTGTGGGTTGTGATTAGGCCATTGCTACAACGCCTCCCAACAGAGTGTATGTGTGTATTTACTTTCAAGCAGACAAGTGACTGCTCTCGGCGAGTTGGCATAGATGCCCTTTGGCCTAGCCTTGGCGGTATCGTTCAAGGTAGGGAGGGCATAAATTATGGCGGCAAGCAGGCGGCAGAGAGCGAGCCAGGGGGTGTGGGGAGCTCATTCCTCATCTGAGGATCCTAGACCGTGTGAATGTGTGTGTGTGTGTGTGTGTGTGTGTGTGTGTGTGTGTGTGTGTGTGTGTGTGTGTGTGTGTGTGTGTGTGTGTGTGTGTGTGTGTGTGTGTGTGTGTGTGTGTGTGTGTGTGTGAGGACGACTTTGGCTTGCAAAAATCTGTAGGTAGGGATGCGTGCACACAATGGTCAACATGGCAAGGGTCCACACGAGTTGCAAGACTAGCCGACTCGCAGTGTGAAACGAGGAGTGAAAGTAGGAGAGATGAGGGCATGCGGGTCTTCTGCCTGCTAAAAATGGAAATATAAGCGCATGAGTCCAAAGACCATCCAGATAAGACCTGATTTTGGTTTCTCTTTTCAACTTTTATTGGGGCTCGTTCTCGCCAACAATAGTTTTATCCCCTTTAGACAAAAACTATAGCTCATTACTAACTAGCACTCATATTTTACCAAATTTCAAGAGCACTCAATGGATCATTCAAAATGTGGACATCAACAAGGCAAGATGGAGCAAACAACATAAAAAAATGCCCCAAAATTTGGAAGAATTCAATGCATATTACATTGTTGCTGCTTCCATTGATCATGATTTTGCTTGGCAATTTTAATTGCATGCATGCACAAGAACCTTGTTTTCCCTTCACAACCGATTCAATTTGACATTCAATTGAGTCTTGCTCACACATATGTAAGCCCGATCTTCTCTTGCACCCACATTATTGATTGAAATCATAATCAAATTTAAATTCAAAACTTTTCTCATCAAATAATGCGCACTGATATGAATCCCTTCCATCCTCATTGATTCCAATGAAAGATATGAATCATCCCCAATTTCATAGCAATTGAGTCATCCACACCATTTTCCAAATGATGCAAGCTCAAAAGAAATTTTATTTCGACAATGATTATGGACTAAGCATTGCACACACAATGTAGTGCAAGACCACCTCAAATGCGAATGTATACCCTATTTTCAATCATTGCAATCTTGAATTTCTCATATCCCATAGGCATAATCATCCAAACCTAATTAGGTTTGTCATTTAAGCTTGCATTGCTACATGCTTGGAATTATGAACTTGTAAATTCACAAATTAATGAAAATTTTACCATATCAAATTGGCATACATGACAATGGTAATACATAAATCATCTTCAAATGGGTACTAATTAAATCATCCCAAGTCAATCAAACACACATGCAAACCTTCCATTTTAGATCTTGCAATCATCATAATTGGTAATTGCTCCAATTAATTAATCCCCAATTTGGATATTGAATGCCATTCACAATGGCATTAATTAATTGCTCCAATTAATTAATCCCCAATTTGGATATTGAATGCCATTGAGTGGGCACACACACCCAAATTTAGACCTAGATTATACGCCAAAAATCCATCAATTTCACATAATCCAGGCTCAAATTTCACACTTGATCAAGCATGAGTGAATGCATGCATGCTTAATTTCTAAAAAATTAACACTATTTTGATCCAATCAAGCAATGCACACACTCAAAAATTAAGCACAAAAGATCAAATTTGGCTCAATTGGCAATGAATTTGGGCTTATATCTAATGATTGCACACACTTTTCATGCACATTTCACAATAAAAAATCATTTGGATGTCCCAATTGATCATCAACCATTAAAAATCAAGTGGTCTTGGATGGGTACACACACTCCTATTTTGCCCAAATTTTTGGCATTTAGGCTTCTCCAATGATTGAACTAGTTGAACATACACATCAATTACATGATTGCATACTCATATCCCATCAATTTTATCAATTTCTATGCACGCACACACTCAAGATTAGGTGCACACACACTTGAAATTTTTCGTAGTTTTTTCCCTCTTTGGTGCATTACACACACAATGATACTTATGCAGACACGTGAATTCTTGTTGCAAATCAAGATTATTCTTGGCACACACATCATTCATTAGTCAAAATTGACCATCAATTTGATTCCAAAACAAGCAAATTAAGTGCAAAGTGTAGGTCGATGGATTTACACACCTAATTTTAGCAATAAATTAGCAACACATTGGAATCAAAATAACCACTCAAAAATTGAATGGAGTAGGTCAATGCACTTACAATAGATTTCATCCAAGCTAATCCTTGCTCCATGCGATGATTCCATCATGCACACAAATCATCAAATTAGGCATGGATTAGCACAAAGAACTTGATAAAAGTTTTGATTCCACCTCTTGTAAGGGGATTGAACATGCATTACACTTCAAATGTTAGAGGTTAGGTTAGCAAAGTTAGTCAAAAATTAGTAGAAATTAGCATGGAAATGAAGCAAAATTAGCAAGGGTTAGTGTGAAATTAGTGAAATTGGGGGTGAAATTGGGGGTTTGGGGTATTCATAACTCAACAATTAGCTTCAATTACTTGCTCAACATCATCATATCAAACCAAAATTGAGTTACACACACTCAAAACCAATGAATTTAGTAGTGAAATTACTCTATTCTAAACATATTATACTCACTAGCTTAGGTTATCGATCCCCGACAACGGAGCCAAATGTTGGGAGGCGTTGTAGCAATGACCTAATTGCAACCCACACAAAATTATCAAATCCGTGGATCAGCAACCTAACTAGGGCACGGAAGCACGAGCATCGGATGAATCAAATAAGAGGATTCAAGCGAATACCTTACCAATGCAGGTAGAGATTAGCCATGGCAAGACTAACTCTAATCATGCTTTAATCCCTAATCAATCAACTCCTGCATGCATACAGCCCACCAAAGTCCAATTTACCATAGACTAGAAAGCCAAACCACACTAATGATAAGCACAGACTAATTGCATAGGTGTTGATCTCTCCAATCACCACATGCCAATCAAGGCACTTCATCAATAGCTACATACACAAGGTGAATGGTGCTACAGTTTCATAAAACCTATCCACACACAAGCAAACAATAGGGCACACACACTAATTAAAAGATTAAGAACCAACTTAATCAACCTAATTAGTGATGCTAAATATCACAAATCGAATGCTCATAGAAGGATAAGATTGGTTAATAGCAAGAAGTCATCACACAAACTCAAATCTAGAATAATGAGAGTGTAAAACTACTTCATGACATAATGAAATGTAGAGAAGAAGTAGACTAATGAGAAAGTAGAGATTAGATTAATCAAGAATAGCTTCTCTAATTACAATGGATTAGCACTAACCTCTTAAGCATGGACATTAAGCTCAAGGCTAGGCCATCCCTAGAGTGAACACTCATGAGAGAAAGAGCTCTCAAAAGTGGATCCTCAAGAGTGGATACTCAAGAATGAATCCTCCTTGCATAAAGGCTTCCTTTTAAAGGATTTCACCACAATCCTTTCTACTATGGGTTTAAGTTTGAGCCCTCTAGCTAGCATATACAAATTTGGACCTCCAAATGAGCCCAAGACTTATACAAAGTGAGTTGGAAATATTATGCACAACCATAGCATATCTCCCACTTGATGCATATTTGGTGTAGCATGTGTTAGCCACTGCTAACAGAGTTTGGCATGGTTTATGTGTCTAGGTCGTTAGCAAGATTTCTCAACTAGACTATTTTATGCACAGTTGATTCCAGAGTTGGGATTTGATGATCTTTTTTATCTTCTGTACGCTATGGTTGTTATGTACATCACTAGTATGCTCTTTTGAGAGTGTTTCTTTGCAGGATTTGACAACAATTTTGAGCTACTCCCAGAGTTCTCATCAGGTGGGAGTTTTTTGGCATTTGTTTGTGCACATATCCTGTGATTAGCAGTGAGGGTTGTACATTATTTGTAGATACTACCATTGTACGCTTTTCTGAAGCCATATTTGGCTTCTACGATAGTCTCAGCCATTTTTGAGACTTGTTCCTGAAGATAGCCATTTTTTAGACTTGGTATACAACACAATATTAGTGAATTTGGGAATCTCCCAATTCCCACATTAAAACGAGTTTTAGATTTGACCACATGGTCAAATCTTAGCGAAAGTTTTAAGAGCCTAGCTTAAAAGATATTTTCAATACTACCTTGTGGAAGTATTTGATCTCAAGAAAGAGTTTGAGATGTGTCTATATGTTCAAAATCTTCATGAAATTGGTAATTCCAAATTGACTCCAAAGTCTCATAGTCTCTAAAATGGTGTTATACGTTTGTTGCATACCCTATGTTGAGAGGGTCGTGGTGAGGTTTTCTTGAGCTGGGGTATTCTCAAATGTGGAGATACTTTTGGTGATATAGATAGCTAGAGATTCCCCTTTGTGGCCTCACCATAGGATATGTATAGAGAGGACTAGGTGCTCGTTAGACATGATGGCCTTTGGTATGTCAGTTTGACAGTTTATGCATAGCCAGTACTCTCAATTGTTCTTGCAATTTGGTCAGAGATACCCTTTTATGAGCTTGGTTACATTCCTTGGCACTTTTGGTTGAGATTTGCTCCCAAAAACAAAGGATACTCTGCCAAAATTTTGCCAAAAAAATTGGGCTTATAGATTGCCAAGATGTTGCTTAAAGAGCGTGATGTCTATGACATAAAGAAGTTTGATGACACAAACTTTGCTCTTTGGCAAAACCAAATGCAAGATGTTTTTTTCCAAAAGAAGCAAAAGTTTTCTATCATGTACTTGGAGAGCATACTGAGCAAATGGGCATGACTCAGTTTCAGTGGGATGAGCTGGATGAGCTATGCAAATCTACTATTAGATTGTATCTTGCCAAATCTATTTACTTTTTTGTGTTGGAATGTGAGTCTGCTTATGCAGTATGGCAAAAGTTATGCAATACCTATGAAAAAGATACGGCTAGCAATAAAATTTTCTTAATGCGAGAATTGTTCAACCTTCGTATGAAAGAGTCTACTAGTGTTGCCAGCCATATCAATGATTTTGACTCTTTGTTTGTTCAGATACGTGCGCAGCGCATGAATATGGATGATGAGATGAAAGCTATCTCTTTGCTTTGCTCATTGCCTCCATCATGGGATATATTTTGCATTGCGATAACTAACTCTGCACCTAATGGTACACTAGTGTATAATGATGTCACTAGTTCTCTTTTGTCTGAGGAAATGCAACAAAAGTCTATGGGTAGCTCACATCATGGCAAAGCTCACTATGTGCAAAAATATGGGAAGCAAAGAAAGGGTTGTGCTAAGCAGCATGATGCAAGTAAAGATGGCAAGAGGGACTCATCCCGTGATAGGCTAAAGTCTTGTGGATGTTGTAAAAATATGCAATGCCATTATTGTGAGAAATATGGTCACATGAAAAAAGATTGTCATGCTTGGAAGCGTGATAAGGGCAAAGGAAAAACTAAAAATAATGATGGTAAAGAGGAGAAGTGAAAGAGCTCATTGAAAATTGAAAAACTCAATGTGGTTTCAAATGACTATGATGCGCAAGATATCAATATGCTAACAGAGATTGATGATGTGTATTTTGATGCACATGAATCTCTATCATTGTAGAGTTCATTGCCAATTGAGTTGCTCGTCAGCAGTGAGATGTCACACACCTGGATACTTGATTTGAGTGCTTCTTTGCATGTTACTCAGCATAGAGAGTGGTTTACCACCATAAGGAAACTATTGGACCTGTCACACTTGGAGACAGCTACGCATGTGACATCGTGGGTGTCGGTGACATTGCTATGGTTATGGGGAAAATGGCATATGGTTTGTGATCCGCCATGTGCGTCATGTACCAGCTTTGACACGCAATTTAATTTCAGTTGGTTGCCTTGATGACTTGCATTACAAAGTCACTTTCTTTCAGCAGACTTGGTGTATTTCAAAGGGAAACTTGATGGTTGCACAAGGTTCAAAAGTGGGCTCCCTTTATCCTCTTTATGTGTCAGCCAAAAATAGTGTTCTATCTATAACCGATTTGTCAACCATTGCATTGTGGCATAGCCGGTTAGAGAATATGTCCAAGAAAGGCATGGAGACTCTTTCTTGTTTGGGTTACCTTCCATCTCTTTCATTTTCTAAATTTCTTTGACACTATCAATATGGGAAGAAAACATGTGCTTCTCGTGATGGTTCATTTGAGAAAGATCGTAAACCTTTAGAGCTTGTGCATAGTGATGTGTGTGGCCCTATGCCCACTAAATCTCTTTCATTTTCTAAATTTCCATCTCTTTCATTTTCCTTTCCATGACACTATCAATATGGGAAGAAAACATGTGCTTCTCGTGATGGTTCATTTGAGAAAGATCGTAAACCTTTAGAGCTTGTGCATAGTGATGTGTGTGGCCCTATGCCCACTAAATCTCTTGGTGGAGTGTCTTATTTTTTCACGTTTATAGACGATGCAACACGTTAAGTATGGTCTTATGCATGAAGTCCAAAGATGAGACATTAATCTGACCGAAAGTTAAAAGCTTTGCATTTAGACAATGGTGGAGAGTATATTTTTAAGGAGTTTGCAAATTTCTATTCATGAAGAGGAATTAAGTGTGAGTTCATAGCTCCCTACACCCCTACAGAGAATGGTGTTGTTGAGAGGATGAATAGGAACATCCAGGAGAGGATTATGTCTATGCTTTCACAAGCTAATTTCACCCAAGGTTTTTGGGCTGAAGCACTTTATACGGCGGTTTACTTTATCAATAGATCACCACATGCTTCTTTACAGTTTAGTGGGCTTGAGGAATTATGGTCACAACATAAGTTGTCTTATGACAAGCTCAGGATGTTTGGCTGTGAGGCTTACAAACATGTGCCTAAATAGCTTTGTGGTAAGCTTGATCTCAAATCTAGGAAATGCATCTTTATAGGCTATGGATAGGATGGTTAGTTTGGCTATTGTTTATGGGATTTTGAGATTTCATCAGTTATCTATAGCAGTGATGTAGTCTTCAACGAGACTAAGATACATAAACAGGTAAAGAAAGAGGTAGAATCTTGGAAAGTGACATTTTTTGATGTATCACCTCTTCTGTAGACATCTTATGAGCCATTTATGACACAAGTGAATGCTCTTGTCACCAGAGAAACTGAGCAGGATAGTACTAGTCAGCCAAGAAGGTCTCAAAGAGCCTCAAATTCACCAAACTGTTTTGTTCCTAGCCTAGATTTTGTATTGTTGATAGATAGTGGTGAGCCGTCTTGTTACAAAGAGGCCATGCTAGCCAAGGATAACTCAGTGGGAGCTTGCGATGAAAAGTGAGATGTCTAGTATTCAAAAAAACAAAACTTGGGAAATGGTTCCATTGCCAAAATGTAGGAAAGCACTACCTTGTAAATGGGTTTACAAGAAGAAGAGTGCATCCAGTGTTCATAACTACAAATCTTGGTTAGTGACCAAAGGTTTCATGCAAGAATATGATATATATTTTCAAGAAATCTTTTCTCCAGTGGTCAACATGACGACACTGAGACTGTTGCTTGGTTTGGTTGCCACTGAAGATTTGGAGCTTGATCAAATGGATGTCTTACATCTTTGTTACATGGAGATCTTGATGAGGAGATTTATATGTAGCAACCTAAAGGGTTTGTGCCAAAGGGCAAGGAAAATTTAATCTATAAGCTTTTGAAAAGTCTCTATGGCTTGAAGCAATCATCCAGACAATGGTATCAAAAGTTTTATGCATTTATGCGTTCCCAAGGCTATAAGTGCAGTACTGAAGATCCATGTCTTTATGTGAAAAGACAACCCAATGCACAGCTAATTATGCTTATTCTTTATGTGGATGACATGCTCATTGCAAGTCATTCAAAGAAGGACACTGTTGGCCTCAAAATGAAGCTGAAGAGTTAGTTTAACATGAAAGATTTGGGAAATGCAAATCACATTTTGGGTATGCGCATTACTCAAGATCGTAAGAAGAGATTGTTATACTTATCTTAGAAGGATTATGTGCATAAAGTTCTTGAGTGTTTCAACCTACAGAAGGGGAAGGCATTGAGTACCCCATTGCCTGCATATTTAAAACTTAGCAAGAACGATTGTCCCAAATCTGCTGAGGAAAAATCTGCGATGGCTAAGATTCCTTATGCTTCAGCTTGTGGCAGTCTCATGTATGTCATGGTTGCTACGAGACCTGACATTTCACATGCAGTGGGAATTGTCAGTTGATTTATGTCTAACCCTGGTAAAAAGCATTGGGATATTGTCTAGTCGATTCTCAAATACTTGAGTGGCACAGCGGATAGATATTAATTCTATGGTCATGCAGATCTATCCATCAAGGGATATGTGGATAGTGATTATGCAGGATGTGTTGATACACGTAGATTAGCGAGAGGTTGTATCTACACATTTTCTGGTTCTGCTATCTCTTGGAGATCCGTTCTTTAGGATGGTACGTTGATTTCCACTACTTTGAGTGAAGCATATGCAAGGAAGCTATATGGATTGCTCGCCTAGTGGGAGATCTTGGATTGGAGCACAAATTTCCAGTTCTTCAGTGTAACAGTGAGAGTGCTATTGCTTTGGCCAAGAATCCAGTGTTTCATTTGAGAAGGAAACACATTGATGTGCGTTATCACTTCACTCAGGAGTGCTTGGCAAAGAAAAAGCTTGACTTGGTGAAGATTCATACGTCAGAGAACACAGTGGATGCGCTCCCAAAAAGCCTCTATAGCCATCAGTTTCAGCATCGTTGCAAGTTGATGGACATTGGGTGAAATGTAGTCTTCCTCACTCATTATTTCTTTTGGTCTCCCACATTGGCCATCAAGTGGGAGATTGTTGGGTTTGTTGGCATGTGTTCGGCCAACCGTCACCAACTCCCATCACTAAATCACTTGCAGTTTCTTTATCCAACTATATAGATAATCCATTACTACAAGCCATACACACAATCTTGACATAGTGTGTGTTGTGTAGGAGGGCAAGGCTCACCCTCACCTATGTATGCGTACTCTCTTCTCTCTCGCACTCTCTCTTCCCGCTCCTGCACTCAATCCAAAAATTGACAAAATCACCAGCATCATGAAGACTCGATTTCAAACCTGTTTCCATTGGAGTGGCAATAGGTTTGCAATCCTCAAGTCCAAACTATTAGAAAATAAGACGTAGCTAAATAGATTTTTGAGTAGATTACTTAATGGAGAGAGATAGATTTCACACACAAGAGATTATAGAGTAGAGAGAGAGAGAGAGAGAGAGAGTACACACGATATACGTGGTTCACCCAATGTGGGCTACGTCCACGGGAAAGCAGCCACTCAATGGCTTTAGCACTTCAAAAGAAGAAGTAGTTTACAAAGGGATTAAACCCTTGATAGAGCTCCTGCCTTGCTTCACTCTCACCACCTCACACTCACCTTGTTGCATCAACTTCACACTATGAAATGTGTGTAGAAATGGCCTCCTTTTATAGGCCAAAAGGGTTGCCCTCTCTTATGAGAGACAACCATGTGTAGCCGCCCTTGTGCGAATAAGTCCAAATCGGACCCTCCAATCCGCCCATGTGTGGCCGCCCTTGAGAAGACAAGTCCACTTTTGAATTCAGCCACCGGCCACCGGCCATTGACTTCCGACCACCGGACACTGGCCATTGACTTCCGACCACCGGCCATCGGCCATTGACTACCGGTCACCGGCCAACCGACGGGTTGTTTTCCGACCACTTTCCGGCCTCCGTCCGGCCATAATATTCCGGCGAAAAGGAATATTCCGGCAAAAAAAAAAGTCTCAGGGGCCTCCGCCCCCGAGGCCTCTAAAGTTGCCCCTGATTCTTGTCCGTGAAAATTTTGGTTTCCGGTGAGTGATTTTCCTTCACGCACGATGGCTTCTCCTCATAATGGGGGCCTTACAAATGTGCGCTTTTACCACATAAAATTACAAGGGTAAATCAGGCTCCATACTTAACAATCTCCCACTTGGAGACTGATCTCCAAACCAAACCTGTGACTGCTTTCCATTCTGGCTTCTTATCCTTGAATGCCGATTGAAGATGAGCAAAAGCTCAACTTCTCCTTGTTGACCACCTTTGTAAACATGTCTGCAGGATTTTCACTTGTATGCACCTTTCCTAGCTTTAGCTATCCCTCTTCCAAAAGAGTGCGTATGAAGTGATATCTCACCTCAATGTGCTTTGTCCTTGAATGAAAGGTTGAGTTCTTCGCAAGATGGATAGCGCTTTGGCTATCACTGTACAAGACACAATTGTCTTGTTTGAATCCAAGCTCTTTTAAGAATCTGTGAAGCCATAGAATTTCTTTGCTTGCCTCCGTCATTGCTACATACTCTGCTTCCATGGTAAAAAGTGAAACCACTTTCTGCAGCTTTGAAGCCCAGCTTACTGCTGTGCCTCCAACCGTGAACACATAGCCAGTAGTGCTCCTTCAAGTATCTTTGTCACTTGCCATATCTGCATCACCATACCCTTCTAGAAAAATATCAGTTCCTTCAAAATACAAAGCATTTGTTGTTGTCCCTTTTAGATACCTAAGTATCCACTTCACAGCTTGCCAATGCTCTTTAACTGGGTTGTCCATGAACCTACTCACAACTCCCACTGCATGTGCAATGTCTGGCCTTGTCCAGACCATAGCATACATTAGAGAACCTACCGCTGCAGCATATGGAACTTTAGACATATAGGCTATCTCCTCTTGTGTCTATGGACACATATCCTTCGTTAGTTTAAAATGACCAGCCAAAGGTGTAGAAACTGGTTTTGCATTTTGCATTGCAACCCTTTCTAGTACCCTCTTGATGTAATCTTCTTGAGATATCTTTATTGTCTTCTTCGTCCTGTCCCTTGTTATTTTCATACCAAGTATCCTCTTTGCAACACCTAAATCTTTCATTCAAAAAGATTTGGACAGCTCCTCTTTTAGGTCTTTGATGTCCTGCATGTTAGCACTTGCAATCAACATGTCATCAACATACAACATTAGGATGATGAATTTCCCATCTCCCAAATTCTTCGTGTAGACGCAGTGATCCGAGTTGCATCTTGTGAATCCATGATCCAACATCCATTGATCAAACTTCAAGTACCATTGTCTTGATGCTTGCTTTAAACCATACAAGCTCTTCTTTAATCTGCAAACCATTTTCTCCTTACCTTTTACTTCATACCCCTTTGGTTGAAGCATGTAGATTTCCTCCTCTAAGTCACCGTGAGTGAATGCCGTATTTACATCCATTTGCTCGAGATTTAGATCATCAGCAGCCACAAGGCTTAAGACAAGCCTAATTGAGTTCATTTTTACAACAGGAGAAAATATTTCATTGAAGTCAATACCTTTCTTTTGAGTAAAACCTTTTACCACAAGCCTAGACTTGTACCTTTTCTTCCCACCTTCTTCTTTCTTCAGCTTGTACACCCATTTGTTTTGAAGTGCTCGCTTACCTTCAAGTAAATCAACTAACTCCCATGTTTGGTTGCGATGTAGTGAGTCCATCTCCACTTGCATGCTCTCCGTCCATTGTTCTTTGGATTCATGTTGCATAGCTTCTTCGTATTATTCCGGCTCTCCAGAATCTGAGATCAAGAGATGGTTGAAGGAAGGAACAAAACTTTTTGGAGGTCTACTTGCTCTTGTAGATCTTCAGGAAATAGGTTGAGGCTCCTCATTTGGTTGACGTTGTTGCACATTGTCACTGTTTGCAGTCCTTGAGTCTTCACCGTCCTCAAGCTCCATGTACTCATCACCTGTTTCTTTTGTTTGTTTTCTTTCCAAGTAATCTTTGTACATATTTTGTTCGTTAAAAACTACATCCCTACTCCTTAAGATTTTACCATCTTCAGGATTCCATAGGCGATACCCAAAGTCTCCTTCTCCATAGCCAATGAAGAAACACTTTTTGGACTTTGCATCTAGCTTTGATCTTAGGCTTCTATCTATGTGCATGAAAGCCTCACACCCAAACACTTTGAGAAATGCATAATTCACCGGTTTACCTGTCCATGCCTCTTCTGGAACTCCCCCATCCAATGCCGTTTCGGGTGACCGATTGATTAAGTACACAGACGTACTTACAGCTTCCGCCCAAAGCTCAAGCGGTAGGCCTGCATGTAGCCGCATGCTTCGTGCTCGTTCCATGATTGTCCTGTTCATCCTTTCCGAAATCCCATTTTGTTGAGGTGTCCTTGGGGTTGTCCTTTGCCTCCGAATGCCATTGCTAGCACAAAAGCTTTCAAAAGCTTGGCTGCAATATTCGCCTCCATTGTCGGATCTGAGGCATTTAACCTTGGTACCTATTTCATTCTCCACAAAGGCTTTCCACCTTTGAAATATGGAAAATACATTGGATTTATTCTTCATGACATAAACCCATGTTTTTCTACTCGCATCGTCTATGAATGTTACATAGTACAATGAGCCACCAAGTGATGGTGTACTTGCAGGACCCCAAACATTAGAATGAACCAGCTCAAGTTTTTTATTTTTTCTTTCATTTTTTGATTTTTGAAATTTTACCCTCTTTTGTTTACCATAAACACAATCTTCACAGAACTCTAAGTCCACTTCTTTCAAACCCGGTAGAAGCTTCTTTGTTTGAAGGATTTGCATTCCTTTGGCACTCATATGCCCAAGTCGGTAGTGCCACACCGCACTGTCAACTTCTGTAGTTGCTGCACAAGCTGAAGGTTGCGTGCTAACAGTACACAAGTAAAGTGTACCGACTTTTTCTCCCTTGGCAACCACCAAAGATCCCTTTGAGATCTTCCACCGTTTGTTTCCGAATGCAATGTTGTGACCTTCATCGTCCAATTGTCCTGTAGAGATCAAATTTTTGCGAAGAGAAGGAACATGCCTAATATCTTTAAGCTTCCATTCATTTCCGTTAGCAATTTTGACAAAAACTGTACCTTTGCCGACAATCTCACAAGCTTCATCATCTCCCAAGTATACATACCCAAAATTACCTTTGGTGTAGTCTTGGAAATGTTGGTTGTGTGGTGTCGCATGGAATGAAGCCCCGGAATCTACTATCCAGGAATTAGACACATTGTCTAATAAGAGAATTAGAGCATCTTGCTCTACTTTACATGCCACATTGGCCTCCGATGTTGGCTTGTTGTCTTGAGACTCTATCTCCTTCTTCTTCTTGGACCAGCAATCCTTCTTGACGTGGCCCTTCTTGCCGCAGTTCCAACATTCAAGAACTGACTTTGTGCGTGACTTGCTCCGCCTTGAGCGATCACGACCCTTTTGGTTTTTGAATCTCTCCTTAGGCATTCCTCTTGTTTCCACTAATAGTGCAGCACTTGATGATTCTCCTGTGCTTCTCCTTCGCATTTCCTCGCTCAAGAGAACACCCACAACATCATCAAACTTAAGAGTATTTGTGATAGAGATGATAGTATAAGGAGAGCTCGCACTTTGTCATCCAAATTAATTTTCACTGATCGAAGTTGACTTATGTTTGTGTTAAAGTCATTTAGGTGTTCTGCAACTGAACCATTCTCTGCCATCTTTAGATTGAGCAAGCGCTTCATAAGAAATACCTTATTGGATGCCGATGGTTTCTCATAGAAGTCGTCAAGTGACTTCATCAAGTCCTCCATGGTCTTCATCTCCGAAACATTGAAGGCCACCGTTGACGCCAAGCTTAACCGGATTGTTCCCAGTGCCTTTCGATCAAGGACAATCCGTGCTTCATCTGCCATTGTTGCGGGCTTCTTCGCAAGACCGCCTAGTGGCAAATAGAGGTCCTTCTGGTAGAGATAGTCTTCAATCTGCATCTTCCAATGTTGGTAGTTTTTGCCGTTGAACTTCTCAATCTTGAGCTTCCCTTCCTCCGCCATAACTCCCAATCAATTCAAGGAATCCTTTCCTTGAGATAATTTAGCTACGAGCAAACCTTGCTCTGATACCAGTTGTTAGAAAATAAGACGTACCTAAATAGATTTTTGAGTAGATTACTTAATGGAGAGAGATAGATTTCACACACAAGAGATTATAGAGTAGAGAGAGAGAGAGAGAGTACACACGATATACGTGGTTCACCCAATGTGGGCTACGTCCACGGGAAAGCAGCCACTCAATGGCTTTAGCACTTCAAAAGAAGAAATAGTTAACAAAGGGATTAAACCCTTGATAGAGCTCCTGCCTTGCTTCACTCTCACCACCTCACACTCACCTTGTTGCATCAACTTCACACTATGAAATGTGTGTAGAAATGGCCTCCTTTTATAGGCCAAAAGGGCTGCCCTCTCTTATGAGAGACAGCCATGTGTAGCCGCCCTTGTGCGAATAAGTCCAAATCGGACCCTCCAATCCGCCCATGTGTGGCCGCCCTTGAGAAGACAAGTCCACTTTTGAATTCGGCCACCGGCCATTGACTTCCGACCACCGGCCTCTGGCCATTGACTTCCGACCACCGGCCATCGGCCATTGACTACCGGTCACCGGCCAACCGACCGGTTGTTTTCCGGCCGCCGTCTGGCCATAATATTCCGACGAAAAGGAATATTCTGGCAAAAAAAAAGTCTCAGGGGCCTCCGCCCCCGAGGCCTCTAAAGTTGCCCCTGATTCTTGTCCGTGAAAATTTTGGTTTCCGGTGAGTGATTTTCCTTCACGCACGATGGCTTCTCCTCATAATGGGGGCCTTACAAATGTGCGCTTTTACCATAGAAAATTACAAGGGTAAATCAGGCTCCATACTTAACACAAACTTACATAACAATGTATGTAGTAACTTGTCTCACACAAAGCAATACCACCATCACACTGCTTCAACTATGTGCCCAAGTAATGATGCAACATCCCTAAATCTTTCCTCTTGAAAGTAGCATTCAAATCAGCCTTAAATTCAGCAATATGTGCTTCATCCAGACCAGTGATCATTAAATCATCCACATAGAGAATGACAATGAGAAGTACATCACCCGGGCATCACCCTCACCCGCTTTACAGACAATGTGCTTTTTGTTGGACTATTTATGAAATCGGCGTTTGACCAAATGAGTGTCAGCCTTCTCATACCAAGCACGAGGATATTGCTTCAATCCATACAAAGCTTTCTTACATTTGCACACTTTATCCTCTTGTACTTTCTTGACAAAACCGCGAGGCTACATTACATAAACTTCCTCAAATATGTCACCATTCAAGAAAGCTATAACAATGTCTGACTAATGTACATCCCAACCAAAATGAGCTGCCAATGCACATAGAAAATGCACAGTAGTCATACAAAAAGTGGGAGCAAAAGTTTCTTCATAATCTATGCCTTTTTGTTGTGCATAACCCTTTGCAACAAGTCAAGCCTTATAGCGATCAATCTCACCATCCGGCTTGCCTTTCAACTTGTAAACCCATTTTGTATCAATGGCCTTTTCTCCACAAGGAAAATCATATAGAGTCCATGTGCCATTTTCTATAAGTGCATCATATTCTGATCACATGGCATGCATCCAATTTTTTGAATTTTGTGCTTTATCAAAAGAAAGAGGTTCCTCAACATCACATAAGCTGGACACAGTCAAAGCATAACAATCTGATGCATAAGATGCATGCAAGAACTTGAACAAGTACGATGTTGAGAAGTGTTGCACACAGTGTCCAAAAGACACTAGGTCCCTAGCTGTGGGAGTTTGTAGCTCTTTCATGGAAACATGTAGCCTCGTCCCCAATTACATAGTCGTAACTTCAAACAATTGAAAGCAATACACGAGCTTCCACCTTCATGGCAACCATTATCTAATTTTGTCGAGATTTAAGAGCTTCTATATTGAAATACACGCACCATTTTTATAAAGGAAAACTCTAATCCATTCCCTCACATGCTCAGATACAAGATTGCGAGAAGAGGTGGGACTGCACTACACATAGATTGAGCAACCATGAAAGCAATTGCACTATAGAAGAGAAATGCAGGTTTTTTCAGTAAAAATAATCCATCTCTCTACTCCCCATGGAATTTTTAGCTGCTGTGTCAATTTTTGGGTCATTTATTCACTTTGGACCAAAACTAGGACATTTTCAGCTCATTTTTTATCCAAAAAAAGGCCATATTTGATGTGAAAATCCCCAAATGGAGTCAAAAAATCCCTAAATTTTTGGGATCACTCCCTGTAGCACAAAAATCATAGTTGTGCATCATTTTCATCAATATTTCCTTTTGGGTCACTTTCCATGCTATTTTATGTCTGTCAGCTGATTTTTGGGAGTTTTTGCCCGCATTGATCTTTGTAGGCGAGGTGAGTGTGCCACCATAAAGCACTTGCAATATGTACATCATAAAACCAAAAAATAAATTTTATCAAGTGGAAAATCACGCAAAGATGCCACATCCAAGGCCATGACTCTGGATAGGTATGTACATGATGGCGATCGCAGTAGCCGCTTCAGCATATATCACAATATGTACATGATTGCTTTTATTTACATGCATAAAAAGGTGGCAAAATTGAGGTGAATGTTTTAATTTCACATTGTGCACATTGTGCACATGCCACAGCACAACATCCACCCCCTCTGAACCTCCACATCCTCAGGTATGTGCCACAATAGTAGTTGTTATGCATTAAAACTCATAGTCAGACACCACATCTTCACTCGACTCATCCTCAATTTCATATAGTTAGACCCATTGTCCTCTTCACTAGGTTGTTCATCAAATGGATTAGCATCCCCTCTTTTTTTGAACAACTGTCCCTGCAATGGGAATTTTCATTTTTGTCCCATCTAGCTAACGCAAGGTGTAAGTCATATGCATTTTCATGCACGTGCTTGACAACATAAGTGCCAAACCATCTCTTTGCAAGCTTCTTTATTGTAGAGTGTTGGTTTTCAAGGCTTGTATTAAAACACCAACACCCAATCGCCCTCTTCAATGGATTTTGATATGAGCCTATGTCCCTTATCAAATTTGTCTTTGTTTTTCAACCTTGCATCCTTTAGTTGAGCTTTTGCAAGCTCAATGTCTTCAGGCCTTCTTTCCAATTGTCGTATGAGCAATACAAGAAGGCCTTCTCTACTCATTTTATCTTCCCATGGCAATACATTCCATGTAAGAACTACATCTTCAATTGGCATCACAGGGTTTTTACCGTACATCAATTCAACAGGCATATAGCCAGTGACTAAACTATGTGTTGTATGGTCAGCCCACAATGCAAACAACAGTAACCTTGGCCACTCTCCAAGATTTCTTTCACAAACCTTAGCTAAAGCTTTTATTATTGGAGGATTCCCTATTTCACCCTTGCCATTTTCCTCTGGGTTATAAGCATAAGTTATAGCTAGTTTGACGTCCATCCTAGAGAAGAATTCCCTTGCTTCATTAGTGCTACAAATAGGAGCGCAGAGAGCCCTACAAAGTAATCAAAAAATAGCACACAGCAATCCATAAACAAAAAAATCTACATACCTGACGACTCACACAAATCCATAATCAAGCTCAACAAAAATAGAGAGAGACAGAGAGCAGGGAGAGAGCGAAAGAGCACTTGTAGACGCACCTCCTAGAGCGGAGTGCTATGTTCGCACGGCGAGAGAGAAGGGGAGGAGAGGAGATAAGAAAGACACGAACACTGGGTGCAATCTCCCCACATGCCAGAGTGACCATTTCCCTTGCACATATTTGATTATAGATTTCTTGAATGGTCAATGTGGATACAAACTATCCAGCCGGTCATAAATGGCCAAAGCTCATAAAATAGCACTTGATTAATAAATTATACATAAAATATAATATCCTTTCAAGATCCTTTTTCATAACCCTTAGCCTTTCCACCTGTCAGCTGCACTAAACAATAAAATATCAATTCCATTACATACCTCTCCGTCGTTAGAAAGCAACTATTCTCAGTTTGCAAAGATAAAAATCTGCAAACCATACTTGTCAAAAATAGTGATTACTATCCTGTGTCAGAAATACAACGTTGTAAAATGAAAAATTTATGAAACGAAACAACATTGCTTATGCATGCCATCATACACATACTACATACTCTAGTGTCCCATACCACTAGAATAAGCGGTATATGTCATACCCTGATGAATCAGGATATCATTGGTCGCATTCATCATTCAACAATCAATTCTCATCAATGTCAAGTTCAATACTATTGCAATAAAAAACCATCATATATCCATTCCAAATCCAAATCCAAACATCTGCCAACATGTACCCATTTCAAATCCTAATCCAAATATCCTTTATTTTATATACTTGGGTAACAAAATCATACGTGGGTTTCTAATCAACGAGCTAAAAAAACCGAGCATAGATAAATTTTGAGCAAACCTCAAGATAAATTAGAACAAGTGCAAAAATTTTGGAAGAAAATAGTTATGCCATGCATATTGTAACCACCATCACAATTCAACAAGTCTTCATGAGAAATCCAGACTTTGGAACCATTGCCTTAACCAATAGTTGAGATATGGGCAAACTCATCATCCCCATAAATCAAGGAACTTCCATGCTATGCTCCCAACCCTCATTAAAGTACCAATATCCCAAAGCAAAAAAAGGTATACAAAAAATTTGGCCCTAAATAGCGGACTCCCTTTCCTCGAGGGCTACTAGCTTAGCTTGATTTGCATCAAGATTTTCCCTTAAGCTTGAGCCCTTAATGTATCAATCTCATCAAAAGAGTGCTTTGCTCACTCAGGTCAGTTTTTTTCTCTTGAGCTCTTTGATCATTCCTGAGACCTTCGGAGCTACCATCAACTCCTTTTCAATTGCTCATCACTTCTAATTTGTGCCTTTCAAAATCCATCCACACCATGATCTCTACACTTCCCCCATAAATCAATTTGCTCCTTTGGTTCACTCGTTTTCCATTGTTGCTTGCAAAACAACACTAGTAGTTCCATATTGAATCCAACATAAAAGAAAACAAAATGACTTTATGCACTATTATATACATAAATGATGAGTCAAATTACACAAAGCTATGTACTTTCCCCTTATATGAGCTTCTAGTATGTTCTCATACTTGTGGTACCTGTGTGCCTAAGGGCACATGTACTCACATGCTTCCATATACGGCTTAATAACCCAAGAATATGTTAAAGGTTGCAGGCAAGAGAGAGTTGGGCCACAAATTGAAGTGTCCACCCACATTTCAAGGTAAACTAGGCATGCAAACAAATTGTAGACATCCAATGCCGGTCATGAATGGTTGTAAGCATTGTTCGTTCATATGTCTAAGATGGCACTCCGAAGCTTGAGATGCGAGCAAGGTTTGAATTCACTTTCCAAGTAAGATCAAAACATAAAGGGGACTCCCAGATGGGGGGAGGGAGGAAACATTGGGGGGTGGGTGGGGGGGGGGGGGGGGGGGGGGGGTGCAACAATATGCACCTCCAATGAAGAACCAAGTGTACGTCATCTTCTTCCTGCTCTTTAATGTGAGTGCATGCGTGACTTGATCAATGCATCCGTATGTCTAAATCCGAGCATTTACAAGGTCACTGAGGTGGCGATTGAGGCGGTTGTACTACTCTAGAAGGAGTATCATTCATCAAGCCGATTACTTTGGGTTTGCAGCCGGGGGGGGGGTGTTTACGAGCATTATACAATGCAAAGTGCAAGGATGGTTGTCGATGCATGCCATACCATGCCATGTAGAAAGGTGTGGAGTGAAGGTGGTTTTTTTCAAGCGAGATCAAGCTGGCATGTCCAAGTGTGGGACAAGGGACCAAGAAAGAGTTTTTTGAATCAAGTGGAAAATAGCTTAGAGCTATTAATTTAAAAAAAAGGAGGTGTCAAGATTGGCTCTGCATGAGAGAGTGCACCATGGGAATTGAAAATTGGGGAGGAGGACATGACTGATAGGATGCATGAAGGGGGGAGCAGCCAGTTGCATAAAGAAGCATGAGAGGAGCCAAGAGACCCAGTTAAGGAGGTGTGTTGGCTTTGAATAAGGGGTGCAATGTGCACAGAGCCGTGCAAGTACTACAGGCCGGGGATTTGATTGACGGTTATAGGGGTCAGGTGATGGCGCTACAGAAGGAAAACTTGTAGCAGTTTCGGGGAGGATAGAGGAGATGGAAGCAGTAGATGGGTTTGGCCACTAAACATATACAGTCAGCTCAACAACAATGATGCAATCCAGCAAAACTCAACAGTCCTCTTGCCATACAAATGCAAATTAGAACACGTGTTTTACAGCAAAACTCAGCTCATGCAAAACACTGCACTGTATACTGGCCTACTATTGGACCCAGTCTGCGCCGGTGCGGAATGGTTGCAGTAATAAACCAGACACAGGCCATGTTGCCAATTCTAGAAAAATGATGAAAGTGGATTTTTTTTTAAAATGATATGAAGTAGCTTCCCCTCTCTTTCTAGTTAAACTCTCCTCTCTCTCTCTCTCTCTCTCTCTCTCTCTCTCTCTCTCTCTCTCTCTCTCTCTCTCTCTCTCTCTCTCTCTCTCTCTCTCTCTCTCTCTCTCTCTCTCTCTCTCTCTCTCTCTCTCTCGGGTAGTTAAACTCTCCACATTGAATAGATCTTTAAGGTCGCTTGGGATCAGTGTTTGGGAAAAATCACTTTTTCAAAAATACAAAAATTTCCTTTTCTTGAATTTTCCAAGAGGAAATTTATAAAAAAAAAGCGCTTTGCCAAGAGGATATTTTAAAATATTAGGTTTTTTTTTTAACATTATTATTTTGTATTTTGGGGCGGAATTTCTCCTTTTCCCCTTGCCTCACCGGCATTCTCGAAATTGAAAATTGCACGATATTAAGCTGAGACACATTTTTCCCGAACACTGCTTGGGATATTTTCTTGTGACGCGCGTTAAAATTCTCTTCTTCTTCTTCTTCTTCTTCTTCTTCTTCTTCTTCTCTCTCTCTCTCTCTCTCTCTCTCTCTCTCTCTCTCTCTCTCTCTCTCTCTCTCTCTCTCTCTCTCTCTCTCTCTCTCTCTCTCTCTCTCTCTCTAGTCAACAACAATATCAACAACTATCTGTTTGTCTTGATTTCAGTTATTGCAGGCAATAGCAAAGATAACTGCTTAATGTGGTGCCTTTACCTCTCTCTCTCTCCGCTCCTCTGCAAGCTCCGTGTTTGTTTTAAGGCATGCTTCCTACTTTTGCGAGTCCATTATTTTTACAACTCCAAGTTTGTTTTAACACACTTGTTGTTTCACCTTCATGAACCGGTGTCGATGTGGACAACGTATTCTCCAAAACAATATTAAGCACGCATCCCAAATATTGAAAGTGTTGGAAGGCGATGGATGATGCAAAACATTTGCGATTGTTGTTCGACATTTATGGAAAGTTGAGAGGGGGGTGTTTTCCCCATGGAATGGTTTTGACTGTCATCCTACATTGACGACACATTGGGAGGGTTTTTTTTCACACCTTTTGTGCCACATAATAGTTCCAGTTGTCGGAAGCACTGACGTCACGTTAGGACGGGTCTTTTTTTACCCTTTTCACTTGATATCATGTAGACAAAAGATATACTTAATAATGCAAATAAAAGAATCATTGGTTTTCCTTTCGTCTACAGAACAGTTTTGACCGTCGTCCGACACTCACAAGAGGGGCGATTTTTAAACCCTTTCCACTTCATTTTGCAAATGCATAACTATATGATTAGAGAGTATGATATTAAGAATTTGATTGTAAATTTATTTGAATTCAAGTCATCCATATTTTGGACTCATTCAATTTATTTCCTTCAAATTAATTTTAGTACAGAAAGAACCAATCAGTGTACTATGTTTAATGGAATGTTTTCATTTTGTTTGAAAATTAATAGGAGTCTTGCAATTGGAAAAGGCTCTCAAAGAAGAAAGATATCATATGTTGTTGCTCATTATCCACTTTGTAGTGATGAAGTGAGTTCAATTTTAGTCATACATGATTACGATGATACTGATATTGATGGTGATGAGAGACAAATTACAGGTTTTGGGTTAGGGTTAGTGAATGATGTAGATCCTCACTTAGCTAGGTAAGAATCCGCCATGGAGTTAGTTCCATGTCATATTTCACCTAGGGTGGGGGGCTGTTTCAGATGATGTGGATGATCATCACTTGCATAAGCACAGGGCAAATGATATTCTTAACACAACAAGGGTGTTTAGTTGTTCTGAGTGCTCTCCAATGCCTTTGTGTAGACTCATTCCATATGCATGAGTTCATGGTCTTAGATCTGTTGTTTCAAGTTTGAAGGCTGCATTTGCTAAGAAGGGTTACATAAAGGAAAAAGGGGCCTTTATAGTCTCTATGAAGAGGTGTCATAAGGAGATGGAATTAGTTTCAAACTTGTTTGACTAGTAGTGACATTTTTCAAGAGACTCGTTTGTTTATTTTGTTGCTCAAAAATACTTGCTCTCCCATCACGCTATAACTCAATCATACCAGTTACACTGCAGCATGATTTTGTGATCAACTGGAAAATCTACACCTGACGTGCTGCTTGAATTGATGAATCGGCACTTAGGCTGCCTAAATCGTCGAATCTGCACTTAAAATTGTTGGAAATAGTAAATGTCGTATTTATTATCAATGTGCTGCCTAAATCGGCGAATCTGCACTAACAAATGGTGTTGCCTAAATCGGTGAATCTACACCAGGATGAGCATCGACACACTGCCTAAAGTGGCAAATCTATGTGCATGTGACCAATGGACTAGACATGGCACAAAAAGTGAAAAATAAATGATCTGTTTGATATGAAATTGGAATAGGCTGGAATGTGGAAGCATGTATCAAATCTTAGCAATCATCACACACCAACTGAGCTCATGTAAGTAGTGGTATGACAAGTCATCTCAGGAAATAGTCCAATCAAAGAAAGTAGAAGCCATGACATTAGAAACAATGGATTTTGCAACATAATGTAAACAAGTAAGGAAGTTTTGTCAACTTAAAGCATCTGGAAAAAAAATTCACCTGACACGAAGGTGTTTGGGTATTTATAGGGGTGTGGGAATATCTGCAAAAAGACTTACTTAAAAGAAATCAAATATAATAAACATTAATCTATCAAACCACTATTAAACTAGAGGATTCGCACATAAGGAGATGTGGTGAAGAGTGGAGGAATTTGGAGGGGCCAAGATAAGAGGAGAGATGGGATAGGCACTTGTGGTGAATTAGATAATGTTACTTTGAGGTCATAGATAGATCTTACTTATTATCAAGAAGAATTCAGATGATGTTTCAAGAAGGGTATTATCAAAATGCATTAAAGAATGTCATACCTGGAGCTTGATATGAGAACATTGTATTTATCTACAAAACATTTCTCAAAAACAAAACACTAAAAACGACTCTGTGTTAAATTCAACAACAATCTAATCATACGCTAAATTTACGTGGCCAAAGGCGGAATATCTTGAGTCTATTGATTTTAAAACTTATGCGTTGGGAGAGAATTTGTACGAAATGGGAACAATCATAATGATAGACATACAGGGGACATTCCATGTTAACATTGAGAAGTCGACATGAATGTGTGATAATTTAGGTAGACTCATTTGAAAAGAATGCTAAATAAACATAGAACACAATTATGAACATTTCAATAGCAATAGCAAGAACTTATCGAGTGTATGAGTAGTTGCAGGGCAACTTGTGCTCAAACAATTTTGAAGCACTTAATTTTGGTTGAAAGTTTCATCAAAAAACTGCTTTCAACTCAGTAACCATGTTCAACTAGAATGAGAAAAGTTGCTCGGGATAAGCTGCAATTTTGAGGGTGGTTAGTGTATGGCACTAGCGCCCAAATTATATATGAGCCCTACCTATTGCATCGTTCAAGTACCAAGTAGATGCGTGTTCTCTAATGTATATATTTTATTATTATTATTATTAAATTTATATATATATATATATATATATATATATATATATATATTAATGCAATTAATGGATTATTATGCATTGCATAATTGTTAAAAATATAACATGATTGACGTCAATTATCAAAAGCATAACAATAGGCGGTGGCAGGGGGTTGTGAAACGAGAGAGAGAGAGAGAGAGAGAGAGAGAGAGAGAGAGAGAGAGAGAGAGAGAGAGAGAGAGAGAGAGAGAGAGAGAGAGAGAGAGAGAGAGAAATGAATCAAAATGTTATACTAATCGTCTTTAAAATGCAAAAGTTACCTACGAAAACAAAGTGAGACAATCCTTGTGGATCTAATACAATGTCTAGGTACAAAAATAGACTAAAATTGTCATCTCGTCATCGTCAAGTCCCGTGGATGCCCAGCATTGGGCGTCGTTTCGCAAAAATTATTGCATTAGTCATGGAAGAGCTTCATCAATGTCCACCGTTGTAAGTAGTCATATTGGGAGGGGAAAGAGAGAGAGAAAAAATAAATGCTATATTACTCATCTTTCAAAGGCCTACAGGACCAAACCGAGACAATTTTTATGGTTCTAACACAATGTTTGGGTACCAAAGGAAAATGAAGTAACATGAAAGACTTGAAAATAAAAATAAAAAAATCATTGCCAACATCATCAATGCCCGTGGATGCTCGACAGTGGCCGTTGTCTGCAAAATTATTGCAGTCGTCCCTGAAGTTACATTGTCAAACAAATTGCTAAGACCATAAAAAAGGAATTATTCAAGCATCGCTTAAGAGTGATAAGAAACCTCAAAGAGAAGCAGGTTTTGTTTTTTTCGAGTAATTATTTCTACTTGCAGTTTGGCAATCAAAGTACATAGCGAGCCATACTACTCCAAAAGCTAGACTCGTCTTCATGGGCATATTAGAATGCGTAGCAAGAAAGAGAAGCTGGGATCATGCATACAAACCGCCACTCCCTTGCACTATTCCAAAACACCCACTGGAAAAGAGGCTGACATTTCGATTGGTTAGTTCATTACTTGTGGTTATCGACTAGAAGTCCAGACCTTTTGCATGTTGGATGTCAAACATCGTGTAACTTAAGCTGAGTTCAGACCTAGCGGCGGCAGAAAAACCCATTGCCATTATGCAGCCATTGCATGTTGTTATTGGTCTGAATATAAGGTACCCTCTCTGGACTCAAGTCAAACACAAGCAACACACCTCCCTTTTGCAAGGAGGAGTTGGGCACTTCCTTTTAGCATGAGAAACAGGTAGGAAACTTTAGCACAGGTCAACGTAGAGACCCTACGCTCCGCATAACATTCCATTCATTGTAGAAATCTGTGTGTACATCCTAAACCTCCACGGTGTCTACATTCCCATCAAGCTTCATGTATGCCATTACCCATGGCCCGTCTCCTCAAGCTCCTTGCACCCTCTCTCTACAAGTCACAACTCACACCAGGAGAGGAAGGTGAGGTTGAGCTTTTTACACCTGTCCAGGGTGTTTTCTTTCTTGTAATCCACAGCCGTGGGGGGTGGCATAGGCTAAGCTCATGGATGGAGTTGCGGTGGCCAACAGGTCCAAAGAATCTGCACATTCTGTGGTGCACCCATCTCCAAAGCTTGGAGTGGAGGCACGGAATCCTTCCGTAGGGGAAGGTGAGGTTCAGCAGAGCTAGACTAGTGGAGGGAGGTGATGTTGAGTAGCGAGGAGGTAGTTGTGGGATACGGTGAGGAAGATGAGCAGGGCAAAGAAATGTAAGCCAAATCTGAGAGAAATCCTATACTAAGTAGTGCAGAGTCATGAGTCTGATGGTTGCTGTTAGCTAGCATGAGTGAGAGATCATAGAGCTCTGAATTGCACATAAGTGATGAGGGCTCTTGGTGAGCAGCTCCTGCATGTAACAGATGAGATTTATTGTTGCACATAAGTGGGGAGAGAGAGAGAGAGAGAGAGATTTACTACCACTGTTCGCAGAGAAGGCATCACTTGCATGTGGTCATGTAAAAAAATTTGGCCCCCATGCTGGGGCGATCCCGTAGAGTCCATCCACGGTCGATTTTGTGATGGTCGCACTTCGATCCTCTCCCCTTCCAAGCGGTGGTTCCTGCCAATCCTCTCAACTCCTTCTTCTTCTCCTAATTGGATTCCCTTTTCTTTGCTTCCTCAATATTCTACAGCCACATGCAAGGAGTCTTTGATGTGCCTCTCTGAGTATTCTTGAGATTTCCCTTACAATGTCAAGGGTTCTCCTCTTCTATATCCTCCTATCAAATCTCTAGTTGATCTTATACATCTATCACCATTGCATACCAAACTTTTCATGTGCTAATGACTAGCGTGATGATTCATGCGGATGATATTGTGAATGAAATCTAGTGCTAACTAATGTATTAATCTTAACATAACTAGTCTGTGCGTTAATCCTATGTAGACTTTGCTCATAGTATAAAGTTGTCATTTCTACTATCTTATTTATATATCTTTCACTAATTACAAATTAATGAAGGATTATCGCCAAATTTACATGAAAAAGATAATATAAAACGAGGACATAGAATTATAAATTTTGAAAACCAGAAGAAAACAAGAGCACTCAGCTCTGATACCACTGCTACAAACAAGAGCACGGAGAGCCTTGCAAAATGCTCAAAAAATAGCACACATCAAGCTATAAACAAAAAAATCTACATACCTGAAGACTCGCACAAATCCATAATCAAGCTCAACACGAACAGAGAGAGACATAGAGCGGAAGAGAGCGAAAGAGCACGTGCATATGCACCACCTAGAGCGCAAGAGTGACCATTTCCCTCTTGCACATATTTGATTTATAGATTTCTTGAATGGTCAATGTGGGTACAAATTGGCCGACCGGTCATAAATAGCCAAACTCATAAAAGAGTACTTGAGTAATAAATTATACATAAATAATATTCTTTCGATATCCTTTCGCATAACCCTTAGCCTTTTCCACATGTCACCTGCACTAAATAATAAAATATCAATTCCATTACAATCATCATCCAATACTCCTCTATCTGCAGTTATTTTTCCCACACATCCATAGCGACATATCACCTCTTCAAGAAGAAATTTACATACGTCTTGTGTATTCTTTGTCCTTAATGCACGCCCTTCAACTTGATTAGACAAACCTTATCTTGGAAGCACCAAATACCTCATTTTCCAAATTCCCAAAGGCATTGTGACCAAGTCCATAACCCATTGGTAATGTATGGCCATTCGATAAGTAGGATGTAGTCCATCACAATGCTGTACACTTGAATACATTTGGCATGTCACACAAGACTCCACAAACTTAGTCACATCCTTTCCACCAATACCTTTCTTTTACTTTGGCAAATGTTGCACATAAACTTTCATGGAACTCCTTGATGATTTGTTGTTGAGTAACCTTATCGCATACTACCCGCAATGGTATTCCATCTCTTTGTTTAGGATGATTTTTTCAGTAGCCATCCTTCAAGAAGTATATGTATGCTTTTCTTCTTCTCCTCTTGAATTCTTGCTTAGTCCAATCATCCCCTTTCTGCAAGGTACTTAAGTATTGACCTATCAAGAGCCATTCACCTGCATATAGCTCTTCTGAAAAGGATTCAAGTGAAGATATAAAACATGCATGATCAATAGTGTAAAACTTTGTGCCTACATCATCTCCCTCAATAATTGTGTCATGTTCATCTTCATACATTTCCCTAGATAACATATCTGCCATTCAATTGTTCTTCCCTGCATTCAAGGACTTAATGTAGGCTATTCATTGTAGCATTGCAATATCAAGAGTCAAACAATTTGTAAACATTCCAAGAAAAGGCAAACAATCAGTTTCCAAAACCATTGATGCCCCTATCAAGTACTCCTTGTCACATCCCAATGATGTGACCACTCCCCATAATTCCCTATTTACTTGCGCATAATCTCATTGGCGAGAACTTAGAATCTTGGCTCCAAATCTTGCCACATACATCTTTCCTTCATCATCATCTTGCCCTACTGCACATCCTATCCTTGTAGGACTTGTGTCCACAGTCACAATGATAGGTCTTTTGCATGCATAGTCTACCTTTCTCAAGGTTGGTGATGAAAGAAGTATCTTCTTTAGCTTCCTCATGGCTTTTGTGTGCTCTTCTTCCCATTAAAACTTATGATTCTTTCTCAACAAGCTATAAAGAGGATCTGCTATATGTGCATAATGTGGTATCCAAATAAGATAGAAGACACAAGCACTAAGAAATCTTCCAACTTCAGTGAAATTTATGCATGTTCCTTTCATGTTTTTGATCGCATCCATCTTTTTTGGACAAGGCTTTCTACCATAAGGACCACACATATGCCCCACAATTAGGACTCCATTAACTCCAAATACAATTTTTTGTCCTGATAGGGTAAGACTAACTTTTTTCAACCTTGAAAAAATCTTATCATAGTCTTGGATATTGTGTGTAGCAAACTTATGGCACCCCCTTGAATCCATAGCTTCATCTTTGTCTTTGTCTTCACATCCTTTGATAGGCACATCATCAAGAAATGGCATTGTGACTTGAGGTATGAAGTCACATAGAACCTTGTTCGTCCCATTCATCATATGTGCAGCTGAATTTGTTGTTCCTTGAGGTAAGGTACACCATCCCCAAAAGTGTTTCCATAGTTGTCATATCTCTACTCTCAACATCTAGTTGAAATTGATCGTACCCTAAATAGAGATTCCCCATTGAGTAAATTGACCTTCCTGCAAACATCTTTGTAAATTCATCACTATTGGTCTTGTACCCACATTCCTAATGGTAACCTTGTTTACAGGTTGCATATCTTGTATGAACTGCAAAGCTCCATTCTTCTTAGGAACAATGAACCACCTGTTCAAATATGGCGCACAAGAAGACTCCAAAATACCCATCCTATTCTTTTCATTGAGTAGTTCTATTAACTTTGGCTTTTGTTAAAAGCTCCACACAACCAACTTTTAAATCTTTTAGGGACTCCATTTTTGTGAACTTGTGTCCACTTCTTTTTGGATCCTTGAAATTTGACTGCAAAGAAGCTTTCTGTAGCTTTTGCTTGCAATCTGATGGTAAAGATAAGGCTATTGGTCTCACTTTCTTTGCCACCATTTTGTACTTGGTCTCATTTTCTTTGCCACCATATGTACTTGGTCTCCACATGCACTTTTGGTCTTTTATTAGCATTAAAATCTTTTGATCTTCAAAAGCCTCAATCACATCATACATTTCCATGGAGCATACTTCCACAACTTGGGTTCCATCTTGCATACTATCCATTATAGCCTCAAGCTCAATCATATTATCTACATAAGAAACTTGTTCAAAGAAACCTAAAATACATTCACTATCCTTTATGCAACCATTTTCCTTCATGTATTTTATATACATAATGTCGTGCTCTTCTTTTCATATTCTCAAGCTTCATAAAACATATTGACCCTTGTTAATCCCTAGAAACCTGTAGGAAAATCTTCTTCTCGCTTTAGGTTAGGCAAGAATCTTTTTCTTCTTGCATCATTGCAATCCTGCTTTACAATGGTACATGGCCAAAACCCCTTCTCTCCATGTACTTTTTGAACTCTTTGTTTACTCACGAAGACTATCGCGGTTCCTTGAACAGACTTTAATGCTTTCTTTGGAATTAGCTATATCTTTGCCCCATAGGTAGTAGCCTCCACTGCAGAAATAGAATGATTGGTCCCCATATTCTCCACTAACTTTTTCATACTCCGTTTTCCAAAGTTAGTTCCTAATGGCATATCTATCTCCCACAAATGGATCTTGCCATCCTTAAAAAACACAAGATCTCTTTTCATGGCATCACTGAAGCTATCATAATCCCTTCTGCGATGGTATGTGCTATCACACCATATGCATTTGTGCACAAATCCTTCTTTGCTTTGGGATTCCTATCCATCAGGTTGCCCTTTCTCTTCAAACCTCGTCAGCTTTAACTTCATTTCTTGCATGCCCTTAGCAAGCTCATCAAGAATAGAGTTATCACCTTTTGGCTCACAGTAACAAGCTTTGCTAGAATCTCAGGCATGCTAGGAGCTAAAGTGGTACCGTTCACCATCATTTTGTCTCTACGGAGGAGGCCTCTTAGCAAGCAATAAAACCACATCCTCAACCTTATCCACTCAACCTTTAGACGATGTTCACTATTCTTGTCTTCAAGTAGTAGTTCTAACCTTCCTTGGCGTTCAGGACCTGCAGCTTGAAGGAACAGTTTAGTCTTTTCGCTATCCAAAGTAGCTTTCCCTAATCTTTAAAGTCCTCCATGAAGTATTCCTCCTTTAGGGATAATTTGGATTGCTCCCAATCTCCTCCATGCTCCTCCCTAATTCCCCTTACATTGTCTCTAATCTCGGGGACCACAACAAGCTCAAAACTACGAATCATTTGTGTGGGCCATATACATGTGGTAGTGATGTGTGTGAACATACTTAGGACCATCGAGGCATTTTTTCCCTCTCTAGGAGGTTTTTTCCCCCGTGCATAGTATATATGCCCATCACTCTAGGGCTAACTAATCTTTCCATTACACACTAAGCAATACACTCTTTGTTGTCTGCCTTGATCTTCCTTCGTCTTCTCCAAGCTGTATGTGTTTTCCTACAACCCTAAATCCAATAATTGGTATCAGAGCAGGTTGCATCCTCCCGGGCTTACTCGCTCGCCAACAACTGCAGCACACACCTGCTCACTTTCTTTGATTTTAGTGAGCTTTGGCAAGCCTTTGCAGGTTGACAAAAAGTTTAGGCGAGCTTACAGAGATTAGTCTGCTCAGACTTTTGATTTGGGCTCATTTTGACCTCCATTTCCACTACAAGCAGTACTGCGCAGGCTCTTTTGTCATTTTGTGCAGAATTTTTGTCATTGTCATTTTCTTCATAATAGGTCCCTTGCAGTCTTCTACGGTTTGTGCTATATAGCACGTGTTGTTTCCACTTTGTTTCTCCTCTTTTTGGGCAGTTTTCACATTAGGTGCAGCATTTACCATGGCTGACAACAACACAAATGTGTTCAAGATGTTTGTTGTTGAGGATAGATTAGATGGGGACAATTATGCTATGTGGACTTATATGATGCACAATGTTCTTGTGTCAAAGGGCGTCTAGAATATTGTGCAGGACATTGATGTACGTCCTGGTTCTGAGGATGTAGGCCATGTTGAGGATGTTGCGGGTCTTGCTGCAAGGATTGTTGCTGCTAGAGTTGTTTTGCCTATAGTTGAGCAAGCTTGTTGGGATGTAAAAGATGCACATGCTCATGCATTGATTGTGTTTTCTGTGAAGCACACTATTACTCCCCACATTCGTCAGTAAAATCTGCAAAACGGGATTGGAATATTC
Source organism: Adiantum capillus-veneris (assembly GCF_014529385.1). Lineage (NCBI taxonomy): Eukaryota > Viridiplantae > Streptophyta > Polypodiopsida > Polypodiales > Pteridaceae > Adiantum > Adiantum capillus-veneris. The sequence goes on from NC_140960.1 coordinate 44,238,568, forward strand.
TGGTTGGTCTTTATGCAAGTCGCAATGAGGCTAAAATTGCATTGCTGCATAAAGAGCTGGAATCCAAGATTATGCATGAGGAAGATGATATGGACACTTTCCTTTCTGGTGTCAAGGATACCAATGAGAAATTTATTTCTACAAGCCGTCATTTCAGACATTTCCCATGTGCAAACTGTTCTTGATGCCTTGCCAGATTCTTACCAGAATTTTTCTAGTACTTGGAGACTTATGACCCAAGGAAATCCTGAAGTTGTCAAGTTTGATGCATTATGCACATTGCTGTTGCAAGAGTTTCTTTCTAGAAAAAGAAGGACTAGATAGTGTGAAATTGAATAAACCTTTATTGTTACTCAAAGAAAAGGTGGTAGCAATAATGCAGCCACTTCTCATGGTTCTTCTGTGAGTGGAAAATCACATGTTCCTAATGCTTCTGCTGGCAGCAATTCCTCTAGAAATTTTGGTGATAAGGGCAAAAAGAAAATGTGTTGCCACTATTGTAAACCTAATGATAATTTGATCAAGCAGTGTCCTAAGTTAAAGGCCAAAGTGTTACCATATACATGTGGTAGTGATGTGTGTGAACACACTAGGACCGCCGGGGCATTTTTTCCCTCTTTAGGAGGTTTTTTTCCCCCATGCATTGTATATATGCCCATCACTCTAGGGATATCTATCTTTCCATTTCACACTAAGAAATACACTCTCAATTGTGTGCCTTGAGCTTCATTTGTCTTCTCCAAGCTATGTATCTTTCTCTGCAACCCTAGTTCCAACAATTGGTGTCAGAGTAGATTGCGTCCTCCCGGTCTTAGTCGCCAGCAGCTCCAGCACACATCTGCTCATTTCTTCAATTTTAGTGAGCTTTGGCAAGCGTTCGCAAGTCGACAAAAATTTTGGGTAAGTTTGTAAGCTCTGCTCAGATTTTTGATTCAGGCTCATTTCGGCCTTTGTTTCCACTACAGGCAGGTCTGTACAGGTAATTTTGTCATTTTGTGCAGAATTTTTGTAAGTGCCGCTTTTTGCATAATAGGTGCCTTATAGTCTTCTACGGTTTGTGCTATATATCATGTGTTATTTCCGCTTCATTTCTCCTCTTTACGGGCAATTTTCACATCAGGTGCAGCATTTACCATGGCTGACAACAATACAGATGTGTTCAAGATGTTTGTTGCTGAGGACAGATTGGATGGTGACAATTACCCTATGTGGGCTTACATGATGCAACATGTTCTTGTGTCAAAGGGCATCTGGAATATTGTACAGGGCATTGATGTACGTCTTGGTTCAGAGGATGCACGCAATGTTGGGGATTTTGCAGGTCTTGCTGCAAGAATTGCTTCTATTAGAGTTGTTTTGCCTATGGCATAACAATCTTGTTTGGATGTAAAGGATGCGCATGCTCATGCATTGATTGCATTGTCTGTGAAGTGTATCATTTTTCCTCACATTCATTCAGCAAAATTTCCAAAACAGGCTTCGGATATTTTGGATGGTCTTTATGTAAGTCGCAATGAGGCTAAAATTGCTTTGCTGCGTAAAGAGCTGGAGTCAAAGATTATGCATGAGGAAGATGATATGGACACTTTCCTTGCTGGTGTCAAGGATATTAATGAGAAACTTATTTCTACAGGTGAAGTCATTTCAATCAGTTCCCTTGTGCAGATTATTCTTCATGCCTTACCAGATTCTTACCAGACTTTTGCTAGTACTTGGAGACTTATGACCCAAGGAAATTCTGAAGTTGTCAAGTTTGATGCATTATTCACATTACTATTGCAAGAGTCACTTTCCAAAAAAAACTGGACTAGACAGCGTGCAGTTGAACAAGCTTTTATTGCTTCTCAAAGAAAGGGTGGTAACAGCAATGCAACCACTTCTTATGATTCTGCTGCGAGTGGCAAAACTTCTGTTCCCAATGCTTCTGTTGGCAGCACTTTGTCTGGCGATTCTAGTGACAAGGGCAAAAAGAAGATGAATTTCCATTATTGTAAAGCTAATGATCACTTGATCAAGCAGTGTCCTAAGTTGAGGGCCAAAGAGACTAAGAAGGCCAAAGAGACTAAGAAGGCCAAAGAGTCTAAGAAGAAAGAGGATGGTTCCACTGCAAATGCTGGTTCCACTACAAATGCAGCCATTGTTGAGTCTTCTATCAAAGGAGACTGGGATGTTGATGTTGATGCAGAATGGGCTTTTAGTGCAGAGTGCACTTACAATCTTGTTGTCCATGATGCATGCATGTCAGTTGCTGCATATTTACATGTGGGTATTTTGACAGTGGTGCTACAAAGCACATTACTTCACATCATGAATTGTTCACCTCTCTAGAGTCTATCCCTCATGGGAATTCATTCACTTGTGCCAACAATGCCTCTTATCCGGTTCAGGGAGTTGGAAAGATTGTGCTTACTGCTACAAATGGCAGTTCCTTCACACTTGTTGATGCACTTTATGCACCTGGGATGAAGAAGTATCTTTTGTCTATATCCACACTTGCTAGACTTGGACCTGTAGTCAAATTTGTGGATGACAGATGTACAATTCATGATCTCAATTTTAATGTGATGAAATTGTTGCATCTGGGATTTTGTGCCGTGGGCTATATAAGCTCACTTTGTATGACAAATGTGGACAAAATTTTGCAAATGCAGTTGCAGATTCAAGGGTTATTTCAGAAGAAAAACTTTGGCATGCACGTTTTGATCATTTGAATTTTGCCAGTTTCTTGTGTTTGCAAAAATCTGATATGGTTGCTTCTTTGCCGCATCTTGAAGCACGTGCCAAACATGTTTGTGAAGGCTATATTTTGGGTAACATGCAGCGTTCTAAGTTTCCAAAGGATGGTTCAGTTAGGGCCACATGCAGGTTGTAGCTTGTGCATAGTGATGTTTGTGGGCCCATTCAAACTCCGTCCTTGGGCAATTACCCGTACTTCATGACTTTCATTGATGATTACTCCAGGCATGCATGGGTATTTCCGCTTAAAGCGAAGTCTGAAGTTTTTATGTGCTTCACACAATTTCTGGCTATGGCTGAAAATGTCTCGAAATGTACTATGGGCACCCTCCATTCCGATCGAGGGGGGGAGTATATGTCTCATGAATTTAATGCATTTTTGGCTAGTTGTGGGATAAAACACTAATGTACAGTGCCTTGTACGCCTCAGCAAAATGGTGTTGCCGATAGGAAAAACATGTCACTTACAAAAATGGCACGATGTATGGTCAAAAGTTAAGCTTTGCCGCATTCTTTTTGGCTTGAGGCCATCATGTGTGCCACTTATGTACTTAACAGGTGTCCTACAAAAGCTTTGCAGTCTATTACTCCATATGAAGCATGGCATGATAGAAAGCCTTCTATTGAACATGGGTGTTTTTGGCTGTTTGGCATATGTTTTGGTGCCACAAACACAGCGCAAAAAATTGGATGATAAGACTGTCATATGATTTTTTTTGGTTATAGTGCCAAAAGCAAAGGTTACAGGTTGTATCATCCGCAAACAAAGCGTATTCTAGTTTCACAGGATGTAGTGTTTGTGGAAGCTTCTGTTCAGCCCTTGCTGTCATGTACTAGAGACAATAATGTAAGCTCACATGACATTTATGACACTTGTTTGCCTCTTTTCAGTGGTGGAAGTTCGAATGTAAATTCCAATGAGGCAAATGTACAGCCTATGGGGGTTTCAAAAAATGCTACAGATCAGCCTATTATTGATGCAGATATACATGATGTACTTGATGAGGAAAGGGCCGAAAATGAGCAGGCTAGAGGTATGCCAAAATGGCTGGTGCATACATTGCATGACAATAAATTGGATGCAACCATGCATCTTATGCATCATATTATTATGCTTTGGCTGTGTCTAGCTTACATGGTGTTGAGGAACCTATGTCTTTTGATGAAGTACAGAATTCAAAAAATTGGATGGCTGCCATGCAATCAAAATATGATGCACTTATAGAAAATGACACATGGACTTTATGTGATTTTCCTCTCAGAAAAACGGCCATTGGTACAAAGTGGGTTTACAAGTTGAAACAAGCCGGATCGTGAGATCGATCGTCATAAGACTTGACTTGTTGCAAAGAGTTATGCACAGAAAAAAGGCATAGATTATGAAGAGACTTTTTCTCCCACTTGCCGTATGACTATTGTGCATTTTCTATGTGCATTGGTAGCTCATTTTGGTTGGGATGTACATCAATCAGACATTGTTACTGTTTTCTAGAATGGTGACATATTTGAGGAAGTTTATGTAACGCAGCCTCGTGGTTTTGTCAAGGAAGGACAAGAGGACAAAGTGTGCAGATATAAGAAGGCTTTGTATGGGTTGAAGCAATCTCCGTGTGCTTGGTATGAGAAAGTTGACACTCATTTGGTCAAACAAGGCTTTCGTAACAATCCAACAGAAAGCACATTGTATGTAAAGCGTGAGGGTGATGTACTTCTTATCGTGGTTCTTTATGTCGATGATTTGCTGATCACTGGACCAAATGAGAGACATATTGTTGAATTTAAGGCTGATTTGAATGCTACTTTCAAGATGAAAGATTTGGGGTTGTTGCATCATTAGTTGGGCATACAGTTTAAGCAGTGTGATGGTGGTATTTGCCTTGTGGCAGAAAAGTTACATAGAGACATTGCTATGTAAGTTTGGACTTGACAATTGCAAACCTATTGCCACTCCCATGGAGACTGGTTTGAAATTGAGTCTTCATGATGCTGATGATCCTGCAGATGTCACTCTTTACCATACTACTTTGGATGCCTCATTTATGTATGCAACACAAGGTCGGATATTTAGTTTGCAGTCTCACAGGTCAGTAGATTTATGCATAGCCTAGGGTCTAAGCATTGGCAGGCTGTCAAGAGGATTTTTTGTTACCTTAGTGGCACTTTACATCTTGGCTTGTTTTATCCCAAGGGGAAATCATTGTCGCCAGACTTACATGCTTTTTCGGACTCAGATTGGACTGGTTGTTTTGACACGCGAGTGTCCACAAGTGGTTTTTGTTTCATGCTTGGCAGTTCATGTATATCATGGTTGAGCAAGAAGCAACCTACTATGTCCAGTTTGAGTTGTGAGACTGAGTACAGGGCAGTCTTCACAGCTACGGTTGAGTGTGTATGGCTTAGACGCCTTATGGTGGCTGATATGGGTGTTGGACAGGACACTGCCAACACTATCTACACTGACATTCAGAGCGCATTCGCGGTTGCGAGGAACCCAGTTTTTCATGCTTGCACAAAGCACATTGAGGTGAATTACCACTATGTCAAGGAGAGGCTCTCAACAGGAGAGATCAGCTTGTCTTATGTGCCAACACAGGACAACCTTGTAGATCTTTTCACAAAGGAATTGTCTCGTGAGAAGCTTGAAGCTTTCCACAAAGCTTTGGGCTTACTCCCCTTTGTGGACTGATCATGTCCTCAAGGCATGGCACTTCCCTTTATTCATGTGCCGGCTCTTGTTCACCGCATCACTCCACGGGGGATTTGTTACCATATATATGTGGTAGTGGTGTGTGTGAACATCCTAGGACCGCCGGGGCATTTTTTCCCTTATCACCAAATTGTGTCATTTTATGATAAAATTGTTGCAATTGTTTATTCAAAGGCTATTTCAGATGCAAAACTTTGGCATGCACGTTCTGGTCATCTGAATTTTTCCAGTTTGCTGTGTTTGCAAAAATCTAATATGGATACTTCTTTGCTGCCTCTTGAAGCACCTGTCAAACATGTCTGTGAAGGCTGTATTTTGGGTAAGATTCAATGTTCTGAGTTTCCAAAGGATGGTTCGATTAGGGCCACATGCATGTTGCAATTTATGCATCAGTGATGTTTGTGGACCCATGCAAACTCCGTCCTTGGGCAATTACCGTTACTTTGTGACTTTTATTGATGATTACTCCAAGCATGCATGGGTATATCGGCTTAGAGCGAAGTCCAAAGTATTTATGTGCTTCGAACAATTTCTGGCTATGGTTAAAGGTTGGGGTCCCATCGTTGCAATAGCTCCAATGACCAGCAAAATTATCAATCCGGAGGGATGAGCTACCCGGCTAGGGCATGGAATCAGTCACACGGTTAGTGAGCTAATCATGGAAACACAAATGGTTAGCTCTATGAGGTGAGCTTCTTGGCCTATAGAGGAGCTAAGCTGCAATGAAGGGCAATCTCCATATCCACTTCTCTTCACCTCTAATCAACTCAAACACACACACACACACTACGATTGCAAGACGCACACAACACTAATACTATCATGCAACACACTAATCACAAGCACACACACATAGATCTATCGAGCACCACACTCCAATCAAACCTACATGCACACACAAGCAAAAGAGGGCAATCACACAAGATTAGAGAGGGAGTAACCACTAATTAGTTAAGATCTAGTTAATCTAAGCATCATAGGCAATCATAAGAAGTAAGAGAGAGGCATAGTGAGAGAGAATGAATCATTGATTAGTGTTAATCAAGTCTCATGAGCAAGGAGAAGCTCAAGGACATACACCTCAAGAGCTCTCACCAAAGAGTGCTCCCAACAAATGACTTGAGAACCCTAATTTCTTTTACACATTGCCTTATATACTTAGGGTAAAAATATGCAATGTTCGGGTGCCCAAGGCCTTTAGGGCTCACTACTTACTAAATCTGCAACCTAGGTACACTAAGTGACCTATTATTTACAGCTTGGAACTCCCATTGAGCCCGTAACACATTAGAAATATTACAATGGCTTGAAATAAATTGGGAATTTACAATACGTAACTATTTTGGAAAAACGTGGAAAATGTGTAATTCCAATCTTTACTGCTTCTTTGTATTCATTCTCGATGTGCATCCGTACGTCTTCAGTCTTTAGCAGCTTCTGTTGACGTTGACTCTGGTTAACCTTCCCCCCTTCCGATTTTAGTGCCCGTCCTCGGGCACTGTTGAAAGGTGTCCGTGGAGGCAAGGGAAGGTTTTGATTGGTTGTTGATGGGCTGATTGTCTTCATTTGTCGTTGGATTTGTTTATGAGGTTCAATTTTTTGCAGTATTTTCATTGGTACGAATATGTTTGATGGGAGAGATGATGTTGCATTTTTCCGTTGTAATAGCATAATAATGAGGTTTAAGTTTATTTATGAAAAGTATGTACAAGAGACGTAGAACGATGAGGTTCTAAAAAATGGTCTAATACTTGGATGACTAAAGGAAAAAAAACCCAATGGGAAAAAAGTTCCTTTGGGATACGCGCATTATTAGAGTACTTATTAGCATGAGAAATATTAATAAAGTACTCAAGGGATTATTTGCTGATAGATATGAAATTTAAAAGGCAGCAAATATGAGAGGGTAGCATGATGGAACATTGGTTTGCCTGTTGTAGTCCATACAAGGTGCATAGGTGGAAGCAAAAAAGAGTGTCTAATGCATATGTCCAATGATGGAACATCCTATATATGCATACACAAAAATGCATGGAAAAAAATATGTTGTGCAAGAAAGATTTTGAGGGGTTCTTCAGAAAGATTGTGTAGTTATAAAATCATATGACATGGCTTTGCAAGTTGGCACCCCATTAAGAATGGTTTTTGTTGACGAGGATATATGCTCTCATCTTATTGTGCACTGTGCGTGAGTGTTGGACTCTACGACACTCCACCAATTGTAAGTTAATGGACTTTGACTCTTATGCTCATCTCATCCTGCATGAGCAACAGGACTTAGATATGCTCAACTCTTCCAGCTTGAGCATAAGCCTAATAACTACGACTCTTAGCACAGAGTTTATTATGACTTGAAGCTTTGGGACTAATGCCTTGCTCATTTTATGGCTCAACAACCCGAATCTAACTATGTCAAAGAGTGTTTTTTGCACCATGGTACCTTGACTTTTTACATTCTTGCAAACATTTCTTGAGATAAAAGTAAGCTAGAATCCTCAAAAAGAGTATTAGTGAAGGACCAAGTTGGCGTTGAAGGTTTCTTTTGCGATATCTGTTTTATCATCTTTAAATCTGCATTCACGTTGGTTGGGTTGTCCTTCTTTGACTATGAAGACTCCATTGTCCGTTTGGTTTTCCAAATAGGCCTGTTAATAGCAGTCTTTGATGATGTTGTAGGCCTCTGTTCACTGTCGGAATTTGGCTTTTGACTCGGAGCATTGGAAGACATTGGAAGACTTAGTAATCCAAATCTCTTAATGACCTTTGTATCTCCTTTGTTGACTTTGTTGAGCTCTAAGTCTTGTTGACCTCTTGAGATCTTCATGCAGGTCTGGTGTAGTTGAAGTTGGCTTGCGACTGGCTGGTAGCCAAATCTTTGTATACACTGTATAGAATCCTTGTCTAAGAGGAACACTCTTTGAGATCCATCTTTGTTTTGTATCCTCTTGTGAGTTGTGGTAGACTTCAGCATCTTTCAATTGTGTTTTGTTGTATACTTGCTTCTTAGGTATCTTAGGATATTGTGGAGGTTGATACCTTGTGGGCCTTCTTTGTTGGGAGGGACTTGAAGTTACTTCATATGCTTTAACCTGCGGTTTTGGTACCCATATCTGTCTATTACCTCCATAGTAATCTTGTTCTTTTAAGCTCCATTGTGATGCTATCCATCTCATGTGTTTGTCTTTCTGTGTTGATTTTCCATCTTTAATCCAAACCGGATCATTGACTTTGATTAAACTGCTCAGAAAAAACACTTGCTTGACTTTCCTTTGTTTTGTTGAGTACTTTGGCTGAGTATATCTTTGCTTTTCTGGGTGTCTCCTGAGAGGTTTTCATTGGATCAGCATTGTCTTGAAGTTTTGAAAGCCTGACTTACTTGAAGAAGCAGGTCCATGAGGGTTCTTTGATGTAGAGGCATATGATGTCACACCGTTTTTGCTAGTCGATGGAAGTTTTCAACTTTAGCTTTACCTTTGTCTGCAAGATTTGTCTTCGATTCTTGTGACTTTTGCAACTTTGAATCTAGCATTAACGGTACCTGTAAAACTGTTTCTTGATATCTCTTGGAAAAGAGAGTATTAGCATTTTGTCTTCTTTGTAGGCCTTGTGTTGGTCTAACCATTGATGTCCAAGGATTACGTATTTATTTTGAAGGCTTCACCTGAAACTTCACCTGCTCTTCATGATCTTCATGACCTTGTTTTCCAATCTGACTTTCATCAGCTAATTTTGCTAGCAATGAGTGATTGAGCTTTGGACTTCCTGTTGCTTCCTGGTTGTCTGCAACCCCGCCCTTCTTTACTTCTAGCTTTGATGGAATTCTCTGGTGAATAGCTATCATGGTTGCTCTTTGCTCTGTTTGATCTGCACTTGTTATTGCGTGATTTTCTTTAAGCTCTTCTGAAGTCATGTTCGATGGAGATGTTCATCTTCAATAAGATCTGCTTTGATATAAGTCTCCATTTTAATTGGGTTTGAGGACTTTGTGCTGTCATCCGTGGGTGACCAGTCTTGATCTCCATTCTTCGTTGTCTGTGAAGAATCCGTCATGTTTACATTTTGTATCTTTGACATCTTCTGGGCCATTGGCATTCCCATTATGATGACTTTTCTATCATCTATTTTGGTAGCTTCAGGCTTTGCATCATCTTCTGATAGTCTTTGACTTCAGTTGGGCCATCCATAGGGGTTTGTACAAGATCATGATTTTGTTGATATTCGTCACCATGTGCATCTTGATATGTATATGTGAGTTTCATCACATGTAACTGTTTGAACATTATGGGCTTTGTTGGCTTTTGACTCTGACTTATGGAGATCAGCTAAAACTTTTGTCCTTGATGATCTTCATAGAAGAATTTTTCTGTAGATTTCAATGGAACCTGGGTCAATTGGAAACTTCCAACAACCATATGATCTTTCAAAGGTTTCTGCTTTGAAGGGACTCTAATTGGTGTAGCATTTCTTGGTATTAGAGCTGAGCTTGATGGATTTGCAGCTCCCCCCTTCCTAGGGTGATCACTATAAGCTGCTTAATTGTAAGAGTTCAAAATTGGTTGGTTCTGGTTTAGTCTCACCTTTTGGGACTGTGAAGGTACACTCTGGGTAGCACTGTTGGCATTTGGCATCTGTAAACCTTCTACATAGTTTCCTATGTATCTTCGTGAAACATGACAAATTATTCCCCAAGTCAAGTTGTAGATAGCATTATCTTTGCCCTGATATTGTCTATCCCATGGGTCCTATGATATGAGCTTATGTGGTTTCAGGACCCAAGGCATCATAGATGCCAAAATCTCGTCTATATCTACGACTATTTTGGTCAAAGTATATGCTCGTTTGGTCACAACATTGAAGCTTGATTTTCGGTGGAGGATTGTTTGTCTCTGAGCAGATTTTTTGGTTCACTCGGGTAATATCCTTTAGCTTTAGAGAGGATGGCTATAATAGATTCTTTCCTCTGAAATGAACCATCCTTTTTTATCTATCACTGGATGCACTTCTATGAGTTGGTATGTGGGCCGTTCGAACACTGGTTGATCTTTTTTGTATAGTTTCCATTTTTGGTCTACATAGTGTGCATATGAATGATGTGTACCATACAAAGCTAACATCATTTTGTTTAATGTGTCTTTTAGAATCGTGAATGATTGCACACTTGTGACAGTGGATGTAGAATCATTTGCAAATTTAACAGTCTTTTCAACATTTGGTGATATCTCGATACCTTTACTAAATTCATGCAAGAATTTATTGTTCAAAGGATCAATTTTAAGCTTTTCAGGTGCTTGTGCATCTTTATGCTGGTTTGAACTTGTAATGCTTTCACTGGTGCTTCTAATGGTAATGTAGAATCATCCGATTGCATTAAAAGTGACGAGTTAAATGCACTTATATCGAGATTCGCATATCCAATTTGATATGTACCTTGCTTGGCAATCGATGTATCCCTGTTGTTGTCAGGATTTCTTGGACAATCTTCAGAAAAGTGTCCATCTTTTTGTCCACAAACTGAGCAATACGCCATGACTGGTGATATTTCATTTGGTTCTGTCATGTCAAGCTCTAGCTGAGAAGTTTCTGCTTCTATGCTTGTCGAGTTGTCGGCATCTTCTTTCAGAACATTGAACATCAAGCTATAGTTTGCTCCATCTAAACCTTTGTATCGTCTTTGGCTTGGTTCTCCAGTTAGACTAGCTTATATTGGTTGATCTGTTGGATCTTCCATTTCTAGTTCTCGACTATAGATCTGACCATTGTAATCCATGTACAATGACCCTGATTCCATATGCACTAATTGGATGCTTTGCAAACTTGTGCAGGTTTCTAGATAACCACTTGGGTCAATTTTTTGCACTTCTATTTGTACTTCATCTTTAAGCTTGCAATACGTGGCTCCACTGAATTCTGTCAACATCTGGGAGTTCTCTGAAATCTGGCTTGACTCTGATCAATAGAATCTTGGCTCCTGTGTTGCTTTTACTGCTCATAAGATACCTATGGCCTTCTGAATTTGTGCACAAGACTTTGTCTCCATTGTAGCCATATAGTTGTAAAAATCTAGTTGGTTTTAGTTGCACTTGTGCTGCCACTTCTTTTGGCTTGTCCTGCTGTACTTGAACTCTCGGATTGATTTGAGTCCATGTTGGCTCAATCTGTAAAAACTGTCAATTGGCAGAATTTATGTTGCTCGTACTAGCCTAATCTGCAATCGCATGTGCATTGTGTCCCTATTCCTCCAACTGGAAGCTCAATTTGCAGCACAATTATTCGCACTAGTCGATTTCTAGCATACAAAATTCTTAAAATTTATTTAACTAACGCTCCACTGCTTGGAGTTGGTCTTTTTGCTCGTTTTTTTCCGGCTGATCTCTGCTTCGCTTTTCAGCAGTTTGCCCCGTGTGATTTTCAGCTTGCGATGTTGCTCGATTTGCGGTGTTTTCTCGGTGTGCGGAACACTTTTTGGCTTTTGATTTTTGCTTTTCGGACGCTTTTTGGCTCGTTCTGGCTTTTTTGTCTTTTTCTGGCTTTTTTTGGCTTTTCTGACACTTTCAGGTACTTTCGACACTTTCGACACTTTCTTCTTATTTTTCTAAATTTTTTGTGAAATTTGGAATTTTCTATATTTTTTGATAATTTTATGATTTATTTTCAAAAAAATGATTTTTTTAATAAATTTTCTATTTTTTTGTGATTTTTTTGGAAGATTTTATGATTTTAAGGTTTTTTTGGTATTTTTTCGTCGATTTTTGAATTATCTGTGGAGTTTTTTGAACTTTTTGTGATTTATTTGTCCGTTTTTTTAATTTTCTATTATTTTTGGTGAATTATTTGTGTACTTTTTATTTTTTTAGAGAGAGAGTGAGTGGATGGCAGTGTGGGCGAGAGGGTTCACACAGAGCGGGAAGAAGAAGACGCCTAAGGCACGGTACCAAAGTAGAACCCGGCCTTTTATCAAAAAAAAAAAAATTAATTTCCAATCGTATGCCAAAAATAGGCCGAAAATTAGCCAAAAACTCCAAAAATCGCGAGAAAATCTCAAAATTTGCCAAAAAAGTCCAAAAAATTCCCGGAAAATTTTAGGAATCTTAGAAAATCATCTTCATTCACAACAAAGCATTTTCGACACGCAAAAGCACACCGAAAATAGCAGATTTTACTGTGGGATTTACGACAAAATTGTCCACCCGACCCTCGAAAATAACAAAACGCTTAAAACTTGACTATAGAGGGCACAAATGCAAACAAAATGATGCCGTAAATACACACACACAAAATAGCTCGTAAAGATCGCAAAATCAATTTTTTGTGGAATTATCCAAAAATAAATGCAAAGATTAATGAAAAAATTGCCAAAAATTTACAAAAATTATCCAAAAATTATCCAAAAAATACCCAAAAAACTTCTACAAATTCTCCACGCATTGGGGAATAGTGCAGCCAAATAAAATTTCCAAAATCACACCAATTCAATTGCCAACAATTTTATCAATAAAATCAAAACTAGGCAATTAAACCGGAAAAATTACCGATAAAATTAGGTCAAAAATTTGGCGCAATTAGAGTGTGTAAATCCCTGTTTTGAGCACAAAAACACAGCATTTCATCATTACACACATCATTTATGCAATCAAAACATTGAATTAACCATGCAAATTACACACTTTTTAGGCACGCACACACACTAAAAAATTGGCAGTTTTTACCAATCTTTAGGTCCGCACACGAAAGGGTTAAAGTTGTCAAATTTGCAATGTGACTTCACAAATCATAAGCTGGGCATGAGCACAACACATATCAATCATCACAGTTGAAAAATCATAACGCACACATTGATTTCTAGGTGCTCAAACATGGCAAAATAGTGCACACATGCCTAAAATTAGCATACACACACTCAATTAGAATGCACACACTTGATTTTAGTGCACACACACTTGAAATTGACCATCCAAGCATGCATCAACCCAATTAGCAACCTACAATCACCAATTAGCAATTGAAACTTATCAAATCATACGCCACCAATTCTTAAAAATTTCGGCATTGCGGCGACGTGAAAACGAAAAATCACAAAATTTTCAATCCACATTGCATGAACATAGCATAGCATTACATTGCATCAACATTACATTGCATCATGGTGGGATTTCTACACAATTCTATACATCTCTAGATTCTAGGGAGGTTGAGAATACCACCTTAATTACTTTTTCGTTGAAGATCAATTGAATGTTAGAATGCTCCAATCCTTCATAGCACATTCATAAGTTAGCAAAAATTAGTCAAACTAGCAAGGGGTTAGTGAGAAATTAGAGTGTGTAAACACACGATTGACAAGATACGATCACACATTAGGGAATTATGAACACAATGCTTCATACACACACATCCATAATCCACAAAAACATAAACACACAAGTGAAATTAGTAGTGAAATTAGTAGTGAAATTAGTGAGGGAACGCATTCATTTATGCCACTATTACACTAGCGTAGTCCATCGTCCCCGGCAACGACGCCAAATGTTGGGTGTCCCATCATTGCAATAGCTCCAATGACCAACAAAATTATCAATCCGGAGGGATGAGCTACCCGGCTAGGGCATGGAAACACTCACACGGTTAGTGAGCTAATCGTAGCAACACAAATGGTTAACTCTACGAGGTGAGCTTCTCGGCCTATGACAATGAAGGGAAATCTCCATATCCACTCCTCTTCACCTCTAATCAACCCAAACACAACCCAAACATACACACTATAATTGCAAGATGCACACAACACTAATCCTATCATGAAACACACTAATCGCAAGCACGCACACATAGATCTATCAAGCACCACACTCCAATCAAACCTACATGCACACACAAGCAAAAGAGGGCAATCACACAAGATTAAAGAGGGATTAACCACTAATTAGTTAAGATCTAGTTAATCTAAGCATCATAGGAAATCATAAGAAGTAAGAGAGAGGCATAGTGAGCAGGGATTTTAATTACGCGATGACGCATTTTGTTAAATGTTAATTATTGTTGTTATTATCACTATTTTTTTCATGTTAATAACATATCTAATGTCATGACCTACGAAAACCGGTAGAAAACGTAGAACCGGCGGGACAACCAACAATCCCGGCGGGCCCGGCGGGACAAGCAAGAATCCTCCCGGGCACGTCGTGTACCCCCTCCATATTTGGCGGCTCTATATAACCCTTTTATAGACATCACATCACATCACCTCTTCCTCTAAATTTGGTCATCCTTTAAAATTTAGAAGAAAAACTAAAGGTAAAAAAATGAATAGTCTTTAAAAAAATTAAAACTTAATGTAACTCTGATCATGGATCATTAGTTCTTTTTTGGACTGAACTGATTCTTCAAAGGAGGTAGAAAGGTGAATCTTTGGGTCGGTATCTCTACATTTGGGATGGACTGATCTCATGTTTGGTTCACTGTTATATTTGCTATATTGATTAGAACTTCTATCATGGGTCATTAGTTCTTTTTTGGATTGAACTGATTCTTGAAAAGAGATAGAAAGGTGAATCTTTGGGTTGATATCTCTACTTTTGAGATGGACTGATCACATGTTTGATTCACCGCTGTATTTGCTTGCTATTCCGATTAGAGCTCCAATCATGGGTCATTAGTTCTTTTTTGGACTGGACTGATTCATGAAAGGAGGTAGAAAGGTGAATCTTTGGGTCGATAACTCTACTTTTGGGATGGACTGATCACATGTTTGATTCACCGCTATATTTCCTTGCTATTTCGATTAGAGCTCCAATCATGGGTCATTAGTTCTTTTTTGGACTGGACTGATTCATGAAAGGAGGTAGGAAGGTGAATCTTTGGGTCGATATCTCTACTTTTGGGATGGAGTGATCACATGTTTGATTCACCGCTATATTTGCTTGCTATTTCGATTAGAGCTCCAATCATGGGTCATTAGTTCTTTTTTGGACTGGACTGATTCATGAAAGGAGGTAGAAAGGTGAATCTTTGGGTTGATATCTCTACTTTTGGGATGGATTGATCACATGTTTGATTCACCGTTGTATTTGCTTGCTATTCCGATTAGAGCTCCAATCATGGGTCATTAGTTCTTTTTTGGACTGGACTGATTCATGAAAGGAGGTAGGAAGGTGAATCTTTGGGTCGATATCTCTACTTTTGGGATGGACTGATCACATGTTTGATTCACCGCTGTATTTGCTTGCTATTTCGATTAGAGCTCCAATCATGGGTCATTAGTTCTTTTTTGGACTGGACTGATTCATGAAAGGAGGTAGAAAGGTGAATCTTTGGGTCGATATCTCTACTTTTGGGATGGACTGATCACATATTTGATTCATGAAAGGAGGTAGAAAGGTGAATCTTTGGGTCGATATCTCTACTTTTGGGATGGACTGATCACATATTTGATTCATGAAAGGAGGTAGAAAGGTGAATCTTTGGGTCGTTATCTCTACTTTTGGGATGGACTGATCACATATTTGATTCACCGTTGTATTTTCTTGCTCATGTTTGAGTAGATTGAGGTTTATTCCCTTCAGGTTTCACTACTACGCTTGTGTGTGATATTGATTATAACACTAATGTTTGGTTTGAATAATACTTGAAAGAAGAGATAGCATACTGAGCTATGTTTATTGGTATTGCAGGCATCCAATAAGTATGTCTTCCACCGGGAATGTGAGCGGTGATGTTGGTGTCTCAAGCCTGGCTTCCTTGAGGAGACCTCCTACCTCGATGCCAGGTCCTGCTTCGCAGGGCACCACTTCACAGGGCAAGCGAAAGGCAGGTGGAAAAAGTCCAGGACTCGAGTGGAATTTTGCCACAAATTTAAATAAGTATCAAGATTGGAAATGTAACTTTTGTGGTGAAGAGAAATCTGGAGGAGCACCAAGAATAAGGGATCATTTGCTAGGTGGCAATACCAGAATCCAAGGAGGAAAGTGCAAGGACTTAGGTGCAGAAGAAGCAACTATGCGCTTAAAAGCTTTAATTGGTAAGCTAATTTCCACGAGCAAAAGATCAAAACTCTCTACTTTCGACCATCACACCCCGGTATCGATAAGATCCAACCAGGACGAGGGATCATTGGGTGTAACGCCCACCAATGGAAGCACTCAAAGCAGGGAACCAACTTCTCATATCGATGGAACTACACCTCCAAACCATGGATCTCTTGACTTTCAGGTAGGATCGTCAAAAAGTAGACAGGTTAGCTTACAGACGAGCTTCAAAACGCTTGCCTTAGAAGAAGCACAACTTGCACTAGCTAAAGCCGTCTATTTCACTGGGGGATCATTGGCCATTGTCACCCGTGATGCATGGAAGTCAGCTTGGAAACGCATTGGGGAGTATGGTGCTGGATTTACCCCTCCAACATATCACCATATGAGAAACCAATTGTTGGATAAATGTTACACAAGCACACAACAGGATATTCAAAAGGTAATATTAAATGCAACAGAACAATCTGGATACACCATAGTTAGTGATGGTTGGTCCAACGTTCAAAGGCGGCCATTGATCAACATCATGCTTGTATGTCCTCGTGGTGAATGTTTTATCAAAGCTGTGGATAGCTCTGGTCAAATAAAGTCTGGCAGTTTTATAGCTGACATCATTGGCGACGCAGTTGAGGAACTTGGAAAAAAAAATGTTGTCCAACTAATCATGGACAATGCCAAAAATTGCAAGGCTGCAGGTATGATACTTAAAAGTCGCTTCTCTCACCTATATAGTGCTGGTTGCAGTACACACAGCTTGAACTTGGTATTGCAAGATTGGTACAAGAGTAATGACACAAAGTGGTTCAAATGGATAGTAGACAATGCTCGCTTAATAGTCAAGTTTGTTTTGAAGCGTCAGAGGGTTCTTGACATGTACCGTCAGAGGATGTCTACTATGTTAAAACTGTCGTGCGAAACTAGATTTTGCATCAACTAC
The DNA here is from genome assembly GCF_014529385.1 of Adiantum capillus-veneris. NCBI lineage: Eukaryota > Viridiplantae > Streptophyta > Polypodiopsida > Polypodiales > Pteridaceae > Adiantum > Adiantum capillus-veneris. Next base: position 44,255,969 of record NC_140960.1, read on the forward strand.
TATACGGTAGAATCACTAATAAAAAATAAGAATGCTGTGATGGAGACATTTGTTTGTGCCACTTTTTCAGAATGGGAGGCCAGTCAAAGGGAGAAGATAAATAGAAAAATAGGAGTGATCAGAGATCTACTAGCTGATCGCCACTTTTGGGATGATGCATTAGGAAAAATATGGACTCTCCATGGGCCTTGTAAGAATCCCTAATTTTAAGGAAGTATGTTGTGATTAAGGGAGACAAAGGAAATGATGGGGGCTATTTTGGTAGGTCATTTTCTATCCTTCAAGCCTAGAAAAGATGGGGTAAGTAGTGACTAGGAAGCTACCTTCTCTCTCTAGTTTTTCAGCATCTCCTAGAGAAAAGGGGGTGTCATAAAGAGGGAGAGGGACCCTTGTACAAAAAGAGAACCCCACCTTTCATGTTTTTTTAAAAACGTGGCCAAAAATAAACCCTAAAAATTTGACATTATGAAATCTTTGATCTTGCAAATTATTTTCCATGTAGCAATTTCCTTAAATATTTGATTCTTACTGAGGGGTTTGATGCTTATACAAGTGTCACATGAATACGGTAAATTCTTGGTGAATTCTAGGGGTTCATAACTAATATAAAAAGTGTTGAACCAATGTTGAGAATTATGCTAGTGGGGAGGATTACCCATCACTCATAAGCCTGCATCAAGATGGGCCATGTAATTGCATCATGGTAGCATTTTTGAGGATGCAAAACTATATCAACCAATGCTTCAAAGGTAGGGGCTAGTTGGTTAGTTTAGGAGAGGAGACAAGGGTGCCTATTCATGCATTGGATGGAAAAGAGGCATGGGATGGGTTTAGAAAACCTTTATTATCTCTCTCTCTCTCTCTCTCTCTCTCTCTCTCTCTCTCTCTCTCTCTCTCTCTCCCCCCCCCAATATCTCTTTGCTTACAGCTAGCTAGCCATGTATGATCAATTATTTTTTGCATAAACTTATTTGTACTAATAGAATATTGGCTCCTTTATGGGTAGCTTCTTTAAGAATCAATTATCTCTCTTTGTATCTCTCCTTTTTTTGGATGTTATGGCCATTTTCTTCAGCTCTGTTTCACTAGTAGGCCTTTGTGAGACTAAAAAGTGTCTTCTACAACCAAGCAAAGCACCCCCATTTTCTTTCGAGACCAAAACACAGCATACACACTATGGGGCACTATCCTGAAAATCAAAGGGGGGCTTGCAACGCGCCATGGTATGAGATAGCTATTATTGCATGGTTGAGTGAAGTTTCAACATCCTGTAGGACCATGTCAACCATGCCAAAGCAAGCTGGCACAAATAGAAGGCAAGGCAGGGGGTGCATAGGCCTTGGGAGGCCCAAAAAAAGCCTGCCACAAGGGGTCTATGGAAGGCCCAAATGCACTCCCTTGTGGCAGGCTTTTTTTGGGCCTCCCAAGGCCTATGCACCCCCTGCCTTGCCTCCTACTCTTTGTGCTTGCTTAGTTTTGGGCATGGCGGCCTTGGGACTACAAGATAACCAACAAAATCCATCCAAAGAAGCATTTTGGAAGGCAAGGGGTGCATAGGCCTTGGGAGGCTCAAAGAAATCCTGCCACAAGGGAGCGCATTTGGGCCTTCCATAGGTCTATGGAAGGCCCAAATGCGCTCCCTTGTGGCAGGCTTTCTTTGGGCCTCCCAAGACCTATGCACCCCCTGCCTTGCCTCCTACTCTTTGTGCTTGCTTAGTTTTGGGCATGGTGGCCTTGGGCCTACAAGATAACCATGAACATCCATCCAAAGAAGCATTTTACAAAACTATAGCTCATATGATATATCTAGAAAAAGCAAACTCATCCTCTACTACAAATGGCTATAGATGGCTCACCATGTGCATGATGCATTCTCCACTCATTCTCTGCTACTACAGATGGCTCAAAGTATGCATGATGCATACTCAATTAGCAATCAATACAAGGAATAACTTGTCTTGGGTTTGATCCATGTATCATGTCATTTGTCCATCATAAAAGTGTATCCTCAATAAAGGGGCAATGCCCTTGAGTTCCAAAAGGGTCTCTCTCTCTCTCTCTCTCTCTCTCTCTCTCTCTCTCTCTCTCTCTCTCTCTCTAGTTATCTATCTATGTATCTATCTTTGTGTTTTTTATTTGCATGTGTATCTATCTATGTATTTATGTATCTATCTATCGAATTATCTATCCATCTATCTATCTATCTATTTATCTATTAATGTATTTATCTATATCTATCCGTCTTTCTATCTGTTTATCCTCCATCTATCTATGTAATATATATATATATATATATATATACCCTATCTCTATCTTGTTTGTTCGTTCTCTTTTCTTTATTTTGATTTCATACTCTGTTTTCCTTGGGGATTTCAAAGAACACAAGCTTATGGTTGAACTTACACAAACTCATATCAAATACAACATAATAGCATGCCATTGCATTATTGATGGCAAAGGTAGAATGAAGTGTTTGCACAATGCCAAGAGGGGATTCATGTGTGTGCTTGCAAACATGAGGGAATATGATTGCTCTATCTTTCTTGGATTAGGTTTGAGTGTATTCTTTCAAAAATTTGAAGCCTGCCAAATATATTGAGATAAACTCTGAGTGCTCATGAACTAAATGTTTGTTCAATGCCAAAGGAGGTTCATGTCTATGCCTGCAACACAAGGAAATATGATTGCTCTATCTTGCTTAGATTAGTCTTGAGTATGGGATTCTTCTAAGAATTTAAAGCTTGCCACCATTTTGAGATAAACTCTAAGTGCTCATACAGCAGAAAATGAATCAAACCTGACCTTTGAGGTCAGATGGCTTACTAGATCTACATGCAGGCACATTGCAAAGGTGTACTTGCTACCAAAAAATCAATTTACTTGATCAATCACTTATGAGCACCAAAAAGTTGATAGGAAGCACAATACACATACAAGATTAGATGAAACAAAAATTGATCACAAGCACAACATCATATAGTTGAAGATTAACTAGAGTGGACAAAAATGTAATGAAATAAGAGTGCCTTCTATTCAAGTAGTTTCATTACAAAGTTTGTAGCTTGTCTACAATAATAGCTTGGGATGTTATGTACTGGATCAAATACATTGAATGGAATATAGACTGAGGCAATTTCTATGCTCTTAGCAAGGCTTGTCTCATCATTGATAACTCCATGGACCTCCATATCCACAAGTATACACACCAAACAAAGACTGTTTAGAATGAGGATCTGATTGGAGAAGTCGCACTTTCCACTTGACACCAAACCAAGTTGAGCCCAAGCATCCACTACAATAACATCCTATAATACAACAAATATGGTGTTAGCTACTATATTTTAAATTAGTATACATTGTTGAGTTATATAGATTAGTTCTTATCTATAGCATGCACAACCATAAAGGTACTCGAGAGGCATTCAAGCGGTTTCTTTGCAAGTAAGCTGGATAAAAAAATAAGTTCACAAATACCATTGTCAAAAAATATGAACACATGCAAATTAAAGAGGACATATCCATAAGATGACTTAGCATTAGACTTACAATGAGGTGCAAATTGGTTTGAATCTCTCTGCAAATGGATCTCAGGTACACTATACGCATGTTGAGTGATGGACACCATTCCAGATTTTGTTTTGAAAGCCATCAGTCTTCACTTCCAGTGGCGTTCCAGTATGCCTCGACATTGTACTCCATGAGGACCAATACTAAACGGTTGCATGTAGACCCATGAGCCTTGCTAAATACCTGTGGGATCCATTCCACCTTTGAGCTCTTTGTGTTGTGCAGTATGACCTTTTGTATCTCCAACTTGGGCCGTCGATGCGTGGTATGGGTGGACATGCTTGAGAAGAGGTCGGGTGGCCACACAGTAGAGAGAGATTGGGAAGGGGGAGGGGGGTGAGGGTTGGAGAGAAGGATAGTGAGGTCTACACAGTAGACAGAGAATGAAGGGGAGAAAGGGAGAGATAGAGAGGATGGAGGGTGAGCTTTTGGCTATGGTGGGATAGTGATGAGCTTTGGGCTATGGTGGGCTGCATTGTGGAGAATGGAGGGGTGAGGGGAGGGAGAGATAGAGAGGATGGAGAGTGAGCATTTGGCTATGGTGGGGTTGACTGTAGAGAGAGTGAGGAGAGGGAGGGGGGACAACTGAAGAGGAGGATAGTGATGAGCTTTGGGCTATGGTGGGTTGCACAGCACAGAGAGAATGGAGGGGGGAGGGGAGGGAGAGCTAGAGAAGATGGAGAGTGAGATTTTGGCTATGGTGGGGCTGACTGCAGAGAGGAAGTGAGGGGAGGGGAGGGGAGGGGGCAGGGGAGAGAAGATTGTGGGAGAGAGGGAATTTGGAGAGAAAAAGTGACTTTTTGATGTTTGGTTATGTTTTGGGCAATTTTGGAGGGGAAACGGTCATTTTTGAGACTTTTCAAAAATTTCAAATTTTTAGGGTTTTTTGACTTGCGTAATTTTTCTTTTGGGGTCCCTTTTTGCAACGGGTCCCTCTCTAGGCTTTATGACACCTCTTTCCCCCTTTTTACCCCCCCCCCCCCCGTCCACCTCCCCTTTCTCTCTAGGAATCAAGCATTGAAGAGGGGGACAAATAGGCTACCCCCCTATCTCTCCTTAGGCTATAGGTGATATCCCAAGAGCCCTCTCATTGGTCCTCCACTAACCCTTCCCTAATCAAAAGGGCCCTAGGAGAGTCCATATTTTTCCTAATGGTGGTGGATGTGCACAATGTCATGATGCCAATTATGCTCGCATTACGCCAACTGGATTCTGCCTTGCCTAGCATAGGTAAGGTGTGGATGGCTTGGTGGAGTGTTCAAGAAAGCCTTGCAAATCTAGAGGAGCCCCAGGAGCCAATTGTGAAGCCTTGGAAGACACCATTCACTCAAAAGAGGAGAGAAATTTTGAGAAAGTATGTGCATGGTCGATGGGTTGGAGCACATAGTCCACTACACAGCGTAGCTTTCTTATTGGATCCAGAGTATTGGGCAATGGAAATAGACAAACTTGATGAGGAGGTGCTGGAAGACTTTTATGATGTGATAGGTAGGTTTTATGTTGATCCTGATGAGCATGCATCAGCTGTTACTGATCTTACGAAGTTTAAACTCAAAGAGGGTAAGTTTGGTACAGAATTTGTGCAGAAACTTGCCACGGAGCAACCAGCGTGGAAGTGGTGGATGATGAATGGTGGTAGTGCACCCACCCTTAAACGCCTAGCTGTTAGAATCCTAGCCCAATGTGCATCCAATTCAAGTTCCGAGAGAAACTGGAGTACATATAAATATGTACATTCCACCATCAGAAACCGCCTTCTAAATTCAAGAGCTGAAAAATTGGTGTATATGTATTGCAACCATCGGCTATTGGCAAGAGTGCAAGCTCAGAACTACAAAGAGGAGATGTCGCGCTGGACTTATGATGTAACCAATGATGAGGTGGACGAAGACAGTGAGCTGCAAGGGGAATCTCATGAAGTAGAAACTACATGTACTTTAGAAGAGATTGAAGAGAATTTGGAAATTGAACCAACTTTGACCCGTCGCAGCAAGCGACGGTGGTTTAATTAATAGATTATCGAATCCATTGAGTGACTTCTGTTTAAGTTTAGAAACTATTTATCTTATAATCTTTTTTTTATATTTAGTTTAAGGTTTAGACATTTGCTTAATAATAAACGAAGCCCTTAAAAACCTTTACAAGGCCACAAATCACTATTAAAGCTTCATAATATACAAAGCCCTAACAAATCTTTGCATTATCACATATCATAATTGAAGCTGAAGTGAAGACAATTCACAATTCACTAATAAATTCTCGCAAGACAACGAGTAAATGTTTTCAAATGTTACAAAAACTATCCAAGTGATAGTGAAATATTTGTGAGAATATCTTCATTCTCCTGTTCACGCTGACCTTTAAGTTTATTATAGTCTTCAGACATTTTGAACATTGCATATAGCTTTTTGGATATCTCATACTCACATATAGCACAATGAAAGCTATTCATCATACTTTGCATCAAGCATGATATATGGTACATATGTCCGCATGGCAAGCTGAAGTGACCACACCACTCATGAAAGAATGATCTACATATGAGGCAAGGACCACCGTGCTCACCAGAAGCTGGAGGGGCCTCGATAGATGTTGGGTGCTCAATCAATGTAGCAGCATTTTGTTTTTTTATAGTCGCCTCTAACTCTTTTACGTGGCGAGATAGCACCTTCACCTCCCTTTGCAAGTCTCTATTTAGGGTTGCTTCTGCATGAGAGCCTTGTGTAGCTTGTGATGCTTGCCTAAGTTGAGTTTGAAGCTCCCCCTTAACTTGGTGCACTTCCATTGATGCACCTTCTAGTGCCAATGACATCTCTTGCCGTGTGACGGTGATTGCACTTCTGCGAATGTCCTCAACCGTCATATGAGGTGTCCTTGAGCTGAAGTCCATTGCTTCACCCAAGACATAATGCATGTATAACATCTTGGCAAACCACAATGGACAATCCATATGATGCATAGGATGACCCATAACATCGAGATATATGTTCTCTCCATTCTCTCGTATGTCTGCATTAATGCATTGTGATAGCTTGAGTCGGCCTTTCTTGATGTTGTCATCTGCAATGCCTGGCCATATGGATTTGACCATTTCTCGGTCAATCCTAGTGTTCACCTCTTTCCATTGTGTACCCACTGGGTTGGCCCATTGGGAGCAACGAGCTGCAATTCGAGCGGTGTCATTCACTCCACCGCCTTGACACATGGATCTGAGATGCTCAAAAGCGCGCTTAGCCCTTTGATTATCATTATCCATATCCTGATTAAACACTATACTTCAGTTACGGCATACAAACTTAATGATAATCAATTGCTATAAGAGTAACCACCATTTTACGACAATCAATTGATATAAGAGTAACCACCATTTTACGACAATCAATTGATATAAGAATAACCACCATCTTACAACAATCAATTGATATAAGAGTAACCACCATTTTTTAAATCAATGAATGACAATTAGTGATTCCACGTGGCTTATTGCTTGAAACTTAAGAGAAAAAACAAAACTCATAGAAAATTTGTTGTCTATTGAGATATAACAAAGTGTTTTTATTACTCATACATCATCCATGGCGCATAAAACCCAAATTTTAAAAGTGCTTTTATAAGTCAAAAGACTCAGAAAACCCTGCTTCATAAAGTACATCATATATCCATCAAAACAAGGCTACACTCATTTCAGAGGGAGGGCGTAAGCATCGTTCTGGTTGGGCTTCAAATCTTTCTAATTCTTCGTCCAAAAGTGCCAAGGTTTTTCTCTCTGTGGATTTCTTCCTCACCCACCAACTTCCACAACAATCCTAGATATGGCTTGTACCTCCACTGAAACCTTATGTTTGAACCAATCTGTGCTGTAGTAGTAAGAGAACTCTCCACAAAACTTACAAAATTGCCATATCACCCACCCTATGGCATACACATCTATGGCCTTGGTCCATGGGCACGGGTGATTGCCATCTAGTAACCCAGGAGCTTGCCAAGGATGAAGCTTTTGCCAATTTTCATCAGTATTGTTGGTCTTTTGTGTCTCTAAGCCAACACGCAAAGCCAATCCCCAATCAATTATTCCAATACGGGGAGTGAGATCCGTGGTAAAGTCCAACATGATGTTCCATGGATGGAGATCATTGTGGATCACTCCCTCGTCATGTGCGAATCGCAATGCCTTCACCAAGGCATGGATCAATGAGGGAGCATGATTGCACAGGCTCTTGATACGTGTTTTCTGGTCTTCAGAGGGCTGCTCCCATTTAAAGTCTGCAGGGATCTTTCCTTTCCCCTCTTGATGCGCTACAAGCGTCGTGAAAGAGCCATGTGGATGGGGCACTGTCTCCATAAGATCACCTAAACTTCCCCCATTGAAGTAGGGGAATACCAGAAACCATGGCAACATTATAGAGTGGGAAATACTCCTCACAATCCCTCTATGGTTGAGATCTACCCCACTTTCTGATGCAAAGCTTTTCCACTGATGCTTGGCCTGTCCTTTGAACTCCTTGGCACAATAAGTATTCGTTGCAGGAAGGAAACTGATCCCTTTGATTTGAACTTGCCACCCTGTGCCATAAGCCCCTGACCCAAGTTTCTTGATCTTCTTAATGGACTTATTTGGAATGCCCAGAGTCATACTACATTCAGAATTGTATATACTGCTCTCCAGGTGACTGGCAGAAGCAGTAGAACCCGATGTTCCCTCAATGGCAGCCTCCTCAATAAACGGTTCTCCAACTTGGCTGCTCCCCACAACTCTGGTGGCATCCATCTGCATTTTCTTCCTTAGGCCAAACTTTGTGTCTATGTGGGATGCTCGCCTTGACCTCTCCTTTTCAGATCTCCATCTAGAGTTCCAATGCTCTAGCTTACCCTTGTCTACTTCTTGAGGGCATTCCTCTTTCAAATCAAAGGCCACCTAGGAAAAATTGCCCACCCAACTGCTCAGTAATGAGTTTATTGATTCGGTTGTTTTGTCTAGATATAACAACAACATTTTGCGGGCAATCTCACTGTATAATTATTGCAATCTAGACTCATCTGCAACAATCTACACTATATCGTCGGGATCTAGTGCACTGAAGATCGTAATCAACAATTGTCTAATTTTCTTTTTGAACTCTATCATTGAAGTAGCAGAAGGATCCATTTTGCCTGCAATGGTATTATTGCAAACAACACATTATGAAATATAACTATGTGCCACTGCATTTGGATCTTTTCTACGTGAAAGAAAAAGTGCAATATAGACCATAAATCTCGTACACTTTTGCAGTGACACACCTAATCGCAATTGCAACCATGTGCCAATGCCTCACCATACGACAACTTACAAACAGATGCTCCCGTCATTCTAGAAGCCACACACCTAGTCGCAATTGCAACCATGTGCCGAAGCATGAATGACTGGGAGCAACATAAAACATAGTCACCCTACGCTTTTGCAATGACACACCTAGCCGCAATTGCAACCATGTGCCAGTGCATCCACGCACGGTGACTTCTTTCAAACAGATGCTCTTGTCATTCTAGCAGCAACACACCTGATCGCAATTGCAACCATGTGCCGAAGCATGAATGACTGGGAGCAACATAAAACATAGTCATCCTACGCTTTTGCAATGACACACCTAGCCGCAATTGCAACCATGTGCCAGTGAATCCATGCACGGTGAATTCTTTCAAACAGATGCTCCTGTCATTCTAGCAGCAACACACCTAGTCACAATTTCAACCATGTGCCAAAGCATGAATGGCTAGGATCAACATAAAACATAGTCATCCTACGCTTTTGCAATGACACACCTAGTCGCAATTGCAACCATGTGCCAGTGCATCCATGCACGATGTCTTCTTTCAAGATTCAAGCATATGAAGCATTATGAAATTATTTGAGCACACATTCATGCATTAGATGCTACCGTCAATCTAGCAGCAACACACCTAGTCGCAATTGCAACCATGTGCCGAAGCATGAATGAAGGGAAGCAACATAAAACATAGTCATCTTGTGTTTTTGCAATGACACACCTAGCCGCAATTGCAACCATGTGCCGAAGCATGAATGAAGGGAAGCAACATAAAACATAGTCATCTTGCGTTTTTGCAATGACACACCTAGCCACAATTGCAACCATGTGCCAGTGCATCCACGCACGGTGACTTCTTTCAAACAGATGCTCCTGTCGTTCTAGCAGCAACACACCTAGTCGCAATTGCAACCATGTGCTGAAGCATGAATGACTCGGAGCAACATAAAACATAATCACCCTACGCTTTTGCAATGACACACCTAGCCGCAATTGCAACCATGTGCCAATGCATTCATGCACGGTTACTTCTTTCAAACAAATGCTCCTGTCATTCTAGCAGCAACATACCTAGTCGCAATTGCAACCATGTGCCGAAGATGAATGACTGGGAGCAATATAAAACATAATCATCGTACGCTTTTGCAATGACACACCTAACCGCAATTGCAACCATGTGCCAGTGCATCCACGTACGATGATTTGATTTTAAAAAAAATTAAGCCTTTAAGTTTTAACGCAAAAAACTCAAAAAAAATATCAATAAAATAAGGAAGGGTTTAAAAAATTATTGCTACACTGCTTTGAGAATGTGGAAAGCTGCCAGAAAATTTGGTGAAGACTTTTCAATGTACCTCTTTTGTGAAAAGACAAGCACCGGCGTCACCTTTGTATAGCCACGGCGGGCCTGGCGGGCAAATAGCTTTACCCGGCGTGACCGCCGGGAAGATTCATTAGCCCGGCGGGCCAACTAATTAGCCCGCCGGGCTATGAGTCGGTCTCCAGGTCTCCCTGGAGGTCAAAAAGGATGAATGTCAATTAACAAAATATTTGTTATTTTGCATTTCTATTGTTATTAACCTGAAATTATAGTGTGATCACGTCATTTTGAAATCCCTGATAGTGAGAGAGAATGAATCATTGATTAGTGTTAATCAAGTCTCATGAGCAAGGAGAATCTCAAGAACTCCATAGCCACACACCTCAAGAGCTCTCACCAAAGAGTGCTCCCAACAAATGACTTGAGAACCCTAATTTCTTTTACACACTGCCTTATATACCTAGGGTAAAAATATGCAATGTCCGGGCGCCCAAGGCCTTTAGGGCTCAACACTTACTGAATCTGCAACCTAGGCACAGTAAGTGACCTATTCTTTACAACTTGGAACTCCCATTGAGCCCGTAACACATTAGAAATTTTACAATGGCTTGAAATAAATCGGGAATTTACAATACGTGACCATTTTGGGAAAACGTGGAAAATGTGTAATTCCAATCTTTAATACTTCTTTGTATTCATCCTCGGTGTGCATCCGTACGTCTTCGATCTTTAGCAGCTTCTGTTAACTGACATTGACTCAGTTAACACTAAAAATGTCTCGAAATGTACTATGCGTACCCTCCGTTCCGATCGAGGGGGAAGTATATGTCTCATGAATTTAATGCATTTCTGGCTAGTCGTGGGATAAAGCACCAATGCCTTATACACCTCAGTAAAATGGTGTTGTTGAGAGGAAAAACAAGTCACTTACGAAAATGACACGATGTATGGTCAAAAGTCAATCTTTGCTGCACTTGTTTTGGCTTGAGGCCATCATGTGTGCCACTTATGTACTAAACAGGTGTCCTACAAAAGCTTTGCAGTCTATTACTCCATATGAAGCATGGCATGATAGAAATCCTTCTATTGAGCACATGCATATTTTTGGCTATTTGGCATATGCTTTGGTGCCACAAACACAGTGCAAAAAATTGGATGACAAGGCTATCAAATGTATTTTTGTTGGTTATAGTAATGAAAGCAAAGGTTACAGGTTGTATCATCCACAAACAAAGCGTATTTTGGTTTCACAAGATATTGTGTTTGTGGAAGATTCTGCAAAGTATGCACTAGCCATTTAGGCATACTTGCTCATTCTCATTCCTTTCCTCATCAAGTACATCAAGTACATCATGTACATATGCATCAGCAATAGGTTGATCTATAGCATTTTCAAAGACCCCCATAGGTTGTATATTTGTCTCATTGGAATTTACATTCAAACTTTCACCCTTGAAAAGAGGCAACAAAATGTCATAAATGTCATGCATATGTGAGCTTACATTACTGCCTCTAGTGCATGACATGAAGGGCTAAACAGAGTCTTCCACAAACACAACATCTCGTGTGAACAAGATACACTTTGTTTACGGATGATACGACCTGTAATCTTTGCTTTTAGCACTATAACCAACAAAAATACATTTAACAACCTTATCATCCAATTTTCTACGCTATGTTTGTGGCACAAAAGCATATGCAAAATAGTCAAAAACATGCATATGCTCAATAGAAGGCTTTCTATCATACTATGTTGCATAAGGAGTTATAAACTACAAAGCTTTTGTAGGACACCTGTTAAGTACATAAGCGGCACACATGATGGCCTCAAGCTAGCCAAAACAAATGCGGCAAAACTTGACTTTTGACCATACATCGTGCCATTTCCATAAGTGACCTGTTTTTCCTCTCAGCAACACCATTTTGTTGAGGTGTGTAAGGCACTATACATTGGTTTTCTATCCCTCAACTAGCCAAAAATGCATTAAATTCATGAGACATATACTCCCCTCCTTGATCTAAATGGAGGGTGCCCATAGTACATTTTGGGACATTTTCAGCCATAGCCAAAAAAAATTTGAAGCACGTAAACACTTTGGACTTTTCTTTAAGTAGATACACACATGCATGCTAGGAGTAATCATCAATGAAAGTCACGAAGTAAAGGTAACTTCCCAAGGACGAAGTTTGCATGGGCCCACAAACGTCACTATGCACAAGGTGCAACCTGCATGTGGCCCTAACTAAACCATCCGTTGAAAACTTTGAATGTTGCATGTTACCCAAAATACAGCCTTCACAAACATGTTTGATGGGTGCTTCAAGAGGCAGCAAAGAAGCAACCATATCAAATTTTTGCAAGTACAACAAACTGAAAAATTTTAGATTCCCAAAACATGCATGCCAAAGTTTTGCATCTGAAATAGCCTTAGAATCCACAACAGCATTTGCAAAATTCTACCCACACTTGTTATACAAAATGAGCTTACACAATCCACAGCATCAAATGCCATATGCAACAATTTTATCACCAAAATTGAAATCATGTACTGTATTTGTCATCCACATATTTGACTACAAGACCAAGTCTAGCAAGTGCAGATAGAGACAAAAGATTATTCTTGATCCCAGGTACATACAATGCATCAACAAGTGTAAAAGACCTACCATTTGTAGCAGTAAGCATAATCTTTCTAACTCCTTGAACCAAACAATAGGCATTGTTGGCACAAGTGGCTAAATTCCCATGAGGAAAATCCTCAAGAGAGGTAAACAAGTCACGTTGAGAGGTAATGTGCTTTGTAGCACCACTGTCAAAGTGCCACACATGAGCACCTAGATCAACTGAAAAACATGCATCATGGACAAAAGGATCATAAGTGCACTCTATACTAAAGGCCTATTTTGCATCAACATCACCATCATTAGGAAAAATATGGACTCTCCATGGGCCTTGTAAGAATCTCTAATTTCAAGAAGGCCTGCCAAGATTAAGGGGGACAAAGGCTTTGAATGGGGCTGTTTTGGTAGGGTCTCCTCCACCTTTGACCCCTAAAAAGGTAGGGGGAAGGAGGGGGGGTAACCATTTGAAAAGTAGGGAAGGGGGGGGGGGGGGGGGGGTAAACCATTTGAAAAGTAGGGGGATAGGGGGGAGAATGCTATCTTCTCTCTTTGGCTTTTTGGCCAACTTGTAAGTGGCCTCTTAACTCTCCCATGCCACCTAACCAAATCCGTGGGTCAAAGCGGTCAAAAAAGTGACTTTTTTCAAAAACTTTCAAATAAACTCTATTTCCCCCTAAAAAGTGGCCCCAACATATATACATATAAATTTAAAAAAAATTAAGCTAAATTACTCATAATTCAACATTTTTTGACTCCCTCCAAAACTTTTAAGAAATTCCCCCCAAAATCCCCCTTGCACCTGCACCTACTACTGCACCTACACATCCATCTCCTTTCCATCTCTCCATCCTTCAAGCTCCATCTCTCCATCCTACAATGCCTCTTGACGACGTGAGCAATGTCCCAGCAAGCTCTTCACGCGGTAGGTCTCCGGCGCTTTTCTTTGCGCCTACCTCAAGAGTATGTTCCGACAAAGAAGATATGCTTGGGTACACTACCTTCAGCCAACGAACGCCGCACTCAAGGGGAGAAGAATGTGGATCTTTGGACAGAGGGATGATTATACCCAAAGAATCCTTCTCTCAATGTCCATCCACCTTTTATAAACCTTCCATCTATGTTGGAAATGGAGAGCAAGGTTTGTTGGGCTACTGCAAGAGACTCAACAGACACGAGATTGCTCGATCGAAGATCCACTTTGCGTCATTGGCAGTTGCTAAATGGGAGTTTCCACAATCTTCAAGATCAGATTCAAACAGCTACTAGTGCGCTCAAGGAGGCAAAGAGCACCATCGCAACCAAGGAAAATGAAATTAAAAAGCTTGAGGATACTCTCTCACTCATGAAGAGTACTGCCATGGGAGGTAGGGTGAGAAATGGGAGTTGTCTGAAATTCAGACTCTTGCACCACGTGGCGGGGCAAGAAAATGAAGGGTGACAGCTATGAGGTAAGATGTGCTGCCCCTCATGTTGTTTAAGTCTAGTACCGCTCATCATTGTTGTTTTGGGTAGTAGAAACTTCGTCCAAGAAACGTACGGCAGTGAGAATGCGTCAGCTCGGGCATCTTTACTTCGTTCTTGTTTCAACAAAGAGGACTTTATTGGGATGCTTGATGCTCCAGAGGCAAAACACTTCAAAGATGCAATCACTAAGAGCGTTCTTAGTGATTTTTCTATATTGTCACTGACCTAGATGTTCAGGATATTTGTGATGCTGTTGAGATTAGTACGAAGGGCTATCAAGCAATACATCAAGTGTTAAAAGATGCATTAAGAAGTCGAGGAGTCAGGGAAAACCTATTCCCACTTCCTCACAGAGTGGCGATTGCCAAGAGGGTGTCAAATGAAGATGTTGTTCACTGATTAGGGGACTACTTGTATATTGAGGACATGATGCCTCTTCAGACGCTCCGTAGCAAATCGCAAGGAAGGAAGGGCCGCGAGAAGGGAAGTGGTGTTGTTTCTAACAGTGTGTTGCGGACCGAAGGCTTTATTTACACCAAATTCAACAATATCTTTGTGGACTTGATACGATTGCAGCAGTCCATGGCTGTTTTCTACAATTTGAGTGATGCAGGTTAGTTTAGGGTTGCCTACATGCTCTATGATGTGTCATAATATGCATTCTGAGGCTTTATATTCTTGAAGGCAAGCTTGTGTTTGTGGTGAAGTTGGATGACTGTGTAATTGTAAAAGGGAGAAAGTTGGAGAGAATGAGCATCACGCTTATGAATGAAGCCCTAGCTTATGCCAAGCAATCTTGCAGTTCGAGTGAAGCGACAAAGCACTCTTTTAGTGTGCAATTAGAGAAGGATATATGGTGGCTTGGTGCAATTGAAGTTCCAAAAGAGACACATGAAGTCCTTGCATGGATTTTAAGTAGAATCCCATGGGTCACAGAGGTCATTAAGGCTCAAATAAACGGTGAGAAGCTCATGGTTCCAGTGCGTGGGGAGTTTGATGTTGAATGGAATTTAGTGGTGATCTAAAGACCATAAAGTGCATGCTTGGATGCAAACAAGGTGCAAATTCTTTACTTCCCTGCCCATTCTGTGTGAAAGGGCACAAGACAAGTCGAGCAACTAAAGTGGAAGGTCAGGACGAAGATAATGATGATCATATAAATAGGGAGTGGCAAACTTCGGTTCTTTCATGTGATATGTTAGAGGTGCCCAATAGGGATAGCAAAGATCCTGGGTGGAACCCCATAATTCCCTTCTCCCTCAACAATGTTCACTTTTGTACATTGCATGCGTTCATGCAAATATTTGATAGGATGCTAAAGCATCACATTGATTATGCTTTCACAATGAAGCCCCTTCAACGGTCAAAAGACTCCTTGCAGGGGGTGGAGACGCTCCTTAATGAGATTGGATGTCACCGATCAAGGGTGAACATTGTAGCAGAGACTTGTAGGGAGAAGACATATGAGGTGGCACAGAAGGTTTCCATGAATGGAGCCAAAGCACGTCGATTTTTCAAGAAGATGTCAAAGTTTCCAATGTAGGTACCCAAAGCAAGTGTCGATTTAGCAAGTGAGAAGCGGTTGGAGTTGTGGAAAGATCTGTGTTCATGCACGACGGACAAAGATCCCAATGTGGAGGTTACTAACCAACGCAAGCTAGTATGGTCATCCTTTCAAAGATTGTGCAATTGATGAATCTTTCAAGCACCACTGTTGAGCAGCGAGGTTCAAGAAGGTACTTTATGAGTTCACAAAGGCTGCTAAGGACGGATGGTCTGAAAGCAAGATTACACACTACATGGTTTGTTTTAACAGACTTAATAGATATGCAATGTTTGGAAATGCAACTTTTCTATTGTCTTATCTCCTTTTTGGTTATTTTAGCACATTCTCTATGCGCATGGGGCATACTTCATGGACCGCTATGGTTCGCTTTATATATGGAGTACACAAGGCATGGAGAAGTCCCACTATCAAGCAAAAGGAGTCTACTTCAAGAATACTCGGCGTGGTGGTGGTGGTTCACACTCCAACTACCTCCAAGAGATGTTTAACTGGTTTTTTACACACACCTTTAGGAGAACTCGCACTATTGAGAAGGCAAGAGAGTCGATGTTAGCAAAGCAGTTACGCAAGGCCTCCCGTATTGCAGCATCCCAGAAGTGGAAACGCTCACGAGCGGCCCTGGGCCATGAGGCTTAGTGTGCAACTAAGTATCGAAAAGGCAGCGTTTGGGTGTCGCGTCAGCAGTCCACATGATCCAGGTTTACTTGTTAAATTCAATTGGTTTATTTGAGTTTCACTTAATTAGCCGCATAGTGTGAAAGGGCCCAAATCCAAAAACCCCTATTTAAAGGTTGAAGGCGCTCATTTTGTCATTTTCCATACTAGGTGCTACCATGGCAAGAATAAAACAAACGGCAAGGATTGCATATCCAGAGGGCC
The DNA here is from genome assembly GCF_014529385.1 of Adiantum capillus-veneris. Classification (NCBI taxonomy): domain Eukaryota; kingdom Viridiplantae; phylum Streptophyta; class Polypodiopsida; order Polypodiales; family Pteridaceae; genus Adiantum; species Adiantum capillus-veneris. Next base: position 44,272,695 of record NC_140960.1, read on the forward strand.
TGGATGGACAACGAATCCAAGCTACAGCAACGAATCCAAGCTACAGCAACAGAAGCTGGAACTTCACAAGCTCAAGGTGAGGTCCACACAGAAGAATCTGGAGCTTCAAATCAACATGGTCAGTCCTCTACAGCAGCAAAAGAGAGAAGGAAGCATCGCCTTGTTGTGTATTCATCGGACTCCAACGATTCTAAGGGCAACACAGCGGATGAGAGCGACCAAGGCAAAGAAACAAACAACCAAAATCAGCCGTTAGAAGGCTTCAAAGAGACGCAAACGGATGAATATCCCCCATGGGTTGGCGTCAAAATACAAACTTATGCCGCTCACATGTCTACTGGGGGTAAGACACTCCTTAAAGGGAGTGGACCCACACCATCATATCCTCTCAATAGTGAAGAGCACGAATCAGATGAAGAGTGGGTGGAATCGGATTATGAGGTGTTGGAGGTGCCTGTGCGGCCCAAAAAGAGAAAGAGCATTGTCTACAAGAAGAGGAAGCAAGCTGCCCCAACTCGTGCAACAAATGCACCTCCCCGTCGACCTCAGAAGGTGCGAAAGTGCAGCCGTGCTTTTTCAAAGATTCGCCACTATTAGAAGAGCACCGAGCTCTTGATTCGGAGGGCCCCTTTTGCAAGGCTTTGCAGGGAGGTTTTGCAAATGTACAATACTGAGTTTTGGATGGGCGCCGTGGCCATAGAGGCTGTCCAAGAGGCAGCAGAGCAATATCTAACTAGCATATTTGAGGATGCAAACCTATGTGCCACCCATGCAAAGCGTGTAACAATTATTGTCCAAGGATATGTAGCTTGCTCGTCGTTTGCGCCATGAGCAATAGCTTGTAATTAGTCATCAAACCTTTTTTGTATTTACGGAACTTCCAAGATTCGGAAGAATTTGAATATAAGCGTGTTTTGATTGTATACCCCACTCTTTGTGCATTGTATTGCTTTAATTGTGTACCATGTGATGTAGTAGTGGTCCATGTTTTGTCTACCTTCTTTTGTATGTATGTAGCTTAAATCTTGGCATTGGGAAAACTTGCCTACGTTAAGCACCTTGGCTAAGTCAAGCATGCACTTCCTGATGCATCCATGCTATGTGAAAGGGATTTGAATGCCTTGGAAAGGGCTTGGAATGCCTTGGAAAGGGCTTGGAATGCCCCCAAAGTGGCTGCCACAAGGGCGCGCATTTGGTGCTTCCAAAGACAGATGGATAGACAAAATGCGTGCCCTTGTGGCAGCCACTCTTAGGGCATTCCAAGGCTTTCCAGAAAGTTTTACCAAGCATTAGGGATATTTCCCTTGCTTCAATGCTTCACATAGCATGGATGCATCAGGAAGTGCATGCCTCACTAAGTCCATTAGCATAGATTTTTTGAATCATGGTTGTCTCTTGTGTTTGGGTTTTGCTCCAAAATGGGCTTGAGATGCTCCAAAATGGGCTGCCACAAGGGCGCGCATTTGCCCCTTCCATATACTAATGGAAGACCCAAATGCGCGCCCTTGTGGCAACCCATTTTGGGGCCTCCCAAGCTCTTTAGTAGGCATATCACTAACTTTGGAAGCCAAACATATAACAAAGTAGGCATATCAATAATTTTGGGGCCTCCCAAGCCCTTTAGTAGGCATATCAATAATTTTGGTGCTTCTCATAAACACATTGGAAGCCAAACATATAACAAATTCAAAAGCTTGCAAGTAAGAGAGAGTCATAGACACCAAAAAGTAGTTTCATTAAAGAAATCAACGCTTTACATGATATCCGGATTTTGCTTTAGGATCTTTCGAATTACAATTTTCTGGCGCTTGGCCTTTTGGGGTGGCTCCTTGTTAAGCAAAGTGGTTGTAATGTCTTGGGTGTCATGAACCCTACAGCTTGGTTCATGCCGACATGGGCGATGAGGCGCCCGCGAAAGTTAACGCCGAAAGTGGATATTGCAAAATCTTTCTTTACAAGCACTACAAGGTTGGCCAATTGGGCAAGGGTTGTTAAGCACAATGCCTTGGATAGTGAACGGAGGGCAAAAATGTTGTAGCGTCCATTGGGGCAGTAGTCGGCATGCACAAACACCACGTCACCATTCGGAAGTGTGCCGAGGTAGTGAGCAAGTGTCGCTTGAGGTCCAAACGGTGTCCTCCTCCCCCCTGACCGTTGCGCCCAGGCGTCAACCTCCAAAACATTCTGCAAAACATAGGTTTTGTGAGAAATATGACAAAACATTAGTTATAACATTAACAAAATCATTTGTAATAATCAAATTTAAGTGAGAATCTATACCTCTTGTCTACGATCCTCCTCATCAGCATCCGGACTTCCCCTTTGGATCAAGCAAAACAGGTGTTGTAGCAGGTGGTGGTGAATCCACTCTTGTGCGTTTAGCCAAACACATGGCTTGCACGGCCACAAACTCCTCCTCAGAGACCTTGGCTTGCTCGGCACTGCCACCTCGGCTTGTGCGATTGCCACTGTGTCCGCCACAGTATTCCCCATCGGCAGTAGGAGATCATCGTCATGGAAAGTGGTGGTATCAATTTCAAACTTGCCATGAGCATCGAGGATGGCGAAACACTCATCCATGCGAAGCTCAAAGGATTTCTCCAGATCATGCAAAAACACAAACTCCTCCCCACCCACCACAATGGAGGAGAAACGGGTAATCTCTACCTCAGGGATGGCATCCTGAGTGTTGGTTCCTTCTGGCGGCCCCAAGGACGAACCGACAGATGGAGAGGCCTCCAAGAGGCCTTGAATCCCTATAGGGTAGGTCAAGGCAAGCGTCCTCTCCTCTGCGGATGTGTCAATGGGCGCAGGCTTGGGTTCCTTCACATCAGCCAGTACCTCGCCGATCTACAAGTGTGGTAGCGCTATGTCACGGCCTGTTGGGCACTCGTGAAGGAGGAAGATCATTATGGCCTGGACAGAGAATAAAGTGTTTCTGATCTTCCCCTCACGCATTGCTCACACATCATCATCTTCAAGCCGCACATATTGTCCGGTGGGTTGTGCTATAGTGGCAAAGTGTGCAAGCCGCTGATGAAATGGCCTGTCCCCTTTGTAGATGTGGTGCAGAAGGCCCTCAGGGACCCATTGCCCTTGCCGGTTTGGTAACTCAACAATGAATCTCCCCATGCACGTGGAAATGTATGAAGTGATGTGCTCAAGAGATTGAGAGCAGGGTCAAGGTGGTTTCCAAATCGGGTTGGGTTGTGAAAAATGCATGAAGCTCAGGGCGAGTTGCATGCCCAACCTCACTAAGGAATGCATCTAAAGCACTAGTTGCAGCCATGCTTTCTCTTTGCGTAATCCTAGGTCTCTCTGCAATGCTGGGATGAAAATGGTAAAATGAGGAGGTGGTCCCCCTTTTATAGACATATTCCATCTCGAAAAAAATAAAAAATATGAGTTTTAAAAATAAAATTACACAACACCTTAAAACTCAAGTACAACACCCTAAAAATTTTCAAAATCTCCAATAAAATATCCAATATATAAAAGAGTAAAGTTATAAGCCAATTCACTTAGACAAGATGACTTCATCTGTAGCCCAATCTTTGTAAACAAGCATAGTGGCCTCCATCCGCCTTCCAATCTACACAACCAAAAAATGGGCAATCAAGATACAAATACCCAGAAAAATTAAGAAAAGGTAGCTATTCAAGCACAAAGCAGACCTTGCATTGTTCTAGTTTGAAACTTGCATTGCCGACATCCTCGAATCCCATTTTGACAAAATGTTCCCGAAGATTGGCAAGAGTCCAATGCAGGTTCACTGCAACCACCTCCACCTCATTATTGGGCATGCGGACACGAATTTCAAAGGATTGAACCTCTTTGGCCGTCAGCTGCAAGGGTATCCATTTGCTACGTTTGTGCATCCACCTTTCGTAGTTAAACCGTGCATACAAGGTGCACCTTGCCTTCAAATATCGAAGGCAAAGCTGTGTGGGCCCGACACATTGCACTTGTAACGGTCAGCATCATTCAAACCATCAACATAGCCCCAATTGACACCTAGAATGGTGTCCATTGTATCTATGTCAACTTCTTTGCAAACAAACATTGTCGGTGTTTCCACAATCGGCAGAGAGCGGAATGCATGCACAAACAAATGGACGGGACAATGCCAACTGAGACCCACCGATTTGGTTGCCTTACCAAACTTTAGGGACCCTTGGAAATTTTGCAGCACCTTGTGCTTGAAAGAAAGCAAGGCCCAATGGTCTTGAGTTGGCCATTCTGCACTCTGCAATGAGGGTGTCTCCATGGCTTCTAACCTACCATAGCCTTGGCTTGACTTCGGCACCACGTACTTGTGGGAGTACATGAATATTCCCTGCTCGGTAAGTTTTTTCAACGAGACATTAGGAAACATAAGCTCCCCAATGTGAGCATGCACAACCATGAACGTGCTTGAGTGCCTGAGAGGAACTCAAGTGGCTGCTCCTCAACTAAGTTGGATGGAAAAACATCTTACAAATGCCCTTAGTCAAACAAAATGATCGCATGCATGTTAAGCATGATATATGCATGGGACAGCTAAACCATGAGGACTTACAATGAGGTGCAAATTGAGTTGAAGCTCTCTGTAGGTGGATCTTAGCTGCATTGTACACATGTTGCACGATGGCCACCATTCCAGACTTGGTTTCTTTGAATGACAATAGTCTTTCCTTCCAATGGCGTTCCAATACGCCTCGACATCGTACGCGATGAGGTCTAGCACTGGACGGTTGCATGTAGACCCATGAACCCTTCTTGAATACTTGTGGGATCCATCCCCCCTCTGAATTTTTTGTTTTGTGCAACACAATCTTCTGTATCTCTGGTTTGGGCCGTCTATGCGTGTTAGCGGTGGACATGCTTGGGAAGTTGGGATTAGGAAGGGATTGGGAATGGGTGGGAGGAAGGTGAGGGAGAGAAGTGGGCAAGGCTGTGGGCTATTGTGTGTGGGTACTGTGGTGAGAGAATGAGGAGTTGAGGGGAGGGTGAGGTGAGCTTCCTATGGTGGCTATGGTGTCTTTGACAGTAGAGATAGAGAAAGAGGGGAGGAGTGAGAGGTAGAGAGGATAGTGGTGAGATGTGGGCTATGGGGTGTGGGACTGTAGAGGGTTCATGGACGTGTGAGAGAAGGGGGAGCTATGGAGAGAGGAAGAGAGTGGTGGAAAGCTTTTGGCTATGGCTGCCTTGACTGTAGAGAGAGAATGGGAGGAGGGAGAAGAGGGAGAGTGTGGGAGAGAAAAGTAGTGATAGAGGAAGAGAAAAGTGGATTTTGGGGGGGGAATTTGACTTTTTGAAGTTAGTATATATTTTGGGACAATTTTGGAGGCAAATTAGTCAATTTTGACACTTTTTTTATTTAAAAAAATCATTTTTTGGGGGTTTTTAAGCCTACGCATTTTTTCTTTTAGGGGGGTCCCTCCCTCTTTTATGACACCTCTTTCCCCCTTTTAACCCCCCCCCCCCCCCCCCCCCCCCGCCCCCCCACTCTCTAAGAACCAAGCATTGAAGAGGGAGACAATTAGGTTGCACCCCTACCATTCCTCCCCCTCTAGGTGATATCCCAAGAGCCCTTTCATTGGTTCTCCCTTAAGCCTTCACTATTTAAAAAGGCCCAAGGAGAGTCCATATTTTTGCTAATGTATGCTGATTTTGAACTTGGAGTGTTTTTACTAGTGCTTCTAATGGTAATGCAGAATCATTTGATTGCATTAAAAGTGACAAGTTAGATGCACTTACATTGAAATTCGCATTTCCAATTTTCTATGTGTCTTGCTTGGCGGTTGATATGTCCTTGTTGTCTGGATTTCTTGGACAATCTTCAAAAAAATGTCCACCTTTTCATCCACAATTTGAGCAATACGCCATGACTGGTGATATTTCATTTGGTTCTGTCATGTCAAGCTCTACCTAAGGAGCTTCTATTTATGTGCTTGCCAACTTATTGGCATCTACTTTCAAAACACTAAGCATCAAGCTATAGACTGCTCCATCTTGACCTTTGTATTGTCTTTGACCTGGTTCTCCGATTAGATTGGCTGCAATTGGCTGATATGTTGGATCTTGCAATTTTGCTTCTCGATTATAGATCTGACCACTGTAATCCATGTACAATGACCCTGATCACATATGCACTAAATGAATGCTTTTCGGACTTGTGCAGATTTTTGGGTAACCACTTGGGTCAATTTTTCTCAACTTCTATCTGCACTTCATCTTTGAGCCTGCAATACCTGGCTCCACTGAAGTCTGTGAACATCTGGGAGTTATCTGAATCTGGCTTTACTCTGATCAATAGGATCGTGGCTCTTGTTTCTCATAAGATACCTATGACCTTCTGTATCTGTGTACAAAAATTTATCCCCATTGTAGCCACATAGCTATAGAATCTGCTATGTTGCTGTTGTGCATGTGTTGTCACTGCTACTAGCTTGCTCTGTTGTACTTGAACTCTCGGCTCGATATGAGTCCATGTTGACTTAATCTACAAAAACTATCTCCTAGCAGATTCTAATATTGATTAGCAGAATTTCTCTTACCGAATTTTGGTTAAACTGCTTTAGCCAAAGCACTTTTGCAATTGATTGTTCTTCAGACTCACAAGAGTTGATTAACTCTAGCTTGAAAGTTCTAGAATTGAGCTAGGCCTTGAATAGCCTAATCGGCTATCCACCGTGATTTGTGCCTTTGTTCGTCCGGTTAGAAGCTAATTTGTAATACAATCACTTACACTTGCCCGTTTCTAGCATGCAAAATTTTTGAAATTTGTATGTCCCTTGAACAGCTTTGAGTTGGTCGATTTCACTTTTTTTGGCTATCCTCCTGCTATTTCTGACTGTATCGTTGTTTGCTCCGTTTTTTCCAGGCTGTTGTTCTTAATTTTTGCTCACTATGCGGTACACTTCCCAGCGTTGCTTTTTTGCTTTTCTGGCCCTTTCTTGCTTTTTTGGCACTTTCAAATTCTTTCTTTTTATTTTTATTAATTGTTTGTGAAATTTTGACTTTTTTTAGTATTTTTATGATTTTTTATAATTTTTTTGAAAAAAAAATGATTTTAATTATTTTTTGTGAATTTTCTTTTTTTGGTGAATTTTATAATTTTTAAAGATTTTATGATTTTTTTTATATTGAGATTTTTCGGCAATCTATGATTTTTATTATTTTCTCGTGACTTTTTATTCATTTTTTTACAGTTTTTGTGAATTTTCTGTGGAATTTTTGAATTTTAATGATTTTCTATGTGTTTTTTTATTTTTCTTTGAATTTTTTTGTGTGTTATTTTTTTTTAAAATTATTTTTTTGTAATTTTTCGGCTTTTGAGAATTTTCCAATAATGTTTCTTTTTTTTATTATTTTCTAATGAATTTTTCAAAAAAATAATTTTTGATACGTTTTTTTCTTTGTAATTCTTTAAACTCTTTTTTGATTTTTTATGAGTTTTTTTACTTTTTAAAAATTTTTATTGTGTGTGTTTATTTTTTGTGATTGATATGATTTGTTATCTTTCTTTTGTTTTTTGTTTATTTTTTTTCAATAAATAAATAAACTAAATTAAATAAAAAACTAAAAATAAAATAAATCAAAAACAAAACATTTACCTTCGCTTACCTGGCTGCACCGGACAGCGCGTTGACCAGCGGGTGATGCCGAGAGAGACAGCACGAGCGTGCAATACAGGACGCGCTGACGTGGCAGATGCTGGCGCGCAGAGAGTAGTTCAAGGCGAAGATGGCAGGGATGGCACTGCAACCTGTACCAGTACACGACAAGGGCGGCGGGCCGGTGGGTGTGTGTGTCACAGTCACACAGTGTGTGGGTTTGCTACACGACAAAGCAGGGAGAGAGAGTGAGAGACCTGTACAACGTACCGTGTTTTGGCTTGTGCATGAGGAGGAGAGAAAGAGAGCGGAAGCCAGGCACTGACTGCACGGCAAAGCGCACGCGAGAGAGAGAGTAGAGTGTGAGTGGCACAGAGTGCGTACGCGCACGTGGGCTATACGAAAGGGTAGAGAAGGTTGAGCCCGGACCCACATGGGCACACACACACACACAGAGAGAGAGAGAGAGAGAGAGAGAGAGAGAGAGAGAGAGAGAGAGAGAGAGAGAGAGAGAGAGAGAGAGAGAGAGAGAGAGAGAGAGAGAGACAATAATCGGAAAAAAGGAGAGAGAAAGTGAGAGGGGAGTGAGAGAATTGTTAATAATCGCAATAAAGAGGGGGTGGGGAGGAGAGAGAAAGCTGAAAAGAGAGTGAGGGTGTGGGAGTGTGTTCACGCGGAACGAGACGAGAGCGGACGGTCGAGGAAGATTATTTTAAGGTCGTAGGAAACTGTCCCAAGAGGTTGTAAAGATCTATCTGAGGAAGAATTTTATGCGCCGCAAGGCAAACATCGAACTCGGAACCGGCTGTTTATTAAATTTTTGTTTCCAAACGTCCAAAAATGCCAAAAAAAAGGTCAAAAATTAGCACACACATCCAAAATCCACAAAAACCTAAACACACAACTGAAATTAGTGAGGAAACACATTCGATTATGCCACAATTACACTAGCGTAGGCCATCGCCCCGGAAACGGCACCAAATGTTGGGGGTCTCCATCGTTGCATAGCTCCAATGACCAACAAAGTTATCAATCCGGAGGGATGAGCTACCCGGCTGGGGCATGGAAACACTCACACGATCAGTGAGCTAATCATGGCAACACGAATGGTGACTCTACAAGGTGAGCTTCTCGGCCTATAGAGGAGCTAAGCCACAATGAAGGGCAATCTCCACATCCACTTCTCTTCACCTCTAATCAACCCAATCACACACACTAACGATTACAAGACGCACACAACACTAATCCTATCATGCAACACACTAATCGCAAGCACACATACATAGATCTATCAAGCACCACGCTCCAATCAAACCTACATGCACACACAAGCAAGAGAGGGCAATCACACTAGATTAGAGAGGGATTAACCACTAATTAGTTACGATCGAGCTAATCTAAGCATCATAGGCAATCATAAGAAGCATGAGAGAGGCATAGTGAAAGAGAATTAAGCATTGATTAGTATTAACCAAATCATATGAGCAAGGAGAAGCTCAAGGAATCCATAGCCACACACCTCAAGAGCTCTCACCAAAGAGTGCTCTCAACAAATGAGCTTGAGAACCCTAATTACTTTTACACACTGCCTTATATACCTAGGGTAAAAATATGCAATATCCGGGTGCCCAAGGCCCTCCACCATTTACTGAATCTGCAACGTAGGCACACTACTGACATGTTCTTTACAACTGGGGAACTCCCATTGAGCGTGTAACACATTAAAATATTACAGTGGCTTGAAATAAATCGAGAATTTACAATACATGACCATTTTGGAAAAACGTGGAAAATATGTAACTCCAATCTTCACCGCTTCTTTGTATTGATCTTCGATGTGCATTTGTATGTCTTCAATCTTTAGCAACTTCTGTTAACTGACGTTGACTCAGTTAACAAGTGGCTCATGCACAATGCAACAAAATAGCACCTTATCAATGACGACTTGTACTGCAAGGGTAAGGATCAAATCCAAGGCGAGTACCTCTCTCTAAAGGATTACCGAAATAATTTCAAGTTGCCATGATGGTGTTTGTGGAGGACACTTTAACGGGTTTGTATGGCCTAGTTTACAGAGAGACGTGCATCACTAGTGCAAAACATGCAAAGAGTGTCAGAGGACTAGTGATCAGAGACTCACATACAAGCCACAAACTCCTATTATCTCTTATGGACCATTTGAGAAATGGAAAATTGATGCCCACGTCTGGGTCTTTGTCAAGGACCCAATCAGGTAAATTGTATATCATCATCGGTGTGGACTACGTGACCAGGTGGGCCAAAGCAGTTGCTACCACCCGGATTATAGCCAAGGAAGTGGCTAATTTTGTATTTGAAAAAATTTATTGCCGTTTTGACACTCCTCTTGAAATAATTTCTAACAAGGGACTAGGTTTTAAAGGAGACCTAGTAGGAGAACTGATGGAGAAGTTGGGCATCTCACGACGACACTCAACTCCCTACTACCCACAATGCAATGGTTTGGTAGAAAAGGTAAATGGTATGATCTGCAAGATCATCACTAAACAGGTAACAATCACAAAAGTGATTGGAACAGCATCTTATAGCTACACTTTGGGCTTATTGCACATCCCTTGGATTCACACCATATCTCTTGGTGTATGGTAAGGAGGCTAGCTAGTATGAGGGTGCTAGCTAGACAGATGGAACGCCCTAATGCTCATCTTCACAACCACATTCTTGATCTAGAGAGACTTCAACTAGACAAAGAAGATGCTATATATCAACTATTATGCAACACAGGTAGAGCAATGTTGACTTACCTTCTTCAACAAGGGACTTAAGGCAAAAGGTCTCAAGAAAGGCATTTTGGTTCTAAGATATGACAACAAATTTGACACTGATGAATCCAGATACTGTACATGTGGGACTATTGAAAGGATACTAAAGTCGATTTTAGAACCTTTCATACCTTCATCTTCGAGTGCAAGTGATTTCCAAATGTGTCTAGACGACATGAGAATGGGCTCTACATGGTGGACTCTAGTGTGTGTATCACATGAGGAGGTATGACAACTTAGTATTGCCATATGAACCTCATATGCTTCATTCAACTAGGGTCGACAAGTGAAAGGTCGATGATTGACAATGTGCTTTGCATGGGCATACTTTCATTATAGAAGAGACAATTTAGGGTTGCACATTAATGGCCATATTATATATGCCTTATATGGGGGTCCTTAATATTGGACCTATGAATTGCTATGACATCACCCTATTGTTTGGATGAGGCAAGTATCAATGGAGCTGTGAAAGGTAGCAGAGATGCCCTCGAAGAGGAGAATATGCAGCCCACTTTACAAACACCACATAAGGAACGCATACCCGATAGGCTACGGGACATGATCCTCCCCCTATTGAGGACGATGCAATTGGTGTTTCCACTTTTGTCCAAATTTTCCTTATAAGTGGATAAATTAAAGGAAATGGGGTTTTCTATTGGGAAGTAGCCTAATAAGGTATTACTGATCAGACCGGCCTATATGGACACTCATTTAAAGGAAATGGGATACGATGTGCTATTGGTGAGATGCACACATCATCGCATCAACTAGAGATTGAGACCGGCAGGTTTAGGAGACTACCAGACAACAGAAGTCAGGATATGCGACCTATGCCATAAAGAGCCAGAGACAGAGTTGCATTTTATATGTCAACAGATAGTGTATTACGAGATACGGGTCACTTCCACTGTCTATTCAGAGAAGGATTTGGACCCTTCTCCAGAGTCATGAGCTATCAAGACTAGAGATGTCTTGGACTGTATATACTTGAGTTATACAGACACGGAGATAGTTTACTGAGGAGATATGGAGAGAGACAATCCCAGAGACAGATTATCGATCTCTTTACACCAGACATTGGACAGATAGAAGAGCAGCCACCATTGCAATGCTCAGCTCAAACTCACACCCATGGTACTCTCATTGACCAAGCATTGGATCTAGGGAGATCTAGACGCCCACGATTCAAGAAAGGAGCTTCACAATATTTGATATGTTTATTTGTACTCACACATGGTATCGGATTCATCACTATGTAACATGTTGGTCTCATAGGTCATTTTGGCAGTTTGAAGACGTTAATTTATCATTTCATTTCTGTCTCTCTCTCTCTCTCTAGAGAGCACTAGACTTATTATATTTTATTTTTGTACCCAAACATTGGATTTGTATCAGTTTGGTCTCATTTTGGCCTTTTGAAGACGTTTAATAGAACATTTTATCTCATACGGGTACATACTGATAGTTTCTTAGTTTATTTAGTGGAATCTCCATAGATTCCTTACTTCACTGCGTCACTGCCCCTTGCCCCTTGCTCTTACGTTTCTCCAAAACGCTGGTTCCGTATTCGAACACAGGCATGTGGAAAGTTGGTTTTGATGCACATGAGTTAACCACTCAAACCAACCTCGTTCGCTGATCAATATGTGTTTTGACTACCTGCACCTACGCGTCCTCGTGTCCTGCTCCTGTTTCTGTTGCGCATGGCCGTCTCCATCTTCCTCCCGCGGCTCAGCTTGACTTGCTCGTCACCGTCTCCTACCCACGGGATCTTGCAAGATTCCCCTTAATGGAAACTTTTCGCAAATCGTAGAGACATACTAGAACATTTTATCTCATTTCTCTCTCTCTCTCTCTCTCTCTCTCTCTCTCCAACAATTCATTTCTTGGAGTGGTTGGGACGCAAAGCAACGTCCTTATTGGCCAGCAAGAAGAATATATAAGCATAGCATGTTAATTAGGCTCGCGAAGAAGAAGACGAAGAACAGAACTACAATATCGATCGATGGCCGTGGACCTCTACAGCCAGTTTCTCATGTCGATGGTAGCCAGCTCCCCGCCCTCCTCGACTACGCCAGCATGGACATCAATAGTACCTAATTGCGGGGCCGCGCCACGGCCTGCTTGTAGAGCCTCTGCCTCAGCCTCAGCAGGGTCGACAGGTCATCATGATATGGAGCTGTTATATCAAGTTCTTCGACCCGATTCGGGCTCGGTTGAGATGATGAGCAGGTCATCTGCCCTCACATTCTTCAAGGCGCTCACCGTCCCCATTCCCTGCAACCGCTGCTTCAGCACCGACACCCGATTTCGATACTTCAACAACTGCTCCACCTCGACCATCCTCCAGCCGCGCTATCGCTGCAATAACACAGCTTGTCCCATCAAGGAGTTCACTTGGAATGGCAATGGCAAACCTCGGGGGCCATACAGTCCCAGATCAACAAATCGAGATCGTACAAATACTGGCCCGGTACGTCGTAAAGCTGGCATTGACGTCGTCGACATGTCGGCCAATGTGGTTGCAAAATCGGGTGCATCGGCCGCCGCACCAGAATGCAAAAAGAGGAGATTATTGCATCATAATTCATGTGCCATGAGCAACAACTTAAGTACATTCACCATGGGTGATATTGAGCTCTCAGCTCTTAATATGGCAAAGGACCAAGCATTTATGACAGAGCTTGATGCAGGTGCCGGCCATCATGGGTCTATAATTAGTACGGCCACTAATAATAGTTATATGCAGAGCAACAATATTGTGGAGCGCGAGTCTGCCGGCCCGGCATCCTCGACCAAGTATATAAATGATAGCATGGTGGCACAGGGGAGGTTAAATATTGAGGACAATCTTTATATTGACTGGAGTAGCTTCCAGAATATTATGCAGGAAGATATTGGAGAAATCGACGTGCAAGAACTGGATGCCATACTCGCGACGACAATCGGAGCTGATCTAGGCGCTGCGCCTGAAGCGAACGTTCATCAGCTTGAACATCCTGCAGGAGGCAAGTATATGCAGGTCGATGATATTGTCGATGATGAGGACATGGCATTTGCAAGCATGCTCGAGGGTTTTCTCGACGGCTGATCGACTGCGGAAACTGAATATCATGAGATCGGCGATCGACGTCTAACAATATTAGATCGATCTCGCTGCAAGCAGCTTATATATAACAGCTAGCGCTTCACAAAAGAAGACATAATTTGCTTGCTCATCTAATTGTCAACTGAAAGCTGCAGAAACTAGAAACACAAATTACACTATGACGAAGCATGACCGTACGCAAGACGTCGTAAGCCCGATCAGAAAATTAAAGGAGTGTACATAATGATGTGTCATTTGGATCTGGGCTCCTAATTAATTACATTAAGCTGTCTGCAATACAAATGTAGTATTGAGACCTGCATGCAGGAGTTTAAATTCTTTGTATTCATGAAGGCCTCCAGAAAGATAAAACGGGCATGATCAGCTGATCTGTATTATGACATTCCTTTTTTAACAAAGAAAGAGCCATTTTTGCCGTGGATGTAGGCAACATGATGCTGCCGAACCACGTAAATCCGTGTGTCTTGATGGTTAATAATGTTGGTTATATGTGGATCGGATAAGCTGTTTTCTATATATCTAGTGTGACGAAAGCGAGCGCATGTGCACGCACTCTTGTGCATTTTCATGTGTAATGTCTATCTGGGTATAAGCTGATCATCAATATCAAATCAGTTATAATATATATCTGACTGGTAAATAAACTGGCTGATCTGTAGCTATATTATATATCCGATTGCCAAAATTTGCATTCCTGATTCATCCTCATTAACCCTGCATGCAGACTGCCCTATATAAAGCTGCTAGCTGAATGGAATCTCAAGAGATGCCCATTGCCATCCTTCACTATATTAGAGAGATTTGGGGCAGCGGCCTTAATATTAATCCTTGATCTCAAAAGATGCCTCAGCTGATCAGATGAATATATATTATGGCACGCTGCCCATGAGAACTGCTTTGTATGCATGCAGGTGTGGGCGCCCAGTAAGTAGTAAATATTCACCCAGCGCCTAATTCTACGAATATATTCAGTTTGAAAATTCTAATCTGCAGGAGAGAAATACTAGAGAACATAAAAAAATTCACTACTTCGCCGTTGCCCTCTCTAGGTGTTGTATATTGCTTATGCCATTTTCCTCTTTCAGAACATGTCTTGAGTTCAACTCTCATGGGATAGATCTTTGAGGTCTCTAATTGGGATAGTTTCCTATGATATTGTTAAAATCCTCCTCCTCTTCTTCTTCTTCTTTTCCATCCCTTCATGGCAAATAGGATGTCCTCCTTGCTAATAAGGAGGGCACAATAGTCGTTGATGTTAGAGATCTCATGACCCATTTGCTTGCTTGCTTGCATGCCTAGTAGACATCATGTCTACGTTCATAATTTACACCTCTCCTTTAGATTTGGACAATATACTTGTCTTCCATGTCGCTTTGCTAATTTTCCCATGACCTGTATCATAGGAATCTTTGAATCGGTTGAAGACAAAGTTACCCATATTGAGCATCAACAATTGGATCGGAGACTATCCCATGCAAGTGGTATATTTTTTCTTCCCTCCCTCGAGAGACTCTTCATGTGCTTGGTGCTACACCTCGGTCTTTGTATTTGCCTCTCAATTGTTTTTTCTAATTATTAGTAGATGCTTGTAACATATTCTTTTTCTCCTTTCAGAGTGGTTTGAAGTTATTCCTTATCTTCTTGCAAGATGTTCACTTGCTGCTCTAGCCGTTCTATCTCAATATGGTTGGTTTTTTGTGTATCACCTTTGGCATCCTCAAATCCTTGGATCCAAAGCCATGTGATCAACCTCTTGCATGCATTAGGAAGGGAATGGGGTGTAGAAGGGCCTCCTTATTTGCCATGGGATTAAACATGAGATTAAGGAATGCGCAAATAGGGGATTGCCATGTGGACTGAAATGGTGGGTGTGGCACGCTCTAAAACTGAGTGGTCAAACTTATAGGTCCAGAGGTAGAGGAGTGTGAGAAAATAAGAAAATTTGAACCTTTTTTCACAAATCTGGAGTAAAAACCCACTCTTTCTCTCTCTAGAGGTTGTTGACTCCCCTCCCCCCTCCCTTCCTAAAAGGGGGTTTTTCATGAAAGACGTGCTAACATTCTCTCTCTCCTCTTTACTCTCTCTAAGGCTGCTACATCTACTCTCTCTCCTCTTTAGCTATGAGACCTATATCTCCTTCTTCAAGCCCACTTTTCCCTCTAAATACCTCTTGCAATAGAGGTTTGAAACCTCCCTTCTCCATTGATCACTCAGCCTTACCTTCACACCTCTACAGAAAGTTGTAGATCTACAACTTTGGATGCTTCTATGGTATCTTTATCAACACCTCCCCTCTCCATTTATCACTCAGTCTCCCCTTCACACCTCTATGGAAAGTTGCAGATCTGCAACACGACTGCTTCTTCTGAAGTATATATCTCATGGTTGGTTTTTTGTGTATCAGCTTTGGCATCCTCAAAATCCTTGGATCCAAAGCCTTGTGATCACCCTCCTGCATGCATTAGGAAGGGAATGGGGTATAGAAGGGCCTCTTTATTTGCCATGGGATTAAACATGAGATTAAGGAATGAGCAAATGGGGGACTGCCATGTGGATTGAAATGTTGGGTGTGGCAGGCTCTAAAACTGAGTGGTCAAACTTATAGGTCCAGAGGTGGAGGGGTCTTTTTTTTATTAATAAAATGAGAAAATAAGAAAATTTGAACCTTTTCCCACAAATCTGGAGTAAAAATCCACTCTTTCTCTCTCTAGAGGCTGTTGACTCCCCCCCCCCCCCCTCCCTTCCTAAAAGGGGGTCTTTCATGAAAGACGTGCTAACATTCTCTCTCTCCTTTTACTCTCTCTAAGGCTGCTACATCTCTCTCTCCTCTTTAGCTATGAGACCTATATCTCCTTCTTCAAGCCCACTTTTCCCTCTACACACCTCTTGCACTATAATAGTAGCGACGCTCGTAGTGCGACGCTCAAACATGAAAAACCACGGCGTCGCTATGTTACTTGTAACATAGCGACGCTCATAGCGATGCCTCCAGGGCTTTAAAAAATAACCGAGAGCATCCGAAAACTGAGATCTCAGATCTGAGTTTTCGGCGCGCGCTCAAGCAATCAAGGTAACGCTCTCTCTCTCTCTCTCTCTCTCTCTCTCTCTCTCTCTCTCTTTTCTCCACACACACACACGAGGAGAGGAAGGAGAGCCAGGTATGCTCCTTCCCTCTCCTCACTCTCATGTTCCCTTCCCCTCTTTCTCTTTCTCTCTCCCTCTCTCTCTCTCTCTCTCTCTCTCTCTCACACACACACACACACATTGTGTTTTTGAGAGAGAGAGAGAGAGAGAGAGAGAGCACAAGCATAAATAAAAAATGCACACACGCATGCATAAACAAAGAATGCACACACACATTGAGAGAGGAAAAGAGAGAGAGAGAGAGCATGCATAAACCAAAAACGCACACACACATGCATAAACAAAGAATGCACACACACATTGAGAGAGGAAAAGAGAGAGAGATATAAAACAAAGAGAGAGAGAGAGAGAGAGAGAGAGAAAAGAAGAAGAAGAAGAGAGTCTTAACATGGTAGGAAACGATCCCGAGAGACCTTAAAGATCTAGTCGACAGGAGTTGAACTCAAGACCTGTTATTCATGAGGGAAATGGCATAACCAATCTATCACACTTCGGTGATAGAAAACTTATACCATTTTTCTCCTTTTTTTATTGGCGTGCACACACACCCACACACACACACCCGAGAAGAAGAGAGTTTAATTTAACGTCGTAGGAAACTAATTAAAGAGACCTAAAAATCTAGCGGACGAGGAGTTGAACTCAAGACCTGTTATTCAAGAGGAAAATGGCATAATCAATCTACCACACTTGGGTGATAGAAAGGTTATACCATTTTCCTCTTTTTATTGGCGCACACACGCACAGTACACACACAAGAAGAAGAGAGTTTTAACGTCGTAGGAAACTATCCCAAAAGACGTTAAAGATTAGGTTAGATGTAGACTTACGTTAAATTAGATTTAGATTTATTTAAGTTAAATTAGATTATATTTAGGTTTATTTTTAGTTAGATTTATGTTTGATTAGATTTAGGTTTATTTACGTTAGATTTAGATTTGCATTATATTAGATTAAATTTAGGTTTATTAATTTAGGTTTATTTATGTTATATTAGATTAGATTTAGGTTTATTTACGTTATTTACCTATTAGGAATTGGCATAACCAATCTACCACACTTGGGTGATAGAAAGGTTATACCATTTTCTTCTTTTTATCGTTTAAGATAAGGTTAGAAGAAATGGCGAGAAAATGTCCAGCACTCACAGCCTCGACAGTCCATGCGGACTAGCAATTGGGCAGCAATTCCACCTGCATGTTCAACTACTGCTACCATACAATAAGCCGTCATGTTCAGCTAATGGAAGAGCAAATTGAGACTACATAAAAATTAGTGATGCAAGATGACGATTCCAAGGGTCACACACACACACACACACCACATCCCGTCAAATTTAGAGTAAGAATTAAGTGCCTTGAGCAGACATCAGCTACATTGCAAGAATGGCGTACCTGCATGCTACAAACAAAGATCTATTGTGAAAAGATGTTAAGATGCTGTGAAATGCTACAGCTAGAGAAGAGGCAAAGGGGTTTTGTCCACTACATGCAGTATCATGTAGACGTGGGTGTGTAGATTTCTTGTACCCACAAATATAGGCATTGACCAATAAAGACGAGATTATAACCCGGTGGTTCTGATCTCCGTGAACCTCTAGACCGAGGTGTGTGGGGATTGGACATGACTAGAGAATGTGAGGTAGTTTATAGTGTGAACAAAGAGAGAGAGAGAGAGAGATAAAAGATGAAGAATGCCAATAGAAGATTAAATTTTTTGTCTAGGTTATAAGGATTTTACCCTCATTATGAGTACTGACGAGGATGTGAGGCCGTCCAACCGAAACACCTATCTCTCAATGAGGATCTTATGTCCTTGTAATCATTGCAAGCATGCTGTGCGACGGACAAGACGCGTTTCTTTACAGCACGTTCGCGAATTTGGCGAGTTCGATCCATCTATTATAGATCGAGTTGTTTCCAATTATAACTCGTCGGACTCTGACGCTGGCCAACAGGCAGCAATCTTGCAACCCAATAGACGTGTTCGCAGGCGCTTTGGTCAAGCAGCATATGTGAGGCCACAAGATGTAGCCTCTGACAGCTCGGGGGATGAAAATGCAGACCACATTCCCAACGAGGCAATGTTTGAGCCCAAGATTGATGAAATGATCGAGACGATCATGGATTCAGAAAGGCTTGTCTATGATGATATGAAAAGTGAAGCCGATACACCATTATATAATGGAGCACGTGTATCTAGATTGAAAGCGCTCCTGGTTCTTCTCAACATGCAGACAAAGTTTGGATGGAGTGACACTAGCGTCACAGCGCTTTTCAGGTGATCTATTACAATTAGTTTACTTTAATAAAACTCTAAATGTATAATGATCTGATAGATTTTTACATAATTGTACCATATTTTTATGTTGTGTAGATTGCTCAAAGAGCACATACTACCAGTTGATAATGTGATGCCAGATTCCCAAGAGGAAGCAAGAAAGATTTTGCGAAACTTGGGGATGGATTAAATTCGATCCACGCTTGTCCTAATGGCTGCATTCTTTTCAGAGGGGAATACATAGACATGGAGAAGTGTCCGAAATGTGATTTCGAAAGATATCGAGTAGATCTCTACGAAACAAAAATTCCGCAAAAGGTTTTGCGACATTTTCCTCTACTTCCTCACATCAAGCATTTCTTCGAATGTAAGTCCATGGCCGCCCTAGCATCATGGCATGAGGAGAATAAATCTTCGGATGGTGTGCTACGGATTCCTGCAGATTGTGTAGCTTGGAAACATATAGATGGAACATGGTCGGATTTTGCCACGGAAGCTCGAAATTTGCGCTTAGGCCTGGCTATGGATGGCGTAAATCCATTTGGTCAAAGATCAACATCTTACAGTGTATGGCCCGTTGTCATCGTCAACTACAACATTCCCCCGTGGTTGACTACGAAGAAGGGGCACCTATGGCTAAGCTTGATTGTGCCGGGGTGATATAAAGTGAAGAATATGGATGTGTATCTTCGTCCGCCTCGTGTTCGATGAGGCTCTTTACCCTCCCCTTCTTTGCCCGTCCCGACACCAGCCACGGCATCACCATCGACACCAGGTTTTGCGCGGCTGACTGCCGTTCCCCGCAGCTACACACCACTAGCTACTCCTCCAAAAGTCACTCCAGTGGACACTCCTCGCTTCGGGGCTCAGACTCTAGTGGAGACACTTGGCGTCCGTACCCCCGTTGACACGCCGCTAGAGACCCCTGTCGAGACACCCAGGTTCATGCGTCAGCGGGGCGAGAGGGCTTGCCTTACTCCGTCGACTTCAGTGGTGGCATCATCTTGGATGATGAAAGCAAGAAGGTGATTTCGTGCATGCACGGTCTTTTCTCTCAGGTGTTTAGACACTACATACTAAACACCTGGAGTGAAGTACCGAATGAATTAAAAGACAGAGTCATCAGCATGCTTCATGACGAGTTTTCCGTTCCAACACGGGATGACCGCTTCAATGAAGATGTGATGAAGGTTCGAATGCACAAATACTGCAAGCATAAGCGTTCCGAAGTGCAAAAAGCAATCAAGCATGGGTGGAGCAGAGCAGATTGGCGGCCAAAGAAGATTGGAAGCATGCGAAGAAAGAAGCGCGCGAGAATCTCGACAAGTGGAAGCAACAAAAGGAGGCAGCCAGAGCGCGAATAGAGACAGGGAGCTCGCACCACTTGGGGAGCAGCGGGTGGGCATCATATTTTTATAAGTGTTTTTGTATCTATGTTTGATAGTTTAGGGTTTATGGGATTTGAAATTCTACATAATGGATTCTTTGTATGTTTTGATAGTGGTCGTTTACAGGACGTGATTCCACACCGTACGAGCATGAGTACGCAGGCAGGAAGGGCATAAACGCCCTTATAGACATCCTGAGTTCTCATGGTGGCATGGTTAGTATTAGGGTTTATTCTTTTCTATTTATTGTATTGTTTTATAAACGTCGCTATATGTTTATACTTACAAAAAGCTATCTTATTGTTTTTTTTTGCAGAATCCGACAGATACTCCACTTCGACGCGATGAGACGTCTGATTAGACAACGTCAGTTTAGCCATAGCTAGATAGCATTAGTTTCTTTTTGTCATAGATTATGTATCATGAGACGACTTTTATACGTCTTTTTGAAAACCATGTATATTTTTTAAATAATGACAATGGTTTGTAACTATTACATTTGCAACGATTAACAATCAAGTGATTTTGCCTATGTGTACAATTGTCATTGATTTACTTTCATCAATTCACGCTTGTCATTTTTGTATCTTTATTTTGCAAACAATACGTACTATGGATGATGGAGTTAATGATTATATTGTCTTGTGGGTGACTATTTTGGGTCTATATTTACCTTTGCACTTTTTTTCAAAGGTAAATAGACAAATGAAACATTCAATATGGTTGATGGCTGAATGCCCTGCCACCAAAAAAATTTCATCTCGGGCGTCACTATGACCGTCGCTATATTAGGCTCTGCAGCGTCGCTATAATCGTCGCTATTGATTGCCCTGCAGCGTCGCTATAGGCGTCGCTACATAGCGACGCTTATAGCCACGTCCCCGTATCGACGCTCATAGCGACGCTCTTAGCGACACCGGGGGTTATAAAAACCCAGTGTATTTCCATTGCTAAAAGCGTAACAAGAGCACACAACCTCTTGTAGTGTATCTCCTTCTTCAAGCCCACTTTTCCCTCTAAATACCGCTTGCAATAGAGGTTTGAAACCTCCCTTCTCCATTGATCACTCAGCCTTACCTTCACACCTCTACAGAAAGTTGTAGATCTACAACATTGGATACTTCTATGGTATCTTTATCAGCACCTCCCCTCTCCATTTATCACTCAGTCTCACCTTCACACCTCTATGGAAAGTTGCAGATCTGCAACACGACTGCTTCTTCTGAAGTATCTTCATCAACACCTTATTTGGTCCTTCTTCCTCACCTTGGTGTGAAGGTGAGCTTAATCACGCAACCTCACCTTCAAATCTCTACGTCATGAAGATATAGATCTCAAGTTGTAGCTGCTTCTTGAGTATCTCCATCAACACCTTTCTCGGTCCTTGTTCCTCAAGGACTCCATAGCCACACACCTCAAGAGCTCTCACCAAAGAGTGCTCCCAACAAATGACTTGAAAACCCTAATTTCTTTTACACATTGCCTTATATACCTAGGGTAAAAATATGCAATGTCCGGGCGCCCAAGGCCTTTAGGACTCACTACTTATTGAATCTGCAACCTAGACACGGTAAGTGACCTATTCTTTACAGCTTGGAACTCCCATTGAGCCCGTAACACATTAGAAATATTACAATGGCTTGAAAAAAATCGAGAATTTACAATACGTTACCATTTTGGGAAAACGTGGAAAATGTGTGATTCCAATCTTTACTGCTTCTTTGTATTCATTCTCGATGTGCATCCGTACCTCTTCAATCTTTAGCAGCTTATATTAACTGACATTGACTCGGTTAACCTTCCCCCCTTCCGATTTTAGTGTCCGTCCTCGGGCACTGTTGAAAGGTGTCCGTGGAGGCAAGGGAAGGTTTTGATTGGTTGTTGATGGGGTGATTGTCTTCATTTGTCGTTGGATTTGTTGATGAGGTTCAATTTTTTGCAGTATCTTCATTGGTCCGAATATGTTTGATGTGAGAGATGATGTTGCATTTGTCTGTTGTAATAGCATAATGATGAGGTTTCTGTTTATTTATGAAAAGTATGTACAAGAGAAGTAGAACAATGAGGTTCTAAATTAGGGTCTAATACTTGGATGACCAAAGGTAAAAAACCTAGTGGGAAAAAAGTTCCTTTGGGATACGCGCATTATTGGAGTACTTATTAGCATGGAAAATATTAATAAAGTACTCAAGGGATTATTTGCTGATAGATATGGAATTAAAAAGGCAGCAAATATGAGAGGGTAGCATGATGGAACATTTTGGTTTGCCTGTTGTAGTCCATACAAGGTGCATAGGTGGAAGCAAAAAAGAGTGTCTAATGCATATGTCCAATGACGGACCATCCTATATATGCATACACAAAAATGCATGGAAAACAATATGCTGTGCAAGAAAGATTTTGAGGGGTTCTTCAGAAAGATGGTGTAGCTATAAAATCATATGACATGGCTTTGCAAGCTGGAACCCCTTTAAGAATGGTTTTTGTTGACGATGATATATGCTCTCATCTAACTGTGCACTGTGCGTGAGTTTTGGACTCTACGACACGCCACCAATTGTAACTTGATGGACTTTGACTCTTATACTCATCTCATCCAGCATGAGCAACAAGACTTAGATATGCTCAACTCTTCCAGCTTGAGTGTAAGCCTAATAACTACGACTCTTAGCACCGAGTTTAATATGACTTGAAGCTTTGGGACTAGTGCATTGTTCATTTTATGGCTCAGCAGTTCGAATCTGACTATGCCAAAGAGTGTTTTTTGCACCCTAGCAACTTGACTTTTTACATTCTTGTGCTTACTACAAACATTTGTTCAGGTAAAAGTAAGCTCAAATCCTCAAAAAGAGTATTAGTGAAGGACGAAGTTGGCATTGAAGGTTTCTTTTGCCATACATGTTTTATCATCTTTGAATCTGCATTCACCTTGGTTGGGTTGTCCTTGTTTGACTGTGAAGACTCCATCGTCCGTTTGATTTTCCAAATAGGCCTGTTGATAGCAGTCTTTGATGATGTTGTAGGCCTTTGTTCACTATCGGCATTTGGCTTTTGACTCGGAGCATTGGAAGACATTGGAAGACTTAGGAATCCAAATCTCTTGATGACCTTTGTATCTCCTTTATTGACTTTGTTGAGCTCTAGGTTTTGTTGAGCTCTTGAGATCTTCATGCAAGCCTGGTGTAGTTGCAGTTGGCTTGCGACTGGCTGGTAGCCAAATCTTTGTATACCCTGTATAGAATCCTTGTCTAAGAGGAACACTCTTTGAGATCCATCTTTGTTCTGTATCCTCTTGTGAGTTGTGGTAGACTTCAGCATCTTTCAATTGTGTTTTTTTGTATACCTGCTTCTTAGGTATCTTAGGATATTGTGAGGTTGATACCTTGTGGACCTTCTTTCTTGGGAGGGGCTTGACGTTACTCCATATGCTTTAACCTGCGGTTTTGGTACCCATATCTGTCTATTACCTCCATAGTACTCTTGTTCTTTTAAGCTCCATTGTGATGCTATCCATCTCATGTGTTTGTCTTTTTGTGTTGATTTCCCATGTTTAATCCAAACCAGATCATTGACTTTGACTAAACTACTCAAAACAAACACTTGCTTGACTTTCCTTTGTTTTCTTGAGTACTTTGGCTGATATATCTTTGCCTTTCTGGGTGTCTCCTGAGAGGTTTTCGTTGGATCAGCAATTGTCTTGAAGTTTTGAAAGCCTGACTTGCTTGAAGAAGCAGGTCCATGAGGGTTCTTTGATGTAGAGGCATATGATGTCACACCTTTTTTGCTAGTCGATGGAAGTTCCACTTTAGCTTTACCTTTGTCTGCAAGATTTGTCTTCGATTCTTGTGACTTCTGCAACTCTGAATCTAGCATTAACAGTACTTGTAACTGTTGCTTGATATCTCTTAGAAAAGAGAGTATTAGCATTTTGTCTTCTTTGTAGGCCTTGTGTTGGTCTAATCATTGATGTCCAAGGATTATGTATTTCTTTTGAAGGCTTCACCTGAAACTTCACCTGCTCTTCATGATCTTGGATGCTAAGGGTAGCAACCATTTCTTGTTGACATGTATGGAAACTTAGCATTGTTTTGCTATCATGTTTGCATGGAGTAATCTCTAGAATGCTCTGAATGGTGTCTGCAACCATATTACACTTTGCTTCTTTATCCAGTAGCGCATTGCATTTGACACTTGCTCCTTTTGTACTACTGAGAACTATAGCTATTCTCATTGTTGGTTCTCTTGAAGATCTTTGTCCTGCTTTTTCCATGGTCTCATCTTGATTTAATTGTGTCTCTATGGAGAGTGGCTTGATACCTTGTTTTCCAATCTGACTTTCATCAGCTGATTTTGCAAGCAATGAGTGATTGAGCTTTGGACTTCCTGTTGCTTCCTGGTTGTCTGCAACCCCGCCCTTCTTTACTTCTAGCTTTGATGGCATACTCTGCTCAATATCTATCGTGGTTGCTCTTTGCTCTGTTTGATCTGCACTTGCTATTGCATGATTTGCTTTAAGCTCTTCTGAAGTCATGTTCGATGGAGATGTTTCATCTTTAATAAGATCTGCTTTTATATAAGTCTCCATTTTAACTGTGTTTGAGGACTTTGTGTTGTCATCCGTGGGTGACCAGTCTTGATCTCCATTCTTCGTTGTCTGTGAAGAATCAATCATGTTTGCATTCTGTATCTTTGACATCTTCTGGGCCATTGGCATTTCCATTATGATGTCGTCTGGCATACTTTTGCTGCGTGAACTTACTTCAATGGTGGTGGAGATGATTCCCCAGCATTCTTCTCGTTTGTTTCCTGATATGCTCATAAATTTCGGGAGCATCTTCCAGTTGTGGTTGGCCACGTCTTTTCCAAGTGCGAAAAGACATGAGGTTCTTGTCTAGCTGAAAATCTAGCTTTATTTCTCTTGAGACCGCTTTTCTTCATTTTCATTAACAATGTTGCACTTGATCATCTTAGGATTTGTGTCAGAATTGAGATCTTTTGCTATAGCAACATCCTTTAATTGAGCTTTATCTGCATTCTTTTTGCTTTGACCACCTACTTCAATCGATGTTGACTCGTATGACTGAGATACTGTACTTTTTTGCAATTGTTGAGCATTGTCCTCCTGCATTTGTGTAACCTTTGATCTTAAAAGATCCACTGTACTTTCTGGCAGAATTTTTCTCTTCGGAGGAGATTTCGGTGGTGACCTTTGTATAGCTTTTTGGACTTTAGCTTTCATTGACTTTGACTTTTCTATCATCTGTTTTGGCAGCTTCAGGCTTTGCATCATCTTCAGATAGTCTTTGACTTCAATTGGGCCATCCATAGGGGTTTGTACAAGATCATGATCTTGCTGATATTCATCACCATGTGCATCTTGATATGTATATGTGAGTTTCATCACATGTAACTGTTTGAACACTATGGGCTTTGTTGGCTTTTGACTCTGACTTGTGGAGATCAGCTAAAACTTTTGTCCTTGATGATCTTCATAGAAGCATTTGTCTGTAGACTCCGATGGAACCTGGGTCAATTGGAAAATTCCAACAACCATATGATCTTTCAAAGGTTTCTGCTTTGAAGGGGATCTAATTGGTGTAGCATTTCTTGGTATTAGAGCTGAGCTTGATGGATTTGGGTGATCACTATAAGCTGCTTCATTGTAAGAGTTCAAAATTGTTTGGTTCTGGTTTAGTCTCACCTTTTGGGACTGTGAAGGTACACTCTGGGTAGCATTGTTGGCATTTGGCATCTGTAAGCCTTCTACATAGTTTCCTATGTATCTTCGTGAAACATGACAAATTATTCCCCAAGTCAAGCTGTAGATAGCATTATCTTTGCCCTAATATTGTCTATCCCATGGGTCTCCTATGATATGAGCTTATGTGGTTTCAGGACCCAAGCCATCATAGATGCTAGACTCTCATCTATATCTACGACTATTTTGGTCAATGTATATGCTCGTTTGGTCACAACATTGAAGCTTGATTTTTGGTCGAGGAGAGTTTGGCTCTCAGCAGATTTCTGGGTTCACTCGGGTAATATCCTTCAGCTCTAGAGAGGATGGTTGGAATTGGAGCTAATCTCTTGAGACAGCTAATTCCAGTGTTAGAAGATTTCAGCTACGAGTGTGAGAAGATTTCAGACAGCAGACTGGACAGAAATCAGAAACTAGACTGGAATTGGGATACTGGAATAAGAATCAGACTTATGTACTGGAAATAAGTGTAACTGGAATATCTGCCATGATTGCGATTACAAATAAAAGATTACAGTGAATATGATTTACAAAGAGAGTACAGCCGACAACAACTGCCAATGATTCTCAAGAACAAGTGTAGCCAAAGTGCTAACCCAAATGATAACAATTGCCAACCCGATTACAATGTAATGGGCCCTATTTATACACTTCGGGTTTACTGTAGTAATTACCATAGTAACTACTAAGCAATTCGCTGCCCATCTCCTAAGAGAACGTTCCCACATAGTGAAACTATCCAACCATCTACATCCTTCCCTTCTTTCTTGAATTTTGGCAAGATTCCAAAATTTCTGAAAAATTCCCCTGTCTGATTCTGATGTGAGACTAAAAAATCCGCCGTCTGGTTCTGATGTTGGGAATCGGGCTTGACCACTGACAGAGTGGCCATACAAAGATTGCGAGAGGTAGCTGAAAAGGCCAAGATAGAGCTCTCATCAGGCCAAGGTAGAGCTCTCATCTCTACCTTCCAGCTGAGGAAGAAAAGTCGCCACTGAATTCTGAGATGGAACTACCCAGTATCCTTCCATTGGACCGTCTTCCGTTTGCCCTTTGACCTGGAGGGTGCCTGAGAAGTCCCAGTGCCAGCATTCTCCTTTTGAATCAGTCGGTAAATGGCCTCCTGCTCAAGCTGATCCCACCTTTCTGTGGTCATCTCTACTTCATACGGCGTGAGGGAATGATAGGTTTTGGTGTCAGGATCATAGAGTGTACGCTTGTCCTTGGTAATCCTAGTTCTGGCCAGCTTATGACAATGCGAAGCAGTATG
Organism: Adiantum capillus-veneris; assembly: GCF_014529385.1. Taxonomy (NCBI): domain Eukaryota; kingdom Viridiplantae; phylum Streptophyta; class Polypodiopsida; order Polypodiales; family Pteridaceae; genus Adiantum; species Adiantum capillus-veneris. The sequence goes on from NC_140960.1 coordinate 44,300,046, forward strand.
GATCCATCCTTCTGGAAGAGGCTGATTAGTTTTGACTCGAGCTTCAAAAAGAATCTCAGCCATCTCCCTATACTGTGGTGCCAGGCCCGCCTTAGCTGCAATATCCTTTTCAGGCAATTTAGAAGATTCGACAGTAAGTTGCAGCAGCAGCTGATTAGTAATCTTGGTCAGGCCTCTGATCTGAATCTTCCATTGACCCCTACACATCCGGATCCTATGCATCTCCTCTTTCAGTGCCTGAATATCATTGATTTGGAGAGCATCATTGAACAATGTCTGCCAAGTCTTCCATTCCACAGTCGATCGCTCATACCAATCCTGAAGCTCATCAATAATCTTGAAGTATGTAAGGCGATCAACTGGTTCTGGATGTTGAGGATACAGTGCGGGAAAGAATCTTGGCAGCTCCGTCTCTCTTGCTGGAAAGGCATACAAAAGGACTGGAGAATCAGGCACAAATTCTAAAAAATTGAGAACAGCCTGGTTCTCTTGCTGCATCATCTTTTTGGTGATTCTCACTAGCTCGAACAATTTTCGGAGAGCAGTTGCCTGTGCTCCGATTGACATTCTAGTCTGAGGTCCTTTGCTAGTGGCTGTCTCATCCTCAAGAATGGCCCTGGCTCTCTGATCCAAAACTCCTCTGGCAGTTTGCATCTGCACCAAAACCTTCTTTAACTGTTCCCTAACATCCTTCATACATCTGTAAGTTGGTTTGTTTCCCAGCAAAAGTTCTAATTCTAGGGCAAGAGAGCGACAATCTGTAGTAGACTATCTTTGCAAGTGTGGGTTGGTCACTCTCTCTTCAACAGCAATTTGTATCCATTCAGGAACTCTTTCCAGCAGTTGGACTCTGCTGGGATGCGCAGGCAAACAAACGGCAAGCTTCTTGATCATGGAAAGCCGCTGATTTCCAATGCTCCACCATCTCCCTGGCTCCAACATACAGCCTCTGAAACCGTTTCAAATCAGACAGGATATCATCATCCTCTAGATACTAACTAGTTATGGAGGCCTGTTGATGTCTCAATTGCATGTTCAGGGTAATAAGCTGCAAAGAATATTGATGATCAGCAGCTAATCCCTCATCCTGCACTTTCATTTTCCCTTTAACATCCCTACTGAGCTGGGACTGATCAGTTGGTTAATTCCCAATGTGACTGGGCTATTGTTCTTTAGACTGCTGCTTACCCGACTGGTGCACTTCATTCTGGCCTTCTTGCTGGCCCTCATTCTGGCCTGGCTGGTCTGGCTGTGAACTGGCCTCCTTCAGTTGGCCCTGTACCCCCAGTACCAGATCCTGGAGGTGGAGATGGTGGTGGGCCATCATCATCATCATTTGTATGCCCTTCTTCTTGGTCATCCTCCTCCTTATCAGCTCTGTCATCCTTGTCTTCTTCTGCTTCATCCAGAGAAGTCTGCTGCTCAATATAATCCAATATTGCTTGATTCGTCAGAGCAGTATTATACTCGGTCACTTTGTCCTGCAAATCACTCTGCATACTTTCCATCAAAGCCTTCAAATTTTCTAAATCAAAAACAGCATGCCTGCTAGAGTTAGAAGTTCAACCTAGCTGTTGTAAATGTATCTTTCAATAAGAGAATCCTTCAGAGCTGTATGGCGAATCAACAGGGAGTTGAATTCCACCTACTTCATTTTGAGCATTGTTTTAGCCCGTTCTGCAACTCTCAGTGCTTCATTCCTTTGATTCTTGATGATCATCATCTCAGATTCAGCCTTAGCTAGCTTCTTGTTTAATAGCTCAATAACCCTCTCTGAATGAGCTTCCAGTACCTTATGTTGTATATTCTGCTCTTCCCGTGCTTTCTGGAGTTTCTGAATCTGATCTTCAGTCTCCTTCAATTCAGCTTTAGCCTTTTTCACTTCATCTTCTGACCCAGTAGCCTCCACCAGTTGTCCCATACAACTGACAATAGTATTCCAAGAAGACTGTATGAGGACTGAACATTTATCCTTTATTGTAGCTGAATGAGAATCAGTAGTCTCATATATTGTTACTGGAGCCATGTAAGGTAAAGTTGCATAATCAGCTTTTCGTAGGAGAAGATGCCCTTTTAGCGGATGGGTCTGCATTTGCTGCAACTTGTCCTGTTTCACCAGGTGCAGAATGTGTTCAGTATTTGGAATAGAGACTCCACCTGGAAAATTTGAAGAAACTAGGCCTTTGCCTTTGTCCACTTGGCCCTTGCCTTTATCCACCGACTGCTCTGCTACCTTCTCAGAAGTTGCTGCCTTGGCCTGATCTTTTCCAGAACCAGTAGCAACTGCACTTTGTCCTACTGACTGGCTAGGCACAGTCTTCTGAGCAGGTTGCTTCTCTGTTTGGCTCACTATAGCTTTCTCAGTATTCACAGTCTTGACTTGGCTTTCTATCTGCCTCAAAAACGCACTGCTCTTCGTCAGTGTAGTCTTTAGCTTCTTTGAACTATCAGCCTGTTCTTCAGTGGCTTTCCTTTTCAAGCCTGTTGAAGTAGTCTAACTGTCCATTGCTTCGTCGTCTGAGGACAGCTCAATGTTCTTGGGCTCAGAAACCAACTTCTCACTCCAAGCCTTTTTTACCTGCTCATGAACATCTGCAGCAGTGGCCCAATACAAAAATTGCCAAACATACCAAGCTTTAAAAACATTCTGGGATTTTAGCTTGGCAGTTTGCTGGAGCACATTGTGTGACAGGATTTGACAAAGGTTAATAGGAACCTTTGGATCCAATGTCTTGGCCAATAGCATAGCAAAAAGTTTCTCATATACATACGTTGGATTATTCTTAAGGCTTACTGCTTCAGCCACAAACCTGTATGCAGTGAAAGCTTCCAGTCCTGCTACTGGAACACCTTGACCACTTGCCTTGCGCTTACGTTTAGCCGCTTCATTCTCCTTCAGGGCTATACTTATGTGTTGTGGAGTTGCCACAAATGGTTTGGGCTCATTGGGCATCTGGAATGCAAAAGCTATGGTCTCTGATGTAACCGACACCTTTCTACCATTTACCATGGCACTACCATCTTCAGCGTCGAAAGAATCAAGAACCTGCTTTATGATGTTTGCGTCAAAAGCAATTCTGATGGCTTGCAGCACAAGTCTGAGATCCCATAGTTGTAGCAAAGCCATTGCTTGGTCGGTGAATACATAACGCTGGATTTTACTGTATTGTATGATGTGAAGGCTTGCCTTTGCAGCAGCAACTATGGCTTGGGTTTCCTCAAGAGACTCCTGCATCTTGTCTAAGCGTTTCCTTCTACCCATAAACTGTGAAGACGATGAAACATTCGAAGGAGAAGAAGACTTGCTTGATGTGTCAAAGTCGTACCCTGGTGTCGCTGGCAAGGCTAGCTGACAGTCAATTTTCTCTTCAAAGGTCGAGGTCTGCGGCTGTAGCAAAGAAACCTCGGAGCTCGGCGATGGTGAATGATTAACAGGAGGAAAGCATCGCGCAGGGGATTTGTGAGGAAAAATGCCAACTCTCCTGACTGTTATACGTGTTCGTGCCATAAAAGCTCCACCACTCTCCGCTCCTAGACTTGTGTGCGTCGCTGCTATCGTGGCAGACATGCATTGTACAAGACTGCGACTCATCCTTAAAATGATTACTACCGGCGTGCCATCTGACCGTTGAGCACTTAAAAATTGAAAAGTGTGTTCCCACTCATACTGGACTGGTTTCCAGTCTGGCTCAATCATACTGGTACTAATTCTAAGATCAGTCTGGTCTGGTTCTACTGGTACTGGTTCTGAAATTGGAACTGGTTGCACATGAAAAAGCCCAAAAATATCTGATTATGGTGTCTCTTGCTCAGCAGTTCCCAGTCCCTTAGTACCTTGTTCTTGCCCATTTTCTCTAGCCTCTAAATAATAAAGCTTGATCTTTGCACCATTATATATTCCTGGCAACAATAATCCAGATAAATCTTTCAGTCTGACTGTACCATTGGAGAAGACCCAGTCTACCTCAAATGGTCCTGCCCAGGCAATCTTCAGGTTTGGCTTCTTTGGACCCAGTCTAGACTGGTCTAGAAGCACCAAATCTCCTTTCTGAAATTCCCGAACCTTAATTCGGCGATCATGCCAGTGCTTCCTTCGTTGTTGAACAATTTCTTGTTCCAACATAGCCCGTTGCCTGAGTTCATCTAACTGCATCAGTTCATCTAGGCGCTTTTTCAGATTGTGGTTGAAGTCTAAGCCATACTTCACAGCCATTCTCAGACTTGGGATACAAACTCCATAGGAACCACAGCTTCAGTGCCATACACCATTCTGAATGTTGTCATTCCAGTAGTGACCTTATAAGCTATCCTATACGCCCATAGAGCAGTCTGGAGTTTCAAATCCCACTGGTCTGGTTTCTTTTGCACCACCTTAGTGAGAATAGTCTTTATTGTCTTGTTGCTACTTTCAGCCTGTCCATTGCATCTGGGATAGTAAGGAGTAGATTTCTGATGCTTGATTGAAAGCATATCCAATAGGATTTCCATAGTGTCATTGATAAAATGTGTTCCTTGATCTGACACAATCTCTACTGGACATCCATATCGGCCGATAATATTCTCAAATAGAAACCTTGTAGTTGACTAGGCTGTGTTGTCAAGAAGAGCCTTAGCTTCAACCCACTTAGTTACATAACAAGTAGCCATTACTATGTACTTGTTCTTCCTGGGGGTAACCTTCTTAAAAGGTCCCATAAAATCTAGTCCCCATTTCATGAACACTCCCAGTGGTTGTACTAGCGTCAAAGGAGTCATATCTGCGGCTGTTGGTCGAACCATTCTTTCGCATATGTCACAAGTTTTACAAAAACTTCTGACATCAGCAATAAGTGTTTGCCACCACATACCAGCTTGCAGAATCTTCTTGTAGGTTACTTCGTTGGAAAAGTGTCCACCAAATTCACCATTATGTGCTTCTGAAATCACTTGCATTCTTCCTTCCATAGGGACACAACGTCGAAGTATACCATCAACACCCAGTCAATAGAATAATCCTCCAATGATAGTAAATTTCAGGCTTTTTATGATCAGAGCTTTCTTCTGGTTCTTCTTCCAGTCCTTTGGAAAAGCACCTTGGGAAAGAAATTGATAAACATCGTACCATTCAGGATCCACTAATTCTCCTGCCTCTAACTGAACTAAGTCAACATCCACTGGTTCATCTCTCAAGGGTGATTTTGAATAACCTTCCATACTTCTTGAGAGAAAATCAGCTCCACAATGGTTCTTGCCAGGCTTATGGAAAATTCTGAATTCAAACTCCATTAGGAACATCATCCATCTTATCAGCCTGCCTTGAATAATGACTTTATTGATCAGGAACAGAAGAGCTTGATGGTCCACATAAAAATGGAACAACTTTCCCAACAGGTAATGTCTAAACTTTATAGCGCTGAAAACCATTCCAAGGGTTTCTCTCTCAATATTTGTATAGCCTTGTTCAGCCTAACTGAATCTGCACTGGCAAAATAAACCGGATAATCAATCCTTCTATCTGGCTGAGCTAATATTGCCCCCATTTCCAATCCTGAAGCATCTACATGTACGTGGAAAATAATATCCCAATTTGGTTGCCTAAGGACTGGTTTACTGATAATGTCCTTTTTCAGATTCTGGAAGCTCTCCTCACATTCAGCAGTCCAGTTGAACTTACTGGTCTTCTTTGTAAGCTCATATAGTGGTACTGCTTGAGAAGCAAACTGAAGTACAAATCTTCTATGGAAATTCACATAACCCAAGAAAGAGCTCAACTCTGAAGCATTTATGGGTGCTTTAGCTTGCTGAACACACTGAATTTTGTCATTGGCCATCTCTATTCCGTTTCTGGAAACCACATGTCCCAGTAGCTGTCCCTTTCAGACTAGGAAAACAAATTTGAATGGATTCAAACAAATCCGCTTCTCCTAACAGCGTTTGGAAACCATCTCTAGGAATAGTAGGTGTTGTTTCTCATTTGAATAGACAGTAAAGTCATCCATAAAAATGGTGAGGAACCGATTAATAAATTCATTAAACATCTCCATCATACACCGCTGAAAGGTAGCTGGTGCATTGCACGGGCCAAAAGGCATCACCAGATACATGAAAGCTCCCCACTCGGTGATGAAAGTGGTCTTGGCTCTATCTTTAGGAGCGATCTGTAACTGGTTATATCCACTGTAACCATCCATGAAGCTATACATTTCATATCCTGCGATCTCATCAAGCAACATGTCAGTAAAAGGCAAGGGAAATGGATCTTTGATAGTTTGGGTGTTGAGTTTCCTATAGTCGACACAAACTCTGAATTTCCCATTCTTCTTGGGAACGACGACTATGGGAAATAGCCAATCACTACTGGCCACCTCTATGATGAACCTAGCCTTGAGAAGATTATCAATCTCCTCCTTGACCTTCTTAGCATAGTTGGGGTTCATTCGGTACCTTTGGAGTCGTACTGGCCTAGCATCTGGCTTCAACGGTATTCGGTGCTGACATACCTCAGGATCCACTCCCTTCAGGTCTGTATGTTCCCAGGCAAACACGTCTTTATAGTTATGGAACATCCTGTGTGCCTTCTCCTTCATTACTGGGTTGAGATGCTTGTTGACCTTGATCATCCTAGGACTATCCTCTGATCCTAGGTTCCATTCCTCCACTTCTTGGTCGTCTGGAAGCAACCAATTAGGCCCGCCTCCTTTTTGGTCGACTCTTTAGCATAATCCCAGGATGGTCCATTCACTTATGAATCAGCATTCTGATCCACTGGGTACTCTTCACAAAGTACTAGTTCCTCTATTATACCAGTATCAGTTGATTCCATCGACCTTCCAGTTAGTTGAACTGTTCTTTCCCCTGTGTTGATTTCAGTAAACTGATCGGGGAATTGCCTCTTCTGCTTGTCAGCCTGCTCTTTATTCAGCAAGACTGTATTCAAGTCAATCTCTGCTACTACAGGGAATATGTTCATGGCCGCTAACATTCGCTCGATCTTCTTGGCTCTGTACTTCTGACATAACTCCTTCGGCCTCAGTTCTTTTCTCCAGCTCCTAGTATTGTTTGTCTGGATTTGAATTCTTCCACTGGCCCCTTCTATGGTTAATGTTTGGTTTGCATAGTCATGAACAGCATGTGTTGTTCTCAACCATGGGCGCCCTAGCAGCATCCCATATGCCCCTTACACATCCAGAACTAAGAAACTGGTTTTAAATTTTTCCCTCCCAACTCTTATCTGCATATTTTCAATCATATCCGTCGCTTATACCACTCTGTGATCTGCCATTCGCACTTTAAATGGTGTTGGCTTCAGATTAGTGATACCCATTCTCTGCTGGAGATGAACTCCCATTATGTTGACTCCTGCTCCTCCTCCAAGATAACACTTGAGAGAGGTTCCCACTGCTTCCTAACCTTGTAGTCCATCTGAATAAGTGGAACTTCATCATCTTGGACGGCCGTCAGGTCCACTGTTCTGGCCTCCGCCTCCGCTTTCCTGTGCTGTCTGATAAAGTTGGCCACTTCAGGCAAGGTTAGTCTGATATCCTCCAGCTCTACAGTCAACTTCTGAATTCTATCACAAATTTTCACATGAATTTCTTCTCTCTCTTGGTGAGACTGATTGTCAGAGCTCGAAGAACTGGTATCTTCACACTGCCATTCCTCTTTTGCAGCGCTTCCACTCCTTCCATCAACTCTCAGTTCATCATCTAGTCCCTATACCGCAGCCAGCATGGTCTCTGGTATGGCCGGTACTGACTGATCCTTATCAGTTGATTGGGCTGGTATCCTCTGAATGACTCTAGCTTAAGAACTTTCTGGCTGCTTTGGCAGCTTCTTGGCCAAATCCTCCGTGATTTTAGCCGCTAGTTCCCTCTGCTCTTGCCATTCATCTACCACCTTCTCTTTACCTTTGGCCTTCCAAATTTCTCTTTGTTGAGCCCACTTGCTGCTGGTAGGATTGACTGGTGTTTCTAAAGTATCTGGAATTTCTTCAATCACTACACCCTTGCTTCTAGTGACTACCCTTACTCTGGTGACTGGCTCTGGTGCCTTAGCCTCAGTAGTAGTAGTTGCAGGTGCATCTGGGCATTGGGCTACAAAATGGCCATACTTCCCACAAGTGTAGCAATTCATGCTCCTATTCTGGAAGTTGCCACGTCCTCTGCCTCGGCCCATACCCGTTTGGAATCGGCCACATCCTTGACCAGTACCACTGGTACCTGGTCTCTCCTCTTGAGCTACTTTGACGGGTTCTACCTTCACTAGTTCAGTGTAGGCGACCACTGACAGATCTTTGCCCTTCGTAAAGTGGTGAATCCTGATGCCACAATTGTTCCATAGATGACCAAAAGCCTTACAGTAGGTACATTGTGGACATTCATTGGAGATATGGTCCTTGGATTTGCATTTCGAACACCAAGTCTCCATCTTCCGAACTGGCTGTCTTGTGTGGCTTATTTCGGCAATCTGTCTAGCCATTTCTTCAATTTTCTTGTTCCAAGATCCCTTCTTTGACTTCTCCTTGGATCGTTCATTAGAGTTGCTCTCGGAGCTACTGGACACCTCACTGGAATCAGAACTTTCAGTATCAGAGTTACTACTACTGGTCCTTCGCTTCTTGTGGCTCTTTTCCTTCTTGGCCTGTTGTTCCAGCTTCAATGTCCTTTGGACCAGATCATTGAATTTCTTGGTAGGAGCTGGTACCTCTTGCTCCCTAAGCTTTTTACTTCTGAAACCATTCAGAAACCATGCCCTCAACCTCTTCTCAGATGGCGGTTCCTGTAACTTCCTGGTTAGCTCCTTGATCTTTTCCACTTAACTCCGAACTGATAGATTCCGCTGTTTGATCTTATCTAGTTCACAGAGAATATCTTCATCCCCTTTGTTGTCGGAATATTCCAACCTGAAGTCTTTAAGCAATTTGTTGTATGATCTGAGCTGGCAGGTTGGGTAATGGTAATACCATTTCCTTGCTGCCTCCTTCAAGGTTTGTGGAAAATATTCCCCCCAATCATCTTCATCAATAGTTTTCAGTTCAGCATACTGCTCAAAATCATGTATGTGAACGTCTAGATCATCCTTCTTACCTCCCTTGAATATTGGAAAAGAAATTTTTAGGGAAGCTGTGTAATCATTTTGATTACCATTGATCCTGCCACTTCTCTTCTTGAATTCAGAATGGCGCTTGGAAGTCTTCTTGCAATTGTTAGTGTCAGCATCCCAATCAATCTCTGTCTCTGTCTCGGTGTCAGTGTCTTCTTTGGCCTGTCTGCTAGAAGTACGGTGACTACCTTTACTTCCCTTGATACCCTCATCCCCTTGCCAGGATCGAGAACTCTTGGAACTCTTGGCTTTTCATGCTTCCCGTTCTGCCTGTCAGCGTCGAGAATGACTGGACTGCTGTGAGTTTTGCACCTCATCAACCTGACTATGCTCCTCCTGAGCCTCAGTGTCAGTCATCTTCTCTTGCTTGGGGTCAGACTCTCTTCCTGACTCCTCAGGAATAGGGTCAACACGAATGGTGGATTTCCGGCCACTACTAGATTTAGGTGCCATTGCTGAAAACTTCCAACTGGGAGAAGAGTCTTTCAGTCAACGAGCTTCAGCTCGAGCCACCGTGATCACCAAAATGGAATTGGAGCTAATCTCTTGAGACAGCTAATTCCAGTGAAGAAGATTTCAGCTACTAGTGTAAGAAGATTTCAGACAGCAGACTGGACAAAAATCAGAAACTAGACTCAAATTGGGATACTGGAATTGGGATACTGGAATAAGAATCAGACTTATGTACTGGAATAATGTTCAGATTTAGATTCAGAATACTGGACAAGAAGTGAGTGTAACTTGAATATCTGCCATGATTGGGATTACAGATAAAAGATTACAGTGAATATGATTTACAAAGAGAGTACAGCCGACAACAACTGCCAATGATTCTCAAGTACAAGTGTAGCCAAAGTGCTAACCCAAATGATAACAATTGCTAACCCGATTACAATGTAATGGGCCCTATTTATACACTTCGGGTTTACTGCAGTAATTACCATAGTAACTACTAAGCAATTCGCTACCCATCTCCTAAGAGAACGTTCCCACATAGTGAAGCTATCCAGCCGTCTACAATGGCTATAATAGATTATTTCCTCTAAAATGAACCATCCTTTCTGATCTATCACTGGACGCACTTCTATGAGTTGGTATGTGGGCCGTTCAAACACTAGTTGATCTTTTTTTTATAGTTTCCCTTTTTGGTCTACATAGTGTGCATATGAATGATGTGTACCATACAAAGCTAACATCATTTTGTTTGATGTGTCTTTTAGAATCATGAATGATTCCACACTTGTGACGCTGGATGTAGAATCATTTGCAAATTTAACAGTCTTTTCAACCTTTGGTGATATCTCGATACCTTTACTAAATTCATGCAAGAATTTATTGTTCAAAGAATCAATTATAAGCTTTTCAGGTGCTTGTGCATATTTATGCTGGTTTGAGCTTGTAATGCTTTCACTGGTGCTTCTAATGGTAATGTAGAATCATCCAATTGCATTAAAAGTGATGAGTTAAATGCACTTACATCAAGATTCGCATATCCAATTTGATATGTACGTTGCTTGGCAATCGATGTATCCCTGTTGTCAGGATTTCTTGGACAATCTTCAGAAAAGTGTCCACCTTTTTGTCCACAATCTGAGCAATACGCCATGACTGGTGATATTTCATTTGGTTCTATCATGTCAAGCTCTAGCTGAGAAGTTTCTGCTTCTATGCTTTTCAAGTGTCGGCATCTTCTTTCAGAACACTTAACATCAAGCTGTAGATTGCTCCACCTAAACCTTTGTATCGTCTTTGGCTTGGTTCTCCAATTAGACTGGCTTCTATTGGTTGATATGTTGGATCTTCCATTTCTGGTTCTCGACTATAGATATGACCATTGTAACCATGTACAATGACCCTGATTGCATATGCACTAATTGGATGCTTTGCAAACTTGTGCAGGTTTCTAGATAACCACTTGGGTCAATTTTTTGCACTTCTATCTGCACTTCATCTTTAAGCTTGCAATACCTGGCTCCACTGAAGTCTGTGAATATCTGGGAGTTCTCTGAATCTGGCTTGACTCTGATCAATAGGATCTTGACTCCTGTGTTGCTTTTACTGCTCATAAGATACCTATGGCCTTCTGAATTTGTGCACAAGACTTTGTCTCCATTGTAGCCATATAGTTGTAAAATCTGGTCGGTTGTAGTTGCACTTGTGCTGCCACTTCTATTGGCTTGTCCTGTTGTACTTGAACTCTCGGATCGATTTGAGTCCATGTTGGCTCAATCTGTAAAAACTATCAATTGGCAGATTCTGGTATTCATTAGCAGAATTTATGTTGCTCGTACTAGCCTAATCTGCAATCGCATGTGCGTTGTATCCGTGTTTGTCCAACTGGAAGCTCATTTTGCAGCGCAATTATTCGCACTAGTCAATTTCTAGCATGCAAAATTCTTGAAATTTATTTGACTAACGTTCCACTGCTTGGAGTTGGTCTTTTTGCTCGTTTTTTTTCGGCTGATCTCTAATTCGCTTTTGACAAGTTTGCCCCGTTTGATTTTTGGCTTGCGGTGTTGCTCGATTTGTGGTGTTTGCTCGGTGTGCGAAACACTTTTTGGCTTTTGATTTTTGCTTTTCTGATGCTTCCTGGCTCGTTCTGGCTTTTTTAACACTTTTAGGTACTTTCGGCACTTTCAACGACTTTCTTTTTATTTTTCTAAATTTTTTTTGTGAAATTTTGAATTTTCTTAATTTTATGATTTATTTTGAGAAATTTTATATTTTTTTATAATTTTTCTGTCAATTTTCTTTTTTTTGTGATTTTTTTAGAAGATTTTATGATTTGTACAATTTTTTGGGATTTTTTAGGTCAATTTTTGAATAATCTGTGGAGTTTTTTGAACTTTTTGTGATTTATTTGTGAGTTTCTTTAATTTTCTATGATTTTTGGTGAATTATTTGTGTACTTTTTATTTTTTAGAGTTTTATGTATTTTTTATGAATTTTTTAAGTGTTTGTAAGTTTTTTGTGGAATTTTTGAATTTTTTACAAATTTTCTAAGAGTTCTTTATTTTTTGTGAAATTTTCGATGTGTTTTTTATTTTCTTGTGGATTTTTTATGTTTTTTCTTTTTTTAATGATTTTCTTAAACATTTTTTTTATTTTTTAATGAGCTTTTTAATTTTTTGTGAATTTTTCTAATTTTTTGTGAATTTTTTTTAGAAAAAAATTTGTGATTTTTATTGGATTTTTTTATTGTTATTATTCTTTAAAAACTAATAAAAAAGAAAATTACATGGTTGCTTACCTGTGAGCTGAGGCCATTAACGGGCGGACACATTGACTGCTAGCGAAGATGACGGCCGCGTGCAGTCGGTGGCCTGGGCCCGGAGCGCAGTGGATGCGGAAGGACAGCAAGCAGCAGAACAGCGCCTCGTCCGGGGAACGCAGAGAGAGAGAGAGAGAGAGAGAGAGAGAGAGAGAGAGAGAGAGAGAGTTAGTGAGAGAGTAGGAGGGTGTTCTTACCAAAAGAGGGAGAGAGGGTTCCCGCGTAGGTTTTTAGGTCAAAATTCAAAGTTTTTGCCGGTAATTACACTAAAACTTGTGAAAATTTTCCGGTTTTCTTCAAGGGAAGCTCGAAATCTAACCGGGATTTTATGAATTCGATCGGTTAAAATACATTGTACCCAGGGAAGAGAGAATAAGGGGGGGGGGGGGGGGAGAGAGAGAGAGAGAGAGAGAGAGAGAGTGAGTGGATGGCAGTGTGGATGAGAGGGTTCACACAGAGCGGGAAGAAGAAGAAGAGAAGTATTTTATGCGCCTAAGGCATGGTACCAAAGTCGAACCCGGCCTTTTATCCAAAATAATAATAATAATAATAATTTCCAATCGTATGCCAAAAATAGGCCGAAAATTAGCCAAAATTCCAAAAATCGCCAGAAAATCTCAAAATTTGCCAGAAAAGTCCAAAAAATTCCCGGAAAATTCTAGGAATCTTAGAAAATCATCGTCATTCACAACAAAGCATTTCCGACACGCAAAAGCACATCGAAGATAGCAGAGTTTAAAATTTGCAAAAATTATCCAAAAAATTTCTACAAATTCTCCACGCATTGGGGAATAGTGCAGCCAAAGAAAATTGCCAAAATCACACCAATTCAATTGCCAACAATTTTATCAATAAAATCAAGACTAAGCAATTAAACCGGCAAAATTACCGATAAAATTAGGTCAAAAAATTGACGCAATTAGAGTGTGTAAATCCCTGTTTTGAGCACAAAAACACAGCATTTCATCATTACACACATCATTTATGCAATGAAAACATTGAAGTAACCATGCAAATTACACACTTTTTAGGCACGCACACACACTAAGAATTGGCAGTTTTTACCAATCTTTAGGTGCACACACGAAAGGGTTAAGTTGTCGGATTTTCAATGTGACTTCACAAATCATAAGTTGGGCATGAGCACAACACATATCAATCATCACAGTTGAAAAATCATCATGCACACATTGATTTCTAGGTGCTCAAACATGGGCAAAATAGTGCACACATGCCTAAAATTAGCATACACACACTCAATTAGAATGCACACACTTGATTTTAGTGCACACACTTGAAATTTACCATCCAAGCATGCAATCAATCCAATTAGACACCCAATTAGCAACCTACAATCACCAATTAGCAATTGAAACTTGTCAAATCATACGCCACCAATTCTTAAAAATTTCGGTATTACGACGGCGACGTGAAAACAAAAAATCGCAAAATTTTCAATTCACATTGCATCAACATAGCATAGCATTACATTGTATCAACATTACATTGCATCATGGTGGGATTTCTACACAATTCTACACATCTCTAGATTCTAAGGAGGTTGAGAATACCACCTTAATTACTTTGCCGTGGCAGTCCTAAGTGTGTTCACACACATCACTACCACATGCATATGGTAACACTGTTCATTTTTCATTTTGACTTCAATTTATATTGTTTTATTTGTTTTTGTTCCTACTTTCTTTTCAATGCATAGGAGTAGAATAAGTAGAAACTACCACCATCAAATTGGGCTGAAAGGATTGGGGCAAAAAGAGCTAAAACCCATATTTTGTCAAAAAAGACCATAACTTTAAAAATTAGAAGATTTGATGGTAGAGACCTAAAAGCCGATCGAACATGGATCAGGATCCATGTCTCCAAGAGACAGATTGAACCGAGACCATCTGAAAATTGCTGACTTCAACCCACTAAAACCAAGATTTGGGATCAAATTGAATCCAAAATCACACTCACATGAAGGAAATTTTTAAAAATTCACTAAAAGCTATTCAAATTGACCAAAATTTGGGGATTTTAAACATTTTGTGATCCAAATCCAAAGAAATTTGGGGAATAGCTTCAAAATAGCATAGACTACCGACTAACCAAGTTTCAAGTCAAAATGATGTCAAACGTGGATCACAATCCATGTACCTCATCAAAAATTTTGGTAGAGAATTAAGAAGTTGGTAGCTGAGACCTAGACAAAAACTTTTCCCAAGAGAGACACTTGTAAAAAAGTTGAAAATATGGTCAAAAGAGCCAAAATTAGAGGAAAGTAAAAAAACAGCAACGCAAACCCAATATTCTACTTTTGGTTGACAAAAACTAATTATGCAAATCAAAAAATATTTTGGGGATAAGCTACAAACATCATGAGCTATTAACTCACCAAATCCCAAGTCCAAAGGTGATGGAACATGGATCACGATCCATTTTTCCCATCTGATATTTTGGCAAAGACTATTTCAATTTGTGGCAGAGAACATTGTAAATAATACTTCCTAAAGAAAAGTTGCTAAATGCCTCCAAAAAGTTCATCAAAAGGGCCAAAAATGCCTCCAAGTGAAAACCTGCAAAGTTGGACCTAGGGTTTGACTTCGAGCTGATCTAATCAAGTCAAAATTATACAAAAAGCTTATAGTTGGTGCCAAAGTACCATGGGCAAGCTGTCTGTGAAGTTTCACGATCCATGTCCCCCAATTATAGACTGAGACCAGATTTGTACTATAGTTAGATCTAGTCATAAGAAGCATAATGGTCTTTTCAAACTTAGTTTGGACTTCATTTGAGGATCTGCAAGCTAAAATGGTTATTGTGCCAGAAGCGCAATTGTTTTGTCAATTCAAAGATTTTTGACTCAAAGGGGCGGCTGTAAATTCATAGCCATCAAGTGTTTCTTATGCAGATTACAAGGGCTAGAGTATTGCAACTTGAGGTGATCTCAAGTTGAAGATTTGGAAGCAACCAAAAAGGTAACAGGTGAGGGTTCTACAAGAGAGTTTTTTTAATGTATTTGAGATCAAGCATATTATATTAGAGTAGAAACTCTGCTATAGGAGGTCAAAATAGCAATATTTCCATTGAAGATTGATTCAAGGACCATTACCTCCCTTAGAGCCCGATCCCAAAGGAAAGTGTGTTTGATACTTCATTGGAGAGATCGTATATCAATATGGTTCAAGGATTCAAAAGTGTGAGTTTTAAAGAGGGAATAAACATGGGAGTAGGACCATCCCAATCCGCACTAACCATGAAGCTATTGCACTTAAAATACCAATTTGAAAACGATTAGAGCGGCAAAATGTACAAAAACGATATGGATCGCTATCTACTATTGCGTAAAGTTAGAGAAGAGACTTAGTACCTAGTGCCTGTGGACTATAGTGGTGATCGATACTTCAATGATGAGTGAATAATGTATTTATTGTGAAAAATCACTATATTGTGGACAAATGGGGAATGACAAGCCAAAGGATAATGTTGACATAAAGCCTGAGGAGAAGCCACCTAAGCTAGACCAAATGCGAAGCTAAAGCAACACAGAAAACACTCATGTGGGGTTGTACAAGTACAATAACACAGAGAAAATTGTCTATTACAAGTGCGACGAGCTCACATTGGAGATTAATCAGAGCAAAAGCAATTGTATGTCTTTACATACATTGAAGGCGGAGAAACCCATATCATCATGCTTGATAAGTATTGGCGGAGATAATCTGCAGTAGACCGTAAGGAGCTTGAGAGATATACATACTTTGGAGACCCACCCCATCAATATTATGTCACTCCTAGCACATTCAAACTAGAGACAAGACCTAAAAAAAAGATTGAATTGCAAACTCCTTAAGTCAACCGTAGTTTTCCATACCTAAACTGAGGGGATCCTTGGGTTCAAGGGTTCCAATGACTACTGATAGGGGCAGTGAAGCTCCTAGCACAATTTATACAACTAGAGTTCCAAACACCTAGACAGAAGCGAGAGATGTGCGTCCTAAGGATAGAGCGACAAAACAAACTCCAACTAGAGTTTCTAGTGGGGGTTATGAGGCTAGAGATATCCTCGCAAGAGAAGCTCGAGTTGTGAGAATGGTTACAAAACTCAAAGGATGCGACTCTCACAAGTAGTGAAGTGTGTTTCCAAGAAATACAATCGATCAAGAGATCCATATGCGTATGTTTCGATCTTCAAACAAGTTTTGAGAGCAAAACAAGTGGTGGATTTCCATACTCAGTATGAGGGATTCGGGTTAACATTGGATGGAACGTCCTTCACACGGTTCCAATTTTTGAATAACAGATCTTTTCCAAATATAAAGCAACTTTTACAAGAATTCACTGAGGAATTCTCTAAAAGGGGAATCAAGCACAATACAATGTCCCAAATCTACACTTTCAAGCAAAAAGATAACAAAAAGGTGAAGGAAGCTCCGATTCGCTTCAAACAACTCATAGAGAGATGTATTGTACAAGAATTACCATAAGATGAGAGACTAGCAGTTCTCTTCATAGAATGATTGAGAAATGAGACTCTCAAAAAGGACCTACACTTGAAAGCTTGCACCACACCCGCACCACATTTGAGCAAGTCACTTCAGAAGCATTGTACCTAGTTGATAATTGTAATGTTTATGAAGAGGTAACGGAAGATGTCAACAATATGACCATTCGTGTCTCTTCAATTACTAGTGATTCCACAATGAAGCAAAGTGTTCAAGCTCCAATCGTGCCGAATGTTGATCAAATGGTCCAAAAAATTATCAGAAGGATGAACCAAGCTATTGACAAAACCCGAACACACGACAATCAGTAATAGTAGTAAATGCACCGTTTGTCTTGAAGTGGTTTGTAATCGAGCTAAAGTATAGCAACCACGAGATGAATGAGTGTTTTTACAATATGAATTATGTGAGGAAAAGGCCGTACAGACCACCGAGGGTGCAACCTTTGCCACACCACCAAGGTATCAAATAGGCCCAAATTATGCAACTCAAGGTGGAAACAAGCCTCTGGGCCAACCTCCCTTACCCTAAGAGAACCAAGCAAATGCTAGATACACATAGCCTATAGAAGCACTTACGAGTCAAAAAACATTGCCACCGACTTCATACTATGAAGAGCCAAGTGAGACCTATAAGAGGGAACCTGAGAGTATCGTATATGACAACAAAGGTTATCCTTCTTGGGTAAGCACAGATGATGTTGCAAAGCCATCATACATCACTCAACCAACAAAGAATCATTATACAATGGATGAAAACACACTCATGTTCATAGCGAATCAAAATTACAAATCATTAAGGTCAAAAAACCAAGGCCATGTGTGCTCACGGTCTATGGTGTAGTCTATACAGCCTCTTTAACCTGTGTACTAGTAGCAGCCAAAGAATGTAATGTGACTCATGATGTGCATGGTAACTCTAGTGGTGCACTGGTAAGGCTCTGGCTCCTGCACTCCATATCTTTCCTTGCCTCTACCATGATCTCAGTAGATGTATGTCTCCTAGGCAGTCTAGATTATGTGAATCATGGAGGTGATCTAAATCATGTTGGTTGTGTAGATGTTGTGGTCATCAGGCCTGCTATAGGCTCAACTTTACTACACGGAGAACAGAAATAGAGTCGTCCACATAACAACATATATGTAGCCCCATCATAAATGCTCCTATTGGTACCTTGTAAGGAACCTGGTGGGATAGCACTAACTGTACTGAAGGTAGGGTACTCTCTAAATTTGGCTCAATCACTCATGTACATCCTTCAATGCTCATCAACATAAAAAGGTCCACCATCAAACAAGTACAAAGATAGGGTTTATGATAGCTCAAGGGTGTTTGGGCAATCCTCACAAAGGGCTAGCATGAAACTCTCTAGAATATCCTCCATCACAAGTCTATATGATGTACCAAAACCATCAAGAATGTGATATGGCAAGGTCGGGTTTGCTCGGGCTCTAAGCATGTAGAAACTAGGTGTCTAACAGTCTGTGGGCTGAAGCTAGATACCTCTGTTGGGTGTCTACATGTGTATATATAGGCAATCTGTTTATCTCATCGTAAATCCACAATAACGTATCAAACATGGCCTCAAGATCCACTATCAATCTAGGTCAATAAGCAAGTGCACTAGATACGATGCAAAAATTTGGCAATCGAACACTAACTAAGCACTAATCTGGGGTCACTGCGTGTGAACAAGCTCTATAAAACATCTTTCGGCCCAAGTTGCGGTCAAAAATCAATCAATAAATATAATCGAGCTCTAATCGTGTGTAAGCGTGTGACCAATGGCTAAAATCAAGCCAGGTTGAGATCTTGCACGTGAATGGGCTCTAATTAACGTATTGTAGTCAATTTCAAAGCCACAAATGAATCTTTGTAGCAAATCAGGGTCAAAGGTGATCAAGCACAGAATCTCAAGCCAAAATAAAATAATGCGCGTGACCTGGCTCTAAAATTGGTCAACTAGCCGAATGTGAACCAAAATCGAAATCCCTGTACAAACAAGTCTATTTGTGCGATCTAGCTCAAATGTGGTTAGTATTGGGCAAAACCTGGCAAAGTCTAACTCTTCAAACGTATCTACACTAAAGTTTTGTTTTTCTCATGTTTTTGTGATTTTTTTTAGTTTCCCTTTATTTTTTTATTTTTAAAGATTTTTTTGTGATTTTTTATAAATTTTTCCTAATTATATTTGAGTTTGTTTTTAAAAATGGTTTTTTAATAAATTTTTTGTTCCTATTTGAATTTTAATTTTTTCAATGATTTTTGGTGAGTTGCTTTTTGTTTTTAATCGGAATTTTTTGGGTGATTTTTCTTTTTTTTAATATTTTTAATTGACTTTTTTCTTTTTGGGCTTTTATTTATTTATTGTTGTTTTTTTGTTTTTTTAAAGGTTTTTGGTTTTTTTCCTTTATAAAATTTATTTTTTGGAATTTTTTATTGCATGTTTTGAATTTTTTTAATTTAAAAAAACAAACAAAAATGAAAATGAAACAAAATGAAATCCAAAATAATGAAATGAAATCAGATGAAACCCACTCAAAATAAAATGAACTAACTTAAATTTGAAGTTAAATTGGAATCAAAGACATAAGCTAAAATTGAAAGTCAACCGTCACAAAGGACAAAGCTGAGCAACGTGGCGGTGTTTGCGGGTGAGGAAGAAGAAGCCGACTCGGACAAAGGGGGTGGCTTCAGTGCAACAAAAAGCAGGAAGAGAGAGAGAGAGAGAGAGAGAGAGAGAGAGAGAGACTTTTTTCGTTTTTGAGTGTGTGCACATGTTTTGTGTGTGTGTGTGTGTGTGTGTGTGTGTGTGTAGCTTTTTTTACTTATATAATAAGACATAAATGAACTTTAACATTCAAAAGACAGCTGGCTTTAAAAAAAAGGCAATGATTAGTACAAAAACAACTCAGTCTTAGAATTATCTTTGTACATGGCTTATGAGAATGGGGCCTCATTCTAGTACACGATGATAATGACTCATTAAAGAAGTATTTCCCAAGTAGTAGGAGCAAGTGTAATCATGGATAGACATTTGCTTCAAGCCAAAAAAATTCCAAGAAAGGATAGAGTCCTCACCTACATCCATTCAAGCAAGACAACAAATACGTTAGTCTTGAATGGAGTTTACAAGTGTCAACGGACTATATCAATTGTTATCCATGTCCAACTTATAACTTTTTTTACTTAAAGAAACGTCCAAAGTGTACATGTATTTCAATTCTGTAAAAATTTCTTTTGTAAAAAAGGCCATTACCCCTTTGAATTATGGTAGTTATTATATGTATGGTTTCTATATAGCCCAATTTTTAATAGACCTTAAATAGATATTTACATATGTATCATTTCAATCAAAAGACACCACCCCTTCTGATCCAAGTGACTTAATACCACCATCATTTCAAAGTTATTTTGTGCCTACTCCTCAACCATACACCATCAAAATTTTACATAGCAAGTTTGTCATTCTCTTACTTAATGTGGTAAAATTAGTCAAACAATTCATCTAGACTAATCAAGTGTATACGATAAACCTCTTACCACCTCCATCTTTAAAACCATCAGTCATAACATAGTAACTTTGTCCTTAGCATTAGATATGACCCTCAAAAAAACATCGTGTTATACCTCAAATAGTTTTATGTTGCTTGGCTTACGCCAAGCCAAGCAACATCGTGTTATACCTCAAATAGTTTTATGTTGCTTGGCTTACGCCAAAAAACTCAGGTAAGCATATCAAGCCAAACAATCCTTTAGATTTAGTTTGAGTAAGAGGAACCAAAAAATACCAAAACTATACAAACAAGCGTATAGAAGCCATGCCTTAAGTGAAAAAAACCCATTAAATTCAGTTTGTTCAGTCACGGCATCGTTATCAAAAACCTCCATCATGGTATGTAATAAGACCGAGACCATAGTGCGCAATACATCATCAATGTGACACCACGATTACGCTAGCAGTCCAACAAAAATTAGGCATCAAATGCAAAAGAGGCCCATCGGACCCAGTCCCCTTTTTTTTACAGTTATCCTAATATACCCAGCCAGTACGTAGATACATCACTGGTGTATCTTGATTTTTAATGGCATAAGCGGCTAAAATTGCAGCTAATAGCCCAAAATATTGAGTCAGTACGCAGAACTACGAGCCCAAAACCTAGGGCTCGGACTTATTGCCATGCTTACCCATTAAGTACATGGATACGACCTAATGCCAGTTATCCGTATACATCAAAAAGATGGCCAAATCCCAGTTTTTTCAGAGTGAATGTCGGCCAAAGCATTGGTGTAGAGATACCTACACCCGTGCAGTCATAAAACACAAGGCATGTGAAAAAATCCCTTCATAAATCCTTGCAATCTCATTTATCTGCTCAGGCCAAGTGACTTTTATGCGCAAAGTCAAAACAAATATATAAAAAAGTTTGTCGACCACTGTTTTTCTTTTTTAAACCTATGTCGTCTAGAAAAGACCAAAGAAAGCATGTAAGTTCATGGAATAGTTTGTTTTAATGCTCATGGCTGCTAAATCTCAAGCCACACCATCTTTCTTACTTTAGTTTAAAAAATTTTCCTGCAAACCATATAAAACCAGAACGTCTAGTGCAAATAAAACCAATAAAGAAATACTTTTACAGAATGCAGACCTGAGAAGCACCATCTTTTTCCACAAGCCCCATGGTTAGACAGTAGGCAAGCTTCTAGAAAAAGCCCTCAAGTCTCTCTTTACTCCAACACAAACACAACGCAAAGACACTAAGTGAGGGGCTCATGGCCATCCTCACCTTTATATAGTGCTTCATGATGATGTAGACCTGCGTCTTTGAATTCAACTCGAATTCCAAAGTGTCTAGCTACAAACAGCAGTCGCCATGGCCCCATAGGGGGTTTGAGTGGGAGAGAAGAGAGAAAGAACATCATCATGCAGTGTGCGGGTGCACAGAGCTCATATGACAGTAAGGTCGTGAGGTAGATATTGTAAGCAACAAGCGTGAACTACTCGATATGCACAAAGTCAAGAAATGCCTGTCAGTTACCATTAGTTTGGGGTAGTGTCCCATACTTCATGCACCTTTGAGAGGCTAAAAAGTTATCAAAGTGATGCTTTAAGGGGCCAGTCCCAAAGAAAAGGGGGGGGGGGGGGGTTGTATTAAGGGGTTGTGGGGGTAAAGAAATCCTAAACCAAACATAGTAAAGAGTCGTCTTTTGTACTAGGTTAAATACTAGCTATAAGTACTTAAGAGTGTGTGAGTGTGTGTGTGTGTGTGTGTGTGTGTGTGTGTGTGTGTGTGTGTGTGTGTGTGTGTGTGTGTGTGTGGGGTGTGTTATTGTGAGCGTGTCTGTAAGTGTGTGAATGTGAGTGTTTTATTATTATTATTTTAATTTTTATGTTTTTTTTTAAATGTTCTCTCCTTTTTTGTTTGTTTTGTTACTGTTTTTCTTTTTTTTCTTTTTTAAAATTCTCTTTCTTATTTTTTACTTTATTTTAATTTTTTATATTTTTTGTTTCAAAGTGCTTTTTGGGGGGTTCCTTTTTGGAGGATTTTTTTGAAACAAAAGAAAATAAAAAACTCAAAACGAAAATAAAGTCAAAAAAATGGAGAAAATAAGGGAAAAGTCAAAAAATAAACAAAAAAATATACACAAAAAGTGAGGAAAAGGGCTAAGATGTTGTGGGGCGTGGGTGTGTGTATGGAATGTGGCTTCTTTTTTTTAAATAACAAACAATATAAAAAGTAAAAAGATTTACTCGAGATTCAAAAATCACACCAAAAATAGCTAAAATATTAGAGAAAATTCACAAATTTGCAAAGCATGCTTTGAATTGAAAGTTTGCATCAAATTTGTTTCATTTTCATCATTTTCTTGGATAAAAATTAACAATTTCAAATAATAAAATAGCAAAAAATTGCTTTAAATTTTGTTTAAAAAATAGCCAAAATTTACCAAAACTTTTTAACAAATTAAAAAGCCAAATCAACTCAATTTTTAGCACTTGCCAATATAATTACATCATCCAATCAAGCATTCATCAATGTGCTAATCAAATTTGAATCATTTTTTACTCAAAATTTTGTCTAATTAATGGTTTAATTAGAAAAAAATTGCACATTGACCCAATACTCACAATCAAATCAGCATTTGATACATTTCATTTCCACATAAATTCACTCATTCAAAAAAATTTCAAAGTGTGTAAATATGCATAATAGCACACAAATAACAAGCTAACACACATAATTCTAGTACAATTTCATCGGAATAGCGATGCAATTTGAATATTCAAAACCAATCACCATAGTCAATTCAATAACCTTAAACATCCAATTGCTTCACGTCAATTGACTGGCATCAAAATTTCCATACATATGCACTCTCATGTGTGCACTTTGCCTACACATAGGCACACACCAATATACAAAAAATTGCACCAATTTTGATGCACCTAATATTCAATAAAACCTGCATATAAATTCGCAAATGATTGGGTTAGTGCACCCACAACCCGCATTAAGATTTGCATTGAATTTCAACTCCAATGATGCTACAAACGAAAGCAGAGAAGGCCCTGCAAAATACCAAATTAACATGCTACAACCCATGAAACAGACAAATTTGCAAACCTGATAAATCATGAGAGCATATAATTGAGTTGTATGCAAACAGAGAGGAACATAGAGCGAGAGAAAGAGATATAGCACGTGTAGATGCACCTCCTAGAGTGGAGTGCTACATCAACATGGAGAGAGAGAAGAGAGGAGAGGAGAGAAGAATAAACACATGCACTGGGTGCAATCTCCCCCCTCATGCAAGAGTTAGCATTTTTCTTTTGCACGTATTTATTTCTAGATTTCTTGAATGCTCAAAATGAGTACATATTGCTCGACCGAACATAATAATGTTCATAGCTCATAAAAAGCGATTGAATAATAAAATGTAATATCCTTTTGCATAGTCCATTAAATGCTAATCATTTTGTCACATGTCACCTACAATAAATAAGTGATCTTCCATTTCCATTACATACCTCTCTGTTAATAATCAAATGTCCTTAGTTTTGCAAAAATAAGAATCTGCAAACCATACTTGTAAAAAACAATGGTTAGTATTAATATGTCAAAAATATCACATAATGAAAAAAACAATCATAAAATTAAACAACATTGCTTATGTATGCCGTCATCCACATACTGCATATTCAAGTGTCACATACCACAAGAATAAGTAGTATATGTCATACCTTGATGAATCAGGATATCATTGGTTCCAGTCATCATTCAGTAAATCAATTTTCATAAATCTCAAATCCAATTCCATAAACACTGTCACGATAGAAAATCGTCATAATGCAATTCCAAATCAAATATAGATCCAAATTCAAATGACTATCATTATATACCCAGGTTAACAAAATCATACTTAGGACAGTAGTGGCCACCCACTGCAACATGATTTTGTGATCAGTGTTGCCTTAGCCGACGAATCTACACTAATGAGACGTGCTTCCTAAATCGACGAATCTACATTAGTGCTACCTAAACTAGCAACCCTACATTTGATATTGTTTAAAATAGTGAATTTGGAGTTTGATGTGCGTTGCATAAATCAGTGAATCTGCACTTGTGTTGTCTAAATCAACGGATCTGCACGTATAATGGATGTTGCCTAAATCGGCAAATCTGCACCAAAATGAGCATTTATATATTGCCTAAATTGAAGAATCTGTGTGTATGTGACTAATGGACAAGACGAGGCATAAAAATTGCAAAATATTTGTCGAGTATCAAATTGGGGTAAGTTGGAATGTTGAAGCATGTACCAGATGTTGACGATCATCCGCAAATCATATCAACTGAGCTCATGTAAGTAGCTATAGCTTAATATCAAATGATCTCAATAGAAATTCCATAATGTGAGACATGGTTGGATTCATAGCTCATAAGCTACTGTAGGTAAGGAAAGTATGAGAAGGGGAGTGAAGTATCTGATGTACGTACCTGGAGGATATACTGCATCCAAAAATACATGTTACCAATGTGTGCATGGAGAGAGATACAAGTAGGAGAGGGCTGCCATTAACAAACTCGCACTAAAGTATAGTTAACAATTCCAAAATGTGCTAATTTCGTGTTAATAATTGACCATGAAATAATATGAGGTGCCATCCTATTTAAGGTAAATCAATACATGAAAATTAAAACACGTAAAAATCATAGCAATGTGACTTAACGTGTAGATTGGTACAATTGTATATTAAAAAACTCAAAACTATTACACATGGGAGACTTTTATGATTTTTTATATCAAAATTAGAAGGTCAAAAGATCATGGACACCTGCAAACATATCTTTTGGAGGTAGGGATGGCTTTCAAATCAGTAGAATGAAAATATGAATCGTGTTTAATACAAATTGAAGCTGATAATGAGAGGTTTTAAGGTTAGGTAAATGTTCATCATCCAATATATAGAATAATTTTCCCCATTAGTGATTGCTTACAGTGTGAATGAGTCAATAAACGATATTCATGCTCTCCAATGTAGAGACAATAAAGTAGATGGGTGAATTTCAAATGACTATTTTATATTCAACCAAGTAAGAGAGACTGGAATATCTTGTGTCAAGGTGATAGTAATGTTAATCAGTAACTATTAATATATGCTAAAATTTTGTCTCTATTTCTAGACCTTAATTTATGCGGATTGCCACCCACTGGGTATTCAACGGTAGGAGTAGAATTGAGCCTGAAAAAATGTTAATTTTACAACCGTATATAGAGTGATTTGTAGACAACATGTAAGTCAATTTAAAAAATATTGCGCATTTGCCGTTGTAGTTCACACACAAAGATAATTCCAAGGAAAGAGAGAATATTGGAAGAGGCATAGGCAAAAGTTGAAAATTTTATTCTTTTTGTAACGTTAGAAAACCATAAAAATGGCAAAAGAGATTATTTACATTAGTTTTGCTTCACCATAGATACAGTGAACTTTGGCCTCCCAGTTGTAGCTTGCGACTATGGGAGTCATTTCCTTCCATTCAAGGCAAGTGTATTGTGGTTCTTGACACATCCACGGGCCGTACTCGAGAAGAGAGAAATAAAGATTGTGGGCTTCATACCTACACTCAGGTAAGGTAAGGTTTGTGGCTGGTATGTGTTCTCCTGCATGGATCTCTACCCGTTCCTCTCAGAGAGATATGGGAATTGATTATCCCACCGATCTCTAATACATATGTCCTTAAAATCAACAATCATTCATGGTTTGTGGTAATCATCGAACATGACATGGTTATGATGTGTTGGGGTCAGCCCAACTTGGGGGGTCGTCCATGTGTGAACCCCTTATTGTAAAGCCTTTATAAGGCTCAAGAAAACCCTAAATGAACTCTGTTTCATTTGTAAAAAATTGTGTGCCTATCTTCTCTCTCTCTCCCTTCCATAGCCATGTCTCTTCACAACGTTGTTTGCTTTCACATCGAGCTCTACAAGTGGTATCAAAACATAGGCCTTATTGTCTTGGGAAATCCTATGCAGTAGTGAAGATCTTGAAGCTGAGGAAAGTGGTCATGAAAGAGGCAACAAGAGCTCGGATTGCTTATGGATGATGGTGGTACAATAGTGATTGATGCATGTTGCATATTCTCAAAAGCGAATTGGATGTGAAGGAACTAGCTGGCTCAAAGGGCTCACAAGTGGTATCAACACCTGCTAAAAGCTTGCTTATCAACAAGTCGTCAAGTTGTGCGCGGGGAGATTAATTTTGCAACATACCAAGGACCCGAGGAACCAAGGCTGGACACCATTATTACCCATTGGGAAATTAGGCAAAGGCCCATGATGGAGAGCTCTCATACCGACACAACGCAAGAAATTTTGGAGAGTTTTTTGGAAGGTGTAGAAGAAATACAAAGACAAAGGCCATGGAGGTGTTGGTGGAAAGAAGGTTGAATGATTCTAAGAGCAATGTAGCTTGCCCAACGAGCTGTGTATGAGTATTTGTGGTTGCATTCAAGAAATGGGGGATGCGACAATTGCAGTTCAATCATTCCTCACAATGCCATTCTCAGTCAGTGATGGTCAAAGACGCACTTTCCAACGGAGTTTATGATGGCCATGGTGGTGCTTAGGCAGCCAAATTCTGTAAAGAAAGAATACATGGAGTTCTGGCAAATGATATGGATGTATCAGCAGGTATTGTGGCTGAGTACCATCATAGTAACAATCGCTAAAAACGTCTGCTTTTTCTGCACGGCAAGATCTTGATGGGTTTTCCGAGTCCACGGATCGTGGGATTGACGGAGTGGTGAGCAGCACATGCGGGCTGGTGGTGGTTTTGGGGCAATTTTGGGGCCTCTTCTTCAGACCTCTCCATTGAAGCTTTGAACAACAAGGCAGACCATGTCAGTTTCCACACACACACACAAAGGTAGTGGCATGGTGCGTCAGCACTTATGATTGCCCAACCCACTTTTTGTCCTTACGTCAACCAATCCATGTTTCTTTTTCTTCATCTATTTTGTTTTTTATGAAGACTTCATTTAAATCTTCAATAGCATCTTTTGGGCTTAAGAGGTGCTTCACATCATATGGCTATCATAGAATTACGGCTTATGCATTATTGACAACTTTAATAGTCAATCATTAAAGGCAATGCAAGGAAAGTCACAAATATTTATGGCAAATCAAAAAACTTCGTAACATCCCATCCCTCTTCAAGTTTTGTTAATATTGTGATCATTGTAAGGAATATTTTATTAATGATATCGTCAATAAGTATGTTATATGGGATCATACACTGCCTCGGTGATTACGATGATGCCGACGGTAAGACCTTCCCGATGAAAAGCCCCGCTCATTTTTGTAACTCACTCTCATGAGGTTAACAGGTAATCTAAACCTGAGGTTTGGGAGTAAACCAAAAACCCTATGTGATGGTAGCTCGGTAGTAGCACCAGGTTGTGAGAAAACCTAAAACTCATGATTGGCGAGTATACCAAAAACTTGTGGTGTCATGAGAGTGTAAAACTTTGTTCAAGGGGGTGCAAGATTATGCCAAGTTTGGCTGAAGGGGGCGATTATTGGGGTCAGTCCAACTTGGGCAGTCATCCATGTGTGAACCTCTTATTGTAAATCCTTTATAAGGCTCAAGAAAACTCTAAATGAACTCTCTTTCATTTGTACAGAATTGTGTGCCTATCTCCTCTCTCTCTCTCTCTCTCTCTCTCTCTCTCTCTCTCTCTCTCTCTCTCTCTCTCTCTCTCTCTCTCTCTCTCTCTCTCTCTCTCTCTTCCATAGCCATGTCTCTTTGCGATGTTGTTCGCTTCTGTGTCGAGCTCTACATGATGGGGGTTATTACATAAAATGTTCCCAAATACATCATGAAAACAATCGGGAGGAACTGAATGAAAAGAGTGGTATACATTGTTCTTGACCATCATATCCATTACTCTAAACATGACAATGGGGAAACAGCCCCACTATTGGTTTAGGAGAAGTACCTTGCAAGCTCGAGTAGTTTCGACTCTCGGTGCGTGCAACAAGTGGAACGCATTGATGTATAAAAATTTATTTGTGACTCAAATTTCGCCGATGTGAAGCTTGGCTTTCACCCAGTCAATGTTGCATGGGCGGGGTGTGCCAAAGTTTGGGATGCAGTGAAATTGGTGTTGACTCTCAACGTACTCGTGACAGGCATGGAAAGTATTAGGCACCAAGTAATCCGTTGTCAATCGGCCGTTGTGAAAATATCGGCATACTTCGATGCCCCATCAAATGTCATTGCCTACAGCGTAGTCGTGTAAAATAGAAATTTGTATGTTGTACAGCGCCATTGAGAATCCACTAAAGATTTGGTCGTTCGTGAGTCGTATAGCCGATTGGTTGTCAAAAAGTGAGAGTTTTGTCCGTGTAGCCTTTGCAGCTATCTATCGTCTTTGTGCTTTTCTTGATGATGGTGTTAGATCCTTGCTCTAGATTGGATGATGGTGTAGAGCGAGGAATTTAGAGTTGTGGTGGGGGGATATGAGTCGAATTTAAAAGGAGAAGAACAATGGTTGAAAGCTGGCTTGATAGAGTAAGGACGTTTCAGAACTCAGGGCGAAGTAGTCATGGGGGGGTGGGGGATGTTGAATTGGATTGCACTATTGAGAGAAAGAAAGAGAGAGGGAGAGAGAAATTTGATAGAGAGAGGGAGAAAGATAACTCTATATGCAAACATTGAAAATAGGGGGTGAGAGAGAGAGTTAGGCAGAAGGATTGAGTGGTTATATCACCATTGCATATAGGTGGGGAGGGTGATAATCAAAAATTGCCAAAAAGTGGCTGTGCAAAAGGCTAATGAAAGTGGGGCAAGGGTCAATATTTCATGGTGGTTGTAGGGTTTGGCGGCTAGAGATGGTTAGGGAGAGAGAGTGAGAGAGTCATTGGGTGGTCATTATAGTGAGAAAGAGAAAGTTGTAGGATGGCAATGCACATTGCATGGGAGGTAGATGATGGGGCTATAGAGCAGAGAGAGTGAGTGAATTTGCATGGTGCATGAAGGCTTGGCTATTGGGTTTGATGACTCTGAGAGAGAGAGAGAGAGAGAGAGAGAGAGAGAGAGAGAAATGGACGGCAATCGTTGAGGGAGAGAGAGATAACTACCTATGGCTATTGGCAGGGATTTGTGTGAGGAACAAGCGTGCAAGCATCACAGGTTGCAGTTACTAGTCGTGGGTGAAGTCTGTGAACATGAGGTGAGGGTACAGGGAGCCATCATAATAAAATTTAAAATATATATATTGAGTGGTTGGAAACTATGGAGGGTAGGTGCGTTGTTGTGGCTGCTAAGAGATGAGAGCGAGAGAGTGACGGATGGTGGTTGTGAGCCGTTTGTGAGGACAAGAAGGGTGGGGCAGTGATGGTTGGTTGGCGGCCACGGTAAGAGAGAGGGAATGTTGAACATTGCTAGTGAAATGCTTTGCATGAGGGTTATGAGCCGTGACAAGGGTTGGATGGTTACCATTGCAAGCGTTAGGGAGTTGGTTTTGCCATGCACTTAGTGCCCTGGCACATGCCCCATCTGTGTTGGTAGATGGGAATCAAGTCCAAAATGGTCGCTATCTTGAACGATGTTAGTGGCTTGTCGTGAGACTGACGTCTATAGCATAGCTATCTGGCACTAATATAATGTCAATACTCGGGGAAGTGACTTGGATGGGGCACAGAGGTTGTCAGTTCTCAAGAAGTGAACGTAACAAGCAAACATACCAAATCAACAAGCAAACATACCAAATCAACAAGCAAACCACCACTCAAAGATCAGGAAATCTGCATATATCCTTTCTCATCGCTCTAGGTCATCACGCCATTTCGGCACTTGAACGAACTCAAAATTCAATGAAACTTTAGGAGGAGGTCTAAGACACCTAAGGACACTATCCTACCAAGTGTGGTCACAATCTAACAAGGTAACGAAATCACGATCCATTGTGATTAAGGTCCTAAAAATTGCAATAAAACAAGAATAGAACTATCTAAAAAGGTTGCCCTATGCTCTAGGAACACTCTCCTATGGTCAAAACATCAAAAAACAATGATTTAAGCACTCAAATTGGAAGATTAGGCTCACTAACACGTAGTCGTGAACCTCAACAAGACTTACAATGCTTACACTTGAATGAAAGAGCAAAGAGAGAGGAACACAATGCAAGTTTTAAAATTGAAAACGGATTACCCAATCATTAGTTATGTTGATCACAAGTTGGAGCTTTGTAGTCGTTTGAGCGTACGTATATTATATCTCTCTTCTCTCCAAAAGATAAGCCTCCTTTCACATTAAAGTTATTGACTTTTATACCTAGGGCTTTTCTAAATGGCTAGTGGCCGTTTCACATGGACCTTTACACTTATCATGACAGAATTGCAACTCAGAGAATCGACTTGCTACTCTAGAATCAGGATTTACACAGAGTATCGAAAAAATAATAGAGCACGAATGTGGTGTCCAGCTATGTGTTCAGTTAGGTGGGTGCCCGTTCGGTAATTCCGCTAACAAACAGCCTTCATTACACGTTGGGTGATGGTCGAATACGTCAATTGGGTGCCGTTTATTGTAGGGGACTGTCATTGTCTGAACACAGCATCACGAGGGTTGTACCTTGCCCTTAGGTGGTGCTCAAAGTGACAGGCGTTGAGGTGGGGGGGGGGGGGGGGGGGGGGTATGGAGGAGATGGATATTTGGGAAAGCGCAATGAGACAAGTCTTCCATTGTTGGTTCATATGTGCTTTTCTAGAGATGTTCCCATAAGTGACAGGAGTTTGGTCGTTGTCACAAACTAGAGCTTATGACATTGTTGATAATGGTGTGTTTGGGCTGCCTCAACAAGCATCACCCTTGGGGAGTGCTTCTACGATAGACGTCTAAAAGGGTTGCTTAATTAGGATGGTCTTCCACTAACGGAAGCCAGGTGACGTCTCTTTGAGCAATAGGTTTTGATTTGAAAATACAACAGGTTTGTAAACTTCTTGGGTGGTTAAAACATTACCTCTTCTTTTTTTCTCTCTCTTCTTCTTCTGCATCCTTGTATTTAAGCATATTGTCTATCAGTTGTTCTTCCTCTTCGCCCTCATAAGGACGCTATTCTTGTTCATTGGATTATGCAAAAAAATCAAAATCTTTGGCTTCCTCTACTTCTTACTCTTCTGCTACTCCTCACATGTATCCTTGTGCTCACCATAAGCTTCCCTTTTAGTGAATTTCTAGTATGGCTATCCGCATATATATATTACCCAAATTGCGATAAAAATTGCACTTATTAATTCTTATATCTACTTGATTAGTGTTACTTCTAGCATGTATCCATTATAAGCACTTAATTTCACTATTATGTACTCCAAGGAACTTCATCAACTATGAATCGCTCTCAAATCAAACAAGGATAGATGAATTAAGCATAAAAATTCCATGAGAGGGAGGAGACCTAACCTCAAAATTTTCAAGAGAGTAATAAATAAATGAATGCGGTAACACTTAGCTTTGACTGTTTGTTCACAAAATTTGTCGTCTTCATAATGATTGTGTAGCCAAGAGCGTAGCCATGGCTCTGATACCACTACTACAAACGGAATTGGGAAAGGCCCTAGAAAATACCAAAATAACATGCTACAACCCATGAAACAGACAAATCTACATACCTAGCAAATCTTGTAAGCATATAATCAAGTCGTACGCGAATAGAGAGAGACATAGATCAAGAGAAAGAGAGATAGCATGTGCAGATGCACCTCCTAGAGTGGAGTGCTACATCGGCACAAAGAGAGAGAAGAGAGGATAGCCCACAGCTCGGTCATGCTTTTTCCACCTGTCAGTTGTAGTAATAAACAAATATCAATTTATATTACATACCTCTCTGCTAGAAAGAAATTGTCCTCAGTTTTTTTGCAAAGATAAGAATCTACAAACCATACTTGTCAAAAACAATGGTTAGTATTCTGTGTCAAAAATGTCACATATTGATAGAAAAATTCATAATATTAAACAACATTTCTTATGCATGTTGTCATCCACATACTGCGTATTCTAATGTCCCATACCACTAGAATAAACAGTATATCTCATACCCTGATATATCAGGATATCATTGTTCACACTCACCATTTAGTAATCAATCTTTATAGATTTCAAGTCCAATTACATAAACACTATCGCGACAAAAAATCATCACATAGAAAATCCAATTATAAATTAAAATCCAAATCACTGTCACTATATACCGCAGTTAATAAAATCATACTTAGGACAGTGGTGGCCAACCACTGTCCTAAGTGGCCAGCCACTGCACATGATTTTGTGATTAGTGTGCCTCAATCAGTGAAGAGACATGCTGCCTAAACTGGTGACTATGCATTAATGCTACCTAAACCATCGGATCTACATTTAATATTGTGTAAAATAATGAATCTGGAGTTTGTTGTGTGTTGTGTAAATCAGTGAATCTGCACTCGTGTTGCCTAAACTGGCCATCTGCACGTATAATAAATGTTGCTTAAATCAACAAATCTACACTAGGATGAACATTTACACACTACCTAAATTGGCAAATCTGTGTGTATGTGACCAATGGACTAGACGAAGCATAAAAATTTACAAAACATTTATTAGGTACCAAATTGGGGTAGGTTGGAATGTTGAAGTATGTACCAAATGTTGACGATCATCCCCAAATCAACTAAGCTCATGTAAGTAGTTATATCTTAATATAAAATGATCTCAATAGAAATTTCACAATGTGAGAGAGGGGTGGATTCATAGCTCATAAGCTAATGTAGGTAAGGAAAGTATGAGAAGGGGAGTCAAGTATTTTATGTACATACTTGGAGGATACATTGTATCCAAAACTACATGTACCAGTGTGTGCGTGGAGAGAGATACAAGTAGGAGAGGGCTGTTACTATCAAACTCGCACTAAAGTATAGTTAACAATTACAAAGTGTGATGATTTTGTGTTAATAATTGACCATGAAATGAAATGAGGTGCCATCTTGTTTAAGGTAAATCAATACATGACAATTAAAATACGTAAAAAGAATAATAGTGTGACTTAACGTCTAGAGTAATACAATTGTATAGAGAAAAACTATCACACATGGGAGACTTTTATGACTATTTATATCAAAATTAGAAGGTCAAAAGATCATGGACACCTGCAAATATATTTTTTGAAGGTAGGGACGACTTTCAAATCAGTAGAATGAAAATATGAATCTTGGTTAATGATAATGAGAGGTTTTAAGGTTAGGTAAATGTTCATCATCCAACATATAGAATAATTTTTTCCAGTAGTGATTGCTTGCAATGTAATACGTCAATAAATGATGCTCAAACTGTTTATTATTCAAGTGCTCTTTATGATCTATGGACATTATTAAGTCCGATCAGGCAATATTGTGTATTGATTTTGAGCATTCAAGAAATCTATAAATAAATTCGTGCAAGAGGAATGTTGACTTTTGCACGGGGGGAGATTGCACCCAATGCTTGTGTCTATTCTTCTCTCCTCTCCTCTCCTCTCCTCTCTTTTGTCTCATCGTGTCGGTGTAGCACTCCGCTCTAGGGGGGAGATTGCACCCAATGCTTGTGTCTATCATTAGGAAAAAATTGGACCCCCTTGGGGCCATGTAAGGATCCCTAATTTTAAAGGATTAAAGCTAATTTTGTAGGGGATGGAGGGAACAAAGACAATAAATAGGGATACTTTTGTAGCTCTCTCTCTCTCTAACTTCTCTCTAGATAGGAGAGGGGGGGAAAGTAGGGAATGAGGGTGGTAAAGTAGGAGGAATAGGGGGGATAAAGTAGGAGAGAGAGGAGTAAAAGTAGAGAGAAGAACCATTCTCTCTCTACCTATCACCAAACAAAGAGAGTAAGCAGTTATGACAAAAGCCACTTTTCAGTTCGTGCATCAATTTACCCCCAAAAAATGAATTTTTTATAAAATCTTCAAAATGGATCTTTTAAGCTTTCAAAAGGTCCCTATATATATATATATATATATATATATATATATAAAACAGTATTTTTTTAGAAGAATCTAGCTTTTATAACCTCCAAATCTAAAATTCCTTGGGTCCCTCTCTACATTAACTCCAAGAATAAATAGATAATGCCACATCATCAAAACGTCCATCTAATAAAGCCTAAAAATTGAAATTTTTAAAATTTAAAAATTTCCCTCCTTTGAGCTCAAAAATTGAACCTATATATGAAAAAATATATTTTTAAGTCTTTCTATCCCAAAAATTGTCTGTTTATCCCAAAAAGTATATCTTATCAATTCTTTTCCCCATCATAACTTTTCACCATGTCTCTTCGCGACATAACCAATGAATCACCTACGCCGTCATCTACTAGGTCAACTAATGTCAGTCTGCGTCTACCGATCGAATTTGCTCCCACAAAAAAAATGACGAGAAAGCATCTCAACCGGCATCTGTACGACGGTTTCGAGGAGAAACCAATGTTGACTTGTGGCTTGATGGAGGGTTGTATCCAAAAGATCCGCTCGTGGGCTGTCATCCGACATTCCGTACACTCCCAAGCTTAATCAAATATATGGGAGAAGGAGAACGTGGTCTTCTTGGGTATTGTAAGAGATTGGAATCCACTCACGCAGGTGCGTCGGCATATTTCCAACAACAATGTCAAGTGTTACACATTCATTCCACAAATCTCCAACAACAACTACATTCCACAGAGAAACAACTCAAAGATCTTAAAGAGGAGATGAAAGCTACAGAAACAGAGGTAACTAAGCTACAGATTGCAATGATGCACCTAAAAGCCACTCCATTTGGCATGCGTGAGCGTAAGAGGGAGTTCTCTTCCATTGAAAACTTAGCATCTAATGGAGGGGCACGTAAGAAGCGGATCACAGCAACCAGGTATTTTTTTAAATTCACAGTGTTCATAACTCTCAAATAATTTTCATCAATTTGAAACTCGGTTCACCTTTTGAAATAGGACATATATACAAGATGTGTGTGGAAGTTTTAGACAAGAGGACCGTTGCAACCTTCTCCTAGGATGCATCTCAAAGGAAGATATACTTTACATCATAGGTTGTGAAAAGGCCAAACACATGAAAGATGCCATCACAAAGGAGATCCTAAAAAAGATCTCTAACCTTGTGTCTGAGGATGATGTCCAGAGAGCTTGTGATGAGGTTGGGATCAGCACAAATGCATACCATGCACTTCATGGATTGATGAAAGATGCATTACGAGAGCAAGGCATCACCGAGAATTTATTTCCTATTCCACATAGGGTCCGACTTGCAAAAAAAGCAAACAATGATCTCGTTCGGGAATCCCTTGGCGAATACAAACACATTGAAGGATCCATGGTGTACTCTTCCACGAGTGCCAAGTCACGTGGTAATATAAAGGGAGGCAATACTATTCCTAATGGGACAAAGTCTTTTAGTTATCATCAATTCAATAATATTTTTGTTGACTTGAAACGACTACAACGAGCTATGGTTAAATTTTATGCTTTGTCTCCACAAGGTAATACAAATTGTAATGTCGTTTTTTATTTGTATTGAATATCATTTAGTATAACAATTCAATTCTTGTGTTGTTTCAGTACTTGGAGAGAAGCTCGTATTTATTCTTAAGCTAGATGAATGTCAAATTGTCAAAGGACGGAGATTGGAACGTATGAGTGTGACACTCATGAATGAGGCAATGTTTTTTGCAAAAGTCGATGCTATCGGTGATCATTCTCAGAAACCATCATTTAGTGTACAATCGAAAAAAGAAATATGGTGGTTAGGAGCTTTTGAAGTTCCGAAGGAGACTCATGAGGTGTTGGCATGGGTCTTCTCTATGATCCCGTGGATCACGGAGGTTATTAAGGCACAACTAGAGGGAGAAAAGCTAGAAGTAGATGGAGTAGGTACATTTGATGTTGAGTGGCACTTAGGAGGTGATCTAAAAACAATCAAATGTATACTTGGGTGTAAACAAGGTGCTTCATCACTTCTTCCTTGTCCATATTGTGTACGAGGATACAAGGAGAGTACTCGTGGCTCCACGTCTTCAAACAAAAATGTCAAGGGAAGTCAGGCAACAGGGTCAATGGATGATGATGCAAGGGATTGGGTGTGCTCGGTGTTGAAGTGTCCTATCATGAAGGTCCCCAATCGGTCGACAAAAAATAAAACATGGCATCCCATTATCAATTTTCCACTTACAAATGTACACTTTTGCACTTTGCATGCCTTTATGCGTATATTTGATCGCTTGTTAAAGCTTCACATAGAATACGCTTTCACAATGAAACCACTTTCCAGATCCGTGGAAGCCATTGGAATAGTTGAAACAATTCTAAATTCGATTGGATGTCATAGTGGCAATGTTCTATCATCGGTGAGGTGGATAATATGCATGAAGTGCCACAAAAAGTATCTATGAATGGTGTGAAAGCACGTAGGTTTTTCAAGAAACTAGAGATGTGAAAGGAGAGGGGTGAAGAGGATGCTCCATGGGAGCTATGGAAAGCGCTTTGCAAGTGTACGACCGATCAAGATTCAAATCCCGTGCTTGTAAATCTGCGTAGGCAAGTGTGGCACCACTTGGAGTTAGTGCTTCCATGTGGAAACCCCAAACCACGAGCGAGCAACAAAATTTGTTCAAAGATCACATTTCGAATTTCACTAAAGCATTTGTGCAAGCGTGGGGAGAGAGCAATATCACACACTACATGGTAAGTTACTTTGTTCAGTTCAAATTTTGATGCTATACATAAATATTTATTTGATCTAAGCATTTTTTCTTGATGCAGCATATTTTGTATGCGCATGGAGCATTCTTTATGTCAAAATATGGTTCATTAGACATGTGGAGCACTCAAGGAATGGAAAAATCACATTATCGAGCCAAAGGTGTTTACTTTAAAAATACACATCACGGTGGTGGAACTACGAGATCCAACTACATGAAGGAGATGTTTGATTGGTTCTTTCGTTGTTCTTTGAGGAGATGTCATGCCATAGAGCGAGCGCGAAAGTCAAGTCTTGCCAAGGAGGTTAGGAGACAATCTCGACTTACTGCTAAAGAGAAATGGAGAAACTCCACCGGACCCCTTAATCATGCTAGGTGGCGTGAAAATCGCCATAGAGTGGGCAAACGTTGGTTACCTAACATGTAAAACAAATGATGCTATGCAATGTAATGTTTATGTTTGTAGATGTCTTTGTTGAGTTGCATATAATACTTCTCCATTTATCTATTTTTTGTTTTTTATATTTTGATGATATTAAGAGTTTTTTTAAGTGGCCTGGTCAAGTGTGAAGAGACCTTTTTTTTTTTAAATAGAGGGCTTTTAGAGAAGGAGTCTCATTTTCAATCTTGCCCCTTCTTACACCATGGCACGCACAAAGCAAACAGCAAAAAAAGATCAACCTTTTTTTGCTCACCCTCACTCAACCGTCCAAGGTGCTCAAAAACCACCTTGGATACACGAACAAGAGCTTTTAGAAGAGATGGAGAGAGAATGGTCAGGTGAAGAGCAACAAGATGGACAACCTTCACGCAAGAAGAAACGGGTAGTGACATCAGACACAAAAACTTAAACGGACAACGAAGCACAAAGCCCACCATGGAGCGGACAGGAGATCCCAAGCAATCATCGAGTTCCGGTTGGGAAGACATTGCCACGTAGCTTCGGCGCTCTGCCGTCAGATCAGCCTAGAGGTGATCATGGGTTACTAAATGAAGAGGATTTTGAGGATGTAGCAGACGAGCCAGTTGGAGCGCAGGGTGGAGTTGAAGAGCCAGTCGGAGCACATGGTGGCCTTGAAGATGAGCAAGCTCCCCCTCGCAAGCCCTCTCGTAAAAAGAAAAAGTTTTTCAAGGTTCGCCCTCGCAAGGCCCATGCCCCAGATCCTACCATCCCTCAACAACGGGCTCCTGCTGTGAAGCGACGTGTTCCAAAGGAGTTGCAAGAGATTCGTCACTATCAAAAAACTTCAGACCTTCTCATACGCAAGGAACCATTCGCACGTTTGGTAAAAGAGATCATGCAAAGTTATCAAATGGCGTTTCGAGTTCAAGGTATCGTCGTAGAAGCTCTGCAAGAAGTGGCAGAATATCATCTAATTTCTATTTTTGAAGACACCAACTTGTGTGCTATTCATGCAAAATGGGTGACAATAATGCCCAAGGATTTAGCTCTTGCGCGTCGAATCAGAGGACAAAGAGATTGAATTTGACTTTTAGGCAATTTTGCCAATGCAAAGATATCTTTTTGAAATATAACGAGTCGTGGCTTTTTCAAATATAACGAGTCGTGTATATTTGTTTTAAGTGATAAGTAAAACTAAGTAGAGAGAGAGAGAGAGAGAGAGAGAGAGAGAGAGAGAGAGAGAGAGAGAGAGATGTGGATAAAAGAGTTGTCAACCAAGTTTGGTTGATTGAATAACCAAAAAAAACATTGTATTCTTATAATTTTTGCTTTAAAAACCTTTAATTAGGCTGTCTAGAGGTCTGCCGCAGAGGCGCGCGAGAAGTCAAAAGTAAATGTTACTTCTGACTTCTCGCGCGCCTCTGCGGCAGGCCTCTAGACAGCCTAATTAAAGCTTTTTTATGCTAAAATTATAAGAATACAATGTTATTATGTTTTTATTGATGTTATTTATCTGAAAAAAACTCTATATTTTGATTCAGAGAATTACACAAGTGTATCACAAGATAGAACCAATCATATACTATCTATCATACCATAAACTCAATACAGAAGTTGGAAAGTAGCAGTTAAAATCAATTTCCATTCGAATTTTGAAATAACAAAGTACAAAGATGTGATATATCTCATTACATATTTGAAGGAGTTAATTACAAGATTTATGCAGCTATTGACTGCTTGAGCCATCTAAGATATGGCGAGCAATGTTTTCTCGGCGCTCTTGGGCGCAAGGAAGCTGTTTGTGCAGCACATCCCAAGCAATTTG
The DNA here is from genome assembly GCF_014529385.1 of Adiantum capillus-veneris. Classification (NCBI taxonomy): domain Eukaryota; kingdom Viridiplantae; phylum Streptophyta; class Polypodiopsida; order Polypodiales; family Pteridaceae; genus Adiantum; species Adiantum capillus-veneris. The sequence goes on from NC_140960.1 coordinate 44,339,393, forward strand.
TTCCACATTGTTTAGACCTACAACTTGGCTTAAGGCCACATTACAAAGCACACGACCACGAATGTGTGTCGCAAATATAGCACTGGCCAGAGATTTATTTACAAGATATATAACTTGGGAGGCTTGAGATATGGTTGACAGGCATAGGATGCGGCTCATTGCTTTCATCATTGACACCCAAAATTGACCACAAGGAGTGTACTCCTTGTGGATTATCGCAAAGCCGTCATGGGGGAGCTTGCCAAGGTAATGTGCAAGAGACGACTGCCATCCAAAAGCTTGGCGCCTACCATCTCCTCCCCGACCTGCATGCTTTTCCAGCTCCACAACATTCTACAAAGAAATTAATAGGTAAATAAGATTTCAGAATGCAACAATGAAAATTAACGTAGTCACAAAACAAAAATCAATTAATGCCTCTTGTTTTTCGTCGTCTTCATCGTTTATGCCTTTGCTGTCAAGAGAAATAGATGAATTGGGAGCCATAGCGACACTCTCAAGTTCATCTATATGAACAGGCATAGGAGTGCGTTGGGCTTCAAGCAATGCGCATGTAGCTACAAACTCATCCTCCGACACAGATGAGTGCGGTGCATCTATCACCGCCACCATTGCCAACTCCACTGTATCTACCACACTCTCTCCAAGGGGAAGGAGGCTTCGATCTAAAGGATCTGAAGAGGGGTCAATGGCAGAGGACTCTACAGTGGCACAGAGGATGGACAGACACTCATCCATGCGGATGTCAAAAGTCTTTTCAAGATCATGTAAAAACAAATATTCCTCCCCATCTATCACAATTGGGGAGAGGTGTTCAAAAAAAACCTTTGGAGTTAATGTCTCCTCCTGCGCATCTGCAGATGTGGGCTTAAAGGATGCTTCTACACCCTCATCACCCATGGATTTGGCGGCATCCATGACACCTCCTGGGTAGGTTAGGGCAAGAATATTGCCCTCTTTGCTTTCATCCCAGGGCACTGTAATGGGCTCCTTTGTGTCCTTGACGACACCCCCAAGGCGCAAATGAGGCAAACTCACCTCAGATCTTTCAGGCTCCTCCGCAAGAAGAAACACAAAAGTCGCCAAGCGACTTAGAAACTGGGTGCCGACCTTCTTCTTTTTCAAACGTGAATCTTCAATGTACTGACCTGCCTCACCCGCAATTACACAAAATCGTTGAAGTCGCTGGGTGAAAGGCCGATTGCCTTTGTGTATGTAGTGAAGCAAATCGCATGGAATCCACAATTCCCCTTGTCCGACAATTGGTACAGCATACTTGTCGATGTAAAATTCAAAAAATTCTAAGATAGGCTGAAAAGATTGGTTGTTTAGGTGAATAGTTGCGTTCACATCAGGGAATTGGGTGAAGAAATTGTGAAGATCATCACGATCTTGCCACTCGGTTGTTTGTAAAAACGCTTGGAAGCGTTGTAACGTCGTGGCTTCGGGAGGGGTGGAGGAGGATGCCATAATGCTAGCTCTTAAAGTAGGAATGCAAAGAGTGTTGGAGCTCAAATGAGAGTGTGAACAGGCAAAGAGTGTGAAAATGGTAGGGTTTAGGAGGCTTTATATAGCACGCGCCCCCCCCCCCCCCCAAAAAAAAACAATAATTAAAATATTGAACAATTTTCATAAAGTAACACAAATCACAAGAAGTTATAAAAAACTTACAAACTAAATTACAATCATTTAACTCAAAAAACACATCACTACAACTTTAAGATAATGTGCATTGCCAAAATTTGATACAACCATCTGCTTGAACTTACAATTGTGATATTATAAAAAATTTAAGTACAAAACATAACTACTCTAATGATAAAATCAAATTCTCTTCCGTCGTCCACGCCTTTTCAATTTGAATCGTGCTCTCCATGCGGCTACCAATCTAGCAAAAAAAAAAAAAATAGCATACCCAACTTAGAGTAGGGAATAATCAAAAGAACATAAATATAACATAATTAAGAGAGAAAAATCATTCACCTTACGTCGTCCGATACAAAATTTTGTATCTTCTCCATGCTCTAAACCCATTATCACTAAGTGCTCCCACACATTGGCCAATGTCCAATGCTTGTTCACTTGGACGGTTTCAACGGCACCACTCGACAATTTGATTGCAATATCCAATACCTAGATTGTAGCATCGGTGGATTGCAATGGAAGCCATTCGCCAAGCTTGCACATCCACCTTTCATAGAAGTACCGCACGTAAAGAGTGGAGCGCACCTTGATGAAACGGATAGCAATGCCAAAACTTCCAACCTGACACCGAAAGCGATCTCCGTTGTGAAGTCCTTCAAGATACCCCCACTTCTCGCCAAGGATGGCTTCCAATGTATCGTATTGTAGATCTTTGCAAACATACATAGTATTTGTATGATGGAAAGGCAAAGATCCAAAGATGCTAGCGAAGACATGAGCATGACAACACCATCCAAGCCCAACGGAACGCAAAGCTTTTCCAAATTTTAATGATGCTCTCACATCAGCTACAATCTTGGCTTTCAAAGACATTACAATGAATACATCTGGCTTTGGCCACTCCATGCTACGCAAGGTTGTAGCCTCCAAAGGTTGTAGCTCTCCGTAGCCTTCCTCATCTGTAGGTACAATCTACTTGTGGGTGTAGAAGAACACCCTCTGTCGTGCAAGGTTTGATGAAGTTGTGTTGGAGAAGAGCATATCCCCAAGACTTGCATGCATGGCCGTAAATGTGCCTGAAAGGCACGAGAGTGGTTGCTCCTCCACAAGGCTAGAAGAAAAAACATCTACATAGAAACAAAACAGTCCGTGAGATGTAAAAAGTCCATTTTTTTGTTACCACCAAAACCATTGAAGTGCAAGGGACATACAATTACAAGGAAAATCCCTTGGGTTGGTGATCCCTCGTAGACGCATGTGTCCAAACATGAAAACATGTTGAACGATTGCCACCGTACCCTTGTCTCTTACTTGCTTGAAGCCTAGTAGTCTTCCCTTCCAATGGAGATCAACGTTTGTTCTTTCACGAACACGATGGGGACCGATTGCGGAAGGTTGCATGTAGACCCACGCACCTTCTTGAAAAACCTGAGGTTCCCATTGCTGCTCCTCATTCTTCGAGTTGTGGAGAACCATACTTTGAATGATGGGTTTGGGGCATCTATTTTGACCATTGTTTGCTATGGATGCTTAAGTGGGAGCTTGAAATTGCAATGGAGAGCTTGGGGAAGGAGGAGGGAGACAAAGTTTAGAGAGAGAGTGGGAGCTTACAGTTGCAATGGAGAGCGTGAGGAAGGAGGAGGGAAACAGAGTTTAGAGAGAGAGTGGGAGCTTAAAGTTGCAATGGAGAGCTTGAGGAAGGAGGAGGGAGACAGTTTAGAGAGAGAGTGGGAGCTTAAAGTTGCAATGGAGAGCTTGAAGAAGGAGGAAGGTGTAAGAGTTTAGAGAGGGAGTGAGAGCTTTGTGTTATGGAAAGGGGCTATGGAGGAAGGGAGTCTTGGAAAAAAGGTTCTAGAGTGAGAAAATGACTTTTTGATCATAGGGTAGGTTTGGGGGGAGTTTTGGATGGAATATTTTGAATTTTTTTTTTTTGAAAATTTTGAATTTTTAGGGTTTTTGCAGAAACGTATCTGTAGACCCACCACTCCCCCCCTCCCTTTTTTCCCCTCCCTCTTTTACCCATCCACCTCCCTCTAGGATACAAAGCAATAAATGAGTGGACAACCCTATTATTCTCTCTACTTTCTTAGGTTCTAGACTTATATACATTGCTCTCTTCCTATTGGCTGGAGCCTAATTAACCTTAATCCTATATGGCCCAAGGAGAGTCCACATTTTCCTAATGTTCTTCTCTCCTCTCCTCTCTTTTGTCTCGTCGTGTCGGTGTAGCACTCCGCTCTAGGAGGTGCATTTGCACGTGCTATCTCTCTTTCTCTCGCTCTATGCCTCTCTCTGTTCACGTATGACTCAATTATATGCTCACAAGATTTTCCAGGTATGTAGATTTTTTTGTTTCGTGGGTTGTAGCTCGCTTCCGTTTGTAGCAAATGACACCTGCACGCATGTGTGTGTACATAGCAACCACTTCACCACAATTCATTTGCAAACAACCAATAACCAAAGACTTATGTGTAGCATCGAATTCATGGAAATTTAAAAAAATTTATCAATGGGCACACATTCAATTCTTTGTTTGTCTATGCATAACATTAAAATCACAAGCAATCAATGAGTAATTAAAGAAGATAATTAGTACAAATTCCCTTGATTACACACTTACAATCACTCAAATCCACATAAAATTTTTGTAATTTTCTTTCAAAAGATGATGTCCAAGCCTCTAGTTAGGCATATAGACATGTTAAGCACACAAATGTTAGTAAATAGTAGTTACAAATTAGTGGATCAATTAGTGAAAAAGAGGGGAAAAAGTGAAAAGGACATAATTTTTTTTAACAAAATCTCATCACAAATCAACTATTCATCATCACCAACACCTAATGTAAACCTAAAGTACCTTGATTGATGATTAATAACACTTCTACACACTAACGACTCCACTAGCTTAGGCAATCGGTCCCTGACAACGGTGCCCATGTTGGCGGGTCGTAGCATAACTCAATCCGATGGATAGAAATCCGGCTAGTATATGGAGACATGGAGTCAAAGAATGTGCAAGAAGAGGATCCTAATCAAGAGAGAGAAGAAGAAGGGAAGGGAATGCTAATAGAGAGTGCTACTCAATGCCTACTCTCTAATCTACTCTAATTTCACAAATGAAGTGGACAATGATGCACACTCTCATCAATCACTCACACACATAAATCAAAAGCTCAATGAGCTCACAAATCAAGTGAAAGAGAAGAGAAATGAGAGTGGGAAGCAACAATTAGAGACTAATTAACACTTAACCACACACCATAACACAAGTGACAAAGAGATAGAAGAAGAAGCGCACTTAGCTTTCCATTGCATGCCATAGAAAAAGTGGAAGCACAAGAGGAATCTCCACTACAAGCATCATCATCTCCACCTTCTTTACAAGCTTTCCATGAAAGCTCTACTCTCAAGAGGATAAGTGAAAAATAACTTTCAGTTTTATACGTAGAGCATAAAAAATATGTCCGACTGCCCATGAGATGCATAAAACTATGTGCATCTCTATAGCTCCTAGGCATCATGGTAACCTCAAATATATACAATCTGGAACTCATGTAGAGCCCATAAGTACATCAAAAGTGCATATACAAATGATATGTTTGTCAAAAAAATACAAATTGTATGCTAAAAATAGCATCACTGAAGGTCGTCCATTGCTTCTCGTTGGTGCTACTAATAGAAGCACATGAAACAGCTCTGTAGATTCAATGAAGCAATACCTAAGCAAGCACATGCAATAGAAATCTATAATTGATATATTGTAGAGAGTAACATTATAAAAAGAAAGGTATTTCTAGACACATCTGGTCCATCTAAGAATAATATAGCTCCCAAAATGTGTTTAGTTGCTTGTAGCACTTTTTTGTAGGCTTCGTGCTCATCCCAGTTCAATGCTCTTTACATTTGCAAGGCAACATTTCTATGTTCATCCAGATTCAAATTGTCTCTTTGGCAAGCAATGTATTCTAAAGCAAGTATAATTATAACAAAGTTATTTAACGCATACCAAGGAAGTTAGTTGCATAGAGGTTTTTGTTCATATCCTCACAAAAGACTATCCGAGCTTATCAATGCTTCATTCTTGCCATGTCACAACAAACACATACATCACACCCACACATACGAACAACATGAAAGTAATCCTCTGAAAGTTTGACAAAAACCTCGCCCATAGTCATTCGTCAGAGATTAAATCGACCAATATCATAACAAAGAGCTCACATAGTTGCATTCCAAATTGTGAAAAAGTGGCCTCTTCCAAGTGCATCATCCACACCTCATCGCTTTGCAAAATTTCCCTAGCTTTGTAAGCATCCTTAAAAATTGGATATAGGCATGCAAAGACAATAGATTTGCAAGGGGAGACCTCTCTTTTGAAACTCAGGTACACGGCCAAAAATATCTCTAAATAACATTCTTTTGGTAAATAGATGCAAAACATCTTTAAAACTTTATAAAGGAGTTTGCTTGTCAAATTTAAACGATTTGAGGTCGTTTGAGTTGGCAATAGTGCATCATAAACAAATTAATGTTTTCTCTCTTTTGTACAATATCCACATAACCTAATACAATTGTTGCATATATGTTTTGGTCCATCAATGCAAGAAGATGGAAACATAGGCTCTCTATCTATAGACATATTTTGGTGGGCCCCAAATTCCTCTTTTGTCCTCTTGGAGTTATCGTCCCTAGTTCTTTGTAGAAACCTCCTTAAACAGTTGGACTATCTTTTACTTTGGTGAGACCTCCTTGATACCTCATGTTCAATGCACTTGATGGTTTTTTCTCTTGATTTCTCTCTTGATGATGCCATATGCTTTGTATCTTTCATAGTCACCATTGATTGTTACCCCTATTTTGTGTCTCCTCAACTCCATGGTTGCACATGGTACCAATTAGTGGGATTTTTCCCAATGTTGAGTAGTAAGAGATGGCATCAAGTTCCTCTCTTACTGGTATTGATGGCTTTTTGGTTATCATGAGATTTTGAAGTTTGATCATAGAGGACATAGCACTTTTGGTGGGAATTGCCTATTTTGCAGAGACACACACTTCCTCAGATGGTGGCTCTTTTTACTCTCTTTAGGAGAGGTCTTTACCTATGGCCTTTCCCATTTTTCTAGTTGTCAATTTTTCTCATGTAGCTAGGTGCTTATGGTTTGTCATATGTTTCTTTTGTCCGTGCTTTGTATGTCAGTCATGTACTTGCCTCAAAATTGGCACCATTTTGGTGTTTTGAGAGGTTATTTACAAGTGATAGAATTCAACCTCTTTTGGTTGTGTGTGCTCGTGCACGCGCGCACACACACACACAGGTCCAAATACTCATGCACACAAGATGTATAAGATCTCTCTTTTATGGTTTAGGAGGCATGATATAGAAAGCTAAAGGCTCTCTTTTTTATGGTTTAGGAGGAAAGTTATAGAAAGCTTGAGGCTCTCTCTTTTATGGTTTAGGAGGCAAGATGTAAAAAGCTAGACGTTGTGGGACGGGTGTCTAACCTCATTCCTATCTTATTGCAGACATAGCGAGAACCACGAATATAAATGCCAATCCATGGAACGAAGCTGACTCGACTAGTGCATAGAGGCTACAAGAGGTTGTCAATCTCTTGGAAAACAACAAACAACTCGCATCTAACTCAAGCTACACTCAAATGACTGAAATCACCAAAAGCAATCGCTCATCAGCAAACAAATCACATCCGTTACATCATCAAATGACATCCAAACGTAACAAAATTTCTAGGACATGTTTATAATCCCTAAGCAAACATGCTTATGGTCTCAAATCTCACTTCAGGTCAAGTGCAAAAAACGTGATTATTAACAGCAATGAGTTTTTGACCTAGTCATTTTCGACCCAGAATACATCTAAATGCTTAGCAATGATGCCCCAATACTCCGCCTATACTTAGTTTTTTATTTTGAAGTGTAAATTCCTACTTATGATGAAATTAAGTCGTGGGTCGGCGATGCCAAAAGCTACGAAATACCGTGAATGTTTGCATCAATGCGTAGAGCTCTTACCTACGGTTGCAACGCAACAGACACGACTGCAATGTGACAATCGGGGAGGGAGTAGGAAGTGCGAGAAGGAGAGAAGTGAGTACCATTAGCTCAAGCTGTATTTCATTATCCAAAAACTTATGAAAAACTTACAAAAATTGGCTTTTATACTTTAGCCAAGGTTTTTGGTGGTCAAACTAATAATCTGGGAGCTCTAAGTAAAGACAGGTTGATACAATCTGGAAGCTCGTAGCCCCGGATCATCATTATAAAGTTCATCCAGAAAATAGCAGTTACAATATATTCGATTCATCAAAATAATAAATTTTTTTACAATGAAAGCTCTGAAAAATGGTATCCGAGTTAGCTTGCTGCTAATATTCCCCCCCTCCTTGCATGTGTCATCCCTTGACACAGCTTTATGGGCTGAAGAAATCTTCGGGTTAACGGCTGGCGAGGCGATCTTTAAGTGCATGGAGTCTGATCTTTCTTTGTCTAGAACCTGCAAGAACTGCATGGTAACCCTGTTTTTGAGCTCAATGGCTCAGTAGCCAAAAAGTCTGGAGGTTAGGTTGTTGATCATTGGCCAAAAATCTTCGTTCGCCAAGTGAAGAACCCTGTATAGAATGCTTCCTCAAACGCCAACATATTGCTAGATGGCAAGAACATGCATTGGTGTAGAAGCCATAAAGGACTTCTTCGGAAGGCTGGCCATTGAGGTCGTAGCAAAGACCCTTATTGCCCCGAGGAATGACATCCACGGTGCTCCTGGTTGCTCTGGCTCATGAAAAGCTTCAATGCATGTGAGCAGCATTCGGTAAATTTTGTAGAGCATAGCACATGAGAGATCAGGGAGACTTTTGAAGAATGTCATGGCGCCTGTTAGGATTTTCGCCATGTATTCCTCTATCGGTGTTCCCTATTGTGGAGCTGGCCATCTTGGATAGTTGAGCCATGTAGGCCGCTTCTTAGTCAGTGCTTCATGTGCTTGCCATGTCCTTACCCGTGGTACAAGACAAAAGGTCGGGTCTTTCTGAAGTGTTGCAGGTGCTCTTGTGAACAGAATCAAATATATGGGATTCTTGTTCAGCTAGTTTTGTCTCCACTTGGGGTGGACTTCCTCTGCGCCGTCTGCCTGCATATCTTTGTATAATCTTTCTTTGACCTGTAAAAGCTCTACCCTAATCAAAGGATATGGCAATGATTGTTGATGCCATTCTGCATTGATTTGGTTGGGAGTGAAATCAGTCACGTTGACTTAATGGAGAAATCTCAACTCCCAATCCATCACTGCTTTCCATTGTTCATATGTTTCTTGAGCAACCTGCTCCTTGAGTGCATCTTCTTCAGCTTTAAATTGATGGACCATTGGCACTTGCTCAACATCTGTTATTGGTACCTAGAAATCTTCCTCTCCTCCTAGTCCTTCTGCCGGCTGTGTTTCCATCTCAGCCAAAGAGACTGAGGGAATTTCAATGCTTGGTTGCTCTGAGGAACCAGCTTCTTCTTGTGTCTTTGGCTGACCATCACAACAGTTGATTAAGTCGCTTGAGCTCTATTATCTCCTTGAGCAGTTCTTCCTCTCTTTGTACCTGCATTAGTGCAAGGTCTCTTAGTTGTGACTGTTCTAGCTTTAGCCCAAGCTCAAAATCCTTGTTCTTCTTTTCTAAAGCTTTGTATACTTCATTTGTACCACGAGGCAACTACGGGATTTTCTCTTATCTGTCGCAAAAATGCTGCTTGATCGTTGACGCTTCACTCTGAATATTGCAAAGAGGCATTCGCTACGTCGAGCTGCACTTGGATCTTCTATACTGACAGACTTGTAGTTAAGAGTTCATTGGTAACCTCTGTTAGTTGTTCGTCTTTGGTCTTGCAGGCATCTGATAACTTTGTGAGAAGTTCACCCAATTCCTCCATTTCCTTTTGTTGCTTCTCTTTGGCCAGTTGGTGTTGTTCAGCTTCAGATCTCAGCTCTTGGATTTGTCTCTGCAAATTTGAGATGACATTCAATCTGTCCTCTAGCTCTCCTTGGAGAGCGTTTATAACCATCTCCAGCTCTCTAGCCTTAGCACTGTGACTAAGTGCTGTTGTTCGCATTTTCTGAATCATCTCTTGCATCTGCTTGGAATATTCATTAACTTGCAGGATGACTTTGTCATTCATCTGTCAATCTTCATATTCTGTAGGCTGCCTAGATGTTTCAGTAGTCTCTGTCTGTGGCTCCTTGGGTGGGTCTGTGGTGACTTGTGGTTGTGGCGGGGGTTCTACCTCTCCTTGAGTCTGTGCGGTTGCCTCAGATGCTTTGTCTTCTTGAGGCTTCATGGATGCCTCGGCCGTTTCCTGTTGGGTGGTTGTAGAAGGTGTGGTTTCTATTTCTATTGCCTTAGGTTGTTCAAGACTTGGTGCCTCCTGTGGTTCAGGCTCCTTCTCTTTGGCTTGCTCGCCCTCAGTGGGTCTAACTATTGGTGAAGTTGGAGGGCTTGGCATAGGTTGGTCTTCCTGTTCCGTATATGGTGATGATGGTCTAGGAGACATCTCACCCTGTGTGTGCTGAGCTTACTTTGTTGGGCCACTTCAACTTGTCTTTGCTACTCCACCGTATCTTCCTTTGCTTTTCTTTCAGCTTGTTGAGCTTCTTTAGCTTTAAGGCTTCTGCTTCCTCATACATGCGTTCAAGAGAATCCTTGGGTTCCTTTCTTCTGGTTCTTTCCTGACAGGATTCTTGGTTCGGGGTCCTCTTATATCTCTTCGAACCCACCTTGCCAGGTCCTCACTTGTAGCTTGGTGGCTTCTTTCGTAGGTTTGTTTTCCCCTTTCAAACCTCGCCTTCTTCTGCTGAGGTTCCTCTTGGTGTGCAGCCACTGCTTTTTCCTTCATCTCTTCTCTTTTGGCTCTCTTCTCTTCATTCAAATGTTGTTATGTGCTTCATGAGAGCTTTCTGCCAACTCTTCATCAGATTTGTAAACTCTCTTTGTCGAGTGGGTGTGTTGGACGGGAGCGACTCACACACCCATGAAGTGCATGCAAACACTACCTAGATCAACATAATGTCAATCGAGGACACAGATGACACGATAGGCACACAGAGACCATCCTACACATACAACACTCTGGAAGGCCAACTAAACCACAATCAAGAACCTCACTGCTCTCAACTACATCACCTAGCCGCATACACACATTCGGAAGGTAACTCACCTAATCATGCCAGAATCGTACAAAACTTAAGGAACACGATCCCCTCACTAGGATACACCTGTCCCTAAGCTTCTACACTCAAAACCCTCACTCTAAACCCATCTGTGGAAAACGCGTAGGATGACAGAACAGAATTTTGAAAGTGCCCGAAACTGAAATTTATGAGTACCTATGCGTAGCTTATGTCGCCACGATTCTATAGACTACTAACACGCAGAAAACAGACATCCTTTGATACACTTACGGCCACAAATAGCTCGTAGATGTGTCGGCGTGTGCGCTTCTTCTCGCATGGAATGCTTGGTGTTGTCGCGTAGCTCTCCTCGAGCCTACAGCAATGGTACAGTCGGATCTCCAATGTATTGAGCGAGCCGGGCGTAGCGAGAGGATGAAGCTCACGCTCACTCTCTTTCTCCCTCACACATAGTAGACGGCAGCGCTAAAAGTTTTGATTATAATAAAAAAGTCTTTTTACAAAATGACCTAGGTACCTTATATACTAAGGCTACCTTAGGTTTAACCAAAATGGGGTTGAAAGGATCAAATGGCTTTGTATTTACAATCTAGAAGTGCCATTGCACCCCGGCTTCTGAAACTAGAATAACTACTCATTACAAATGACATTTATAGCCATAATCCGCAGCATTTCATAACTCGCAAAAGATAAGACTTTGGTACGAAACTTGAGTTATGTTGTGTTGTTGACCCAACGGTCAACATTCCCCCCTTCCGCGTTCATGTCGTCCCCGACATGACGTGATTGTCGATGGCGATGTGGTCTTGCTGTCATTTTGTTGTTGTAAAGAAAGTATAGACTATAACCTTTGCAGTAGCTTGTCTTGTTCGTCCAATCCGATGTACATAGTCTTCACATGATTCAGGAAAATCATAATTGATGACGAACTTTATGTCTTTCACATCCACGCTCCGAGCTGCAGCATCTGTTTCTGTCATTATAGGTCTACTACCAGATCTAAATTCAAAAAGAACCCAATGTCGTTGAACTTGACTCTTATCATCATGGATAGAGAAAGCTCCATCCATCATTTGCTCCAGCAAATCTGTGAATTCGGAGTATTTGTGATTCTCAGAAACAACTTCTACAATCTGTAGAATTGAGTGATTGGCTTTCTGATCTTGTGAGCCAATGACTACTTTGTAAAAATTTTGTAGAAATTGTATGGCTAAACCCTTAACTTCTTTAGGCCAAGTTGCACTCCAATGTAAAGTCTGTCAGTCAGGCTGAATCCAGGACTTAATTATTCTAATTTGAGGTTCAAAACCCTGCCGAGCATTCGATGCACATTATCAAGGACAAGCTTTTGAGATCCTCTGATTACCCTTATGTCTGCTTTTCTTCATTGGGGACTTCTTTGTTCCTGTGCAATCATGCTGTTAGTATTGTCTGCAGCTTTGTCATTGTAGGCCATTCTTCGACTCGCCATTGAGGAGAAGTATGCTATGATCTGAAATTGGTGCTCCAATTCATTTGTCAATTGATTTGAGTAGCATTTCCTTATTGTTGATGTAGAAGGAATATGTACAAGAGGATGGTGATAGGTGTCTTTAGATTAGGGTCTAAAACCTGGATGACCAAAGGGAAAAAACCCGGTGGGAAAAAAATGCCTTTGGTATACGCTCTTATTGGAGTTGAGCAGTTGAAGGTGAAGTACATGTTCATGAAAGGTGAGTGCTTGGGTGAAACACGGAAAGAGTGCCTGATGCAAGTGCCACTTATGGGACACTCTATATGCATATGAGAAATTTTTCACCAAAAGCATGCAATGTGAAAGAAGGAGATGATGGGTGTTTCGAGGAATAAATGTAGCACATGTGACATCAAAAGATGTCTCAATAGCTTCCACCTTTCCAAGAAGGGTTGTCGACGTAGAAGTTTCTCCACTCGTATCTCACTGTGCTCAATACGTGAGTGTCTTTTGGACCTTCTCCTTCACTTCAACAGACTTAAGTACTTAGACTTCGACTCTTTTGCTCACCTATACCAGCATGAGCGACACAACGTAAATATGATCAACTCTTCCAGCTTGAGCAGTACTTAGGATAGCTAAGACGCTTAGACCACAGAGAATATTACTTGAAGCTTTGGGACTAACACCTCACTCATTTTGTGGCTTAGCTACTCGATTCTGACTTTTATGACTTGTCGGTTGCCTGTTGACACTGCTTTGTGACAAGTTCTTCGGCTGTTGTAGTGGCTGCTGAGACATACTTCGTGAAGTTTCATCGTTTTCCTGTACCTTCTTCTCTTTGTAGTGCTCAGGCCTCTCGTCAGTCTTTTCTTCATGTGGATTATGGATTTTGTATGCCTCACAGTTATCCACTAGATAAAGAGCTTCTTTGATCAACTCGTTTAGCATCATCCTCCTTATCATATGCAGATCCTTCTGAAGGTCCGCATATCTCATTCCCTGGATAAAGATCAGCATCAATCGTGCTTGTGTAGGTAATTCCGCTCTCGGACAGAGCTTAACATATCTCTTGAGCCGTAATGATGCTTTGCGTACTGATTCATTCTCTTTCTGTTTGAATCTATGGATTTGCGAGACTGTGTTGTGAGCAATGCCTTTTGGCGAGAATTCTTCAATAAACTCCTCAAACAGCTCATCTAGGGTCTCAAAATCCCATTTTTCCACCGAGTCAAACCATGTAGCTGCATCATCTTCTAAAGTCAATCCAAATCCCGCAAACTGTGTCGCAAAACCTTCAACTTCCTCTGCTCTAATCACTCTTCTAAAAGCCGTTACGTGATCTCTCGGGTCTTTATCTCCGGAGTATTTTCTGTTTACCCATTTCTGGACTTGGGATGGTCTAACTCGTCGATTGTCTACAAGTCTAACCAGAGACTCTCCCAATTCTTCTCTCGTTATCGCTCTTGAAGGGAATCCTGGTGGCTCTCTTCTTGGAATTCCTATAGGAATTCTCGTGTTTGGTGGAGGCATTTGTGGTCCTTCATTGACCAAATATCCACCTCTTTCTAGTACAATCTGTGGATTTGTGCTTTCTACAACTCTGTATTCTCGTCCATACTTGTCGACAACTATAGATCTCCATTGACAGTCGACTCCGTATGTGTAGACATATAAGAGCTTGTAATCCGTTATCTCTTCTAGGTATGGATCTGAGCACCTATAAAGATTGACCTCATTGTCGTCAATGTATCTATATAGTCCTTCACTCTCATGACCAATCATCCAAACTCTCTCAACAAGATGGGTCTTTATCAATTGCAAGTTTGGAAGATCCATTGTGGGAGGATATTCCTCTATCTTCGGGATCTCCAAGCTTGTGTAAGCTGCGTTTGAATCTAGGGTAGACATGATTTCTGGGCTTAAGAGCTTTTGCTTGGTTGAAGTAGACTTAGTCCACTGTGTTCAAGTGCTTTGGTTAGGGAAAAGTTGAAACTATGTCCAAAAGCGCAACCGTTTCGTCACAATTCTCGCAAATTGTCGCTTTTAGACACCCCTGACTTCCGGATGAATTTTGAGGCCTCAAACGACGTTTTTTTCAAAGTTTAACGCAATGGTTGCCGCTGGCATACACTTAGTTCAAGTTTTGCTCTAAGATCTGTAGAGCCGCTCTCAGGCTACGTTTTGATATAAAAACTTTTTCAATCCGATACCCTTTGTGAAAGTTATGGCCAAAATAGTGAAATGCAGTTTAGACCGGTCAAAATGAGTCCAAATTCAATTTTGAAAAAACATTTGGGATCTCTGTGACACTGTGAACACTTCTGTATGGTCAGAAGTATGGTTGGACCCTAAAACTGGCCTGAAGACATCCTACGCGTAGTATGTCTATATGCTCAGAATTTAACAAAATTTGGTCCAGAGACTCCCCTTAAGTCCAGCAACACAATGGTATGCTCAGATTTTAATTTGAACCTAAAAATGGCCTTGAGACATCCTACGCATAGGATGTCTTTTTGCTCAGAATGACTTGAAATTTTCACCCTAGCTTCTCCTTGATGTGCTGATCACAGTGGTGTGCTCATAGGTTGGTTTGGAGTCTTAAATCAAGCTGGAGACATCCTACGCGTAGGATGTCTTTTTGCTCTGTTTCAGCTCAAACTTGCACTGTAGCTTCCCCTTGATGTGCTAAGCTTACAACTATTTTTACTTTTTGATTATGAGACCTATAGGTTGGTCAAATGATCAAGAATCTGTTCCAAAAGCCCGATGTCCGTTCTGATGAATTCCTAAGTCAAATCAATTCCAAATTGGACCAAATTTGCCTAGGAGGCTTGCCTAAGGCTATATGACAGCATGGTATGGTCACAGTAGAATTTTGGTTTCAAAATTATGCAGTAGACATCCTACGCGTAGGATGTCTTTTTGCTCAGAATGAACCCAAATTTGAACCACAGACTCTCCTTAAGTGCTGATCACTGTGGTATGCTCAGAATTTTGTTTAGAGTCCAAAATCACACAGAAGACATCCTACGCGTAGGATGTCTTCTTGGCCTGTTTGACCCCAGACTTGTCCCACAGCTTCCCCTTGATGTCAGCAACCCAATGCTATGCTTAGATTTGAGTTTGGATGTCAAAAGACTCCCAAAACTAGCTATTCTTGCCTTTTTCAGTCAAAAGTGCTAAAGTTCGCTCAATCTTCCCTTTCACTGACCCAAATGAGATGAAATTGATCACATGCACTCAATACAACATTTAGAACATGCCTATGGAGTCATCCTATGGTTTGGTCTCAAAAATTATGCCTTGGCACAATTTGGGTAGGATGTATGGCAATTCTCGTCTTTTGGCTTTGATCTGTCAAAATTTGGTCAAATTTCCACTTTCCAGGTGAAAATAGGGTAAAACCTACCTTCTAAACACACTGATAACCTCAGATTTTCAAAATTTCCACCAGATCACCCTGTAGACATCCTACGCATAGGATGTCTACTGTTGATTTTTTGAGACTGAAGTTTCCCTGATGCTTCCTTATGCTCTCAGCAAGTGCAAGTATGCTTCACAATTGCAAAAACATGCAAAAATCACTCAATTTAAGCCTTTTCTGAAATTTTACGTTTTTTGACTCCGCCTTTTGGCTTTTGGTCAACAAAAATAGGGAAAAACACCCAAGTCGATATGTTACTAGGGTAAAACCTACCCTCTTAACCCACTAGTGCAGTCAAAATTTTCAAATTTGGTCTCCAGAACCCCCTCGAGACATCCTACGCGTAGGATGTCTATGTTTACAGAATTGCAATTTTTCTTCACAGAACCCTTGCAAATGCTCTTTTATATGCACAGCATCAGTCAGTCATACAAAAATATCCACAAAAGCTTGTTTAATGCATTTTTACCCTCAAAAGCACATTTTTTGTGATTTCAAATGCAATCAAGCACTTTAGCAAATAATTCAATGCTGAATAGCTCTAGATCAGAATCGGATCACTTACCTAAAGCTACTCCTACAAATCATATGGGATTTTGCATCTATGAGTAGAAAAACGCTTCACTGCCACACACGGACTAGTAAACGCTTTTATCACCTCACAAGTCACTCGACCACCAACAACTACTCTAATCCACAGATCCTAACTAAACCCATCTAGTCGTAGACCCTCGGCAAGACACACGCTTCCTGGCTATCCACTTGATCGCGGAATATCCTCTTCCGGATCCACTTAAGAAAAAACGCTTTCTTTAGCCGAAACTAAATCAAGCAAGCAACCATCACACGAGTGTTAGTAGGAAACCTACTTAGGTCCTTGTGTCCCCGGCAGCGACGCCAATGTTGGACGGGAGCGACTCACACACCCATGAAGTGCATGCAAACACTACCTAGATCAACATAATGTCAATCGAGGACACAGATGACACGATAGGCACACAGAGAAAAACTCTTAAGCTTGTCAGGCTGAGACCATCCTACACATACAACACTCTGGAAGGCCAACTAAACCACAATCAAGAACCTCACTGCTCTCAACTACATCACCTAGCCGCATACACACATACGGAAGGTAACTCACCTAATCATGCCAGAATCGTACGAAACTTAAGGAACACCATCCCCTCACTAGGATACACCTGTCCCTAAGCTTCTACACTCAAAACCCTCACTCTAAACCTATTTGTGGAAAACGCGTAGGATGACAGAACAGAATTTTGAAAGTGCCCAAAACTAAAATTTATGAGTACCTATGCATAGCTTATGTCGCCACGATTCTATAGACTACTAACACGCAGAAAACAGACATCCTTTGATACACTTACGGCCACAAATAGCTCGTAGATGCGTCGACGTGTGCGCTTCGTCTCGCGTGGAATGCTTGGTGTTGTCGCGTAGCTCTCCTCGAGCCTACAGCAATGGTGCAGTCGGATCTCCAATGTGTTGAGCGAGCCAGGCGTAGCGAGAGGATGAAGCTCACGCTCACTCTCTTTCTCCCTCACACACAGTAGACGGCAGCGCTAAAAGTTTTGATTATAATAAAAAAGTCTTTTTACAAAATGACCTAGGTACCTTATATACTAAGGATATCTTAGGTTTAACCAAAAATGGGGTTGAAAGGGTCAAATGGATTTGTATTTACAATCTGGAAGTGCCATTGCACCCCGGCTTCTGAAACTAGAATAACTACTCATTACAAATGACGTTTAAAGCCATAATCCGCAGCATTTCATAACTCGCAAAAGATAAGACTTTGGTACGAAACTTGAGTTATGTTGTGTTGTTGACCCAGCAGTCAACAGGGTGGTTCTTGGAGATGGCTGTGCCGACACGATCCATGTGTTCTTATCTGGGACAGGCGGCAAATGGTTTGCCATGCCGATAGCATGGTATGCTATTCTTGTTAGTACCTCAGGTGCACCCAGATACGTGATCTTACCCTCTTTCTTGGTACCCTTCAGCGTTGATAGCACATACTGTGCGTGATCAATGGGTTGCCTGGTTGTCGACTTCAACACTTGTGTGAATGTAGTCGCAACTGCATAATTTGGTGTTGTGTACCTTGGCGGTCTCTTTGCTAGAAAGTGGAAGTGTTGATGGTCAGTAATTTGGGCTGATCCATCTTCCTTAATTATAGACAAGAGCTCATAAGCTTTCTGCAAGTCTACAACACATGGTTCTTGGTCGTAGAATTCTCCGAGGCCGAGCCTTCTGTTGGCCTCCTTTGTGTCAGGCTTTGCCGTGACATCATAGATTTCTTTAGGTAGTAGTTGTAGCTCTACCTGGTGTTGTTCTTCACTTTTAAACCTGCCTGTGAAAATCGTAGTGTTGTTCTCTTCAAGCTGTTCTCTGGACAGATATGTTGCTTTGGCCATATTTACTGAATTGGGGTCCAGTTGGTAGGGTGGCAGCTCTTGCAGCTTTTCTTTTTGGGATACCCTCTTCTTGACCTTCTCTCAGCTTGCATTGCTCCTATTAATTTAATAAAGTGCCAAAGTAGAAAATTTCTGCAATTTCGCTTTGAAATGCCCTTCAGTCTGAATTACTGACAAATTGAGTCCAATTTGCTTCAAATCAATTTTTGAACGTGCATAGATGCATAAAAACATGTAAAGATCAAAATCATAAAGTCCAAGCAAAATTTTGCAACAGAAGTAAATAATCGCGATTATTTACAACTGAGGATTTTTTTCAACTTTTTACAATTTTGGCATGATAGGCTTGAAATATATAGCAATTAGATACTTTGAGTGAAGTGTGTGCTCATTTGAGTGCACAGGGTGGAAATGGTACCAAATTTAGGCTTTTCGTCTTTGAAATAGTAGATATAAAGGAATTTTGAGATTTTGAGCTCCAAATATGTTCAAACTTGGTCAGTGGGCTTAGGACACCATGCACTTTAGTCCCATGAAGTCAAAGTTGCAATTTCCCCCCATCTTGGCAAAAAAGTAAATAATCATGATTCAAAATGAACATTTTTTGGTGCAAGATATGGTGTGATTTGGATCAAAAAATGTGACTAATAACTCAAAATTTACATTGGAAGGACTTTGCGGTTTTTGTCAATTTTCCAAGTTATCGTTGATCATTTTGGCTCATACTTGAAATGTGGCATGCAATAGGTATGTACAAGTGATAGGTGAGGTGATGGTACCAATTTCAAGCCAAAAAATTGCAAAAGTAAATAATCGCGATTATTTAAAGCAGTAGTCAACTTGTTTTGCAAAACTTGACAAATTTTGACGTAAACATATTCAATACACCTAAAACAAGCCCTAAATTGAATTTGGTAAAGTTTTGTCTTGTCGGCACCACTTCGTGCTTTGTCGACTCTAAAATCACCGCATGACCTGTGGAGTTAATTAGTTACTTTTGAGGCTATGAACTTGTCCGCTACATAGTCCTGAAGCAACTCATCCAGTTTTGGCCCATTTGGAGTCAGTTTGACTTCGTATGTCAAATTTGACGCTTTGTAGCCTTCGAGTTGTTTTCTGCGATTCGAGAGCTTGCCTTGATTGATTTTATGAAACCAACCATATACATTGTATATAAACCCAGTCTGTGGAGTCAGAATCCAATTCTGGCATTTGGCCAAAACCTAGCTTTTCTACTTGGGACCCCCCTCGACCCCTGCCGAATGGTCAACTATTGATATAGAAGTGTTCTATTAAATAGAGGCATGCTATAGTTCAAGTTTCGTCCGATTTGGTTGAGCTAACAGGTCGCTGTGGTCAATTTTTGGTTATAGGATTTCGTGCACTGCTCGGATTCTAGGGTTTTTTCATGGGGTTTAGACTAGCTATCAGTCATACAGAATGCATCATTGATAAGTATAGAACTTACCCCTCATGTCTTGTGTGAGACGGCGCTGTAAACGGGCGATTGTGGACTCCGAAAATTGCGCGTGAAGAAGGTCAAAAGCTCTCTCTACAAGGGCGACAAGTGGAAATGAGTTGATTTTAGACTACCTCGGACATCTATACTCGGACTTCTTAAACCATTTTTCTCTAAATTCCCCCGTTAGTCCTACTGGGCCATGAAATCTATGTTAGACTCAAAAATTTCTTCAATCGGATTCCTGTAGCTCATTTTGCAAGAATTCTACAAAAGTAGGTCTTGGCTACCTAATTTAGGCTTCCCGCTTTCATCTGCCGATTTGATTGAAATTTTTTATGCTCGTCCGCTTTGTCTTCTGATCATCAATGTATCTTCAATTTTTCCATCTAAGCTCATTTGCTATTTATTATTAATTTTTGACATGTTTATTGAAAAATCAAAGAAAATAACAAAATAGGCTGAAAAAGCAAA
Source organism: Adiantum capillus-veneris (assembly GCF_014529385.1). Classification (NCBI taxonomy): domain Eukaryota; kingdom Viridiplantae; phylum Streptophyta; class Polypodiopsida; order Polypodiales; family Pteridaceae; genus Adiantum; species Adiantum capillus-veneris. The sequence continues at coordinate 44,359,469 of NC_140960.1, forward strand.
GTGAAAATCCAATAATTAAGAAAATCCAAACACAACTTTATTGTATTTTGTTGGATAAGAAAATGATGAAATATAACCAAAAAAGATTATTTTTTGATGATTTTCTCATAGTATATACACTATTTACACTCATCGAGGAGATGTTATCAATTAAATTTTCTCTGTGGATGATTTGTAAGGGTATTATTAGATAATTTTGCAAAAATGACACGTTCATATCAAACTTTTTCCTCCCTCTTCAAACATTGCCCTTAATTACTTAGCTCCCTTCCACCCCTCCTAGATGGCGTACTCCGGGACGACTGTGTGTATGGTTTGAACAATCGTGTCTATGCATAGCCTTCGTTGGCTCTACCATGCTTTGAAGATTAATGCAATTAAAACCATTATGCTGTGCAAGAGTTGGGTCTTGAGTAATTAACTCAAGGGTTTTTTATGTCGAGGTTTTCCTTGGCTGTCTTCCAAAGAGCAAATCTTGTAGCTTGTGTGCTCTTTGCTTGATTGTACCATCAGGATGCTTTGGCATATTGATATCCTGAGTTGTCGGTACCAATAATGGTTGTTTTCGAGCTTTTACCCGCCATTGGTATCTTGGCTTGTCATGGTCAGAATGGTGTGGTTGAGTCTTTTGAGATTTAACTCTCCATTGCTTGATTGGTTTTACAGTTTGCGGAGAAGATAAGTGCTCCTTTTTCTTCCAATTCCATTTTGTTTTAGGTTCTCTGCTCGAAGATGCTTCTCTTTGTGCTTTCAACTTTGGAACCGTCTTTGGTACAGTAGATGATGTTTTGGGCACCCAGATTTGAATCGGCTTGTCCCAAATTTATCCGACTCCTTGCATGCTACTTGTAGCATTTGCTTTTCTATAGGATGGAGAAGATTGATTGCTCTTTAGTTTGCTTTGTTGGTAACCTCCTTTCCATTCCTCTTTGCTCGGTGCAATTGGAATAATGAGTTGTCCGCCTGTAGGTGATAGCTTAAGATGATTGGTATCCCAATCTGGTACTGCCTTGTACGTCCGCATCCAGGAGATTCCCATAATCATTGTTTTATTCATGTTGGAGAGAGCAATGTTTTGAAATCCACCTCAGATTCTACTTACCCTACTCCTAGGTTCTACTGCAATGGGATTGTGGAAAGTATCCACAAACACTCGTTTTCTTGTTTTTTATGGTTTTCTGAGCCTTGATCTTAAGACTTGTTTCGTCCATCAATCATTCTCAAAATCCTAATCTAATTCTACAATCCTACAATCCTAAAGGTACTTAGCGAGTACGACTTACTTCCAAGCTACCTCTACACAGCAAAAGACGACAATCTTAAGCTATGCGGTTTTAAAAGAAAGTTTTTACTCTAGGAGATCCTAAAGAAAGTTAAAGGATAACTTCACAAGACGCTCGTGTTTTTTCCTAGTTTAGGTCTCTTCGATCCCGGGTAGTGGCGCCAAATTTGGGACGGGTGTCTAACCTCACTTTCTATCCTATTGCAGACATAGCGAGAACCACAAATATAATTGTCATTCCATGGGACGAAGCTTACTCGACTAGAACATAGAGGCTACAAGAGGTTGTCAATCTCTTAATAAAAAAACAAACAACTCGCATCTAACTCAAGCTACACTCAAATGACTAAAATCACCAAAAGCCAATCGCTCATCGGCAAACAAATCACATCCGTTAGGACATCAAATGACATCCAAACATAACGAAACTTCTAGGACATGTTTATAAGACCTAAGCACACATGCTTATGGTCTCAAATGTCACTCTAGGTCAAGTGCAAAAATCACAATTATTAACAGCAACAGTGAGTTTTTGACCTTGTTGTTTTTGGCCCAGAATACATCTAAATGCTTAGCAATGATGCCCTAATACCCCGCCTATACTTAGTTTTTGATTTTGAAGTGTAAATTCCTACTTATGATGAAATTAGACCGCAGACCACAGATCAGCGACGCAAAAGCTACAAAATACTGTGAAATGTTTACGTCAATGTGTAGAGCTCTTACCTGCGGCGGTTGCAACGCAACAGACGCAACTGCAATGTGACAACCGGGGAGGGAGTAGGAAGCGCGAGAAAGAGAGAAGTGAGCACCATTAGCTCACGTTGTATTTCATTATCCAAAAACTTATGAAAAACTTACAAAAATTGGCTTGTATACCTTAGCCAAGGTTTTTAGTGGTCAAAACTAATAATCTGGGAGCTCCAACTAAAAACAGGTTGATACAATCTGGAAGCTTGTAGCCCCGGCTCATCAATTACAAAGTTTATTCGGAAAATAAGAGTTACAATATTCCCGATTCATCAAAATATTATATGTTTTTACAATGGAAGCTCCGAAAAATAGTATCCGAGTTAGCTTGCTGCTAACAGACACTCTTGCAAGAAATTTTGGGGGTGATGCAAGGGAGAAGATATGTGATGCAATGGTTGGCATACCTTTGAATTGAATTGTGATTTGGAGGAGAGGATTGGGCCATTGAAAATGACTATTTTGGGGAGTGTGAACAACTATGTTGTGAACAATGCTCCATTCCTTGTGAGACTTGTCAATCTTGCGGATGTTGTATGTGCTTAGGGTGGAGGAGGTAAACAAAAGTGTGACACTTGTGAAGTTTTCCATTTGTAAGATGTGTATTGAAGTGTTTGCTACAACATTAATATGTTTGAGAGAGAGAGAGAGAGAGAGAGAGAGAGAGAGAGAGAGAGAGAGAGAGAGAGAGAGAGAAAGATCCATAAACTTGATAGAAATTTAGTTGTTTGTGTGTTCATACATACATAAACATAAACCTTTCATAGACATCTTACAAGCATGTCAAACACCATTGATGTCCAATGCTTTGAATGTTCTCCGCAAAATATTGGATTCAATAGTCTTTTCTCATTTTCAGAATTAAAAAAATGTGTTTATTATCAAGAAGAGTGCAAATAAAACTTCCCCTTTTGAGAGAGAGAGAGAGAGAGTTTAAATAATTATTTAATTGAATCTAAATTCTCATTGGTCCTCCCTAAAGGCCATCCAATAGGATGCATGCACACTATGAGGGCAACATGGCTAGGGGCTTGACATCTATCCTTTATGCCTCTTGTGGAAAGGGTGGCTTTTGAGAGTGTGTTCTCTCTCATCCCCTACCTTTAGGGCTCGCCCCCTCCTTTGTAGGGATCATGTTTGACTTGAACACCTCAAGCACCTTAGTCACTAAGCACCTCAAGTACATGCCTAGCTTGCCTAAGGTCTAAAGTACGTAAAGGTCCTAGGTCTAAGGACTTTTAGCACTAACCTTTGGAGGTTTTTAATAAGGCTAACCCTAAGGTCTTCTAAGCTCCATTATCTACAAATTATTCTTAACCAAACCATCTCCTTTTGAGCCCCATTTGAGATGTAGCCATCTCTTCTTTTGGCCCCGTAATGATGTAGGTCTAACAACACATATCTATGTTCTAGCTCTTGTCCCCCTTTCATCTTTCTATATTAAATGATCAGTTCAACATGAGAAAATCATTTGGTAAAGTTAGATATTAGACTTTATGACATCCCCAAAGTCAAAAACATCACCTTCGTCTTTGAAATAAGCAATGTCCTCTTCTAAATAAAAAAATGGTTGATCTCTATCCATGCGAGCATAAAAGGGGGAATCATAATGAGAAATGTAACACTGGCTACAAAAATGGGTGCTCTTTTTGGTGTCATAATTTTCAGCCATACACAACGTTTGTACTTGTCATCTTTCACAATTGATACAAAATCTTCCAATCCTTTCTTAACCATACATGCTACCCTCCTTGCCCTCTTCGTTGCTTGAGATTCTTTGACCACATCAATGAATGTACATTGTAATCCTCCAAGCTGTTAATCCTTTGTGTATCATGCTCCCAAGTTTCAACAAGAAGTACAAACATCGGCTTTGCTTGTTAGTTCATCAATGCCAACCCCCGCATTCCATGGGTATCCATTGCAATTCCAAAAGCATATTTTCATTTGTAACTCGGCCTAATAAGTCGCACATTCCTATTTGTTCGAGGGACTTGCCTCCTCCTTGGGCACATTTTCTTCGTGAGAGATCTCTTTGTTTTTCTTATTCCTCTCCTCATACGCCTTGTGATGCATATTTTGTTGCTTAATAGTGCAATCTTCACATACAAAACATTTTGTATTCCTGAAATAGATTCAAATATTATCAAGGATAATCTTTCTTTTGGTCTCATCCGGCATGGTGCATACAATTGGCCATTATCTCGAGCGAGGAGCTCCTTGCTTACCCACTCTATGTGCTCCATAGATCATAACTCCGGACATGCCAAAGTGGGTTTTGAAGAAATCTTTGATAACAATGGCAAGAGAAGGAGGCGTCTCCAATTTCTCTTCAGGAATTCCACGAATAACAATGTTCTTGGAATGTCTCTCCCGTTCCTTCAACTTCTCCACACCCACATTCTCAACATTCTTTGTTTGAGCCATATTGCATGAGGGAGGAATTAGGAACCGCATTGCTACCACCGTCCACGTACATCTACCCAAGACTTGTTTGTGCATACATTTTTCATGTCGCATACATCCCAGCTCATGGTGTCAAATTTATCCTTTTTAATACATGGTCATGCTCTACTTTGCTCATGCGCTTCTTCAAAGCATTCAAGTCCACAAAAGAGCGTTTACATTTCTTGACTTCCTCTTCAAGTTGCATCAAACATGTTGTTTGCATCTCAAGTGTCCTCTTGAGATTCTCATTCTTAACCACAAGAACCCTTAGCGTGCTATTCTCCATTGCAAGTGCTCGTAAATCTTCACCTTATTTGTTTACGGTCTCTTGCAGCGTGACCAAGTATGCCATGATCATGGTCTTCGATGTCGTTGGTTGAGTGGTTGTGTTGTTATCTCCACAATTAGGAGATTTTGGATCATTTTCTATAATGGTTTTGAACCTTGTTGAAGAAGAAGAACCCTTGAGAGAGAGAGAGAGAGAGAGAGAGAGAGAGAGAGAGAGAGAGAGAGAGAGAGAGCTCTTACGCCTAGCCACATGGCATAGATAAAATAAGAAAACCCACCTTGTTTTTCCATCATCAACGCGAGAAAGGTAGGAGAGAGAACTTTTCCATTGGAGGCATTGTTCCCACTCTATGGTCCCTTGCATTAACACTCCATTCATCTCAAAAGACAATAACCACACAGTAAATATATTCAACACATTAAACTTTCTTCACATTAGATGCTTGGTGGTAGTGCCAACAAAGTAAATATATTCAACATAGTAAACTTTCTTCACATAATTAATGAAGATACTTGGTTTGATATTTGCCTCTACTGGCCCCTACTAGCTCACTTTAAGTGAAAAACCCCAATACTCTAAAGATTCCCCACTTTCCCCCAACTATCCCCTCCTCGCCATGCTTTGCGTCCCTCATCATCCTTTCCTTTCTATGACACATGCCATGCCTTGTGCCATCCTCCCTACCAATGCCTCCATTGCCTGCCTCTACTCGCCCTCCTATAGCAGACGGTTAGCACCTCTTCCTTGAGAGAGAGAGAGAGAGAGAGAGAGAGAGAGAGAGAGAGAGAGAGGGGGGGGGGGATGAAAAGACCTTCATGAGGCTGCATGCCTTCACAAGGCTGAGAGAGAGAGAGAGAGAGAGAAGGCTTCATCCCCATTGGTAAAAGGCAAAGAAAAGCATGGCCTCTACGTCGCCTCCTCCCCTTCTCACTCAGCCTTCGACTAGTCCTCATATTCCCACCCTTCCCTTTCCACTTCAAACTAATACTATGATTTTTTTGAGTTTCATCCGGCTGGTACCTCCTGCTAGAAAACCAAATCTCCTCAAAGCCAAGGTTCCTACTGGTAGCTTTCAATTTATATTGCCCCGATTCTCCTCGGATTCCTTTCTAGGCTAAGTTTGAGGCTCCATGCACTACAAAAGTTTGCGTTCAAGGGTGGGAATCGAGTCCATAACCACACGTAGGAGAACGAAATCTTCCTCGGATTCCTTTGTTGGCTAAGTTTGAGGCTCCATGCACTACAAAAGCTTGTGTTCAAGCGTGGGAATCGAGCTCATAACCACACGTAGCAGAATGAAATCTTCGTACTAACCACTCAACCATCCGCAGATGGCTTTGGTATTGCGCTTGCCAATTCTCACAACCTAGTCCACGTTCATGGGCACCTTCCAAGATTCCTTTTATTTCCCCCCAGCCACCGATACCCACTAGAAACCCATCGTTAATAATAGGGAAAATTACCAAAATATCCCACTAATTTGTGGAAATTCCCAAAATACCCTCAGATTTCAAAAATTCCCAATATACCCCTCATATTTTGTAAAAAATTCCCAAAATGCCCCTTCAAATTTTCCAAAATTCCCAAAATACCCCTAGTTGTGAGAGTAAATTTATTCAAAAATCAAAAAAATTGTAGGTCTTCATAAGAAGATTGATTGTTATGAATACAAGATACTAAAACTAGAATTTGAGTTGGTTATGTAGGCTAATTGCTTCATTATTTTTAGACATAATTGTCTTTTCTTTGGGAGGTAATTTGTGACAAATTACATGCTAAGCACTAAAAACGGATGTACATTGTCAAAAAAGAATAAAGATTAGGAAATCGGGAACAATCCAGCTAAAATAGATACAAGGGTATTTTTGGAATTTTTGAAATTTGAGGGGTATTTTGGGAATTTCCACAAATTAGAGGGGTATTTGGTAATTTTCCCTTAATAATATCTCAAACTTAACACAAAACAGCTGCATGCTACTGCGACACGACGATGCACTGCCTCTGTAAATCTATAAGCAGCACGAGCAGCAGCTCGGCAGTGTATCCGATCACGTCTAATGTCTACATTGCTTGCCGAACTGTGGGGTTTGGAAGACTTTTCTCTTCATACAGAAAGTCTTTTATTCTTCACACGTCTCCCGCCTTTTGTAAAGCCGGCGAGGTTTTCTGCTCTACAGAGCTGAAGCCCTCTTTTTTGAGGTTTGGATTGCATCCATTTGTTAGTAGTAAGGTTTCTGCAGCTGCCCACCCTAGCTATAGCTCAGTAAGGGGCTTTAGAAACGCCCCAAAGAAGAATGCTCTCAGAAATCCCAGTCCCAGCTCGAATTCTAGCCCTAGCCGTAAGAAGGGCCATGTGAATGCAAGTGAGGACTCTCTTGCCAAGACAAAGTCCTCGTCCAAGCCGTTGCAAGCTCAGAAAAGCAACTTCACCAGGCCAAAGCAACCTGAAACAAGAAGCTCTTTGAAGCCAGTACAAGCTCAACCCAAAAGTTTCTCTAGGTCAGTTCAAGAAAAGACAGAGTTCCCTTCACAATGTAAGAGCAGAAGTTCTTCTACAGGAGCCAAGGCAGTCCAAGCCAAGGCGAAGGATTCATCCAAACAGGCACCAAAGAAGTTTGTGGTGGATGAGCTAGAGGACTCTGAGGAAGAGGAGGAACTTGATGAAGGCCTGGATGATGATGTAGATGAAGATTTTGATGATGAAGATGGGGATTTTGATGGCGAAGAAATTGAGGATACGGATGATGAGTTTGTTGAGGGCGACGCTGATGATGGTTGTATGCCTTTTTTATCCTGTCTACTTCTTTGCATGTGGTTGCATGACTGACGTGTGAAGAAACTGTTTGGAAGTTCACAGCATTTGCATTGAATTAGGTGTAAAGCATGATATAGTATAACGTGGATGCATGGGGGAGCCGATTTTGCATATTCATCATTAGTGCAGTTTTGGTCGCTCTTTGGTTCAATAAATGCAATTATTTCAGATTATGTGCAATCTGCTTCATTGACTCTTTTCTGGCTTGTTTGATTGGGCTAGTAGAGTTGGTGGATGAAGGTGACTCTTTTATCGATGACATGCTGGAAGAAGAGGGAGAAGGTGTACAAGACGTCATGGTATGTGTTCATCGTGATTCCATTCAAAACTTTGCACTGCAAATAAAGTTTGCACGAACGTTTAACAATTCTACCCCTTGTATGCTTAATTTCACGCAAACAAGTTAGATCGTGTAAATGTACCATGAGGTTAGGAGTTTGAAGCTGCATCTGTGAGAAAACATGAGGGGTGATGATCTTTAGTTTCTGGCTTATGCAAAGTAAGGTTTGATCATCTGCAAATGCCAAGGGTTAGTATGCATCTGTGGGGTCCATGGTCGGAAGCACAAGAGATATCAAATGCTTGACTGGGTCGAAGTCGTGATGGCTTATTTTAAATGCTACAAATGACGCACTTTTATGTACCTCACAACCCGAACTGTTCAATACAACAGAGTGCACTTACGTATACGTATGGTACACTACGTTTGGTTCCACCTTGAAGGCAAGATAATCATTCAATTGCATTTCAACGTCATAAGTTTAAACCTTGTGACGATAAATATATCACTTATGACAAAGAGTTAAATTAGCAAAGCATCAAGTACTTGCTCTCACAGCCTCTCATTTTTGATAGAGGTTCAAGCCAACCATTTTATATCTAGCATCGTGCCACTGATTAATGATGTGGTGTAGTCTACCGTACGGAGAAAAGATGTGAGCAGATAAAAGAGCCAGAGTAGAAAGAGAGAGTGCATGAGTAGTTGCTCGAAAAATACAACCTGAAATGCGTGAATCCTAGGACTTGTGTAAACTGATAATGTGCCAAAAGCGTGCCAACCTAATGACGTGGCTAATTGTCAATGCAAGGTTTTCTAGCAAATTCTCTATGTGGGCTTAAGGTTCTTTTGGGGCCAATTTGTAAAATTGCATGCTTTTGAAGCTTTTGGGTCTCGTGGGCCTATACATTAAATTCAAGGGCACCGATTTACAATGGGATTATGTGTGGTCTCATTGTGATGTCATAAAGTAGTTTGATCAATAATAAGGAAGAAATACAGTGAAGGGCGTCCGACTTGGGGCCAATGCTTTTGAGAGCAGCGTAACTGCGAAACGCATTTCAGCAGGCTTGAAACACGAAATGGGTGAAACGGCCGAAACGTTTCACTTGCAAGGTGAACGCCTGGAGTGAAACGCCTGAAATAAAAAATTTCCTCTAGAGAATTTGGCCATTAAATAGTTATTTATTTATTATGTATATGCTATTTCAAGGTTAACATAGCATGTGTCTACTCATTGCACTGTGAACACCTATTTTGTCGATACATAACTCTATATATACACAAAATGGTCGTTTCGACCAGACGTTTTAGTGAGGCCTTAGCTTGGGGTGAAACGTTTCGGGGCTGAAACGTTTCGCGGTTACTCTGTTGTTTACTCGATCTTTATGAAAGAGTTGAATGATGAACATAGGACAAATATGTCTGAACTTGATAAAGAACGCTAAGATTTTCTCCACACTCATGCCGATTGCTTTTCTGAGGGCCTGCGACATAGATACTGGGGAACGTGTTCCCTAGGCCCTGGAACATCGGAACGCCGTTCCCTCCCCCCTTGCAAGGCCGGAACGTCTGGGAATGTTTTGCCGTTCCGGGTGACCACTTGATACCGGAACGGTCTAGAACGGCTCGGAACGGCCTCGGAATGGCGAACTCTCAAAATGGGGAGAAATGGGCAGTTTTTTGCAAATTTGTAGTGAACATTAGGTGTTTTTTAAAGTGTGCAAGGACTCAAAATGCATCCCCTCACACCCATTCCCTTCTCAAGCAAACTCACATGCCCTCAAGGTCTAAGGCTTAAGCCTTAAGCTCTCTCGACTCTCGAGTCTCAAGCTCTCCCCCTCACTCTCTCAAGCTCTCTCCCTCTCTTGAGTCTCTCCCTCTCACTCTTAAGCTCTCTCCCTCTCTCTCTCTCTCTCTCTCTCTCTCTCTCTCTCTCTCAAGCTCTCTCCCTCTCCCTCTCGAGTCTCTCCCTCTCCCTCTCCCTCTCCCTCTCCCTCTCGCATCATCCATGGCCTAGAGGTCTTCAAATTGAGTTTTTTGTGAGTATTAGAGTCAAAGGACTCTAATACTACTTGTATTCAAATTTCAAACATGTAGAGCTAAAAATTGCAATATTTGGGTGTTTTTTATGCCTCCCATTCCACGCCATTCCTGTTTCGGACCCCTGGCCGTTCCCCCGTTCCGCGGGGGTCCCCGTTGCCGTTCGCGTTCCGCGTTCCGGGTAACTATGGCCTGCGAGGCGAGTTGCCACCAGCTCGTCCTGAGGATCATACCATTGATCTGATACCTAGAAGCACACCACCGAACCGGCCACCTTACCATGTGAGCTGAGCCCAGAATGAAGAGATTATGAACCAAGTGTGAGACCTCTTGGAAAAGGGTCTTATCCAGCCGAGTACTTCACCTTACTGCTCTCTGGTGTTGTTGGTTTTGAAGAAAGACGGATTTTGGAGAATGTGCATTGATTATAGAGCTCTCAACAAAAACACCATCAAGAACGGATTTCCGGTTCCGAGGATCGATGATATTCTTGACCGACTACAGGGATCCTTTTGTTTCAGCAGGATCGATTTGAAGAGCGGATATCATCACGTTCGCCAGGAGATGTCTACAAGAAAGCTTTTCAGACGAGCTTCGGTTTATATGAATTTTTGGTGATGCATTTTGGCCTTACCAATGCTCCGGTGAGCTTTAACTGAATGATGGACAGGATTTTCAGAGAGTACAAATCTTTTGTTTACACTTTCTTTGATGACATTATCGTCTTCTCCAAGGATGAGACAGAACATAGAGAACATCTGCTACAGGTCTTTCTGGCATTGAGAGATCACAAGTTGGTGATCAATGCAAAGAAAAGTGAATTTTTCTTATCAGAGATACACTTTCTGGGACACATTGTCCGAGTGCAGATGGACTCGGCCAAGATTGAGACTATACGTGATTGGCCCAATTTGAAGAATGTCCATGAAGTTAGAAGCTTGAAACCAGCCTGTACAATCCAAAAAGGGCGGTAGACTTTACTTCAAACCTTGATTTAGCTTTCACCCATTATTAGTCGTCTATTTTACCTGCGCTATAGTGACACAAGAGAGGGGAATGGGATACAGATGCTAGAATGCACCTGTATGAGAAGACCGACACCAGATTGGCCCCTAACTTAGGCGCCCCTTTCGGTATTTCTTTATTCTTTAAAAGAGGGAATAAATACTGTGGATCCCTACAAGCTGCCCCACACAAACTTGGCTGAATTTCAACTGTTCCAGCCTGATTTCGGCAGCATAACTGTACTAGGACCCTTCACAGTCAGTATTCCCACGCATTGCTGACTTCCCGACGCATACGGGCACTTTGCAAAACCTGGCGAGAATCTGCAGCACGCTGAATTCTCTGTTTTCAGCCGTGCAAATGCGCCAGATCACCTGTACAGCGGTCCCCTTGTGTCCCCGAACCTCCTGGGGGTACTACGGTCCGTTTAGGGCCAAAACCCTAAACCTGCAAAAATACACAGCAGGCTGTAATTTACTGTTTCGGGCTCCGTTTCGCGTGCCGGTCGCATCCGTAGCAAGTCCTCGAGCTCCCGCACGTGTAGGGCTACTTGCCCTTTGAATCGGACGAGATTTCTGGCGTGAAACCTCTCCGAATTCACCTATACCTGCGGGGGGATTAGCCGCTAGCTAATCCAGTACCTGTGCAAGAGGCTCTTGCCTCGGCAATCGCGCTGTCGAGAAATTTGCGGTCTTGCCAGGAAAGCACCGGGCTTATGGCTGTGAGAGTTTGTGAGAGAACTCAACAAAAACTATATGAAGGAGTTAAATCATAGATGCTATGAAGACTAGGGTTTGGAAAGAAGTGCAATCAAAGAAGACTCACTCTTTCTCTCTTGCACTCACACACACACAAAGAAAGAACGCAAAAGAGAATGTCAAAACAATACGAAGATGAAAACATCAAGGCTATGGTCATATCGTATCATGGGTAATATGAAAGGGTTAATGGATGAGTTAATGGCATTCAATCTTGGCTGACCAAATAGGCTACGAATTGTTCTTTGGAATTGTAGTTTTGTGCTTACCATAATATATATATTTTGCCTAGTGATTGGGATTAATTGTGTGTACAAATCCTCTTGGTTCATAGCAAGATAACTACGCTTACATCAAAAGAAAAATTATAGTCTATGAGAGGTAGTATGATGGGATCCGGTGATAGAAGTATTTCATTGAGCCTTTCAGGGCCGAAGAGAAACACTATACGTTGTTGAAAGTGTATTTTACGACTAATCCATACGTTAATTCTAATAGATCGTACAGAGTGAAAGCGATAGAAATGATCATCATGTGGGTTATTCATCTAGGATAGTATGTGAGAAATGCAGATATGAGAGAAGTGAAGAGATGAGAAGTTTCTCTGCCAAGCCCTATTCTTGCCCGTAGGCAATAAGGATACTGCGGGGAGAGATGTACCTGTAGCAAAGAGAACCTAGAGAGGATGAATTACTAAGAATGAGAGAGATAGGTTTGGTTAAGGAGATGAGATTAGATACATATATATATGTTGGATTAGAGATGAAAATGAAAACAACAAGAAATCAAGAAAACATCAATGTAGAACACATCTTACTTGAAACCCTTCGGCACCATTATTGATGGGAGAGAGAAGAAGAGTGGATAATTCCACTTTGATTGATACACCAAGTGCAAGACCTTCTTTGATTAGAGTTGATCTTCCAAGGTTAGCTTGTTGCAAGAATGGCTAGTCTCCCTCTAGGAGAAAGTGTAGGCTTGGGCTTATGTTAATGGCTAAGTACAATTAGGCATTACTACTCACTCCCTCGAGAATTCCTCTCATCAATGGCTTGAATGCTTGAGTTCTTTCCAAGGAAGAAGAAGTCCCCTTTTATAGGTGAAGGGAACCCCCAAGGGTTTACACACGAAGAGAGGAGCCAGTGTGAACAGGAATTGGAAAAGTTGGAAATGAGCTGCCCCTGCATGATGTGGGCAGACTGGGGTCCAGTATTTTGATCATATCTCCTGAACCGTAGCTCCAAATAAAAAAGTAAAAATATGGGCAGAAACTTCAGCTCGTTAGCTACGATTTTCATTTTAAAATCATTCTCCAATTCGGATTGGAACCTTGTGTAAAAAATTCATCAAAATAGGGTCCATTTATGGCAGCAAAAGTCTTCATGTGGTCTCCTTAGCCTTGACTTTCATTTAATTCCCAAGGACACCTCATGCCATATGAAAGCATGACATTTCTCTTTGACAAAGTTTTGTAACCATGCTTGCAATAATGCATTAAAATAAGTGTATCTTTGAAATCATGCCACCTAGTGTCCCACTAGGATTTGATTCTCTCCTAGTAGCTATTTAAAAAGAAATATAAGAAAAGTATAAAAAATACATAGAATATATATATATTGGAGTTTACCCTAGATATAGGATCTAGCTAGGGTGTGAGATGATAATGAAATAGTAGAAATAAAGAATCAATGCATTTTGCCCCAAGTTAAAGAGGCGGAGCTATTGACACTTTTCCCATAGTATTTTTTTGATGGTAAAGTAAGAATACATTAGCCTTGAGATAAATAATAAGATGAGATAGAAAGCTTATTTTTATACTTACATATGCATATGTACATTATAGGAAATATAATTATGTATCTAAAAAGTTACAAGATAACTCTTGTAGCATGTGTTCCCACTATGTACATGTCACAGCACGACATCCACCCCCTCTAAACCTGCACATCCTCCGGTATGTGCCAAATTATTTCTTTGTAAGATCAGCCCTCTTGTACATGATCCTTGCTTTCATCTTCACTGGATGATTCGAGAGCTTCATTTTCACTTTGATCTTCACCTGTGTTTTGCTCTTCTTCCTCATCAGCATTTTCTGGATCATTGTCTCCTCTTCTCTTAAACATTTTGATCCTTTTTCCTGCAATGGGAATCTTTACTTCTGTGCCATCTAGTTCAGACAAGCTGTAAGTAGCATTTTCATGCACATGTTTTACAACATATGGTCCAAACCATCTTTTTGAAAACTTACGCATGACTGTGTGTTGGTTATCAAGGCTACTATCATACACTAAAACCCAGTCACCTTTGTCAATTGCTTTGCTCCTGAGCCGATGTCGCTTATCAAAGTAGTCCTTGTTTTTCAATCTTGCATTTTTGAGTCGTTCTTTTGCAGCCTCAATGTCTCCAGGTCTTCTCTCTAGTTGCCTTATGCGCAATGCAAGGAGATCTTCCCTACTAAGCCCCTCTTGCCAAGGTAGTACATTCCATGTGGGAATTGTATCCTCAATCGGCATCACTGGCTTTTGACCATACATTAGCTCCGCAGGCATGTAGCCAGTTACTGAGCTATGTGTTGTACTATCAGCCCATAAAGCATATGGTAACAGTTTTGGCCACTCACCAACTCTTCCTTCGCAAGCCTTGGCCAAAGCTTTGATGATAGGAGGATGCACTCTTTCACTCTTTCCATTGCCTTCAGGGTTGTAAGCTGTAGTAAGAGAAAGCTTGATCCCTAATCTAGAAAAGAACTCCCTTGCTTCTTCGGCATCCAGTTCACCTCGATCTGCAGTGATTTTTCCCACACAACCATAACGGCAAATCACCTCATCAAGAAGGAATTTGCACACAGCTTCTGTGGTCTTAGCTCTTAATGCTCTTCCTTCAACCTGGTTAGTTAGGTCCTCTCGTGCAAGAACCAAGTATCTCATCTGCCAGAGTCCTAAAGGCATCGTGACTAGATCCACAACCCATTTATAGTGCATGGCTAGTGGATATGTAGGGTGCAATCCATCACGATGTCGAACATTTGAATACATTTGACAAGTTACACATGACTCTACAAACTGAGATACATCTTTATACATACCCTTCCACCAGTATTTTTCTTTCAACTTGGAGAAGGTTGCCCACACACCCCTGTGTCCAGCCCATAAACTCTCATGAAACTCTTGCATGAGCTTTACTTGAGTCTCTTTTTTACATATAACCCTTTGTGGTGTAGCACCCTTTTGTTTATGATGCTTCCACAAGTAACCATCCCTCAGAAAGTAACCATATGCTTTCCTGCGTATCCTCTTGAATTCATGTTCAGACCAATCATCCTGTTTTGTTAGAGTACTCAAGTACCTTCCAATAGAAAGCCAATCACCTTCATAAAGATCTTTCAAGAACAATTCAAGTGAATTAATCATGCAGACATTGTTACCTTTGACATGAGAGATAGAATAGAATTTTGTGCCTACATCATCTCCCTCATCAATCATTTGTGACTCATCTTCATACCTTGCCCTTGATAGCATATCTGCCACTGTATTGTCTTTACCTGCAATGTGCTTAAACTCGGGATTTAAGGACTTAATGTAAGCAATCCACCGCAACATAGCAATGTCTGGTGTTGAGCAGCTTGTAATCATCCCAAGAAGTGGTAGACAATCTGTTTCTACAACCACACATGCACCAATTAGGTACTCTTTCCCACTTTTCAAGGCTGTAACCATACCCCATAACTCTCTCTTTATCTGTGGATAGTTTCTTTGGCGAGCACTTAGTACCTTTGCTCCAAATCTTACCACATACCTGTGTCCTTCTTTGTCATCTTGTCCTATTGCCCATCCAATCCCTGTAGGACTGGTATCTACTGTCACAATCACTGGCCTTTGACACTCATAGTCTACCTTTCTTAAAGTCGTTGCTGACTGGAGTAACTCCTTTAGCTTTTTCATGGATTTTACATGTGCTTCTGTCCATTTAAACTTTTGATTCTTTCTAAGCAGCTGATAAAGAGGATCAGCTACATGTGCATAATGTGGAATCCAAATAACATAGAAGACACATGCTCCCAGAAACCTTCTAACCTCAGTGATGCTAGTGCATGTTTCTTTCATTCTTTGGATGGCATCTACCTTTGATGGACAAGGTTTCCTACCATATGGCCCGCACATGTGCCCCACAATGAGCACTTCATTGACACCAAACATAGACTTTTTCCCTGACAATGTAAGATTCACTTCTTCCAACCTAGACAAAATTTTATCACAATCATTTATGTGATTTACCACAAACCTGCGACATCCCTTGAGATCCAAAGCTTCATCTTTGTCACTTTCTTCACATCCTTTGATAGGCAAATCATCAATGAAAGGCATTGTGATTTGAGGAATAAAGTCACGTAAGACCTTATTCATCCCATTCATCATATGTGCAACCGAGTTGGTTGCTCTCTGTGGCAAGGTACACATCCTTACCAAACCCAAAGGTGTCCTCATGGTTGTCAAGTCTCTGCTTTCGATTGCAAGCTGAAATTGATCATACCCTGAGTAGAGATCCTCCATTGAGTAGATTGCCCTCCCTGCAAACGCCTCTGCAAATTCATCCACAATTGGACCTGTTCCTACATTTCTAATTGTCACCTTGTTCACTGGTTGCATATCTTGGATGAAGCGTAGAGAACCATTCTTCTTTGGAAGTGTGAACCACCTGTTTGAGTATGGAGCACAAGAAGGCTCCAAGATTCCCATTTTGATTTTCTCATTCAGTAGCTCTACTAACTTTGGCAAATGAGCTTTTGGAACCGGAATAGGCCGCAGATTCCAAGGCACATGAGGTATTGTGAAAATTACCATAGGAGCTACAATATAAGGATCAACACATCCTATCTCATGTGGCTCAAATGCAAAAGCCTTACCATGCTTTGAAAGCATTTCTTTGAAGCACTTTGTCTCCTCCTGTGTTAGAAACTCCTCGCAACCAATCTGCAACTCTTGAAAAGACTCCTTTGTGAAGGTATGCCCGATCTTTTTAGGATTCCGCAAACTTGGTTGTAAAGAAGCCTATTCAATCTTTTCCCTGTTGTTGGGTGGTAAAGGTGAAGCTACTGGTTTCACCTTCTTTGCTACACTCTTGTATTTAGTTTGAACATGGACTTCTGGGCCAACTGTTTGGCTTTCTTTAAAGGCTTCTATTACTTGATACATTTCCATAGAGCAAACTTCCACAACTTCATTTTCAAGATGCAAACTAGACCTCATTATAGCATCAAGCTCACCCATAGTATCTACAAAAGAAACTTGTTCACACAAACCCAAAACATTTTCAGTAGGCTCTAGCAACTCACTCTTTTTCATGCCTATTTGTACATTATGCACATATTGCTTCTCACATCTCTTCAAATCTTCAAGTTTTGTAAAACATACTGATCCATTCTTTGTTACCAAGGAGCTCGTTGAAAATGCTTCACCTATTTTTGGATCAGGCGAGACCCTTTTTCTTTCTGTACCACTGCAATCCCGCTTTACAATGGTACTTGGCCAAAACCAATCATTTCTCTATGATCATGAAACTCTTTGCTCACCTTTGGTAGAGGATGTTCTCTGAGGTTGTCACGATTTCTTTCATGGTTTACACAAACTGTGAGGAATTGGACAGCACGTTTACCATCTTTGCTACGTATCCTAGCATATGCTGAACCATCGTCCATTACCTTTGTTTCCATTCGAACTCCCACAATGTAGGGCTGTCCAAGGATGAGATGATATGAAGATGGATCCTGTACAAAGAAGTTTTGGTTAATCTTTACATCACCTATTGTTACCTTCACACCTGGACATGCTGCATACAATTCACCGGATGAATTGTTTGCCACTTTTACCATCCAGCCATGATCTGTGTCCATCGGCCATTTGCACTTGTTGTAGAGACTCTTTGACATTATGTTTATTTCTGAACCATGGTCAATCAAGGCAACAAATGGCTCTTCAAGATCACCTACCTTGACCAAAGTTTCTGTAGTAGCCCTTGCCCAATGACTTCGTGAATAGTAACTCCTAGGAATATCTTCAACTTCTTCATCATCATTTGAGAAATGCACTTGCTTCACTCTCCCACTAGATTGGTAGCATCCTACCACAGCTCCATCATTCTCCTTATTTTGCAGTTGCATCCCTTGTGTCTTTGAGGTTTCCCCTTCAACCCGTGGACGAGAAACTTCAGCAAGGGTTTGCCTCTTTCTCTTGATGATGTCAATGATCTCCTCATGGAATTCACGCTTTGCAATGCCAAGAACTTCTCCCAGAGTAAACTCAATCTTGCTATTCAAGATCCTTTCCTCCAAGACTTTCTTTAAATTTGTAGCAACCTCAATATCAGATTGTAGTTTATAAGTTGGGCCTTTTGTCTTACCTTTCATTGGCTCTTTCTTCTTTCCTGTTGTAGACTCCTCCATGAGTACTTCAGGTGGAGATGCTCCTTGTGTTGAGGGTGTTTGAGAAGGCATTGAGTCGCTTCTTCCCCCACTTCTAGAAGCTCTTTTTGATGGTCCTTCATCAGCATTCTCACGTCTGCGCTTCTCTTCTACAATTGCCTCATTTTGTTGGCATTTTGTAATGTAGGCATGCACTGACAATGAGTCCACTGGATCATTCCATCCTGTTTCTAGACGTATGCAATCACCTGCTTCATGTAGAATCTCTTTTGTAAGCTTTCCCTTTTTAGCTAATTGCATGACATTTGGCCAAATTTGACCATGATGGTCACTCACTTCTTCATCACAAAAATGTTCAATTTTTACTCCATAAGTAGCTGCCTCAACTGAAGAGGTGGCATACTTGGTTGCCATATCTTCAACTAAGGTTTGCATTCCCCCCTTCCCAAAGTTAGTTCTCAAGGGTAGACCTGTCTCTCTTAAGTGGATTTTACCATCCTTAAAAAAGACAACATCTTTTGACAAAGCATCACTAAAATCATCACAATCCCTTCTTACATGGTTTGTACTATCACACCAAATACATCTATTAACAAACCCTTCTTTGGGCTGTTGTCTTTGCCTAGGAAGTGGCCCTGATGGTTGGCCTTTTTCTTCAAGCTTTGCAAACTTCACCTTCAAGTCACGCATTCCCTTCACAAGCTCATCTAGCATGGACTCATCAAACTTAGGAGCGATAAAAGTAGACTTTACCATTTTGTCAGAAGTTGAGGTGGAAGGACTTGTACTGTTTACTACCATCTTGTCCCTTCTTCTTTGTCGTTTGGCAAGCAGTGAGACAGCACCTTCAACCTCATTCCAGTCTTTAGTCCTTGCTCAGCATCTTTATTTTCAAGAAGAAGCTCCAAATTTTCTTGAAACTCTTTACCTGCAGCTTGTAAGAAAAGATCTGTCTTCTTTGCATCTAGTGTGGCCCTTTCTGTCCTAGTGAGTTGTGCATAGCGCCGCTCAAATTCCCTAAGTAGCTCTGTTATTGATAGTCCTTGCTTTGGCTTGACTACCCATTCTAAGAATGTCCTTTTGGTCACTCTCTCAGAGTCCTCCATGAAATATTCCTCCTTTAAAGCTACTTTGAGTTCTTCCCAATTTCTTCCATGCCCATCTTTAATTGCCCTAACATGCTCCCTAATTTCTGGAGCAACAACTAGCTCAAAGCTTTGAATCATCTCACCTTCTGACACGCGATGCAGCTCCATCTCCTTCACATACTCGCGTAAGTACTTGGTTACATCTTTGCCATTGAACTGATCCATTCTGTTGACGACCGCTTGTATGGCCTTCGTTGCTAAAATCTCCCTTCTTTCAGTAGCATGTTGTTGTTGCATGAACATTGCAAATGCTTGAAACATTTGCATTGTTGCTGGGTCAAAATGCATACCCTGTTGCTTAACATGATCACCCATGGTTACCCACAAACTCTCACCCTAGCAGTTTCGCGTCGGGTTCACCAAAAATATGTCGAGAAATTTGCGGTCTTGCCAGGAAAGCACCGGGCTTATGGCTGTGAGTTTGTGAGAGAACTCAACAAAAACTATATGAAGGAGTTAAACCATAGATGCCATGAAGACTAGGGTTTGGAAAGAAGTGCAATCAAAGAAGACTCACTCTTTCTCTCTTGCACTCACACACACACAAAGAAAGAACGCAAAAGAGAATGTCAAAACAATACGAAGATGAAAACATCAAGGCTATGGTCATATCGTATCATGGGTAATATGAAAGGGTTAATGGATGAGTTAATGGCATTCAATCTTGGCTGACCAAATAGGCTACGAATTGTTCTTTGGAATTGTAGTTTTGTGCTTACCATAATATATATATTTTGCCTAGTGATTGGGATTAATTGTGTGTACAAATCCTCTTGGTTCATAGCAAGATAACTACGCTTACATCAAAAGAAAAATTATAGTCTATGAGAGGTAGTATGATGGGATCCGGTGATAGAAGTATTTCATTGAGCCTTTCAGGGCCGAAGAGAAACACTATACGTTGTTGAAAGTGTATTTTACGACTAATCCATACGTTAATTCTAATAGATCGTACAGAGTGAAAGCGATAGAAATGATCATCATGTGGGTTATTCATCTAGGATAGTATGTGAGAAATGCAGATATGAGAGAAGTGAAGAGATGAGAAGTTTCTCTGCCAAGCCCTATTCTTGCCCGTAGGCAATAAGGATACTGCGGGGAGAGATGTACCTGCAGCAAAGAGAACCTAGAGAGGATGAATTACTAAGAATGAGAGAGATAGGTTTGGTTAAGGAGATGAGATTAGATACATATATATATGTTGGATTAGAGATGAAAATGAAAACAACAAGAAATCAAGAAAACATCAATGTAGAACACATCTTACTTGAAACCCTTCGGCACCATTATTGATGGGAGAGAGAAGAAGAGTGGATAATTCCACTTTGATTGATACACCAAGTGCAAGACCTTCTTTGATTAGAGTTGATCTTCCAAGGTTAGCTTGTTGCAAGAATGGCTAGTCTCCCTCTAGGAGAAAGTGTAGGCTTGGGCTTATGTTAATGGCTAAGTACAATTAGGCATTACTACTCACTCCCTCGAGAATTCCTCTCATCAATGGCTT
This sequence comes from Adiantum capillus-veneris, assembly GCF_014529385.1. Lineage (NCBI taxonomy): Eukaryota > Viridiplantae > Streptophyta > Polypodiopsida > Polypodiales > Pteridaceae > Adiantum > Adiantum capillus-veneris. Next base: position 44,380,206 of record NC_140960.1, read on the forward strand.
GAATGCTTGAGTTCTTTCCAAGGAAGAAGAAGTCCCCTTTTATAGGTGAAGGGAACTCCCAAGGGTTTACACAAGAAGAGAGGAGCCAGTGTGAACAGGAATTGGAAAAGTTGGAAATGAGCTGCCCCTGCATGATGTGGGGAGACTGGGGTCCAGTATTTTGATCATATCTCATGAACCGTAGCTCCAAATAAAAAAGTAAAATTATGGGCAGAAACTTCAGCTCATTAGCTACGATTTTCATTTTAAAATCATTCTCCAATTCGGATTGGAACCTTGTGTAAAAAATTCATCAAAATAGGGTCCATTTATGGTAGCAAAAGTCTTCATGTGGTCTCCTTAGCCTTGACTTTCATTTAATTCCCAAGGACACCTCATGCCATATGAAAGCATGACATTTCTCCTTGACAAAGTTTTGTAACCATGCTTGCAATAATGCATTAAAATAAGTGTATCTTTGAAATCATGCCACCTAGTGTCCCACTAGGATTTGATTCTCTCCTAGTAGCTATTTAAAAAGAAATATAAGAAAAGTATAAAAAATACATAGAATATATATATATTGGAGTTTACCCTAGATATAGGATCTAGCTAGGGTGTGAGATGATAATGAAATAGTAGAAATAAAGAATCAATGCATTTTGCCCCAAGTTAAAGAGGCGGAGCTATTGACACTTTTCCCATAGTATTTTTTTGATGGTAAAGTAAGAATACATTAGCCTTGAGATAAATAATAAGATGAGATAGAAAGCTTATTTTTATACTTACATATGCATATGTACATTATAGGAAATATAATTATGTATCTAAAAAGTTACAAGATAACTCTTGTAGCATGTGATCCCACTATATACATGTCACAGCACGACAGCGCATGAACCCACACAACTGTACATTGGTCAAATGAAGAGCCCACTAGAGGGGTATAACATACTGCCAAAGGGGAGAGAGAGGGCAATGCGTAGCGTGCAGGGCATCACTCGTGGCACCGCACTGTGCATAAGAGGGAATGCAAGCACTCCATAGCTCTTAACCTGTGACAAATCTGAAAATGAGTCTCTCCCCCTCCTAAATTCAGCGCCACTTCTTGTTGCATGAGGCAAGTGCACCAGAAGGTGCCACTTGGCACATTTACAAGCATTTTCCCGTTTCGGGGTTGCCGCCTAAAAATCTCACAACCGGCTGTCCAGTTGACTTCACGGCAGAGTAAGAAAATGTTCCCTTTGTCATTCCGGAGGTAATGACGTCAACACATTTTCAGGTCCCAAAATAGCAGTTCCCTAAATTTTAGGAGATGCTGCCATTGTATCTTTCTAGGTCATCCGACCCTCTTTGTACACCGCGGCCACATCCAGAACTGAAATGTAGCCTCTGTAGCAAAGGATTCCACTTTGGCTAGTCAATGATCCCACTTGGCTAACCATAGTCCTTGTCCAACCTTAGTGCTCTCTTGCCCTCAAGCCTGGACTCCCTCTGGACAATTCCACACTAGCTATGCAATGCAGGGCAGTTAGATTTCCCGAGGGGTGTTTCCAAAAAGTGAAAGTAAATAGATGATAAGAAAGAAATCAACAAAAAGGATAGATAGTAGTCACTCGCTGGTGACAAGCTTCTTGGGCTTATGTTCTTACTACCGATGGTTCATTAGAAAGTTTGCAGAGGTTGCTTCCCCTTTGCATGTCTTGACTCAAAAAGGAGTCCCTTTTGTAACAAACTTGGACACTCCAAGTCAAGAATCAATCGCGACAGCACCAAATAACCACTTCAAACAATTCACAGATCACAATAGATTTGCACTGGCCCGGCGGAGTTCCTTGCATAGAGATATTGGCCCCAAAGACTGGCGCCCCTTTCGGTATTTCTTTTTGTATTAATCAGTTCGAAGTACAAGAGAGTGGGTCGGGATTCACTCTCAGACTCTGCGTCCAGATGCTCTGAGAAGTGAAGGCCCAAACCACTTATTTAAAGGTTTACAAGGGATGCCCAAAGCAGAGCCCCAAAGCCTGAAAGCAAAAGCCTAAAAGCTTCTCTCTCTCTCTCTCTCTCTCTCACAGAGAGAAAAAAAAAGCAACGATGTTCTCTCTCTCTCTCTCTCTCTCTCTCTCACAGAGAGAAAAAAAAAGCAACGATGTTCTCTCTCTCTCTCTCTCTCTCTCTCTCTCTCTCTCTCTCTCTCTCTCTCTCTCTCTCTCTCATTGCGTAGAAGAAAAAGCAATGCTTTTCCGTATTGCTAGCCGCAAAATGCGCCGCAAATCACGAAAATCCGTACCAGCTGTTGCCACGTGGCATCGCGGCAGTTTTAGGGTTTGTTGAGATTAGGGTGTCAGCCAGAAATTAGGGTTTGTTGCAAATTAGGGTTTTTGGCAGATTTTAGGGTTTGCAGGAATTTTAGGGTTTCAGCCAGAAATGAGGGTTTCTGCTGTCCGCCACGTCATCACTTTGTGACATACCCCCCTCTTGAAAGCATTGTAATCGACCGCGATGACGCCTGCAAAACTAACAAAAGCCATAAACCGTCTTAGCAGACACCGACTGTTAGTACCTATGTACTAGGAACACACATCTAGCACATGTACCAAATCGACAGTCACATCACACGACATCAGAGGACATCACATGACATTCAACATTCATTCGGATCTTAGAGCATGATTTATCGGCAATGTAGCTAGCAATCACATCTAGGTCCAATCAGGACCTCATCGATGTCCGATTGACTAACCCCTATTGCAACCATGTCTATTCGAGATCAACTAGACCAAAATGCTGCAGTCATTTCGTCTATCAGTTCCTGCACTCAAAAGAAGTGAAGAAACAAATCAGTATCATTATCAGGAATTCCATTTCATAAAGTCATACAACAGAATACTGTCAGCTCTCAGTATCCCTGGAGCTCAAAGAGACATTAGTGACTCTAGTATCTAAATCAAGGCATCTGTTGACAAAGGAGCGGAATGACTCCCCTCTTGTGCATCCCACTGCACCAGATCTCCGGCCAAGCTGAATTTTGGGTTCCATTTGGAGTAGACTATGCTAAACCAAAAGCATCGAGGTAAAGTTTCACAATCTGAGGAGTATCTGCTAGGTCCTCCTCCTCCATCCACTTCGCAATCTAGTGTAGGATAATTCTTGAACTTAACTAAGAACCGCCTTCGGACTTTACCTTTAGTCTTCGTATCTTTATGTGCCAAATCTGTTAAGTAACAAGGATCTCCTCGTTTTCTTTCACTTCGGGTTGCTCATCAGGCTCCCCATCATCAGACACATCACCTTTAAAAGGTTTCAAGAGACTCACATGGAATGCATTGTGAATCCTCCAAGTATCTGGCAGTTTCAATCGGAAGGAGACATCATTTATCTTTTCAGTAATCTGGAAAGGTCCGTAGTATCTCATACTAAGCTTTGGAAAAAGCCTCTTGTCACGTGACACATCCAACCCTATGTGTCCGTGGACAAGCTACAACATGATCAGGGTTCAGTCAGTCCAGTCAAGTCTAGATTAGAAGTGATCTGGCACTTTTGTGAGTCTATTCGTAGACCGTGCATGCCCAGTCACTTAGTGTAGATGCATATCCTCTGGTTGCACACAACATGATCATCAGTATTCCCTTCAGAATCCATCAGATTCAGTTAGGGGAATTTTCCAGTGCATTTAGCCTATTTTTCCTATTTTTGGTATTTTCACATATTATTTTTAAGTGACTTTCCAACAAAAGTAGGTAGGGAAATTTTGCTAAGTTAATATATAAGCAAACCCAAGTTAGCACTTTCTGGCAGAAGAGGCAGCAGGAGCACATGCTCAATAGGCATTCTTCTCAACAAGAACCCTCAAGCGCCGAGCTCCCCCATAGCCTAGCGTTTTTGGATTGGACAACCTCAACAGTACCCCCCCCCCATTCTCGCGTTTTCAGCATTGCCTTGATCGCCATCATCACCAGCATTACCTAGCGTTTGCAGATTCCTCTCATCGTGAGCACCTCAAATTGCTAGCGTTTCCAATCTCAGCCCATCAACATTTTTGGATTCCATCAAGCCTAGCGCTTTTGGCTAAGGATACAAGGCAGCCCAACATTAGTGGTTTTCAGCCATTGCTGCATTAGAACAGCAGCGTTTTCAGCCCTATGGGACAGTAGCAGAATCAGTCCTAGTTGGTTGTTGAAGAACCCCATTTTCAGCTTCGAAAACGCAGCCAAAACAGTCATTTTCAGCCACCGAACAGTCCGAAAGATTAGTAGATATTCAGCAGTTAGAAGACCGCAGATTTCAGCCCTAAAGTCATCGTCATCATCACCGTCGTCGTCATCAGCATAGTTCCAGATTGCATCAGTCCATTGCATCGTCATTGTACCTCTTGTGCAATCATAAGTAGACCACTCTCGCCGACGAGAGTGGGGCCTTTGGAGGAGGGTTTTACAACGTCTCTGGTGTCGTATCTCTCTTCTCTCTCTATCTCAGTCTCATACACTTGCACGCACAATGTCCATTCACTTTGTTTGTGATCATAGCATTCTCTCATTAAGAACGGAAGGTTCTCCCTTCATAAGAACAAAAGGAACCTTGACCACAGTTCGGAGCACTCATCTTGAGCAAAGCGCAAACAATCATTCCGCTGCACCTAACATTGGTATCAGATTTGGCAGTGTTCTGTATCACTCAAGGAAAGAACCACAAGATTTTTTTTTCTTGTTGAGGTCGCACGAACCCAAGTTCGCTTGGGCGTGTCGATTCCTAATCGTGTTTTGTTGAAGAGTGACATGAATCCAAAGAAAGAAGGGCTTGTCCAGCCTCCCCTTGTGTCTCTTTTCGCTCATTGAGAGCGGACCGTGCACTTAGCGGCAGGCCAATCGACGTGAGGTGGGAAAAAGCAACCTTGGTGTGAGTGCAAGGCCACCAAGGGGTGCGCCCGCAGAAAGGAGTAGAACTCGGGTGAAGAGAAGATCCTTCTCAAACGCGGTTTGCAAGCGAAAGAAAACCTCAAGAATCTCAAGACCCTCAAGAACCCAAGAACCCAAGACCCCCAAGAACCCAAGTTCCTCGTGAACTTAAGAACCCAAGACCACAAGAACCCACGATTTCAGAATGGTCATCACTCGAAGCGGAATGGATACTTCGCTTGGAGGTGATGAGCATGAGAGAGGCGAAGAAGAATTTTCCCCACAGGAGGTTTTTCTGACCCTTCCACATCTACGACACCGATTGCACTAACTCCTATGGAGGCTTTTGACAAGAGGATGATGGACAAGAAGTTAGAAGACAAAGCAAGAGATGCAGAACGAAAAGCAGAAATAGAGCGTGACCACGAAGAAAAGATGGCAGCCATAGAGCGCCAGTACCAAGAAAGAATGGGAGCCATAGCGTGTGCGAGCGAGCAAGCCCGCTTGGAAGCCAAAGCAAGACGAGCAGAATATGACCGCGAGACCAAAGCAAGAATGCTTGATGTTGCGACCCTTTTCTCAAATGCAGGCACAGATTCAACAGGATCAGGAAAAGGAGACTCTCTCAGTCTCTCCTTCTCCACAGCATGATACACAGGATTTGTATGATTGTGTCAAGCATCATGATGATTTGATTGACAATGACTTGCATGATGATTTGGATGACAAAGATAAGCATGATGATTTGAATGATATTGCTAAGCATGATAATTTGGATGACACTGACAAGCATGATGATTTGCATGATCAAGATGTGATTTCTCACAAGCATGATGAGTTGCATGAAGATGATGTGATTGTTCACATGGATGATGTGTTAGTTGATGCTTTTTCTAGCGAAGCTAACCTCGTTGTAGATTCGATCAATCACGAATGACCGATCTTGACTTTCGAGTCGAGGTCCAAAGAACCCCCACAGGATGATTCGATTATTCAGGAAGAAGCGATCTTGGCTCTCGAGCCTAGGTCCAAAGAACCCTCACAGGAAGTATTATGTGTTCGCATGATTGATACGCACACATTGTTTGAGTGTTTCATTCGTGATCGTTTCCTGTATTTTAGTCAGCATCTTTATGTGATCCCTTTTATTAGGCATGACATATTGTATGTCGAGCACGTTTCTCTCATGGATGAGCATGAATGTATGCGGATGATTCATGAAAGGATGAAATGGTTGCATTCACGGAAGTCCCATTCCATGTTTCTTCCTTGGTATGACACAATACCCAAAAGAGCACTTGAAAGCATGAGCACCAAGCATGGGCATTTCCGTTTTGAATTGCCACAGTTGATTGCTCTAGATCAGAAGAGAAAGATTCGATCTCATTGTTTGCATGTGTTTGATGAACGGGTTGTCACTCCGTCTCTATGTTCATCTCCATTGCATACACAGTCTTTAGCGAAGACAATATTTTTTCCACTCAATTTACATGGAATAGGAATGTTCATGTTTTTGTGTTGGAAGTGGTTTCAAGAATTTTCAGCCATGGAGATTCTTGAAGACGAAAGAAGCAGGTCTCTAGACGAAGTTGAAGCATCGAAGGAGCCACAGAAGACTGTGTCGCTTTCGGCGCGACCCAAAGAAGCAAGCATTGCAGACCTTTATGAAGTTTAAGTACCGCACGACCCACACAGCAGAGTGGGCCGACGAAGAGTTCCTTCCAGGATTCCGGATGCTATTGGCGATCTCCCTCGACGCCATACAGTTCGGTACCAGTACCTCACTTTGAAAAGGAGGGGATGTCACGTGACACATCCAACCCTATGTGTCCGTGGACAAACTACAACATGATCAGGGTTCAGTCAGTCCAGTCAAGTCTAGATTAGAAGTGATCTGGCACTTTTGTGAGTCTATTCGTAGACCGTGCATGCCCAGTCACTTAGTGTAGATGCATATCCTCTGGTTGCACACAACATGATCATCAGTATTCCCTTCAGAATCCATCAGATTCAGTTAGGGGAATTCTCCAGTGCATTTAGCCTATTTTTCCTATTTTTGGTATTTTCACTTATTATTTTTAAGTGACTTTCCAACAAAAGTAGGTAGGGCAATTTTGCTAAGTTAATATATAAGCAAACCCAAGTTAGCACTTTCTGGCAGAAGAGGCAGCAGGAGCACATGCTCAATAGGCATTCTTCTCAACAAGAACCTTCAAGCGCCGAGCTCCCCCATAGCCTAGCGTTTTTGGATTGGACAACCTCAACAGTACCCCCCCCCCCCATTCTCGCGTTTTCAGCATTGCCTTGGTCGCCATCATCACCAGCATTACCTAGCGTTTGCAGATTCCTCTCATCGTGAGCACCTCAAATTGCTAGCGTTTCCAATCTCAGCCCATCAACATTTTTGGATTCCATCAAGCCTAGCGTTTTTGGCTAAGGATACAAGGCAGCCCAACATTAGTGGTTTTCAGCCATTGCTGCATTAGAACAGCAGCGTTTTCAGCCCTATGGGACAGTAGCAGAATCAGCCCTAGTTGGTTGCAGAAGAACCCCATTTTGAGCCTCGAAAACGCAGCCAAAAGTCATTTTCAGCCACCGAGCAGTCCCAAAGATTAGCAGATATTCAGCAATTAGAAGACCAGAGATTTCAGCCCTAAAGTCGTCGTCATCATCACCGTCGTCGTCATCGGCATAGTTCCAGATTGCATCAGTCCATTGCATCGTCATTGTACCACTTGTGCAATCATAAGTAGACTACTCTTGCCGACGAGAGTGGGGCCTTTGGAGGAGGGTTTTACGTCTCTGGTGTCGTATCTCTCTTCTCTCTCTATCTCTCAGTCTCATACACTTGACGCACAGTGTCCATTCACTTTGTTTGTGATCATAGCATTCTCTCATTAAGAACGGAAGGCTTTTCCTTCCATAAGAACAAAAGGAACCTTGAGAGCACAGTTCGGAGCACTCATCTTGAGCAAAGCGCAAACAATCATTCCGCTGCACCTAACACCTCTCCTTTCCCTTTTTCTTTCGTAGGTGTGTCTTCTCGAAAGGTAAGATCACCCAATCATCCTCCTTCAATTTCAGGTCGCGACGATGGCGATCCGCTGCCTTTTTCTGTCGTTCTTGAGACTTTTGCAAAGTCTCGCGAACCTTGGCAAAAGCAGTATCCAAATCTCGCGTTTATTTTTCATCCGCTTCAAAGATCTTATGTTTCGTGCTTAGGAAGGGTGGAACCTTCGCAGCACCTTCAACAATCTCAAATGGCGCCTTCCCCGTTGAAGAGTGTATCGTGTTATTGTAGGCAAATTCCACCAAAGGTAAGTATCTTTTCCATTGAGTCTTCTGATCTGAGATATAAGACTTCAATAAATCTAGAACCATTGAATTGGTAATCTCGGATTGCCCGTCAGTCTACGGGTGGAACGATGACAAGAATTGCAACCGCGTGCCAATGTTCTCCCAAATTGCCTTCCAAAACAAACTCGTAAATCTGGGGTCTTTGTCGGAGACAATCGTCTCAAGCATGCCATGTAATCTGAAGATCTGGGCCACAAATAGTCTCGCTAAGTGATCCGGCTTGATTGTTTTCTTCACTGGAATGAAATGAGTCTGTTTGCTAAATCTGTCAATAGCAGTCGAGATATTATCGTGACCACTTAAGGCTGTAACAATCCCTGTGCCTTATGCCTGTCAAACTTGACCTTCTGGCATACTAAGCAACTGCGCATAAACTCTTCCACATCCTTTTTGAGTCTCGGCCAAAAGAAGTCTCTCTCTACCCCCTTCATGGTGGTAGCAATGCCGCGGTGACCCGTAAAAGGTGGACAATGAGATTCACTCATAACCTTTTCCCTCAACGGCTGCGTAATGCACAACATAGTCTTTTTCATCAAGTAGCCTTCCCGAAGGGAGTATCCAGCTATTGTCTCCCCATCCCGTATCCGTGTGAAAATATCTGCAAAATCTGTATCTGTGGCATACTGATCGACCATATCCTCGAAGCTCCTATGATGTATCGTGGAAATAGCCAGAACCAACGGCTTCCAAGACAAAGCATCTGCCACCACATTCTTCTGTCCCTGAACATGGACAATCTGGAAGTGAAACTGTGACAAGATGCACACCGCATTTGCTTTTTCGAAAGCTGCTTCTGTGACAAGAAGTAGCGCAAACTCTGATGGTCTGTAAAGACAATAAAATCCGCTCCAAGTAGGTAGTGCCGCCACTGAGTAAGAGCATGGATAACCGCCAAAAGCTCTCTCATATATGTGTGCTGTCATCTCCGGCCTAGAGAACAATTGGCTCTCGTAAGCAATGACATGGCCTTCTTGCCTCAAGACCGCACCGAGACTACGACCACAAGCATCACAATATACTCCAAATGATTTCTGCAAGTCCGGCAAAGTCAAAACTCGTCCCGTAGTCAATTTCTCTTTCAAGGTCCGAAAGGCAGTCACCTCTGTGGATCCCCACGAGAAAGGGACTCCTTTCTGTGTCAAGATATGCAAAGGGGAAGCAACCTCTACAAACTTTCGTATGAACCGCCTGTAGTACGAACACAGTCCCAAGAAGCTTCTAACTTCATGGACATTCTTCAAATCGGGCCAATCACGGATAGTCTCTATCTTGGTCGGGTCCATTTGCACTCTAGCTGCTGAGACGATGTGTCCCAAAAAGCGTATCCGTGGTAGGAAAATTCACTTTTCTTTGCATTAATCACTAACTTGTGATCTTGTAATGCTTGAAAGACCTGAAGCAGACGATCTCTGTGTTCTGCCTCATTCTTGAAGAAAACAATGATGTCGTCAAAGAAAGTGCCAACAAAATAGTCCGTACTCCCGAAAAATCCTATCCATCATCCGGTTAAATGTCGCAGGAGCATTGGTTAAGCCAAAAGGCATCACCAAAAACTCAAATAACCCAAAAGTAGTCCGGAAGGCTGTCTTGTAGATGTCTCCCGGCGCGATTCGGATATGATGATATCCACTCTTCAAGTCAATCCTGCTAAAGCACGAGGATCCCTGTAATCTGTCGAGTATATCGTCGATCCTAGGAATCAGAAATCTGTTCTTGATGGTGATTTTGTTGAGAGCTCTATAATCGATGCACATCCTCCAAGATCCGTCTTTCTTCAAAACCAACAACATTGGAGAGCAATAAGGTGAAGTACTAGGCTGGACAAGACCCTTTTCAAGAGGTCTTTCACCTGGTTCATAATCTCTTCATTCTGTGCTCGGCTCACACGGTAAGGTGGCCGGTTCGGTGGTGTGCTTCTAGGTATCAGATCGATGGTATGATCTTCAGGACGAGCAGGTGGTAACTATCCTGGTAGGCCCTCTGAGAAGCAATCGGCGTGAGAGTGAAGAAAATCTTGGCATTCTTTATCAAGTTTAGACATATTTGTCCTATCCTTATCGCTCAATTCTTTCATAAAGATCGAGTAAACAAACAGATTGGATTTCATTAATTTTGAAATGGCCGAAGCCGATACAATAGGGACAGACTCGCACTTCAGTTTAATATCAAGTACAATTGTTCTTCCCTTCGTTGTAGTCAAAGTCGCTTTTCTTGCCCGATAATTGACCACAGCGTTGTTCTTGTGGTACCAGGGAATCTTCAATCCCTAAGAGAACATCACAACCCTCCAAAGGCATTATGAAGAAGTCCTCATGCCCCAAATACTCCTGACAATGCAACCGAAGTTTGCCAATAGGTGTAATGGCTACGTCCCTGTCGGGTGCCGCTAGAACTGCCTCTGCAAGTGGTCCCATCCGATCGAGAGTAAGCTGGAACCTCGTCGCCAATTCCGGTGAAATGAAGTTGGCCTTGGCTCCTCCATCAAAGAAAATCAAGGCCTCTTGATCTTTCACTTTGCCCCAAGCTCTGCAAAGTTCTGTACTCTCCATGGTGTCGGGATCGGTACCCACACAATCTGGAACCAGTCCTGTTTTCATCTTGCCTTTTTGTCCACGTTCCTCAGCTGCTCTCGAACTCTCAGGCCTGTCGTCGTCCTTATCATTCTGTTCTTTCTGTGCCTTTTTAGGGCACTTCGCGGAGATGTGTCCTGGTTCCCCGCATCCAAAGCACTTCCCTTCTTTGATGAATGGAGCTCGCTCCTGAGGAGTAAGCTTGGGTCGTGCATCCTTTTTCTCTGGGTTGCTCTTTTTCTTTCTACTTTCATTCCCAGAAGTCTGTTCGGCTCGTTGTGTCATGTTCTTATCTGTGGGGTAAGTCAGACTGCCAGAGTGAATGGCAAAGCCCCGCTTCGCATGACTCATCAACTCCTGAATAGAAGCTGATTTCTGCTCAAAGAAATGATCACGGATCTCTGTAGGTAGACCCAAGGTGAACCGCTCAATCTGTTCTCTGAACGTGATCTTCTTGAATGAAGAGGCGGGTAGAAAAGAGCTCCAGAATCTTTCACAATAAGCATTGATTGTATCTTTCTTGGTCATCCGAAGATGGTTCCAAGGAGCTCGTATATCTCGTTCATATTCTTGCGTCAACCAAGAAGAAATAAAAAGCTTTTTGAATTTCAACCATTTAACTGGCGCAGTCTTGTTTAAAAGAAGCGACAATGTCAAACTGTTGTATAAACGACAAAGCCTTCGAAGCATATGAGTATCCTGAAAAGGTATCAAACTTGATCGAGTGGCCACCTTTCTTAAACTCTCAGACTTTCTTGCTTTTATCTTCGAGAAAGTCATACTTGTTGGCTTTATAAAAGTTCTTCTTGTTCGCATAGAAGTTTCCATCATCAGAATCTGAGCTGTCTGTAGACGAGTCCTCAGTAGAAGTGTCAGGCTCTGGGCGAGATTTAGCCTTCTTTGCCTTTTTCTTGCCCTTTTCGAAGCTTTGTTTCTTGCTTCGCTTTTTACCTTTTCTGTCTTCTTCACCCGAATCTGAAGAGCTAGAAGAACTGCCAGAAGAAGAAGAAGAAGAAGAAGAAGAAGAAGAAGAACTGGGTACTCCTTCAAATCGAACACGCTTCTTCTGTTTCTTTGCCTTATCAAAAGATGACTGACGACCCAAATATCCCGGGAAGTCAGTGCTTTTCTTCTTCTTTTTGCCGTGCTTTTTGGCTTTCTTTTGCGCGTCAAAAAGCTGGGCGATGCGTGCATCAACCACCTCTTCTAATTCCTTCTCTGAATATTTCTTGTGAGCAGAAGGTTTCTTGAGAGTGGGTGTAGTGGTTTTCTGCCACTGCTCATGCACTTCCTGAAAAGAAGTCTCGCTCATATATTTTGCAAATTTTGGGTCCTTCGCAAAAGTGAGCATCATCTTCGTTGCATCACCGATCAACTGGCGACGTTCCATCTCTCGCCGCTCCGCCTGAGTAGGCCGAGGCGGGCCATACTCTCTGCCTGAATCTTCGTTGTGATCCTTGTCCGCATCCCCAGATGCAGAGGGAGTCGACTAAACCTTGCTTGAAGCCATAGGTGCTGCCGAAAAAAAATGGGGATCGGATTTCCCGTAGAAGAGAAATCGGCCGTGCTCTGATACCACTGTAACAGACTTGGACACCCCAAGTCAAGAATCAATCGCGACAGCACCAAATAACCACTTCAAACAATCCACAGATCACAATAGATTTGCACTGGCCTGGCGGAGTTTCGTGCCTAGAGATATTGGCCCCAAAGATTGGCGCCCCTTACGATATTTCTTTTTATATTAATCAGTTCAAAGTACAAGAGAGTGGTTCGGGATTCACTCTCAGACTCTGCGTCCAGATGCTGTGAGAAGTGAAGGCCCAAACCACTTATTTAAAGGTTTACAAGGGATGCCCAAAAGCAGAGCCCCAAAAGCCTGAAAGCAAAAGCCTAAAAGCTTCTCTCTCTCTCTCTCTCTCTCTCTCTCTCTCTCTCTCTCTTTCTCATTGCATAGAAGAAAAAGCAATGCTTTTCCGTACCGTTGGCCACAAAACGCGCCGCAAATCACGGAAATCTGTACTAGCTGCTGCCACGTGGCATCCCGGCAGTTTTAGGGTTTGCTGAGATTAGGATTTCAGCCAGAAATTAGGGTTTGCTGCAAATTAGGATTTTTGGCAGATTTTAGGGTTTGCAGGAATTTTAGGGTTTCAGTCAGAAATTAGGGTTTCTGCTGTCCGCCACATCATCACTTTGTGACACCTTTCTCGTGGGGACCCACAGAGGTGACTGCCTTTCAGACATTGAAAGAGAAATTGACTCAGGACCAGTTTTGACTTTGCCGGATTTGCAGAAGTCACTCGAAGTATATTGTGATGCTTGTGGTTGTAGTCTGGGTGCGGTCTTAATGCAAGAAGGCCATGTTATTGCGTATGAGAGTCGATTGTTTTCAAAGCCGGAATTGACAGCACAGATATATGAGAAAGAGCTTTCAGCGGTTATGCATGCTCTTACTAAGTGGTGACATTACCTACTCGGAGCCGATTTTACGGTCTTCACTGATTACCAGAGTTTATGCTACTTCTTGTCACAGAAGCAGCTATCGGAAAAACAGATGCGGTGGTGTTAGGTGCAGCGGAATGATTGTTTGCGCTTTGCTCAAGATGAGTGCTCCGAACTGTGCTCAAGGTTCCTTTTAGTTCTTATGGAAGGGAGAGCCTTCCGTTCTTAGTGGAAAGTGCTATGATCACGAACAAAGTGAATGGACACTGTGCGTGCAAGTGTATGAGACTGAGAGATAGAGAGAGGAGAGAGATATGCCACCAGAGACGTTATAAAACCCTCCGCCCCACTCTCGTCGGTGAGAGTGGTCTACTTATGATTGCACAAAGTGGTACAATGACGATGCAATGGACTGATGCAATCTAGGACTATGATGATGACGACGACGGTAATGACGACGACGACTTTAGGGCTGAAATCTGCGGTCTTCTAACTGCTGAATTTCGGGACTGTTTCGGTGGCTGAAAATGACTGTTTTGGCTGTGTTTTTAGGGCTGAAAATGGGGGATCTTCTGCATCCAACTGGGGCTGAATTGTCTGCTCCTAAGGCCTGCTGAAAAGGCTGCACATCTGCTGCATTTGGGCTGAAAACCAAAAACGCTGGTGTTGCTCTGTCGCTAGCAAAAACGCTAGGGTTGATGGGGAATCTGCAAACCTTGGGGCTGATGGTAGCGTTAGTGAAAACGCTAGCAAGCTGGGTATCTGTGGCGATGCAATGCTGTGGAAAAACGCAAGGAAATGGGAGGTTCTGCTAGATACCAAAACGCTACCTGCTTGGATAGGAAACACCAAGGTTGGGGGGGTTTTGCTGAGAAGTTGCCTATTTAGCGGGGAGCTCCTGCTGCCTCTTCTGCCAAATAGTGCTAGCTCTAGTTTGCTTATATAAAAACTTAGCAAAATTGCCCTACCTACTTTTGTTGGAAAGTCACTTAAATTAATAAGTGAAAAATACCAAAAATAGGGAAAATAGGCTAAATGCACTGGAAAATTTCCCTGACTAAATATGATGGATTCTGAAGGGAATACTGATGATCTTGCTGTGTGCAACTAGAGGATATGCATCTATGCTAAGTGACTGGGCATGCACGGTCTACGAATATACTCACAAAAAGTGCCAGATCACTTCTAATTTAGACTGACTGGATTGACTGAACCTTGATGATGCTGTAGCTTGTCCACAGACACATAGGGTTGGATGTGTCACGTGACATCCCCTCCTTTTCAAAGTGAGGTACTGGTACCGAACTGTATGGTGTCGAGGGAGATCGCCAAAACCATCCAGAATCTTGGAAGGGACTCTTCACCGGCCCACTCTGATGTGTGGGTCGTGCGGTACTTGAACTTCATAAAGGTCTGCAACGCTTGCTTCTTTGGGCCGCGCCAAAAGCGACACAAAGTCTTTTGTGGCTCCTTCGTTGCTTCAACTTCGTCTAGAGTCATAATTTCTCCTTCTTCAAGAATCTTTATGGCTGAAAATTCCTGAAACCATTTCCAACACAAAACCATGAACATACCTATTTCATGTAAAGTGAGTGGAAAAAATCTTGTCTTCCTAAAAGACTGTGTATGCAATGTAGATGAACATAGAGACGGAGTGACAACCCGTTCATCAAACACACGCAAACAATTAGATGGAATCTTTCTCTTATAATCTAGAGCAATCAACTGTGGCAAAACACAATGGAAATGCCCACGCTTGGTGCTCATACTTTCATGTGCTCGTCCGGAAACTGTGTCATGCCAAGGAAGAGACATGGAATGTGACTTCCTTACATACATACTTTTCAGCTTTTCATTCAAAATCCGCATACATTCGTGCTCATCCATGAGAGAAACGTGTTCAACATACAGTATGTCATGCCAAGGAAAAGGGATCACATAACGATGTTGACTAAAATATAGGAAACGATCACGAATGAAACACTCGTACAATGCGTGCGTATCAATCATGCGAACACATAATACTTTCTGTGAGGGTTCTTTGGACCTAGGCTCGAGAGCCAAGATCGCTTCTTCTTGAATGATCGAATCGTCCTGTGGGGGTTCTTTGGACATCGACTTGAAAGCCAAGATCGGTTCTTCGTGATTGATCGAATCTACAACGAGGTTAGCTTCGCTAGAAAAAGCATCCACTAACACATCATCCTTGTGAACAATCACATCATCTTCATGCAACTCATCATGCTTGTGAGAAATCACATCTTGATCATGCAAATCATCATGCTTGTCTTAAGCATCCAAATCATTATGCTGATCATTGTCAATCAATTCATCATGCAAATCATTGTCAATCAAATCATCATGCAAATCATGTGTGTCATGCTTTGGAGAAGAAGAGACGGAGAGTCTCCTTTTCTTGATTCTCTTGCATCTGTGCCTGAACTTGAGAAAAGAGTCGCAAGAACTCTTGCATTCTTGCTTTGTTCTCACGATCAAATTTTGCTTCTCTTTCTTTGTTCTTGCGATCAAATCTTGCTAGTCTTTCTTTGGCTTCCAAGGGTACTTGCTCGCTCTTATGCGCTACAGCTGCCATTCTTCTTGGTATTTGCACTCTATGGCTGCGATTCTTTCTGCGCTTCCTAACTTCCTGTTCATCATCCTCTTGTCGAAAGCCTCCATAGGAGTTAGTGCAATCCTTGTCGTAGATGGTGAAGGGGGAGGGTCGGAAAAACCTCCTGGTGGGGAAAATTCTTCTTCGCCTCTCTCATGCTCATCACTTCCAAGCGAAGTATCCATTCTGCTTCGAGTGACGGTCATTCTGAAATTGTGGGTTCTTGTGGGTTCTTAAGTTCACGAGGAACTTGGGTTCTTGAGGGTCTTGAGTTTCTTGAGGTTTTCTTTCGCTTGCAAACCGCGTTTGAGAAGGATCTTCTCTTCACCCGAGTTCTACTCTTTTCCGCGGGCGCACCCATTAGTAGCCTTGCGCTCACACCAAGGTTGCTTTTTCCCACCTCACGTCGATTGGCCGGCCGCTAAGTGCACGGTCTGCTCTCAATGAGTGAAAAGAGACACAAGGGGAGGCTGGACAAGCCCTTCTTTCTTGGGATTCCCGTCACTCTTCAACAAAACACGATTAGGAATCGACACGCCCAAGTGAACTTGGGTTCGTGCGACCTCAACAAGCAAAAGAAATTCTTGTGGTTCTTGTGGTTCTTTCTTTGAGTGATACAGAACACTGCCAAAGCTCTGATACCAATGTTAGGTGCACCGGAATGATTGTTTGCGCTTTGCTCAAGATGAGTGCTCCGAACTGTGCTCAAGGTTCCTTTTAGTTCTTATGGAAGGGAGAGTCTTCCGTTCTTAATGGAAAGTGCTATGATCACGAACAAAGTGAATGGACACTGTGCGTGCAAGTGTATGAGACCGAGAGATAGAGAGAGGAGAGAGATATGACACCAGAGACGTTGTAAAACCCTCCTCCGAAGGCCCCACTCTCGTCGGCGAGAGTGGTCTACTTATGATTGCACAAAGTGGTACAATGACGATGCAATGGACTGATGCAATCTGGGACTATGCCGACGACGACGACAGTGATGACGACGACGACTTTAGGGCTGAAATCTGTGGTCTTCTAACTGCTGAATTTCGGGACTGTTTCGGTGGCTGAAAATGATTGTTTTGGCTGCGTTTTTAGGGCTGAAAATGGGGGATCTTCTGCATCCAACTGGGGCTGAATTGTCTGCTCCTAAGGCTTGCTGAAAACGCTGCACATCTGCTGCAATTTGGGCTGAAAACCAAAAACGCTGGTGTTGCTCTGTCGCTAGCAAAAACGCTAGGGTTGATGGGGAATCTGCAAATCTTGGGGCTGATGGTAGCGTTAGTGAAAACGCTAGCAAGCTGGGTATCTGTGGCGATGCAATGCTGTGGAAAAACGCCAAGGAATGGGAGGTTCTGCTGGATACCAAAACGCTACCTGCTTGGAGAGGAAACGCCAAGGTTTGGGGGGTTCTGCGGGTGCTGCTGAGAAGTTGCCTGTTAAGCGGGGAGCTCCTGCTGCCTCTTCTGCCAAATAGTGCTAGCTCTAGTTTTCTTATATACAAACTTAGCAAAATTGCCCTACCTACTTTTGTTGGAAAGTCACTTAAATTAATAAGTGAAAAATACCAAAAATAGGAAAAATAGGCTAAATGCACTGGAAAATTTCCCTGACTGAATTTGATGGATTTTGAAGGGAATACTGATGATCATGCTGTGTGCAACCAGAGGATATACATCTATGCTAAGTGACTAGGCATGCACGGTCTACGAATAGACTCACAAAAAGTGCCAGATCACTTCTAATCTAGATTGACTGGACTGACTGAACCCTGATGATGCTGTAGCTTGTCCACGGACACATAGGGTTGGATGTGTCACGTGACAGGTGGGCTAACATCTCGTCACAGTTTCACTTCCAGATTGTCCATGTGCAGGGATAGAGCAACTTGGTGGCAGATGGTTTGTCCCGAAAGCTGTTGGTCTTGGCTATTTCTGTGATACATCATAGAAGCTTCGAGGACATGGTCGATTAGTACGCCATAGATCCAAATTTTGCAGATGTATTCAGTCGAATACAGAATGGGGAGATAGTAGCGGGATATTCCATTCGGGATGGCTACTTAATGAAGAAAATGATGTTGTGCATTACACAGCCGTTGAGGGAAAAGGTTCTAACCGAATGCCACTGTCCACCATTTACGGGTCATCACGGCATTGAAATTTGATACCACCTTGATAGGTGTAGAGAGATACTTCTTTTGGCCGAGACTCAAGAAGGACGTGGACGATTTTACGCAGTTGCTTGGTATGCCAGAAGGTCAAGTTTGACAGGCCTAAAGCACATGGATTGTTACAGCCTTTGCCCATTCCCACCCACCCCTAGGAAAGTATTACTATGGATTTCATTTTTGATCTCCCGAAGACACAGAGTGGCACGATGGTATCTGGACTGTTATTGACAAATTTAGCAAGCAAGCCCATTTCATTCCAGTGAAGAAAATAGTCAAGCCGAATCATTTAGCGAGATTGTTAATTGCCCAGATATTTAGATTACATGGCATGCCTGAGACAATAGTCTCGAAGGGCTGGAAACACTGGTACTGATCTGCGGGTACGGGTCCTGCGGTGCTGCAGGTCTACTTCTCTTGTCTCTTATGCCTCTTCCAAGCGCTCCCCATGCTCCATATATAGTACCATAAGATTGTGTCGAGCAAGCTTTTTCTCCAACCCACGATCTCAATAATAAGCCAAAAATCACTTATTATTAAAGAGCCTGATAAGAGGTGGTTCACACGTGGTAAAATGGCATGCGGTAGAATGCTTATGCTGGAATGACTTTACCGTGCAAGAGAGGGTATGCAACTATGACCTGCTTGGGCATGCACGTCTTGCTAGAGGCTCACAAAGTGCCAGGCTAGATCTTAAGCTATACTAAGACTGATTGTCACGTGACACATCCTGAAACCGGCCTGTTCAATCCAAAAAGGGCGGTAGACTTTACTTCAAACCTTGATTTAGCTTTCACCCATTATTAGTCGTCTATTTTACCTGTACTTTCAAGACACAAGAGAGGGGAATGGGATACAGATGCTAGAATGCACCTGTATGAGAAGACCGACACCAGATTGGCCCCTAACTTAGGCGCCCCTTTCGGTATTTCTTTATTCTTTAAAAGAGGGAATAAATGCTGTGGATCCCTACAAGCTGCCCTGCACAAACTTGGCTGAATTTCAACTGTTCCGGCCTGATTTCGGCAGCATAACTGTACTAGGACCCTTCACAGTCAGTATTCCCACGCATTGACTGACTTTCCCGACGCATACGGGCACTTTGCAAAACCTGGCGAGAATCTGCAGCACGCTGAATTCTCTGTTTTCAGCCCTGAAAATGCGCCAGATCACCTGTACAGCGGTCCCCTTGCGTCCCCGAACCTCCTGGGGGTATTAGGGGCCGTTTAGGGCCAAAACCCTAAACCTGCAAAAATACACAGCAGGCTGTAATTCACTGTTTCGGGCTCCGTTTCGCGTGCCGGTCGCATCCGTAGCAAGTCCTCGAGCTCCCGCACTTGTAGGGCTACTTGCCCTTTGAATCGGACGAGATTTCTGGCGTGAAACCTCTCCGAATTCACCTGTACCTGCGGGGGGATTAGCCGCTAGCTAATCCAGTACCTGTGCAAGAGGCTCTTGCCTTGGCAATCGCGCATGAACCCACACAACTGTACATTGGTCAAATGAAGAGCCCACTAGAGGGGCATAACATACTGCCAAAGGGGGGAGAGAGGGCAATGCGTAGCGTGCAGGGCATCACTCCTGGCACCGCACTGTGCGTAAGAGGGAAAGCAAGCACTCCATAGCTCTTAACCTGTGACAAAACTGAAAATGAGGCTCTCTCCCTCCTAAATTCAGCGCCACTTCTTGTTGCATGAGGCAAGTGCACCAGAAGGTGCCACTTGGCACATTTACAAGCATTTTCCCGTTTCGGGGTTGCCGCCTAAAAATCTCCCAACCGGTTGCCCAGTTGACTTCACGGCAGAGTAAGAAAATGTTCCCTTTGTCATTCCGGAGGTAATGACGTCAACACATTTTCAGGTCCCAAAATAGCAGTTCCCTAAATTTTAGGAGATGCTGCCATTGTATCTGTCTAGGTCATCCGACCCTCTTTGTACATTGCGGCCACATACAGAACTGAAATGTAGCCTCTGTAGCAAAGGATTCCACTTTGGCTAGTCAATGACCCCACTTGGCTAACCATAGTCCTTGTCCAACCTTAGTGCTCTCTTGCTCTCAGGCCTGGACTCCCTCTGGGCAGTTAGATTTCCCGAGGGGTGTTTCCAAAAAGTGAAAGTAAATAGATAATAAGAAAGAAATCAACAAAAAGGATAGATAGTAGTCACACGCTGGTGACATACCCCCCTCTTGAAATCTCAAACGTCCTCGTTTGCATCTATGTCGTACATGCTTACTGTCAACACTGATGTATTCAACACCTGTCGACACATATACGACACATACATGCTCATTGTCAACCTTGGTGTATTCAACACCTCGTCGACTCATGTATTGCCTGCGTGTGAACCCTGTCCCAATGACATAGTGGTAGCTTCGCACTCTGCCATTGCTTTGAGTCACTAACTTTCCAATGACAAAATGGTAGCTGCACATTTTGCCACTGTCTTATAGTACACGTTGGATCCCGTAACACTTTCGAGCATACCCAAACCGACAGTTTAAGAATGCAGTTACACATGTACTCTTCAATAGAAGCAATCACTATATCCTTGACAAACTGACAAGAAATACTCACTTCTATAGCACTAACCAACTTTTGGACATTCCATAAGAGCAATTGCCAAACTGACAATCTGTACAGCTCTAGCATTTATGTAACAGGTATTTGATTTGAGCTCACTTTAAATACCATGTACAGCATTTGTTTCAGAAGCCATTGTCACACTGACAATCCATTTAGCTTTGAAACTCAAGGGGTCAAGGTAGGTTGCAAATCGAAGGCTTCAAGGTAAAGTGATAACACAGTTGGTGACTCTGCAAGTTCACCTTCTTCCATCCACTTAGCATCCATTGGTGGATAGTTTCTGAACTTTACCAAGTAACGCCTAGCAACCTTGCCTTTCACTTTCCTTTCTTTGTGTGCCAAAATCTGTTCAGGGACCAAGATCTCGTCAAGTTCCTCGACTTCCGGCTGATCTTCAGCTGGCATATCTTCTGGCACATCACCCACATAGGGTCTGAGAAGACTCACATGAAATGCATTGTGAATCTTCCAACTGTCAGGCAATTTCAGCCTATATGCAACATCACTGATTATGTTGCATACTTGAAAAGGCCCATAGTAACGCATGCTGAGCTTTGGAAACAGTCTTTCCTTGCCCTTCATCTTCTTTAACCTTGCCTTTTCAAAGCGTAAAAGCACCCAATCACCAAGTGAATATACCACTTCACGACGGTGACGATCAACTGCTTTCTTTTGCTTTGCCTGAGTCCTTTCTAAGGCCACTTTGACCTTCTTGTACATTTCATCCATGTCCTGAACATACTTATCTGCTTCAAATATCTTGTCCTTTGTATGCAGTATGGGAGGAACTTTCTTGCCACCTTCAACTATCTCAAAAGGTGCCTTGCCAGTTGATGAATGCACTGTATTATTGTATGCATACTCCACCAATGGCAAATACTGCTCCCACTTTCCTTTAGGCTCTGACACATAGCACTTCAGCAGATCTAGGACAGTAGAATTTGCCTCTTCTGACTGCCCATCTGTTTGAGGATGAAATGACGAAGAGAATTTGAGCGTGGTGCCCATATTCTCAAACAAGCCTCTCCAGAACAAACTTGTCATGCGTGGATCACGGTCGCTAACAATCGACTGTGGCATGCCATGATACTTGAAAATATTGCTCATAAACAAGCGTGCCATCTGATCTGGCTTTATCTTCTTCCTGACAGGAATAAAATGAGCCTGTTTGCTGAATCTGCAAATAATGGTCCAAATACCATCGTTTCCTGTCTGCGTTCTCGGAAGATCAAAGATAAAATCCATAGCAATACTTTCCCATGGTTTATCTGGAATAGGTAGTGGTTGTAATAACCCTGGTGCCTTTTGCCTGTCAAACTTGACCTTTTGGCATATTAGGCATTCTTGCACAAAGGCATCCACATCCCTTCTCAATGTAGGCCAGTAGAAGAATGTATCAACCGCTTTAACTGTAGCATCAATACCACGATGCATTGCATACGGTGGGACATGACTCTCTTCCATAACTTTGCGTCGCAATGGCTTTGTGACACACAATCTGCCATGCATCATCATGAACCGGTCTTTAAGAAGATAGTGTTCATGACGTTGTCCATCCATTAGCTGCTCGAAGACCCTTGCAAAATCTTCATCATTTGCATACTGTTCTCTCATATCATCAAGTTCATGATGATAAGGAATCGACACAGCTGAAATTTGTGGCTTCCTTGACAAGGCATCAGCCACAACATTCTTCTTGCCTTCCACATGCACAATCTGAAAATGAAACATGGACAAGATATTTGCCCATCGCATATGCTTCTCAGATAACTTTTTCTGTGTCAAGAAGTATCGCAAGGTCTGATGATCCGTTTGGACAACGAAATCTGCACCTAGCAGGTAGTGTTTCCAACTTAAGAGCGCATGAATCACAACCAATAACTCTTTCTCATAGACCTGCATGGTCATCTCTGGCCCTTGCAAAATTCTGCTCTCATAGGCTACTACCCTGCCATCTTGCATTAGCACTGCACCAATGCTACTACCACATGCGTCACACTGGACGACAAATGACTTCCTAAGATCTGGCAACACAATGACTGGATCTGAAGTCATCTTTTCCTTTAAGAGATTAAAAGTTGAAATCTCTTTCTGTGTCCATCTAAAGGTGACTGCCTTCTTTTGAAGAGCATGTAAAGGTGAAGCAATCTCAGCGAAATTTCGGATAAACCTTCTGTAATAGGAGCATAGTCCCAAAAAGCTTCGGACATCATGCACCGTCTTCAAATTTGGCCATGACTTGATCGCTTCAACTTTTGCAGGATCCATTCTGACACCATCCTTTGAGACAATGTGTCCCAGAAAGTGAATCTCTTCCAGAAAAAACTCACTTTTCTTTGCATTGATGAGCAACCTATGACTGCGTAGCTCTTTGAACACAATGGCCAAGTGATGCCTATGCTCCTCTTCATTCTTTGAGTAGACTATCATGTCATCAAAGAATGTACCAACAAACTGCTGGTGTGGACGGAAAATTCTGTCCATCATCCTATTGAACGTAGCAGGAGCATTTGTGAGACCAAAGGGCATCACTAAAAATTCGTAAAGGCCAAACGTTGTTCTAAAAGTAGTCTTGTGCACATCCTCTGATCTAATGTGGATCTGATGGTACCCACTCTTTAGATCTATCCTGCTAAACATAGCTGCTCCTTCTAATTTGTCCATAATATCATCAATTCTAGGTATAGGAAACCTATTCTTGATGGTATTCTTGTTCAGTGCACGGTAGTCGATGCACATACGCCATGAGCCATCCTTTTTCTGCACCACCAACACTGGAGAACAGAATGGAGATGAATTGGGCTGAATCAGCCCCTTTTCTAACAACTCCTGTACTTGGCCCATTATCTCTTTCTGCTGAGCTGCACTAACCCTGTACGGAGGCTTATTTGGTGGGCTACTGCCTGGCACCAAATCTATCGCATGGTCCTCGGGTCTCTCTGGCGGTAATTGAGACGGTAATGAATCGGAAAAACAGTCACTATACTGTTGTAAAAACATTGACCTTTCTTTATCTAGCACAGATAAATTTGATTCATCACAATCTGACACTTCACGTGCAAAAACCAAGTACGCAGAAAGATGCTTTTTCATTACAGAAGTAATAGCAGAAGCTGATACAGTAGGAATAGACTCCCCTTTAAGCTTTACATCCAGAATGTGAGTCTTTCCCCTACTCTGTGCAGTGATCTTTTTGTTGTAGGCATCCATGATTCCCTGTACACGAAACAACCAAGGAATACCTAACAACACATCACATCCGTCCAGTGGCATGATGTAAAATTCTTCAGCATCTACATAGGACTGGATATGTAGACGCAACTTTCCAATGATGGGTGTCACAGCCTCTGTATGGCCAGGACATGCCAAACCTGCCTCTGCTGTATACCCCATCTCTTCAGGTCTGATTCCCAACTTTGAAGCCAATTCTGGGGAAATAAAGTTGGCTTTGGCACCTGGATCAAAGAAGATAAGCACTGTTTGATCCCTGACCTTTCCCCATGCTCTGCAAAGCTCACTTGCATCTGAATTTGGCTTGTCGCCCACCATATCTGGCACTAGACCAGCCATGGGCTTCTTTCCTTTCTTGTCTTCCTTGTCATCAGAATCAGCTGGCCTTTTCTTTGTAGGACAATTGTAAGCAATGTGGCCAGGCTGCTCACATATAAAGCATTTGTTCTCTGTCCTTAGGACCTTCTTTTGCTCTTCTGACTTGCGAGGAAAACGTCTTTTCCATTTCTTTGCTGGTCCTTTTTCTGATTCAGTTGTAGCTTTGTCTTTCCCTGCGTTGGCTGACTCATTAGTCCCTTTAGGAGCCTCATTGGGAACGTGCTTCTTGGCTGAATTTTTCTTGCCTGATCCTGCCTTGACGCCAGTGTTAAATTCACAGTCTTCTCCCTTGAGCAAACCATTGCCAGTGTTTGCTACCTCGATGAGCTGCGTCAAAGTAGTGACTTTTGTCTTCGTGCAGTATTTTCTCAATCCTTTGGGTAGGCCACAACAGTATTTTTCAATCTGTTCTGTCAATGGCACAAACCTATAGGAAGTTACTGGAAGTAGAGCTTTCCAAAACTTCCGATTGTAATCATCCAGATTTCTGCAAGTGGCAGCATTTAGCTGGTGCCATTCTGTCATGACATTTGCTTCAAAGTCATCAGATAACCATGCTGCTGCAAAAATCTGCTTGAAGTAAATCCATGTGGACGGAGCTTGCCCTTGAAGCAATAAAGTTGTCCACCATTGTCCCGCATTCCCTGTCAAGAAAGTGGCTGCCTTGCGGACCTTTGAAGCCTCTGTAAAGTTTCCCCCTGCATAGGCCTTGTCAAATTGCTGGAGGAATGAGAGAGCCTTCTTCCTGTCATCAAACCCTGTAAAGGTCGTGAAAGTCACACCTTTGCCACCTTCTTTGTATGGAGTTGGCCTCTCCAGCGGCGTTAAATTGTCATATGGAAGTGACTGAAACATGGGAACACTATTAGGGTTCATCTGTGTTCCTTGGCTGCTATTAACTTGACCTGGAAATGCCATATTTGGCTGCTGATTTGTAATTCCAGCCATACCAAAATTTGCCTGTGGCATCCCAAATTGGCCCTGAGTGCTCTGAAACCCTGGTTGCATACCCATGACACTGTACATGGGGTTAGGCATCATCGTTTGAGCACCCCCAAACACTGTTCCTGGCGTATAAAACTGATTTCCAGGTGCATGACCAGCCATGCTCTGGAATACGGATCCACCTCCAAAATAGCCAGGGTGTACTGAAGGTGGTGGGAAGACCTGTTGCGTAGCCTGTAGGTTGCTTCCCTGCCCATTAGAACCAGCTATAGGCTGCTGAAAGGTGGCGGGCTGAACTGGTACAGCTTGAAAGACTGGCATCTCAGCCACCTGTTCTTGCACCTTAGGCATAGGTTTTGGAGACTGCATGTTCTCCATCAAGTGTACAGGTGTTTCCATTGATTGTGCGGTATGAATCACCTGTGCTCGAGCCTTAACAGGCTTTTGAATATGATCCAGTGACTCAACTTGTTGAGACGGAACAGGAGGTTGCAGAAAGGCTAAAAACCTCGGATTCTGCATTACTTGTGTGAACATAGCCACAACAGTAGCCAACTGGGTCCTGAATATATCGTCATCTGTCTGTGGTGGTCTTGAGGACTCACCCACTTCATGTGTCTGTTGACCCTGTGAAGAGGAAACTTCTTCAGTCACATAATCTGGTCTGTCAGCCATAATTGCAATTCCCTGTGTCTGGTCTATGATCCCCTGTGTCTTCAAGCCCAATCTGACCAAGGTTCACTTCTATAGGAAAAAGTGATTTAATCCCGTCGATGGAACCATGAAACCGGCCTGTTCAATCCAAAAAGGGCGGTAGACTTTACTTCAAACCTTGATTTAGCTTTCACCCATTATTAGTCGTCTATTTTACCTGCGCTATAGTGACACAAGAGAGGGGAATGGGATACAGATGCTAGAATGCACCTGTATGAGAAGACCGACACCAGATTGGCCCCTAACTTAGGCGCCCCTTTCGGTATTTCTTTATTCTTTAAAAGAGGGAATAAATGCTGTGGATCCCTACAAGCTGCCCCGCACAAACTTGGCTGAATTTCAACTGTTCCGGCCTGATTTCGGCAGCATAAATGTACTAGGACCCTTCACAGTCAGTATTCCCACGCATTGACTGACTTTCCCGACGCATACGGGCACTTTGCAAAACCTGGCGAGAATCTGCAGCACGCTGAATTCTCTGTTTTCAGCCCTGAAAATGCGCCAGATCACCTGTACAGCGGTCCCCTTGCGTCCCCGAACCTCCTGGGGGTATTAGGGGCCGTTTAGGGCCAAAACCCTAAACCTGCAAAAATACACAGCAGGCTGTAATTCACTGTTTCGGGCTCCGTTTCGCGTGCCGGTCGCATCCGTAGCAAGTCCTCGAGCTCCCGCACGTGTAGGGCTACTTGCCCTTTGAATCGGACGAGATTTCTGGCGCGAAACCTCTCCGAATTCACCTGTACCTGCGGGGGGATTAGCCGCTAGCTAATCCAGTACCTGTGCAAGAGGCTCTTGCCTCGGCAATCGCGCATGAACCCACACAACTGTACATTGGTCAAATGAAGAGCCCACTAGAGGGGCATAACATACTGCCAAAGGGGAGAGAGAGGGAAGTGCGTAGCGTGCAGGGCATCACTCCTGGCACCGCACTGTGCGTAAGAGGGAAAGCAAGCACTCCATAGCTCTTAACGTGTGACAAAACTGAAAATGAGGCTCTCTCCCTCCTAAATTCAGCGCCACTTCTTGTTGCATGAGGCAAGTGCACCAGAAGGTGCCACTTGGCACATTTACAAGCATTTTCCCGTTTCGGGGTTGCCGCCTAAAAATCTCCCAACCGGTTGCCCAGTTGACTTCACGGTAGAGTAAGAAAATGTTCCCCTTGTCATTCCGAAGGTAATGACGTCAACACATTTTCAGGTCCCAAAATAGCAGTTCCCTAAATTTTAGGAGATACTGCCATTGTATCTGTCTAGGTCATCCGACCCTCTTTGTACACTGCGGCCACGTCCAGAACTGAAATGTAGCCTCTATAGCAAAGGATTCCACTTTGGCTAGTCAATGACCCCACTTGGCTAACCATAGTCCTTGTCCAACCTTAGTGCTCTCTTGCCCTCAGGCCTGGACTCCCTCTGGACAGTTCCACACTAGCTATGCAATGCAGGGCAGTTAGATTTCCCGAGGGGTGTTTCCAAAAAGTGAAAGTAAATAGATAATAAGAAAGAAATCAACAAAAAGGATAGATAGTAGTCACATGCTGGTGACACATCCAACCCTGTGTGTCCGTGGACAAGCTACAACATGATCAGGGTTCAATTCAGTCTAGTCAGTCTAGAATAGGAAGTTATCTGGCACTTTTGTGAATCTGTTTGTAGACCGTGCATGTCCAGACACTTAGATTAGATGCATATCCTCTGGTTGCACACAGCATGACCATCAGATTCCAGTCAGATCCCATCAGGGGAATTTTCAGTGCATTTAACCTATTTTTCCTATTTTTGACATTTTTCACTTATTAATTTAAGTGACTTTTGTTGGAAAGTAAATTGAGTAAGTTTGTATATAAGCAAACCTAGTCTAGCACTAATTGGCAGAAGAGGAAGGAGAACACAAGCCACACGCAGCAGGTTCCCCCCCCTCTCTCTCAAGCAAGATCCCCCCCTTGGTGGCGTTTTTCCTTTCCAAGCAAGAACCATTCAGCATGGCGTTTTTCATCAAGAAGCCTCCTCGCCTTAGTACTCCCCTTGCTGGCGTTTTTCAACAGTCCATGTTCGCCCACACCCCCGGCATTTTCAGCAGTGCATAGCATCAGAATATCAGTGTTTTTGCCAGCTCAAAACAGCATTTTCAGCCAGCAGAATTCAGCCCAAACCAGCGTTTTTGGTCCCAGCAGATTTCGGCCCATTAGCGTTTTTGGGACAGCAAGGAAGTAGCATCAGTTTTCAGCCTTCGCGTTGATCTCGTCATCCCCGTCGTCGACCTCGATATAGCCTAGACTTGCATCAAATTAATGCATCCACTTTGTACCAGTTTGTGCAATCAATAGTAGACCACTCTCGCCAATGAGAGTGGGGCCTTCGGAGGAGGGTTTTACAACGTCTCTGGTGTCGTATTCTCTTCTCTCTCTATCTCTCAGTCTCATACACTTTCTCGCATAGTGTCCATTCACTTTGTTTGTGATCATTGCACTCTCTCATTAAGAACGGAAGGCTCTCCCTTCCATAAGAACAAAAGGAACCTTGAGCACAGTTTGGAGCACTCATCTTGAGAAAGTACAACATTCATTCCGCTGCACCTTACATTGGTATCAGAGCTTTGGCAGTGTTCTGTATCACTCAAGGAAAGAACCACAAGAACCACATAATTTTTTTTTTTTGGCTTGTTGAGGTTGCACGAACCCAAGTTCGCTTGGGCGTGTCGATTCCTAATCGTGTTTTTGAAGAGTGACAGGAAACCCAAGAAAGAAGGGCTTGTTCAGCCTCCCCTTGTGCCTCTTTTCTCTCATTGAGAGCAGACCGTGCACTTAGCGGCCGGCCAATTGACGTGAGGTGGGAAAAAGCAACCTTGGTGGAGCGCAAGGCCGCCAAGAGGTGCCCCCGCGGAAAAGAGCAGAACTCGGGTGAAGAGAAGATCCTTCTCAAACACATTGCAAGCGAAAGAAAACCCTCAAGAACCTCAAGAATCAAGATCCGCAAGAACCCAAGTTCCTCGTGAACTTAAAAACCCAAGACCCCCAAGAACCCAAGTTCCTCGTGAACTTAAGAACCCAAGACCACAAGAACCCACAAGAACCCACGACTTCAGTGGATGGTCATCACTCGAAGCGGAATGAATACTTCGCTTGGAGGTGATGAGCATGAGAGAGGCGAAGAAGACCAAGAGGTTTTTCCGACCCTCCCCCTACCCCATCTACGCCAAGGATTGCACTAACTCCTATGGAGGAGTTAGAGCAATTGTTTATGGAACGACAGTCAGACCGTGAAGCACGAAAAGCAGACAAAAAGGCTTAGGAAGAAGAAATGGCAGACATAGATCGTGAATACGAAGAAAGCATGGCAGCCATAGAGCGTAAGTACGACTTGGAAGCCAAAGAAAGTCAAGCCAAATTTGATCGCGAGAACAAAGCAAGACAAGCAGAATTTGATCGTGAGAACAAAGCCATCAAAGAAAAGAGCGACCAACACATGAAAGAATTCTTGCGACTCTTTTCTCAAGTTCAGGCACAGATGCAAGAGATTCGGGAAAAGGAGACTCTCTCAGTCTCTTCTTCTCCAAAGCATGACACACATGATTTGCATGATGATGATTTGGTTGACAATGACAAGCATGATGATTTCCATGATGATCAAGATGTGATTTCTCACAAGCATAAGGATTTTCATGAAGATGATGTGATTGTTCACAAGGATGATGTGTTAGTGGATGCTTTTTCTAGCAAAGCTAACCTCGTTGCAGATTCGATTAATCACGAAGGATTGACCTTGGCTCTCGAATTAGGTCCAAAGAACCCCTTCAAGAAGAACCGATCTTGGCTCTCGCGCCTAGGTCCAAAGAACCCTTACAAGAAGTATTATGTGTTCGCATGATTAGTACCCACGCATTGGTCGAGTGTTTCATTCGTGATCGTTTCCTGTATTTTAGTCAGCGTCTTTATGTGATCCCTA
The DNA here is from genome assembly GCF_014529385.1 of Adiantum capillus-veneris. NCBI lineage: Eukaryota > Viridiplantae > Streptophyta > Polypodiopsida > Polypodiales > Pteridaceae > Adiantum > Adiantum capillus-veneris. Next base: position 44,410,008 of record NC_140960.1, read on the forward strand.
TTACTAGGCATGACATATTGTACGTTGAGCACGTTTCACTCATGAATGAGCACAATTGTATGCAGATTGTTCATGAAAAGCTGAACAGTATGAATTCAAGGAAGTCACATTCCATGTCTCTTCCTTGGCACAACACAATTGTAGAAAGAGCACATGAAAGTATGAACACCAAGCATGGGCATTTCCGTAGTGAATTGCCATAGTTGATTGCTTTAGATCAGAAGAGAAAGATTCGATCTCATTGTTTGCGTGTGATTGATGAACGGTTTGGCACTTCGTCTCTTTGTTCATGTTGCATCATGCATGCATAGTCTTTGAGGAAGCCAAGATTTTTTCCACTCACTTTACATGGAATAGGTATGTTTATGGTTTTGTGTTGGAAGTGGTTTCATGAATTTTCAACCATGGAGATTCTTGAAGAAGGAAGAACTTAGAAGCATGACTCTAGACAAAGTTTAAGCATTGAAGAAGACTTTGTGTCGCTTTCGACGCGGCCCAAAGAAGCAAGCGTTGCAGATCTTTATGAAGTTCAAGTATCGCACGACCCATACATCAGAGTGGGCCGGCGAAGAGTCCCTTCCAGGATTCCGGATGCTATGACGATCTCTCTCGACGCCATACAGTTCGGTACTAGTACCTCACTTTGAAAAGGAGGGGATGTCACGTGACACATCCAACCCTATGTGTCTGTGGACAAGCTACAGTATGATCAGGGTTCAGTTCAGTCTAGCCATTCTAGAATAGGAAGTGATTTGGCGCTTTTGTGAGTCTGTTCGCAGACCGTGCATGTCCAGACACTTAGAGTAGATGCATATCCTCTGGTTGCACACAACATGACCATTAGATTCCAATCAGAAATCAGGGGATTTTTTCAGTGCATTTAACCTGTTTTCCCTATTTTTGACATTTTTCACTTATTAATTTAAGTGACTTTTGTTGGAAAGTAGGTAGGGCAAATTGAGTAAGTTTGTATATAAGCAAACCTATGCTAGCACTAATTGGCAGAAGAGGAAGGAGAACACAGGTCACAGGCAGCAGGTTCCCCCCCCTCTCTCTCAAGCAAGATCCCCCGCTTGGTGGCGTTTTTCTCCAAGCAAGAACCATCAGCATCCAGCGTTTTTCATCAAGAAGCCTCATCCCCATAGTACTCCCCTTGCTGGCGTTTTTCAGCAGCCCATGATCGGCCACACCTCGGCATTTTCAGTAGTGCATAGCATCAGAATATCAGCATTTTTGCCAGCTTAAACCAGCGTTTTCATCCAGCAGAATTCAGCCCAAACCAGCGTTTTTGGTCCCAACAGATTTCAGCCCATTAGCGTTTTTGGGACAACAAGGAAGTAGCATCAGTTTTCAGCCTTCGCGTCGATCTCGTCATCCCCGTAGTCGACCTCGACATAGCCTAGACTTGCATCAGATTCATGCATCAACTTTGTACCAGTTTGTGCAATCAATAGTAGACCACTCTCGGGGCCTTCGGAGGAGGGTTTTACAACGTCTCTGGTGTCGTATTCTCCTCTCTCTATCTCTCAGTCTCATACACTTTCTCGCACAGTGTCCATTCGCTTTGTTTGTGATCATTGTACTCTCTCATTAAGAACGGAAAGCTCTTCCTTCCATAAGAACAAAAGGAACCTTGAGCACAGCTCGGAGCACTCATCTTGAGAAAGTACAACATTCATTCCGTTGCACCTTACACTGACGCTAAAGTGTAGCAAAAGCTTGTCCACGTGGCACAAGTGCAGTGCGCTCGTGACATCGTGACATCCCCCCCGTTAAAGGTGAGACACAACTGTCGAACTTCTACTTGTACTTCTCGAACTTCTACTTGTACTTCTAATGTTGAATGCTTCTGATGCTTGTAAATGCATAAGCTGATGAAAACTCCTTCAAACTTGTGGATAATGCGGGTGTAGGTACTGTTGCGATGTAAACACCAACCAACCGAGTTACTAGGTAGCTTTACTAATGTCGCAGAATACTAGCTTGATGATGACTTTGCCTTGCGAGCAAGTACTACCACTCGAAGTCCCGTCGTGAAAACATTGCAAGTGAAGATGAAAGGTAAGGGTGCTCGGAGAATTATCCAAGGGCTGCTTGTCAACGGAAGTGGATGCATGCGAATGCGAATGCAGAAGAGGGTTAGGGATCATTTCTCCAACTCCTTTTGTATCCGCATAGGAGGCAAGCAGATCTTGGTACTTAGGATGTGGATTTTCATGTATCCGATGTTGATCTTCGTTCAAAGACATAACAATGAAGACGGGAGCGCGCGCGATGCGCGATGGACTAAGGGTGGGAGTCTCTAATAAGTATGGGATCGGGACATAGATTCTTTGGGGAAAAAAAACTGAGAGAGGTTCTTTGGGTTCTTGGTTGTTCTTTCCTTGAGTTCGCGAGGTCGAAGCACGCACAGAGCTCTAACACCAATGTCAAGTGTAGCGGAAGTGTTTAATGATTTAGCTCGGATCTAGTACTCCGCACAAACAGAAGGTTACTTTACTTCACTTGAAAAGAAAAACTGAACTGAACACAATGAACGAGCGAGAGACAGAGAGAGAGAGAAAAGAGGGACGACACGGCATGTCGGGTCCCAACCACCCTCACGAGTCCCCTTGCTCGTCTTGGGTTCATTTTTAGATTCATTCGTAGGACAATCCTTTTTCATGTGACCTACGTGACAACGAAAACACCTATGTTCCTTTGCATATAGTGCATGTTCTTTTTTACTTAATTGACCACCTACGACTCCTTGAACAACTTTCTCATCAGGTGTGAGTTGAGGTTTATCAGATTTTCTTTATCCTTATCTTTGAGAATTTGGAGAGTTCTTTTTATTGTTACCATTTCCATTCAAATTTTTTTCCTTGTTTTTAGAGGAGTCATGAGAGGAAGAGGTACCATTAGCGTAGGCCGTCTTGAGCTTACCCTTGTTATGCTTTATCTCTTGGAGTTGAGCCAAGCGTACTGGCTCTTGTAATGTCTTTGGATCACCAGCTTCCACGCCAAACTTGATCGAGTGGTCCAATCCAAAGAGAAAGACCTCCAACCATTCTCTTCCGATTTCCTCAATTGTCCAACTAATTGGGACACACGGTAGCGTATGACATCACAACCTTACCTTGTTGAGACAAAGCCCGAAAATCCTCTTCAATCGGATTTTACGTACTGTGGAGGCAAGAAGCGAGTCTTTAGATTCTCTTTGAACTCCTCCCAACTAAGCTCGAGAAGGGGAACGAGGAGACAATCAGAATAGGCCGCCTTGTGGGCTTCGTCCTTCTTCTCCATCCACTCATCCTTCTAGATGATGGCATCACCCATGATGGAAGCCAAGAGAACTTTGTTATTATCAGATTTTTTAACAACCGCAAAATAGTATGTAAATTGATGCAACCAAAAATAGATGACAATAACATCCATCTTACTGCCGTACTTACTGAACGTAATCTTCTTTGGAATCGGTTCATTGATAATCCGTGTAGCATTGGTTGCCTCCGAGATTGTCTTGGCAAGCTTTTCATAATCTGGCTCCAAAGAAGAGGTATCGGATTGGACCACCAAAAGTTGTGATGAGACCACGCATGGCTTCCCTTTCTTGCCTGCTAGCCTCGGCGTCTGCCTCGCGCTTCCATCTACGAGCTCGGCTTCGGCCGTCTATTGACGTATCTCTCGCTCCGCCATTTACACACGTTCTTGTCAAAGTGCCTCCTCCGTGTCCACACGCTCTTGGTGGCGCGCTTCGTCTTGCTGCATCATCTCCATCATCATCTGCTTCATGGGATTTGGTGGCAAGGATGGAGGGGTAGGGGGAGGACTCATGAGAGGATCTGAAGGGGGAACTTGCTTGCCTTTTGAATTGGTGGAGATCTCCTTACCACCACGAGTCTTGACCATGCAAGGATTTCTGCTCTTTGTTCAAGGAAGGTCGCAGACTAATCTTCTGGAGACTCTCTTCCCCCTCGTTGGTGCACCTTGCATACAACGCCTGGTATACAATTGGTTGCTGTTTTTCGACGCTCACAATGCATGGTCCCACGCGTTATGGCAGGCGTGTTGCTCCAAGAGTGGGAGGAGTATCATCGAAGTGCTGCCAAAAACACAAGGATTTTTTTTTTTTGGGGATTAGCCGATTAGTGCAAATCTTCAAAGCTCTGATACCAATGTCAGCTGCGACGGAATTGAAATGGTGAAGATCTAGGTTTTACACTGCCACAAATCTTTACTTCTTTCCTTGTGTTAATGATTGCTTCTTAGCATGAGAGATGCTCCTTTTATTTCCTTGAAGAGAGAGAGAGAGAGAGAGAGAGAGAGAGAGAGAGAGAGAGAGAGAGAGAGAGAGAGAGAGAGAGAGAGAGAGAGAGAGATTGCAGTAGCTCATAGATATTTTGTAAATCATTTAGTAGAAGTGCGTTAGAGCACATATGTGTAGTGCCACTCACTTGTTTGTATATGCTTTGGCACCAGGTTGGTGATGGGGGAGATGGAGGTGGTGTGAAAATAAGCCAAGCACAGTGGGGAGAGACGGCATTGTCGATTGCCAAGGGAGTTCTGGAGGAGTTTGGTGATAACTTCTCTTTGTATGCATTCAAGACATCTTTTGAGAACCGGGTTTATGTTCGGCTAGACAAACATTCAGACAAGTACTTTCCTCAATTATTAGAAGAGTAATGATTACAGTAGGAAAAAATGATGGTAAACTCACTTTAAACGCACAAATCCTTGTAATACTTTCTGCAGATATGGATCGCCTAGCATGGTTGAAATTGAAAGTTTCTCGAGTATATACAAAGAGCGCCTTGAAGAAGCTGGGCAAGCTGGTGCTGTTCCTGATAATTTAGCACTTGAGGTAAGGTCCATTTAGTTACTGTTTGGCCTACATGGGACCTTAGTAAAGCATTGAACTCTTGGAAGCATTTGTGGACTGTTGGACAAAGCTTGTCGATAAGTGCCACATGGGAAGTTGACGACGGCAGACTTTCTTTCTTTCTATCCCTCATAAGAGGGGGAATTAACTAGGCATTGTCTTATGTATGTAGGACACTTATAATTGACACTGGTTTTTCTTTGGGTTCTGGTCATGCTCATTTGTTTTGGCACAAATGACAAGGTATTTGCTGTATTTTAGGTTTCCTCTCCTGGGGCTGAAAGGGTGGTAGAAGTACCAGATCAGCTCATGAGATTTAAAGAGCTGCCGATGCTTGTGAGATACGAGGAAGCACCTGAGAACGAGAACACAAAAACTTCTCCTGTCGTAAAAGACAGCATTTTGCAGCTTGTATCAGTCGAGACAGAGTCGGGAAAGGCTGTGTGGAAGCTAGCAAATGTTCAAGCCAATAGACAACAAGCTGGCAAAGGTAGAGGCTTGACTAAGAAGCAGAAAGAGTGGAGAGTGGAGCTGCCCTTGTCGTCATTGCGCCTTGTTCGGCTTCACATAGACGTCTAAGATCCATGGTCTGTGGGTGCTCCACTTGAGCTTTGTAATTTTGGGTGATAGGTCATTTGCATATCAGAAGAGGCCATTGCTGTAATGGAAACGCTCTCTCAATTTTACCGGTCAGATCAATTCTCATTTTTGCTGTGTCAATGGTGGAAGCACCTGACGATCTGTGGAGCCCTACCCTACGCTTTCCACAATCGCCATATGGTTATCTATCCCTTGACCTAGGCTAGCTTGGAAACCTCTGGGAGCTCTGCTGTATCACACTTGAGGCCCTCCTCTCTCTTACATATACTCAAATCAGCTGCATTGTCAGCAGCAAACAAAGTAATATTTTGAAGACCTAGGTTCACTAAGTCACATCTCCAAGTTTCTTGCAATCAAAAGACAATCCCATCTTCATGTCATTTTCTTCAAGGGACCCCTCTCTCTCTCTCTCTCTCTGGACAGATCTTGGAGGTCTCTTAGAGTATTCCTACGATGTTAAAAGTTCTTTTCCGGGACCCCTCTCTCTCTCTCTCTCTCTCTCTCTCTCTCTCTCTCTCTAAGTTTGGATTCTCAATAGTTTAGTTGCAACGGGTGGTGAGATCTGCATGTCAGCTCACTTTTGGTGGGTAGTCAAATGGGGGTGTAAGTGTAAATTCATATGGGGATTATGTCAAAGAGCTACAATTTTCTCTCAAGGGGTCAGAGGCTCATTTGCATGAGCAAACAGAGTACTTGGATGCAAAGGAGAAATGCTATGTTCCTTCAAAAGTTGCCTTGGACTAAGCCTGCAATAGGCATGGAGGCAATGTTTGGTAGAGCACGATGGACTGGATAGGGAGTATTATGGCCATGTGGATGGATTGTCGGCGGTGATTATTATGTTGCACATGATAAGTGAGATGGCCTTGGCTCCATGGGAAGTCATCGAGGCAAGAGTATGCACAACACCTATAGTGGTTGTGCCCTTGTTTGAGAAAGTGACTTTTCTCCCAGATAATGGGATCTCCTACGAAATAAATGCCCATGACTAGGTGTGGTAGGGGTGATAAGACTTTCTGGTATCCTTAGATGACATGAGCACTTGGATGAGTCTACATAGCATATAGGAGCACTACATTTTCATTTGTATGATATATTATGGTCCAAGAGGTGTGTATTTCGAAGAAATTCCGAGCATTATGATAGATTGTGTGGATTGGGAACTAGAGACATTTGGGATGTCATTCTACTACAGAGTAGCCCTTGTTAATGCATGATCATATCTTAGTCCATTGCCACATTATCAAGTACTATAGTTGCTTGCTAGCTACCTTGACATTAGCAAAGATACTTCATCAAGGCATTTTGCATGAGCTTGAAAAGTACTGTTTGGTTAAGCTAGATTCCTATATATCTTGGGGAGGAGGAGCCATATATACAACCCCACATTATAGATGAACCAGAGCTATTATTGTGTGCCAATGAGAAAGATGCATGACATCTAAGCCACATTACATCTTTTAATGGGAGAGAGACCCCATTGAGAGAGTAGGTTCCAGTAGTATCTTGAATCTTTTGAGCTATGAGTGTACTTTCAAATAAGCAGTTATTGCCCTTAACTTTAGGTTTTCTATTTTTTAATTATAAAAAAGATGAGACATTACATCCAATTTCCCCCCTCCTTTCTAACTTGGGAACATTTTTGGGCTCTGCTTGTAAGAAGAGAGGGAGAGAGAAGGTCGTTTAAACATGCCCTCGTGCAATAAAGCATGCTTTCTATAGACCTAAGGTTTGCTAGCGATCTTTAGGCCTGAGTTGTTTGAAATATGTGGCAACTCAAAACTCCAACTTGTATTCATATAATAAATTTTGAAGGGACAAGGGACTCCCCACCTAGTGCCCCACATTCACCACTACACCAACCACTAGGTTGGGAGGAACTTCCCACCTAGTGCATTGCCAACCTATTCTCAAGAAAACCTTTTTGATCAAAAATATCAAAGGCATTAATCCTCTTTGGTCATGGAACTGAGGATATGTCTAAATTGTTGATCCCTCCATAGAGCGTTTGTACTGTTGTGCTCTCTACAATGAGATTAATGTAAGAAAATTTCTTTTGGTGATCACTTTGTCTCTCAAATACACTATTATCTTTGTTATTCACACCATGAGTCCATTCTCAAGGCCCAAAATATTTTAGGTTGTCTTGCATGTCCTATATATCCTATTGTGATGTTAAATTGTCATAACACACCTTGGTCTATTTATATTTCTCCTTCCTGAGCTTCTTGTTGGGATATATTTTTTTGAACAAAGATGATATATAAATCTCCTTATCCTCTCTTTATTTATCTTTGTTGGCTCCCTACAATCTCTAATGCTACCTTGTATATCCTATTTCATAACCCAACACTACAATCCAACAACTCAACCTTTTATTTCCTTTGTGAGAATGCAAAAGGCAGGCAAATGATCAACTTTGCACACCCACAACCACACTTTGTGCCACATGAAGAACCAAACTTAACCAAAACATTTGGAAGTGAACTACCTTAGTGTCCTTTCAGCATGAAGAACCAAACTTAACCAAAACATTTGGAAGTGAACTACCTTAGTGTCCTTTCAGCACCTCTTTCCAACATTAGTCCTTTGCTCATAGCTAGTGACATTTTTTAATCTACTTCTAATGTTTCTTAACCTTATGGGTATGTTCCTACCATGTAAACTTGCTTAGTCACAAATGTTGTTTTTATATTTTCACCCCTAATGGTGAGATCACTGCATTTTGATGACCTTGCACTCCTTCGAATTGACCCTAATGGCCATTTGTACATTGACTACCCTCATGGCAAAACACCCACATCAAGCTGCTTCCATGCAAAACATCCACATCTTGTGCCTTTTGTCTTACCACGGTGAGTAACTTCACCATTGAAATTAACCTCACCTACATACTGCTCCATCCCACCTTTCTTGCCTAAAATATTACTCTCACTGTTAAAAACAAAGGCTCTCTCTCTCTATCTCTCTCTCTCTCTCTCTCTCTCTCTCTCTCCCCCCTTGCACGTTCACACATGCAGACACACCTTTAAATAGGTTGAGATTGCCAAACTATGACTCCTCAACTAAGCACTTTTGTCATTTGAGCCTTCAATTTTAGGCCTCTAACCATGTTATATGTCTTTTTAAGCAAGTGTCCTTATTTTAATGTTTAATACTAGAATGGCAGCATGACACTTTTATGTTCTTAGACACTTTTGTGTTCTCAAGACACTTATATGTTCTCTAAATTGAGCAGTTTCTATATTTCATCCAAGGGAAGCACAATTAGTTTTAACGTGTTTAAAATCCACAAAGTTGGCTTGTGAGTTGTAAAAAAACTTTGAATTTCTTGGAGCTATGAATTCCACCTTTAACCTTGTGCTTGCAAAAGGTTTCTCAACCTAAAACAAATGTGTGTTACTTTCTGCTGTTTTTCATAATATTTGAAATAGACCACCGTAGAATCCATCCAATTGATGGATAAAGTGCGGTATAATTACATTTTTAATAGTCCACACATTTGCATGTTTCTAAGGAATAGAAAATTCTCTTAGTTTAAGCTATGTTCTATTTTAAAGTGTGCTAATTTATTGACAAAATTTTCACTTAGGCAATTTGCTTCGGTAGCTTGCATGCAATTAAAGGCAAAATTGATTGGATTTATGGATTCAATATCTTATAAACATTCTTCCTTGATTCAATTTAAAGGCAAAATTGATTGGATTTATGGATTCAATACCTTATAAACATTCTTCCTTCAGTTTTGTGGCACCCACTGCCTCATACAACTAGCAACACAACCTTGAGACAATTGTTTGACTTTACAAGAATCATACTCATTTTGAGTCACATTATATTCTTTTCAATATTGATAGTTTCATTTGGAGAATCATGGTAATTTTGTAACTTGTATCAAAATCTCAATGCACAATTTGAATTTTACTACATTTTTAAAGGTTTTGAAAAATTCTAATTGCCACATTATAGAAGTCGGAGTTTTCATGTGAACAAATTTAGTACTTCTTAGTATGTTTTTATGTTACTGTATGAATGGATAGTACTAAAGTGTATCATGGAAACACATACTTAGTGGCAATATGTGAACATCTTATTGGTGGTAGTTCAACATAATTAAAATTTGTGATATTTTTGTATCGATTCCATGCTTAAAATTAAAACTGTGGGGTTTCTACAACCATGGATTTTGATCGCCAACCCATTGAAGTTTGTTGGGAAAGTAGTTTGGTGGTCTAGAAAAATCTCTATACTCTTTAAAATGGGATTGAACTACAAAATTTTCCATTTTTGACAAAATGGAGCAAAACATAGACTTTATGACCAAATAGTAACGAATTTTGGATGTTACTTATTTTTCCCTTAAGAAGTGGTCTTTTAGCTTCAAGCTCAAACACAATTTTTTTTTGAAAATGATAAGTCTGGTAGGAGTTGGATTTTTCCCAAAACTCTAAAAGGAGTCTTTTATGCTGTATTACCTAATCAATCTAGTGTAAGGTATTGTCAATATGTATCAATGATGTGCTAGCTATGATAATGTTTTTGTCACATCACAAAATCTATGACACAAAAGGAGTTTAAAAAACAAGTAAATAAGTGAAAAAGGAAGTTAGTGATCACCTTTATCATGCATAGCTTAGACGATGTTTCAAAGATAATAGGAGAAAAGGAAGTAAATGATCACCTCTATAACACAAAGCTTGACGTTCCTAGACAACAATTAAAGTTCATCTAACATCATGTGTTTCTTGAAATCACATACAAATAGCCGACAATCACATGTAATCATAATCCATAATTTCATACAACTAGATTGTAGTTGCAACCAAGCAACCCTAGTTTGGCAACCCCTAGAATGTATGGAAACAAAAAGAAGAACCAAAAACCCCAAAGGAGCCCATGATTGTGTTTGTCACCCATGGTAGCAAAACACACAAAATTATAGTTATACTTCAATGTAGAGAAACAACCAAGGTACAAAATTTAGGCACTCTCACCTTTCGTGCATAGTTCTTAACATACTTGTGAATTTTAAAAACTAATTTTTCATTCGAAAGGCAAGTTTGCTTGTACTCTCTCTTTCTTGCATAGTCAACATACATGTATGTTTTGGAAAGTGAATTTTTCAGGCTTGCTTGTAATTAAGTCGGTAAAGTGAAATACTAAATCAAGATTGGGTAGTTGCTAGTTAAGTAACCTAACACTCCATGAATAGACACAAATCCTCTAAAAAGTCATTGGAAGGGGATATCCAAACCAACTTATATCTATGGCATCAAGAAGATAATGGGGTTAAGGAGGTCCTCTTTATGTAGTAGTTTAAGGGAGTCAAAGCCTTTAGTATTGAGAAAGCAATCAAAGAACAACTTTTGAATTCAAACAAACAAAATAACTAGTTTATTTGAATTCATTCTTTTTTCCCAAAATGTAATTGAAAATGTAGCATATATATGGAAAGGAGCTTGGTGCATAGATCATAGATCTATAATCTTCGTTCAAATGGGAGATCATATGTAGGAGTTATGGAAGGCCAAAAATCATAAAGTTGTCCATCTCCTTTTTTTTTGGGGGGGGAAGGGGGGGGGGGGGGGGGGGGGGGGGGGAGTGCATCCTTTGACCACTCTTACATGTCTCTCACACACCCACCATTCTTGCGCACATGACATGCACCTATTTGTCAAAATGTTAACCACCTCCATAATCTCATAGAAAATAAAGAGGCCCTCCTAAACTCCATCCGCTTCCTAATGTGGCAAGTCCCAAATCCACTACAAATTGAAGAGAAAAAGAAACAAGGATTGCATAACCACCATTGTGAACCCAATACTCAACACCAAGCTCACTCCCTGAGTGTCACTCAACTATTCAATCCATACCCATGGTGCTTTGTAGCAAAGTCTTATCTTGCAAAGGGCTCATGTACATTCAATAAGAAGCTAGTGATGTAGCACCACTCCTTGGAGGAAGAGGAGGCCCTTCTTACACCGAAGCTATGATAGATCTATTCCAAGCATATCCATTAGCACTAACCCTCATCAATACATAACTCAAAGGAGAGAAAACAGTACTTAGGCACAAGAAACTCCAACATAAATAAGATTATGCAATCAACATTGCATTATGCATTTGTTACAATGATGAAAGCAAGAAGATTATCGTAGAATGAAAATTTTATTGTAGTAAAGGTCATCTCACAAGTAAGCATTGAAGAAATTGGAGAAGACAGGATCACAATAAAGCATAGATGTGTTCAATGAAAGCTACTCACATCATGTCAAGAGCTCTAGATCTAAAATAGGTGAACCACTCCACAAGCTTCTCTTGATTAGTAAAAGATTTTTATAGTTTTCCACATTCCTCTCCTAGGGTTCACATTTGAGTGGAAAAGCCAATATAACTAGCCCAACTACTACATAAGAATAGTCTTAACACAAGCCATTACAAGCTAGCATCCTTAGGCCAAGTAACACCCTCACATTCTCCTATGCTTCTCCTATAAAAATTGGTATAGAGACTAGCGATTTCTTGCCATTGCATCTCTAAAGGCAACATGTACTATCCATTGAGCTCCTTGATTACATCATGTTCCTAGCTCATATCAATCTAGAAGATGGGACATATCCTCATATGAGAAGGACACACAACCTACATATTGTTGGGGTATAAAGCCCAATGTGGTCGCCCAGGTAAGTGGGCGGGCCGCCAGGTATGTACACATATTCTTTTGTAAAAACCTAATAAGAACTCACTATGCTCTACACATTACAGTAGAGCGAGTTCACCATATCGTCGTGCTCTTCTTCTCGCACTCTCTCTCTCTCGCGTCGCACTTCCGCTCGTACTCCTTCAACTAGTATCAGAGCTCAGATCGAGGCTCTGGGCAGCATTTGCAGGTAGCTAGAGTCACCTGCTCAGATTGGAGTGAAATTTGACAGGCGAAGACACGGCCATCTCGGCCACCGTTCTGAGGTCATCTTGGCCACCGCTCGGCTTCGACAAAGTTTTGCGCAGGCCATTTTCGACTACGTGGTCTCAACGGGTACAAATCCGACTCTGCAAATTTGGGGTTTCGGCCTACGACTGCAGGTGCTGAGGATATCGGCACTCCCAGAGTGTTGATTTGTGGCTGTCTACACATCGAAGGACGGCTCATAGTTCTTGGAGGCGTGTCACATACGACACGGACGCATCTACACACAGACTGTAGGTGACATCCACTAGTTCATCAGGTAGCTTGTGTTTGCTGCTTGATATTCCAGATTTCATCCTGACATTGCAGGTACTTCCACATGGGATGTATTGTCAGAGATGACGTATGTCTGTTGAGGGTTTGCTGGCTGTGAGTCACGCAGCAAACAACTACCGCAGCAGTTACATCATATAGTGGGAAATTTGTGGATGTATGACTTTGTGGGAAGTCTATGTATTGTCAGATTTACTGTAGACTTTGTTGAGGGTCGAGTGAGGTTTTATTGAGCTGGGGGATTCTCGAATGTTGAGATCCTTTTGGTGATATAGGTCTTGGAGCGATCCCTCGAGCACCCTTAGATAGGCAGCTAGGATGTATTGACTGTGAGTTAGACAGTTGGGATTGCATCTTTGCTTTACTGCCGTTGAGGAATTGTCATAGTCTATGCTTACAAGACAGTGACAGGACAGTCAGAGACAGCAGTTAGAGACAGTACAGGTGCAGGACACGTTTACCCATAGCTTACAGTGTTAGAGAGACAATGGTTTTTTGGAGCTGTTTTTGATCTGTTTTTGAGTACACTAGAGCCATTTTACAAAGGAGATTCTGCCAAAATTTCTGCAGAATTTGAAGCTTTCTTGGTTCATTTGACAGGTTGATATTGGTTCAGAGGTCAGTTTACAGGGGAAACTCTGCCGAATTTTTCCCAGGAAAGTAAACTACTGTGAAGCGTAGCTATGGCTGGATCACAGGACACTGCTCTTTACAATATCAAGAAGCTGGATGGAACCAATTTCCCATTGTGGAAGAAGCAGATTTGGCACGTGTTGGTACAAAAGAAGCAAATAAAACCTATAAAGCTCAAGGGGATAAAACCACAAGATATGGACGAAGATGAATGGAGCGAAATGGATGAATTGGCACTTTCTACCATTATGCTGACTTTGGCAGAAAGCGTTTACTTCAATGTAGCAGACGAGATGTCGGCTTATCAAGCATGGTTCAAGCTGAGTGATCTTTATGAGAAGCAGAGTGCAGCTTCACAGGTATACTGGCTTAAGAAGCTTGTTGACTTGAAGATGAAAGAAGGGACACCTATGTCCAATCATCTGAATGAATTCAACACAATCTACAGTCAGTTGTCAGCTCAAGGTGTAAAGTTTGATGAACCTGTTAGAGCTATGTTCCTGTTGATCACATTGCCGGAAAGTTGGGACACTTTTCGCACAGCTTTGAGTAATTTTGCACCTCCAGATGGTTTGACCATAGCAGGTGTAGAAGGCAGTCTGCTTACTGAAGAAACCAACAGAAAGACAATGGACAAAGGCAAAGGAAAAGCCTTAGTTGTTAGGGGAAGGACCAAAGAAAAGTACAAAGGTGGAAAGAGGGATCAGTCTCGTAGCAAGTCCTGCAGTGCTAAAGGCAAGAGTGACATAGAATGCTACCATTGTGGCAAGAAGGGTCACATGAAAAGAGATTGCAGAGAATGGAAAGCAGAAAAAGGAAAAGAGAAAGCTGAAGACCATGGTGAGAAGAACAAGTCCTCAGTGAAGATTCAAGAAATAAATGTGACAAACACTGTTGTAGAGGATGACAGTCTAGTGTTAGGAGATATCTACTTCTTGAAAATACAATGGACTTAGCTCTTCTTACAGCATCTGATGGAAATGCACTGAGTGACTGGATTATAGACTCAGGGGCATCACTTCATGTGTCTCCAAAGAAGGAGTGGTTTACCTCTTATGTGACCAGTAAAGATCATGTTCGGCTAGGCAATGGATAGACATGTGAGATCTTAGGCGTTGGAGATGTTCAATTGAAGTTTCAGAATGGCTTTTCTTTCACGCTGAAGAATGTGAGACATGTTCCCGCAATTACAAAGAGCTTGATCAGCACAGGTTTACTTGATGATGCTGGCTACGTCACCACTTTTGGACAGAACATGTGGAAGATATCCAAGGGTTCTATGCCAGTAGCACATGGAGTAAAGTCCGGAGGACTTTACATGATTTATGTATCAAATGTCTCTAAAAATGTAATCAATGTAACCGAGCAGCCGAACGTTTCTTTGTGGCATAACCGGTTAGGACATATGTCCAAGAAGGGAATGGAAATCTTGTCTCGTTCTGGTTATTTGCCTGGCTTGTCATTTAATGATTTTAAATTCTGTGAACATTGTCTGTATGGTAAGCAAACACATCAGCCACATAAGCATAGAAGCAGTAGAAGAGATACACAGTTGGCACTTGTTCATAGTGATTTGTGTGGACCTATGCCTAACCTATCTCTAGGCGGAGCTTCTTACTTTATGACATTTATAGATGATTACTTGAGGAAAGTATGGGTTTACTTTCTCAAGCACAAGGATGAAGCATTTAGTGTTTTCAAAACGTTTGTGACACTTGTGGAGAATCAGAGTGGCAAGAAGCTTAAATGCTTACGCACTGACAATGGTGGAGAGTATGTTTCAAAGGCCTTTCAGGACTTTTGTGAGTCAAAAGGTATAAAACGTGAACTTACTGCTCCTTACAATCCTCCTCAAAATGGTGTTGGTGAGAGGATGAATAGGACCATACAAGAGAAGGTCAGAAGTATGTTGTCTAATGCACAACTGCCAAATGGGTTTTGGGCTGAAGCTGTATCAACAGCTGTTCATCTTATAAATAGATCTCCTAGCAAGGTTTTGCAGAAGGATTCAGTGCCAGAGATGGTATGGTCAGGCAAAATGCCCTCATACAAGCATCTCAGAGTCTTTGGCTGTGAGGCATATACTCATGTTCCAAAGGAATTTAGGAACAAACTTGAGACAAAGAGTAGAAAGTGCATCTTTCTAGGCTATGGTAATTCTGGTGAGATGGGGTACAGACTTTGGGATCCCGAATCCAGAAAGGTTATCCTCATCAATGATGTTCACTTTAATGAATCCAAATATCATTCTAAACCAGAGAGGATTGAGGAGATTAGAAGAGTTGTCTTCCAAGAAGATGGACTTGCACGTGCAAGACAAAATGTCAGGGCTCAAGAGGAGCAAGGACAGGATAGATTGGAACCACAGGTTGTGGCTGAGCCTGAGCCACCTATTTTGCGTAGATCTGGACGTATCACGGGACCTCCTGATCGGTTTGTTCCATCTATGAACTATGTCATGTTGACTGATTGCAATGAGCCTTCATGTTACAAGGAAGTAGTGCAAATGAAGGACTTCGGGAATTGGCAATTGGCCATGCAGTCAGAGATGACAGCTCTGCATAAAAACGAGACATGGAAGCTAGTTAAATTACCACACGGCAAAAAGGCTCTACCTTGTAAATGGGTTTATAGGTATAAGATCACCGCTCATGATAGTCAGCCAAAGTACAAAGCAAGGCTTGTTGTCAAGGGCTTTAAGCAAGAACAAGGCATTGACTTTGATGAAGTCTTCTCTCCGGTGGTCAAGATGACTACATTGAGATGCTTTCTTGCATTGGTTGCCATATTAGATTTGTTGTTGCACCAAATGGATGTCAAGACAACGTTCTTGCATGGTGATTTAGATGTGGAAATTTACATGCAGCAGACAGAAGGGTTTGTTGAGAAAGGCAAGGAAGATTTGGTATGCCAGTTGTTAAAGAGTCTTTATGGATTAAAACAATCACCGAGGACATGGTACCATAAGTTCCACAAGTTTATGCTTTCTCAAGGCTACAAACGTAGTGAGTTCGATCACTGTCTATATACAAAAAAGGCTAAGGATGGCAGTTGGATGATCCTTATTTTGTATGTGGATGACATGTTGATTGCTGGCAAGCACTTGGAAGAAATTTCAGCTTTGAAGTCAAAGATGGCAAAATCGTTTGACATGAAAGACATGGGTGAGGCAAGTCATATACTTGGTATGCGCATTGAGAGAGACAGATCAAAGAAGTTGATTTGGTTATCTCAAACAGAGTATATTGACAAGGTTTTGCAACGTTTCAATATGGAGAAGGGAAAGGCATCGAGTGTTCCATTGACACCATATGTGAAACTTAGCAAACAAGATTGTCCTGTGTCTGAGGAAGAACATGCTGAAATGGATAAGATTCCATATGCGTTTGCAGTGGGTAGTTTGATGTATGCAATGATTGCTACTCGCCCAGACATTGCATTTGCAGTGGGAGTAGTAAGTCGATACATGTCAAACCCAGGCAAGAAACATTGGGAGGCAGTGAAAGGAATATTGAGATACCTGAAAGCTACAAAGAGTATGCGTATATGCTATGGGAGTCAGGAGCTAAGTGTAAAGGGTTTTACAGACTCAGATCATGCAGGTTACTTAGACAACCGAAGGTCTATGTCAGGGTATGTCTTTACATTGGCTGGTGGAGCAGTATCATGGCGTTCTAGATTACAAGATTGTGTTACTCAGTCTACTACAGAGGCTGAATATGTTGCAGCATCAAAGGCATGCAAAGAATCAATTTGGCTTAATCGACTAGTAATAGATTTGGGAATCAAAGAAGAGATGCCTGTGTTATATTGTGATAGTCAAAGTGCTATACAATTGGCTCGCAATCCAGTTTATCACTCAAAGACAAAGCATGTGGATGTGAAGTATCATTTCATCAGGGAAATGATCGAGGATAAGCAACTTCAGCTTGTCAAAGTTCACACCACAGAAAATCCTGCTGATCTACTTACAAAAGGACTTCCCTCAGAGAGATTTGCGCATTTTCGCAAGCAGTTAGGTGGAGGGTAGTACATCACTTCTCTACATCTCTTGTATATTAGCTTGTATAGTAGCTTCTCTCACACTTAAAGTACCACATTGGACTTTAAGTGGGAGGTTGTTGGGGTATAAAGCCCAATGTGGTCGCCCAGGTAAGTGGGCGGGCCGCTAGGTATGCACACATATTCTTTTGTAAAAACCTAATAAGAACTCACTATGCTCTACACATTACAGTAGAGCGAGTTCACCATATCGTCGTGCTCTTCTTCTCGCACTCTCTCTCGCGTCGCACTTCCGCTTGTACTCCTTCACATATTAAACATTGCAAATTTCCACATTAATAAGCATTGCACTACATATCCTCTAGGTGAGATAGATCAATAGGCTTGTACATCTCATTGATCATGCTGATGGATCCCTTGCTTGACTCAATTTTCAATTTCAAAGCCATGTTTTGTGGATCATCAACACATATGTCTAGAGATAGAGATGCTAGCTCCACCACTGCATTGGCCATCTTGTCTTCCATTCCTTGCATGGCTGAAGAATATATCAATAGGCTTGTACATCTCATGAACCATGTTGATGGATCCCTTGCTCGACTCAATTTCCAATTCCAAAGCCATGTTTTGTGGATCATCAACACATATTTCTAGAGATAGAGATGCTAGCTCCACCACTGCATTGGTCATCTTCTCTTCCACTCCCTGCATGATTGCTTCAATATTTGTGATGTAGGATCCAATGATCCTTGCCTCTTGTTGATAACTCTTTGCCATTGTATACAGCCTCCTCTCTGCGCTCGTTAAGGCCTCACACACCTTGTTAACTGTATTATTTATGTATTTCCATGCATGTAATGACATAACTTTGTTGGTCACTTACTCACTTGTCGTTGCTAGTGTGAGTCGCTTCACACAAAATTTGCTTCTAATTGTGACTTGTTTTCATCCTTTGAAATGGACTGCCCATAACCCTTTGGGTGGTCCACTATTAGCCATGGTGCTTATTCTGTGTTGAAGTACCCCCTTCTCTAGCTTTGAGATATACTCAACTACAAACTTTTCCCATGCAAACTTTACCAATCTTCCCTCTCCCACTATTTGTGGACAAAACTCCATACATGGGCCATTGCAAATGTTAGTCTTTTGAATTGTGGTCTTCTGATATACATTTGAGTGAAAAAACACCAAGTCCGAATAAAATGTAAGTACATATATTTGCACCTTTTCTCATAGTCCGATGGGTTCTTAGGATTCTTGAACATGGATAACTAATCTTTCTTAGGCACATCATACTCTCTCAAACTCTTGGGGTATAAACCTACAATACAAAGACCCCTCTCTGTTTGAATTGCTTTTGGGCGTTGCTTGAACTGCTTTGGAATTCTTACCTTATAAAATAGCATGCTCCATGTAATTGATCAAAAAATTCATCTACCCTTGGTATCAGATCCTTATTCTTATGGTAGCAATCAAGTTCAAACTAAATTAATCTACACATATATGTGGCTTTTTTCTTCACCATAGAATAAGAAAAGCCCATGGTGAAGAGCTTGGTTGAATAAAATCCTTCAAGGAAATTCACAAGCTATCATTCTACCTCATTTTCTCCTTTATGACTAAGCCAATGAGGGAGCTTGCTTATGGGTTTACTGCCTCGCATGACATGTATGTCATGTTGCACATCTTGCACAAGTAGTAGACCAACTTATAAATCATTCGATAAGACACAATTCTACTCCCAAAGAAACTCTTTAAATTGTTGTATGACTTGTGCTAAATCTTCAAATGATTGGGTAGTTTGGTAATTGGTTGTATATTTAGTAATCCTTGTTCTAAGTGTGAGTTATTAGCCATTGTAGAGGAAGAAGAAACAAAACCATGTGAAATTGACAAATCTTCATGTACATGAGACATTTCATTACCAAATTTTCAACTTAATATAGTAGACAAACCATACAAATGACACGAGTAACAAGGAAATACCCGTTCTATTTCATTCTCTAAAACCAAGATGGGAAAGTTCAACCGTATAAATAAGTGGTGAGGGGGCATGATCTTTTTTCCAAAGATAGAGCCAAAAAAATGCAATACAAGGGGTGGACAAGCCACAACGTGTGTGGGGAAACTAGCACCTTTACCTCAAGGCAATAGAGCCATTGTTCGTTATACATAGCCAGTAGAACCACTCATGGGTCAATAGATATTTTTGCCAACTTCTTATTACGAGAAACCAGAGGAAACTCATGGGAGAGAGCATGTGGGAATATCATATACCAATGAGGACTATCCTTTTTGGGCAAGCTCAAATGAGACTATAGAACCTTCACATGTGGCTCAACTAGCAAAAAACTAGTACAAATGGACAAAAACACGCTCATGCTCATAGTAAAACAAACTTACAAACCGAAAGGATATCCTCCTAGGATAGGACAACCAATAGGGGCACCACAAGCTCCTTTTCCGGAAGGTCCATGCTATGAATGTTGAGGTAATCATTGGGCACAAGTTTGTCCAGACAAGGGCAAGAGAATGAAGATATTTGGATTTTGTGAAGGTTGTGGGAAAGAACACCCGATCCAACACTGTGCAAAGAATCGAGATAACAAGGGAAAAGAAATTGTGATGGCATTGGGGGTTTGCCTTGTTCTAGAAAATTTGGGTCAGAGCCAACAGTTTCTGTCAATGTAGTGACTAGAGCTCGAGCTCAAGAAGCAGAAAAAAACACATCGGAAGCAGTCGAACCAAAACCTCCTGAACAAACCAAGTTTGAAAGCTTGATAGTAAGGACTCAACAAAAATTGTGGAAAGAAAAAAGAGATAAAACGAAAGCAAAATGGCTAAGGAAAAATATGGCCTTAGAGATAGAACTGCACCAAACAAGGGAACAACCTCGGAACAACTCAAGCGTGAGCAAGAAAACAAAGGAAAAGGAGTGCACCAAACAAGGGAACAACTCAAGCGTGAGCAAGAAAACAAAGGAAAACCCGAGGGAGTAGAAGTATCAAATACTTTATTGGGTGGTTTAATCTTTAGTAGAAAAGGTAACTAAGCACTAAGATACCATGATGCAAGCCTACAAAGTGAGATTGAAAACAACTAGACACTAGAACATAGATGGTTGACGTATCTGCACCCAGAAGTTGAAACAAAATGGTTGGAAATGTGCAGACGGCTCATAGAGATAGCCCAAGCTCTAATGCAGCCAGAAATATTGAACATTCCTGAATAAGTAGTGCCGATACCTAAAAGGAGGATGAAAGCACACATAATGGAAACAAAATGGGTGAACCAACGAAACCCAAGAATGAAACACCATTGGATACGAGGGTAGTGGCAAACACAACGGATGAGGCCAAGTCTCAAGAAATATAACTAATTCCTGAAGTGGACGAGCCATGGCCACAATCCTTGTGGGAAACAATCAAAAACGGAAAAGATGGCAATGCCACGTTGCAGTCAGCACCAATCCCAAAAATCAACATGGACCGTAAGATTTATCCAGGGGACATACAGTCATTGTAGGGAGATGCAGGAACGGAAGTATCCATAGAGAATAATCTTGGAATGTTAAAGACTTTACCTTCTTTTGTAGAGGAGCACGAGACAAAATTTGAAGTGAGGGTTGCTCCATCTCAATGGAGCCCAGTCCCACATATGATGGACACAAAAAGTCTACATGATTGATGTCATCTCCTATAAGACGCACCATTACTCTCGCAAAACTTCTAAAGGTTAGACCACATCTATAGGGTCAACTGTTCAAAACTTGGAAAAGATGAGGTTGAAAATTTCTCCACAAGATGTTCTTGCAAATGAAAATGGGGGTAAAACTCAACATGAGAAACCAAAAGCAAAGCCTATATGAGTGAACAAGGTGGGTGATTATTGTGAAGGAGAGGAAGGAAACACCACCTTACCACCAGAGTACAAGGGAGTGAAGATGATAGCTATACTTGACAGTGGGGCTGGGGTAGCCATTGCTACCAAGTAAATCTAGGAAAAGCGGGAAAATCCAGTGCTCTCAGGACAACACATATGAAATTGCAACTAGCAAACGGATTTATAGAGAGACCTTTCAGTATGCTTGAACATAGAATTGTATCCTCATGTGGAATTGAGTATGAGCATACTTTGAGGCTATTTTGGGACAACCATTCATGCATCAACTAAAAATGATTCAAGATGGGGGCTATGACCACCTCTACTTGTGGCATAAGGACGTGACAACGAGGGTCAACACAAAGGACCATAGTTTTAGAGATGTTAATCAAATCTCAATGGAATATTTTGATGTAACTACAAAATTTGATTGACAATTACCTGCTTAGTTGATGAAACAAACACATATTTGGACATGCGGAGCATATGAATCTGGAAGCCTGAGAAAGAAAGACTACATCCTAGAGAAATCGGTAGAAGATAAAAGCTACATGCGAGAGCCATTTACAAAGGAGTTAGTTGAACCCTCTGGATGGGATCAAATATTGGAGCCTCTAGATGTGTGTGTGAATGAGCTAGCACCCACAAAACTTTGCGATGAAGACGTTTTGACATAATGCCATTCCAGATGGTAAATGTTATCTTGGAACCAAAAGTGAAAACTAAAATAATGGAAACCAATGAAATGGTTGATTGTAAATGAATAGTGTACAAGGTCTCCATTCAAGATGTGAGTAACTATGACAATGAGGAGTTTCATGATTCACGGAGTGATGAGTTAGGAAATGATGCTGAGGATGAGCTATCGAGTAGGAGTCGAGTAGCTCAGAAAACAAAGACAAACCAAAACAAAACGAGGCAATCTTCGATGATTTTCCAAATCAAAAATCAAGGAGACAACAAAGATATCAAAGAAAACAAGTAAGAAAAGAACAAAACATAGAAGAAACGTAATGCCTCGATTATTGAACAAAACGCAGTATCTTATGCTCGTGGAAGCCAAGGACACAACTCAAAACATCATCCAAAATGTCCAAAACCAAATGCAAATGCAAATCTCAAAAGCTAAAACAGACTTTGAAAAAAGTTTGGACAAGAGAGATGGAAAGTGAAGAGGAGTCTAGCGTGGAAAAATTTGACGTACCCTCTCACTATAGAAAGTACACCATTCAGGGCAGACGAACCGTGATTCAATAGCCAATGAGGGAACTCAAGGAACTAGGTACCTCCTATGATGGGCTTGAGAATGCTAAGAGATTGACCTAGCTGAACCAGGGGAAGAATCAAGACCAACTTACATAGCCACATACATCATTGAAGAGAAAGAGTAGCTTTTAATAGCTATTCTCAAGTAGTATAACTATGTGTTTGCTTGGTTGTATAAGGATCTGAGTATACGTTAGCATACAATACCTCTTAAGAGTGATGCTAATCCACACTGACAATTTCCCTAGGCTTACAATGAGACATTCACAAAGAAAATTAAAGAGGAGATAGATAAGCTTTAAAGAGGCAAAGTTTATCTATGAGATTGAATACAGATATTTGGTGCCGCCAATCATGGTAGTGCCAAAAACGAATGGCAATTTGCGAGTGTGTATGAATCTCAAGCAGGTAAATGCTACCACCATAAGAGACAACAATCCCTTACATATCACAGATCATGTGATTGAGAGAGTTGCGGACAAGGAAGCTTACAATTTTTGTGATGCCTTTCTAGGCTATAGTCAACTACCCATAAAGCCAAAGGATCAACACAAAATGGCCTTTGTAATCAAAGGGACATATTTGCTTATAGAGTGATGCCATTTGGCTTAACCGTCACATTCCAGAAGCTATTGAGTCACGCATTCAAAGAATATCTAAGACAATTCTTAGATATTTACATGGATGACTTATGTGTGTATGCTTTGTTGATAAACAAACATGTTGAGCACCTGAGAAAAATCTTTGAGAAGTGCAGACGTTATCGTATCTACTTGAATCCGAAAAAATGGGCCTTCATGGTAAGACATGGAAAGATTTTAGGACATATTGTGTTTGAAAATGGCATTTTCACAAACCTTGAAAAGATACAAGTCATTATTTCTCTTCCAAGACCCAGAAAGGTTAGGGAGGTACAAGTCTTATGGGCCATTGTGGCTATTATCGAAGGTTTATCTATATGTATGCAGTCAAAGCAAAACCTCTCTATGCTCTGATCATAAAATTTGAGTGGACTGAAGAATGTGAAAAAGTGTTTTAACGATTGAAGTAGAGACTGATTTTTGATCCAATTCTAAAAGCTCTTGATTGGGATAAGATCTTTCATGTCCACATAGATGCATCGGTATATGCAATCGGATGCATCTTAGCGCAACCTGCAGAGAACAATATGGATTTTTCCATTTGTTACTCCAGTAGTCAACTCAATAGTACGAAAAAAATTACATGACCTCGGAGAGAGAAGGATTGGTCTATGCCATCAAAAAGTTTAGACGCTACCTTCTTGCAAACAAATTTGTTTTCTTTGTGGATCATCAAGCACTATTGTACTTGGTGAACAAACCATGCAATACAAGACGGATATTTCGATGGTTTAATGTATTGCTAGAGTTTGATTTCACGTAGTTGTCAAAAATGGTTTTCAATATTAAGATGGTACCAAGGTGAAGCAAAAATGTTATACCATTGCTCACCATTGGTTCTCTACAGATTGAGAGGTAGCCAACAATAATTGAGAAAACACACTCACTTGTGCTATTAGCAATTTGGCTATATAGGCATGGAAATGATGGAATACTTAGGCTACATATAGAGCCATTGGAGAAAGACATGTACTTGATACAAACTCATGTACAAACAACGGGCATTCACAACACAAAAACAGAAAATTGCAGAGATTGATGAGACTTGGAGTGTATTGGCCTCATATGTAGCAAAGTGTCCATGACTATATTAGTTTGTGTGACACTTGTACAATTCACGCACTGATCAAACATGCTACACTGTTCAAATTAACAACAACACCCAAGTGGGGTAAATACATTATATGTTACCTAGAAAAGGGAGTCTTTCCAACAAATATGAGCAGATCCAAACAAAACTCAATCTAGAGAGAAGCAAAAACTATGTGATAATTAAAAATCACCTTTATTGAAGAGGAGTTGAAAACCATTTGCGAATCTATGCCACAAAAAGCGAGTACCTACCGATTCTTGAGCAATCACATGCCGGACGAGCTGGATGTCACTTTTTAGTAGACAAAATTGCAAAAGCAATACTGCATACAAAACTCCGATACTTCTTGTGGGAGTCAGGTGGCAAACTCTGTATATGGATGCGTAGCAATATGTGAGACAATGTGACGATTGCCAACACACTAAAGCACCTATGAGACACGATGAAATGCTATTGAGA
Organism: Adiantum capillus-veneris; assembly: GCF_014529385.1. Classification (NCBI taxonomy): domain Eukaryota; kingdom Viridiplantae; phylum Streptophyta; class Polypodiopsida; order Polypodiales; family Pteridaceae; genus Adiantum; species Adiantum capillus-veneris. The sequence goes on from NC_140960.1 coordinate 44,434,685, forward strand.
TCGATTAAGGGTGCCAAGGATTTTGCGAAATTGGGGATTAGACTTTGTTGGATATATCTCGCCAGTTGCCTATAGAATGCATGCTCAATACATTATAGTGGCCACGTATTATTTGACCAAATGGATAGAAGCCAAAGCAACAAAAAAGGACAATGCTAGAGCAACATCGCAGTTCTTATATGAGAATCTCTTCACTAGATATGGGCTTCTGATTGAGATAGTAAGTGATCGAGGGACTCACTTCATAAATGATATGATTGACTATCTATTGCAAGATTTCATGGTGCTTCATTTGAAGTCAATGCCATATCAGCCTCAAGAAAATGGACAAGCTGAGAGCACAAACAAACTTCTATGCACAATGCTCACAAAAATTGTAGACGAGTCAAGAGCCGACTAGGAGTACAAGTTACGTTAAGCTCTTTGGCCATATAGGGTAGCATACAAAACAAAATTGGGTACAAAACCTTCAATTTGGTGTACGGGATCAATGCTTAGAATTGTTGGTTTCCATGCTACGAGTAACTGAGGAATTAGGATGGACCAAGCATGAGCTATCTGACAGAGTTTTCCAATTCACCAGATTAGATGAATTGCGACTCAAGGCTGTTGCGACCATATATGTGAAAAAATGAAAAATGAAAGCGTTTTATGACCAACACATGATAAACAAGGAGACTATGTATTGATTTATACCTTCAAGCGACACTCCAAGAGATTGTAAAAGCGAGAAAATGGCCCATTTGTGATCAATGATATATCACCTTGTGGCACCGTAAAACTTGCGACATCAGAGGGAGATGAAATGCATAATTGGATCAATGGTTGAAGATTAAAGAAGTACCATTTACCTCTCACTCTTGACATGTTAGATAAGATTCACCAAGCAAAAGAACGGAAATAGAAAAAACAAGCCATCCAAGACCATGCAAAAGAGGAAGCAAAGTTGTGGATTCTAAAGCAAAAAGAACGACAGAACATAGATCCAATTGGACAACTAGAAACACCATCTCCTCCTATCAAAGCAATTCAAATTGAGCCAAATTGGCTTGGAGGTATGGATATACAAATCAATGTTCAACTTGCTAATGGATCTATGGACCCGAGGAGGTCACCTAATAAAAATGTAACCTATCACGTGAGTTCAATAGAAGGGTATTTAAAGTTCTTGAAACTTACAGAAATATATATACAGAAGGGCATTATTTTTTCAAATTTGAAAAAAGCTTACAGATTTTAAAAGAAAAGGGTACATTATATTCTTAACAAAATTCACAGATAAGGGGTTTTACAAACATGTCTTGAACGCACGTGATATGGTAGTTTTACACGTAGTGAACCCTCTGGGTCTATGGAATGAACACTTGTGCAGATACTGGTGCAAGAGTCAATTCTATGAAATATTTGACATACTAAAAGTTGTCAGATGTGATAGTGATGCCAAATAAAGTTGAGTGCTTCGGGGCAACCAACAAAGGGACGATAGTTAGCTTAGGACATGCCAATGTATCAATAAACATCAAGGATAATCAATGCCCACATTAGTTTCATGTGATGGCTGGCACTGATCTTAATCAAGCATTCATCTTGGGAGTTTCATGGACGTACAAAGCCGTACCAAATTGGTAGGATGACACTCTCAAATAAAACCATAGGGCGCCTTGTATGACATCACTCCCTCTTCACAAACATATCACATGTGAAATGTACAGCTAGACCAACAAGAGCCACAACTTACAATCAAGCCTAAACAATCTACACACATTCAAGGGAGACACATCAGATGAGTTTTGGTAAAGAAAACGGACACAGATATGGTTACCCAAAGCAACCACTTCCAATCAGACTTCCAACTTAGTCCAACCTGGCTCAACAGGAGCAACAACCACTCAAAGCAGTTCTACTTGGCGGACAAAATGCACAAATGGGATAAAATATAAATCAAATCTACCCAAGAATAAATGGATTCCATGGAGACCAAAACAACCAACATGACAATTGCCTTCGCAGCCTCCACAACCAACACAAAAGTGGATACCCGAGGCAAAGCCAAGCCAAACCAACAACCCACCACCAATATTCAATTGACAGACCATTAAAGAACGAATGAACCATCTTCAAATTCTTTTGTTTGGAAAATGCAGTTTAGATGGAATCTCGCCAGTGAAAACCATTGAACACTCAGTTCAAATCCGCATCTTGCACCGCATAGTGTTACCCAATGCATCTCTTCCATAAGCATAATAGGGCCACATTGCACGGCCTTGCATAAACATGCTGTTTACACCCATGCACATTGCATAAACCTTTATCTGGGATGACTCAGAATGGGAAGGGGGGAGGGTAAACAATAACTGGAGCAGCTAATCGCAAGATCTAGGGCTACAAGATGTTGAAAGATCATGTATATAGTGTATAAAGTGTGTTTTGTTGCAGTAGCATTTAACATGTATCAGACATAATAATGAGTCATAATGACAAATTTTGATAGACAAGATGCCTAGAGTGAGAGATACGTACACACGAGTAAAAGGAATAATGTTTGCTAGATTTTTGGCCAAGTAATGATAATTTTCTTTCATTTTCAACCTATTAAGGTCAAAAATTAGTAAACAAATCCAAAAAAGTCAAAATCAAGTTTTGAAAGAAAACATCAAATCTATGAAGCAAGAGCTTTGAGCATGTCAAGTTTGGAAGGATTTGGTACGTGTCAAAATTCAGTCTAAATTACGGTGGACAAGAATCGCAAAATCGAAAGAAATTAACAACTCATCATCCAAATGATGAGCCATCTAAGCCATAGATGGTATGCCATGGGAAATGTGAGCAGATAAGTAAAGTATACACTTGGCATTCGGGGTAAGTTGGGCACATATAGGCAAAAAATGGGCAAAGTGGACCTCATTTACATTCAGTCACAGTAAGAGAGAGAGAGAGAGAGAGAGAGAGAGAGAGAGAGAGAGAGAGAGAGAGAGAGAGAGAGAGAGAGAGAGAGAGAGAGAGAGAGAGCTTGTTGACCTAGAGCTTTCTGTCAGATTTTTGCATGCTACAGCCACTCAGGATACCCATAACCTACCAAATTTCACATGTGCTTGTTATCAGTGCAAGAATAGTTGTACATGATCAAATGTGTACAAACACAATCATAAAAACTGTATCAATGAAGTCAAAAGTGAGAAATCCCTAAACCGTCAGAGGTCATTTGGGTCATCACTTGGAGTCCAAATCCAATTATTTTTTTAACGTAAAGACTCCTCTCTCTGGGAAAAATTTAACCATGTGATCAGTGTTGCCAAAGGTGGTGCAACATGGATTACGATCCATGTCCCCTAACCTCCAACCCCAAAAGTTTTGGTGCAAAATACTGTTCATGAAAGAGCCTACACACTGATGCAATCACAATAGGAAAATGTTGTTGAACATGGATCATGTCCCAACATGCCAGATCAAATAAAAAGTGCACACATAGTTTGACATAGCCTTGGGGAATGTGCCATGTAAATTTGAGAGAAAATGGACCTTAGATCAACCAAAACCCAAGGGAAAATGGAAAGTCAATCTCCAAATGGTCATTTTGATCCATGATGTAAAAAAGTGATCCAAATTCAAAAATTTGTGGACCAATAGGCTAGGGAACATGCCTGAACCCATCCTATGAAGCTTGGTCAAAATTGGTCACCAAACATGGATCACGATCCATGTACCCTAAGAGAAGATCAACAAAATGCTAGTGCGAATTGGTGGTACAAGCCATTTGTGAGATTGTATGTCAAGATTTCAATGTTTGGCTGCATGAGATGAGTCATATGTCAAAGTTCAGCAATTTCAAAGTGCCAATGCCAAAATTTGTGAATTTGGCAAAGTTATTGTATTGAAAGAGATGTTAAGCTTATTATAGCAAACTTAGTGTAATAGATGCTTGCAAAATGTTCCAAACTTGACAACAGGCCTGGGAGGTCCAAACAAACCCCAACAATTGTGAAAATGGACAAACAGAAAGGATTGAGACTATACTTCAACACTCAATTATCACAAATGCAAAATCTCAACACATCAACCACAAGGAGAGATCAAAGAGGGGATCAAAAACCAAATATGGCCAAGGACCAAATTGGGCCATAAACTAGGAAATTGGGTAAAGTTAGGAAAAACTTGTCCAAACCTGAAAAGATTTCACTAGTGTATTTGGATAGGCAATAGGAACACGTGTAGCAATTTTCACCCCAAAAGGCTGCAAACATGGATAATGATTCATGTACCTTTTTGACTTTTCTAGGCCAAAACCTTACCATCAGGTCCTAATTGCCAAGTAAAGCTTAACCCTAAAGTCTCATGTCATTTGGAAGTCAAAACCCTAGCCAAAGTGCCAAAATTCTCTAAGTCTGTGGAAATTTTCCAAGAATTGGCATAAATCTCAAACCAATGATCCAAATCATAAAAGTTTTGGACCTGGAATGTATAATCAATTCTGGCATATGTTGGTGAAAATACCGATCGATTGTATTCATCTGAGCATTTGAGTCAATCAAAGCCTGAGTAGGTAACATTCCAACTCCTAACTTGACATCAATGTATGGATCCACATTTTTTGCATCCATTTCCATGCTAGTAATCTGAAAAAATTTGTGTTTTCTCTTTGTTGCTCGCTCTTTTGCTTCTTGTTGTGCTTGTGAATCTCGAGTTCTTGCTTTTCCTTCTTATCTTTAATTGCATGTGCCCATACAAGCATCTCTTGTGTCAAGGTAGGTGATATTTTTTAAGTCTGCATCTCTTGTGTGAAGGTAGTTGATATTTTTAAAGTCTGCATCCACTCTTCATCCACTTATCCAATTTGGCATTTCTTGTCCATCCAATGTAGCAAGCCTAATGGCCCCACTTGATGATATGGAGTGAATCACAAAGGGTCCCATTCCTTGCTTTTTTATTTTTCTCATTTTTTGCTTAAGAGTATAGACAAGCACACAATCCTCTGGTGCAAAGTCTTTGGATTTCACATGTTTATCATGAAACTCTTTCATGCATCATTTTTTGGTGTATATTACGACTACATCCGTTAGTCTAATTTCATCCAACTTTTCTAGTTCATCGAGACGGCGAGACCATTCATGTCCAGTACATTCAAGTTTATTGGCTGTCAAAAACTCTATGGGTAATATGGCATTAAGTCCAAAAACAATGTTATAAGGTGTAGTCCCTAAAATTGTTTTGTATGCAACTCTAAAATCCCATATAGTAGAGTGCAACTTTTGATCCCAATCTAATCTATTGCCAGTCACAATTATCAGTGAGAACTGTGCACAAAACTTTGTTGGTGCTTTCATATTGACCATTAGCTTGCGGGTGATACGGGGTTGATTTCCTACGTATAACCATGAATTCATCAAGTAATCAATGACTTCGTCAACAAAATGGGTCCCTAGATCACTTAAAATTTCTATCAGCCAGCCATAGTGTGTGAATACATTTTCATACAAGAATTGTGTCATGGTGCACGCATCATTTTTTTGTGTAGTTTTAGCTTCAACCCACTTGGTCAAATAGTCTGTGGCTACAATGATATATTCCGCATGAGATCTGTAAGTCAGAGGTGTTATGGGGACCACAAAATCTAGACCCCACTTGGCAAACACACGCGCTCCTATCATAGGTCTCATCGGCATTTTGTCTTTTTTACTTGGAGCTTTTGTTCTTTGACACTCATCACACCATTTTGCAAATACATCAACATCTATAAAGAGTGTAGGCCACCAACTTCCAAAAAACATTTTAGCCTTAGCCATTTTATCTGCTGGAAAGTGCCCTATAGCTTGCCTTGAATGTGCTTCTTGCAAGATCACTATGTACTCGTGTTCTGACACACAAAGTCTGAGTTGATTATCTTTGCAACACTTGTACAACTGGTTGCCAATCAGTTCGAATGATTGTGCTTTAGTTTTAATTGACTTCATTCTTGTTTTAGACATGTTCTAAGGGAAAGGAACCTGGTTCAAACAGTCCACAATATACTTACTCCAATGTGGGGCGATGTTCACATGGAACAATGTAGCATGCTCCTTAGGGGTGTTATCTGCATAGGGTCTGCAATTCTTAACACACATCTGTGCATCAAATTTCATACTAGGCAAAAAACTCCTATTCTCATCATGTTTTGATATATTTTGATTTTCCCATGACGTGCGCTTCCTTCAAGTACAAAGGAATTTTAGAGGCTTCTATGCAAAATCATAATACACCATCCGAACCCCTATGATATAGTCAATCACTAAGCAGTTGGAAAGGACTGCTTTGCTCAATTAAGTGTATGTTAGCTATTTTGTTCTGGTCTATTGACAATTGTCTTATAGAAAAATTGGAATTATGTTGTCACTCCATCTTGGTACCATTTCTAGATTAAAGAGATATGCATCTGACAAATCATCTTCAACACTTTTGGGTTCTCTTCGTTTAGTAGTTTGGACAAGTGATCAGCCCGTTGATGAGTTGTCCCCTTTTAAAGCACAATTGTGAAATCAAATTCAAGCAAGATGATGAACCATCTCACTAACTGGCCCGTGTTGCATGGCTTGTTGATCAAATACAATAGTGCTTGGTGATCCACAAAGAAAACAAATTGCTTGGCCAAGAGATAATGCCAAAATTTCTTCACAACATATACCATCGCTTTTTTGTAGTCATGTAGTTTTGTTTGGCATTGTTCAGTTGATGACGGATATAACACATATAAAAATTCATAGTCCCCTCACCCGGTTGTGCTAGAACACAGCTAATGGAAAAATCGGAGGCATCTATATGAACAAAAAAGATTTTACTCCAATCTGGTGCCTTGAGGATCAATGCAGATACTAAAGCCTGCTTTAGCTTCTGAAATAATTTCTCACAATCTTCTATCTGTCGAAGGTTGCAATCAAACCATTGAGAGGCTTAGTAATAGATGGGTACAAGTATCCACAATGTCCCATGAATGACTGAACCTCTTTTATTGTTCTCAGATGTGGCATATCCACAATGACCTTGATCTTGTCCATGTTCATGGATATTCAGTTTGCTAACACAATATGTCCCAGGATCCTGCCCTTTCTCACCATGAAAACATATTTTCTTGGATTCAGGAAAATCCGATAGGTGTGTCATTTCCCAAATACCTTTTTTAGATGCTCTATATGGCCTTCACAGAACATTGAGTGCACACATAAGTTATACATATAGATTTTTACAAAGATACGCAAGTATTCACGGAATGCATGAGCCATGAGTCTTTGGAAGATGGCTGGTGCATTTGGCATCACCCGATAAAGCAAAAATACCCCATTTAGTCCCAAAAGCTATTTTGTGTTAATCTTCTGGTTTAATCACCAATTGATTATAACCTGAAATTCCATCTAAAGAGCTATATGCACGTTTTCCCGCTACTCTTTCCAAGACATGATCAATGAGAGGAAGAGGATAATTGTCACGGATAGTAGCTACGTTTACTTTTTTGAGCTTGACATACACTCTCAATTTTCCATTCTTCTTAGATACTATCATAGTTGGGGATGCCCAATTAGTGTGCTCAATTTTGTAGATGAATTTAACTTCCTTTAGTTTGTCAATTCTCTTTTCAATTTACTTTGCAAATGTTTCATTGTAGGTGTAAGGTGATGTCTGTTTGGCTAAGCATCAAACTTTGAAGGAATTGTATATTGATAAATGGTCGGATCAACCCCTTTCAAATCCTTATAAGACCATGCAAACACATCCTTATACTTCGTAATCATTTGAATCAGCAACTCTTCCTCATCTAGTGATAGATCTATAGCAATGTAGGCAAGTTTAGGTTCTTCTCTCAATTTTGCTAGATCTACTCTTTTAGCATCCTCATGTCCATCATACGATTTTCTTGGTTCAGCCTTCTCCTCGCTTGGTTATTCAACAATGATTTTGTGGTTTTGAATAGTGTACTTCTTGTAATGTGAGGAACACTTACCCATTTTCATTATCACTTTCCATTTTTGTTTTTTAAACCTCTTTCAATGTTTGTTTCAGTTCACTATATTTCTTTTTTCGTTCAACCTTAGTCCATTTAGGTTCACTAGTAGCATCCCCTGCCTTTGATGCATCTTCATGGGGTTTCATTGGTTGTCCTTTTTTTGGTTTTTATTTATTTGGCTAAGAAGGTGTTGTTGTAGTTCTAGTTACCTTGTCTTTTATGTAGTCATGGGCTCCCACTAGTCTCAAGTATGACTATTTCCCCTCAATGTGCGGTATTGAATTTTCTCTCATTTCTTTTGCTGCACGTTTGTTTCTGTAGTATTGTTGTCTCCTGGTTTTTTGGTTTGGAAAATCAAAGATTTTTTGGTTTTTGCTTCAGGATCAATTTCATGGTCTTTTAATTTCTCATTATTTGCACTAAGCTCCTTGTATCTTTGAGCATCAAGGGTGTCATAATAACATTCATCACCTGATTTCTTGTTTTGATCCAAGGTGTGGCCTAAATCACTTTCAATGATAAGATCTCTAATAGAAATCTCATTCTAGATACATAAACACTGTACTTTGGCGTTGATTCTTTGTACATCACTAGTTTCTGTTGTTTCTCGATGATTTCCACTTGGATTCACTCTAATCATGCATAAGGAAACTAAGTCTAAGCCATTCTCATCGTAAAAGTTGGTGGGTGTGATTTCATGGACACACACATCTAAGGTGGCCAAGATCCGAGTCCATTCCAAGGGCTCCATTCTCTCTTTGAGAAATGGCTGAGATACATAGTTCGGGTCTTCAAATGGTCTTGCTTTCTTGCTCTGGTCTTTGGCAAAATTGTCATAGTTAGAGGCTCCACACATCCTTAGGTGAGCTTTAAAGTTCAACCACATAGGTACTTTAGACTCTATAAAAGTTGCACAATTGAAATCCTGTACAAGTGTCCTTATCATATCTCTATAGCTATGGTTGTTTGAGTTTATGCATGTAGTGGTCTCCATGTGATTGAAGTATATAAAATCATAAACTCAGTCGTGAACCATCTTTAACGAGCACATGAATGGCCTTCCTAGAATAACAACATAGTTATTCTTAGTACCAAGATCTACTATAGCAAACATATGTTCATACTTAATTGCACAAGAAGTCATCATATTTGTTCCATAATTCCGATAGGCTTTATAATATAGCCGTTAGCTAATTGCAATTTCATTCTCGTTTTCCTAAGGGCAAGTTTTCTCCATTTCTCCCAAATCAATTTTGTAGCGATGGCAACCCCTGCTCCACTATCCAAGATAGCAATGGTTTCTACTTCCTGATGGTCTATGGGCAATGTGGTATTTCCTTCTTCTCCTTGGCAGTAATCCCCAACCTTGTTTATGGAAACTCGTTTTTCATTCTTTTTGGATTAGCTCCACTTATCTATTGCAAGGTCTAAAGTTTCCACTGGTTTTTTTATTCCCATTTTCTCAAGACATTTCTCGAGATCATCCCACACGTGTAGTCTGATTTTCAATAGTTCTATCACCGTTAGAGTGCATCTCACTGATGTGGACATAAGCTCTTGCAACCCCTGAGAATCTATGACTGGTTGTAACGTCCCTCATTGTAATGGTAGGACCACAAATTCCAATTTTCCTTTGTAAGGACCCAAGTAGGGATGTAATTCCTTAAAGACGTCCTCTTGACTATCCTCTAGTTTCTATGTACCTTGATCACCGTACATTGAGTGAATGTCAGCATCAATCATGCCTTTGTCAAGGTCAGCTTCTGCAATGGGTGTAGTCTCTTCATTTTGATTCTCATCGCGTGCTTTCCTAACCATCTCTCAAAGTTCTTCTGGCCAACTGTCTCTGACCTCTTGCACATTAGGTGGCATCTAATAGGCAGAGTTATCCATTGTATTCTCAGCTACTTGATTTGTTACGTCTTTTTGGCATGCCTCTCTACTCGTTCCTTTTTTGGATGGTGTTCCGGCTCTATTTCCTTGACTCATTCATCTACTGTTTCCTTTTGGTTTCTATTTACAACTGGAACGGGTCTCGTTCTCATTCACTCACTTCTTTTGTTTTATCAAGGCCTTTCAAGTGTGCAGATGGTTGGAGAACTATCCTCTCTTGGGTAAGCATTGTTGGTGGAGCATCCATAAGACTTTAGTTAGTCTCAATCATGCACATCTCCAACCGTAGATTTTCCAACCCACTTTAGGATAATTCAACCATCTATGTTCCATTGTCTGGTGATTTTCCAGTCTTTCCTTATAAGCCTTTAGAATTGCTTCTAGCGGCTCAATTTAATTGTCAACTAGCATCGAACCTCCAGAACTAACTTCTCTTTGCATGGTTTCATCTCGGCTTAGTTTCCTCTCATGTATTTTCTCTAGTACAACACTTGGGTTTTGTTGTTTCCTATGATTTCTCTCAAGCTTGGGATAAGTCAACCGTAACAACCTTTAACTTCCTATGGTAGTGAGCTCTCACTCTATCTCATGTGACTTTTGTAATTGATTTTGCATCCTTAGCATATAATGCTCATCAAAGATCACCAATAGTGGAGAAAGTGAACAAGGAGTGATGGAAATATTGGCGACTATGCTCAGGAGGATGCAACCTGCTAGGAATGCACACACACATTGGAGATGGGGAAAAGGCTCAAGGCACATAATAGAGAATGTGTTAGAAAGTGTGAAAATACAAGACAAGATAGCCCTAGAATAATGGTTGTATATACAAAGCATGGGGGTCAAAACCTCCTAGCGATGGAAAAAAATGCCTCAACGGTCTTAAGTGTGTTCACACGCATCACTACCATATATATGGTAGCAAGCAGCTAGTCTGTAAGGGAATAGTGCATCTCAGGTGAAACTTGACACCTCCTTGCATCAAACAAGGTTCTCAATGCATTGAATGCGGACCACTTCTATATTGCTCTTTCTTATTAAATGTATAGTGGGAGTCTCTAACTTTTCCTTATGATTTTTTTTTTTTTGGCCTATTTTGTAGACATTTTTCTTTCTCATAGTTTTTGGAGTGGGAATCAGTGGAGTCTTTCCAAGTACCTTTGAATTGATTCATATAGCCCATCAACACACTCTCGTATGTTAATTGCCTACTAGTTGGCCTTGTGGCAAGGGAAATGTAGTTCTTTGGCCATAGGTATGAGAATAATGTGTGGGGTGCTTTGACTCCCCTCAAATGGAGGTGGATGTACAAACCCTAATGTGGTTCTCGCTAGTACATTTTTTTAAATTTAGGCTTTTGATTGCAAGAAGAGCATAGGACATCAATAAAGTGAATCTGCCCAGACAATGAATTGATATCAAGGTTTCTTTCCTATAGATTGAGAACAAAGGTGGTGAAATAGTTTCACATCTGTCATCTTTGTGAAGCATATTTTTAGATGTCACATTGCACAATAGAGTATGTCAAAAGGTGGTGAAATATTTTCACATCTATCATCTTTGAGAAGCATATTTTGTCATAAAAATTAATATCTAACCAACCCAAATGATTTTCTCATATTAAACTAATCATTTAATGTGGGAGAATAAACAGGAACAAGGGTTAGAATATAGGTATGTGCTTTCATCTCTATTCCGACACGGGGCCAATGGTAAAGGGGCCCTAAGGAGAGATGATCTGTCAAAGAGCAAGTTAGCATGGAGCTTAAAGACCAGGGTTAGCTTCATTAAAAACCTCCAAAGGTTATTGTTAAAAAGTCCTTTGACCTTAGGTAAGCTAGGGCTGAGCTTGAGGTGGGAACCCGGCCCAAGCTTAAGGTGCTTGAAGTGCTTGATGACTAAGGTGCTTGAGGTGCTTGGTGAATAAGGTGCTTGAGGTGGTTGTCATGCTTGTTGACTAGGGAGCTTGAGGTGCTTGTGGGAACACAACCAAAGCTTGAGGTGCTTTATCATGCTTGCTGACTAAGGTGCTTGAGGGTAACGAGGTGTGCAAAATTCAACATCAATCCCTACAAGGAGGGGTCGAGCCCTACAAGAGGAGGGATGAGAGAGAAAACACACACTCACACAAGGCATGCTTGGTACAAAGAAAGAAAAAGGGACACTTGTCAAGTTCCTCCTCATGTTGCCCTCATGGTGTGCCTAAAGCTTATTGGTTGGCCTCCCAAGGGTTCCAATGATAAATTAGCTAATTTGATTTTTATTTTTTTTTGCATTTATCAAGTCCTCTTTCTCAAAGGGGAAAAGGGGACACTTGTCCCAAGGCTAGCATGCTTGCTTGTTTTGCCTCTTGCTTGTGATTGGCTAGGCCCGGAGGGGTCCAATGAGATTCAAGCATGAGCTATAAGGGGGGGTCGACCAAGGAAGCTAGGGGCTTGCTTACAGGCTATACTCTCCCACACACACACACACACATACACACACACACACACACACACACCCTCATTGTGTGAAGTGCAAAGTGCAAGAGCTCCATCTCCTTCTCCAAGCAAGTAGAGAAGTTGAGAGCCTACACCAACAACCTAGGCTATGGAATGCAAATCAAACCAAGAGCCATGCTTCAATGCTTAAGCTTTCCATCTTCTCATCTTCATTACTATGCTATTATGTATGTAGCAAGAAGAGTTATGATAAGTGAGGAACTAGTTCTTTCTCCTATGAAATGTTTCTTCTTCCTCTTCCCTACCCTCACTCCTCGCTAGCTCTCTCCACCTTTGAAGGTGTTTGAGGCCTTGGGACTGAGGCTTGGGATAGTTAATGCTTTCCACAAAGTTATGTTATGGTCGTGATGCATGAAGCTTTCCATCTTCATTGCATCACCTAGGTCATAAGGAACACAAAAGTGGTTGACAAAGGGATAGTGAGGCGAAGCTCCTCTCCCTTTTGTTCTCCAGTCCTTTTAGTGAAAAATAAAGATGGTACATACCGTATGTGTGTGGACTATCCCCGGACTATCGAGCACTAAACCATATCACTACTATCAAAAATAGATTTCCCGTGCCTCCGATAGAAGATCTGTTTGATAAGCTACAAGGCTCTACCTACTTCAGCAGGATTGACCTTAAAAATGGCTATCATCAAATAAGGATAGTTGATGAAGATATTCTAAAGACCGCGTTTCGTACAACATTTGGCCTTTATGAATATCTAGTCATGCCTTTTGGCTTGACTAATGCACCAACACATTTAATCGTCTAGTGGAGAAAATCTTTAGACCCTACCAAAAATTCACAGGAGTGTTCTTTGATGATATCATCATCTACTCCAAGTCTTTGGAGGAACATAAGCAACATCTCCAAGTGATTTTTCAAGCATTGAGGGATTCTTTCTCTTACCTACCCTCACTCCCGCTAGCTCTCTCCACCTTTGAAGGTGTTTGAGGCCTTGGGACTGAGGCTTGGGATAGTTAATGCTTTCCACAAGTTTATGTTATGCTCGTGATGCATGAAGCTTTTCATCTTCGTTGCATCACCTAGGTCATAAGGAACACAAAGATTGTATTGTACCAAGTCTCTCTTGATGGGAGAAACTATAATACAAATGCCTATTGGAGGGGGGACCGGCTCCACATAAATCCGGTCCTCAACCGTTGTCATGTTCTCTAAACTCTCTCTCTCTTTCAAAATTATTGTTCATGACAAGTTAACTAAATGCTAACTAAATGCTATGTTTATGTTGCTACCATCAATTAAGTTCACCCTCTATGCTCACAAAATAATTCCACAAAAGTGCTATCTTTAATTGCCGCTACTCTCAAAGTTAATAAACCATTTCCATTACATTTTTTAGATGTCACATTGCACAATAGAGTATATCAAAATGTGGAACCTCTATTGGAGCATGGGAGGTGTTGGACTTAAAGGTGGTTACTTTAGAGACAACTAATTTGGCAAATATGCAAAAAGAGGTTGGAGACCTATAAGGAGATGTTGTGATTGTGGAGAAGGAGGTTGTAGATCTAAAAAATTGTTACAAAGCTTAAATGATGTGAGGTAGCCTACTTTACTAAAAGGTGTCCTAGCATGAGAATAAGAGGAGAGAGATTGTAGATTTGCACTTTTTAGCAACTCTATTGGGAAACTTTTGGAGGGAGAAAAGAAGAAGAGAGATAAGACCAAGATGGGATGTACATCAGTCAGACATTGTTACTACTTTCTTGAATGGCGACATATTTAAGGAAGTTTATGTAACGTAGCCTCGCGATTTTGTCAAGAAAGGAAAAGAGGATAAAGTGTGCAGATGTAAGAAAGCTTTATATGGGTTGAAGCAATCTCCTCGTGCTTGGTATGAAAAGGCTGACACTCATTTGGTCAAACAGGCTTTCGTAATAGTCCAACAAAAATCACATTGTATGTAAATTGTAAGGGTGATGTACTTCGCATTGTGGTTCTCTATGTAGATGATTTGCTGATCATTGGACCAAATGAGAGACATATTGCTGAATTTAAGGTTGATTTGAATGCTACTTTCAACACTATCTACACTAACAGTAAGAGCGCATTGGCAGTTACGAGGAACCTAGTTTTTCATGCTCGCACAAAGCAATTGAGGTGCAATTTACCACTATGTCAGGGCAAGGCTCTTTGTAGGAGAGCCTCTACCTGACATGGGAGAGATCAACTTGGCTTATGTGCCAACACAGGACAACCTTGCAGATCTTTTCACAAAGGCATTGTCTCGTAAGAAGTTTGATGCTTTCCGCAAAACTTTGTGCTTACTCCCCTTTGTGGACTGATCATGTCCTCAGAGTGCATGGCACTTCCCTCTACTCTAGATGCTAGCTCTTGTTCACCGCATCACTCACAAGGGGGATTTGTTACCATATACATGTAGTAGTGATGTGTGTAAACACACTTAGGCCCACTGGGGCATTTTTTCCCTCACTAGGAGGTTTTTTCCCCCATGCATTGTATATACACCCATCACTCTAGGGCTATCTTATCTTTCCTTTGCGCAAGAACGGGGCGAGGAAGACTTTTGGTTTTGCAAAGATGGGTACATGCAAAGAGGGAAAAAGGATCATTTCAGATTCGCTATAATAAAGTGAATTGGACCGAGTAGGGTTGAAAAATTCTCAAGATGTGCGATGCATAGAGCACAAGTACTTCAATGGTCAATCTTATGTCTTATTCCAAAGTTAAAGTTCCACCTCAAGATTCGACATAAGCACACCGTCCACACAATTTTAATACAAAAACATTGCCAAAACCACAAAAAATAGACAACTTTTGACTCAAATGTGGCTTGAGGGGCAGAGGTCTACCTTGAGTGGGGGTAGAGGTCCGAGCATCAAGCTGTATGGTATTTTTTGGTTTAATATGATCTAATCTACTCACTCCGTTGAGTGAGGTCTGCAGAAAAAAAAAAAAAAAAGATAATCCTCTAAAGCTATGATAAGATAACTATAGCCAACTATCAATAGTTTCATCCCATATAGAAAAATGAAAGAGATGACATCTAACCCTCTCAAAGGACAATCCAATGAAAATCCACCCACATCAATGTATTTATCCTTATAACCTTTTTCAAGCATAAAGTAATTGTTGGTTGCTAAGTTGCTATGTTATTCCATTGAACTGCTTATTATTTGGTTTTCATTGGTTGGAAAACAACTTAGAGGTGATACCTTTTTTTTTTTCTTTTTATGCAAAAACCTAATGCGTAGCTCGTGTTTGGTGCTCCAAAACCCTCTCTCAGATTTGTTGCAATTGGCTTCAACAATCGTCCCCAAGGTGGGGGCCTCTTCAAGAGGGTTGTCTGGAGGATTTGTGCAAGTCTTCGGGTGGTGTAGCCAGGGTTGTTAGTGTTGCGGCCACTGCTGACGATGTGCCGTTGGCTTGGAGGCAAGGTTGCTCTGGGAAGGGACAGCCGATTGGCTCCCCCCTTTACATCTGTTTTTGGGAGTAAAGATCCGGATTTGTTTTTCAGAATGCGAGGGAGACATTCCCTCCCGCTTCCCCTCGGGAAGACAATGAAGGTCGGTTCTAGTCGAGGTTTCAACACTGCAGGGTTTGATCTTGAGGCTTGGACTGCTCAATGGTGACATTGTGTTGTTGGGGTTCCATTCTATGGTTTACCTTTGGTTCTGCTGTGAGGGTCTACATTGTGGCAGGGGATCTTGCTCCCAGGGATGATGTATGGCTATGTTGGCGTGGTTCTTTACCATGGTTGCATCTATTCCTACTACGTGGGTATGTGTGGCAACAGGGGGTCTTGTTCCTTGGGATGGTGTTCACTCTAAAGCTGCCTGTGGGTGTCAATGATTTAATTTGTTTGCTGGGGGTCGAATGGTCTTCTTGGACTGAGTGTTTGTACTTTTGGTGTTTGGCTGCCAGTGGGAGGACATGACTTGGGCATGTGACAGATGGACAGGTCATGGTCGCATCCTCGTGCTGTCCTTTTGGTGATGGAGCTTACGGCTTTCCTCATAGATGGATTTATCTTCTTTCCGTCCTGATGTATTCTGGTTATGCTAGTATATTGTTGTCTAGGTGGCATGGGGCTAGCCTCCCCTGTTCCGGCTTATTTTTGTTGATGGGGTGTTGATGGGTGTACTGTCTCATATTTTTGGCTCCCATGGCACAATCTGTGCATGGGATTTCTATGTAATTTTGTGGTTTGCAATATATTGTACACTCACCAACTTTGGTGAGTTTTGAAAAAAAAAAGGTGATACCTTTTTTTTTCTCCTAGCATGGCCTAATTGTTTTAGGATCTATGGATAGGATGTATAAGCCTAGTATACATGGTGTATAATTAATGAGGATTGGTAGACTTTCATATCACATTATATTTCAATCATACTTTATAAGATTTTGTCGCTCAATTAGCCAAGAAAATGCCTTACTAATTATCAAAAAGTTGTTGCATGAGTTTATCTCTCTCTCTCTCTCTAACACACACACACACACACACACACAAAAAGGAGATCTTCACATACTACATTGTTTATTACAAAGGAATACATAAAGCTATATAAAGTGCCATTGAGAATTTTCTCCAAAAATATTTTGAAGTAATTGGCCTTGAAGATGCGTACTTACCTAACTCTTTGTTCACCTATGTGTTGTGTTAGGTAGTGGACATATTTGATACACCATCTGTGTGTGCATTTTAGGGGGCTTTGTTAAGGCATGGAGTGGCTCTCTGCCTTATTTATCTATCTATCATTGTTTGGAAAAAAAAAGACATTCTTTCTCTCTTAATCACTTTGTATTAACAAAAATAAAAGATTTTTTCCATAATTGTTATGTAATTGTAGCTTGAACTTACACACAATGCAACCCCAAGTCATTACTCCAGTCAAACTTTGTTTAGTCATATTAATATAGCCTCACATAATGCTCACATTGATCTACCTATTGCCATGCTAGCCCACTCACTCTTTCCAAGATCCATTATGAAATCATCTAAACCCTTTCAAATTTCTATGTTTGAGGATCCAAAAAACCACGGGGTTAACCACGTATAAAAGATTATATGGAATTTGGCCTACTGATGTAGCTAGGTAAACATGAGACTGAGAGTGGGAAAACGTAGGCATCAATGAGTTTCAACCATCCAACATTCTCATTGACTCTTCAGTCTCTCTTTCCCTCTCTCTAAAAAAGTGTGTGCGTGTGTGTGTGTGTGTGTGTATATGTGTGTGTGTGTGTGTGTGTGTGTGTGTGTGTGTGTGTGTGTGTGTGAGAGAGAGAGAGAGAGAGAGAGAGAGAGAGAGAGACAAGAAAGTGCAACTTCTTGACCTTTTGTGATGAGAGGTAGTCTTGTAACTTGGTGGGTGGAACAAAACCTAATCAAATTTTCTAAAGCTAAATGTGCTCAAAAGAAGGAAATTGGAGCGGTCCCATCATCATCTCATTGGACCAACACACTAGATTGAAGTAGGAGATCCATGTCTTTGGAGCATAAATTATCATACCAAGAAATCATTCTTTGATAGTGATGTCCACCCTTCATTATCATGTCCATACACTTACTACTACTTTAATGATGGATGATGAGAGGAGAGAGTGACATTGAATTATGATAACCTTAATCATACTATGCTGATGGTTGAAGAGTTCAAATATCAAAGCAAATAGTGAAGTCGTGAAAACTTATAACAATCCAAATTACCACATAGCCATCAATTGCTAAAGCATGTTAATATCTGAGAGATGATCTAGTAAACTCACCTTTAAATTCTTGAGCCGGTTTTCTCATCCACACTTTGCAGCTAAGTAGTGATCCAACATAGTTCCCACTCCCTTTGATATGAAACATTTGGAAAGTGTTCTCCATTGTTGCACTTACACTATATCCCTTTCAAGTTTAGTAGGCTTAGCTTCATACCCTATTTAAGTCCTTGGATTTTATAACATTAAAACTTGCGTGGGACCTATTTGCTCAGAGCATCCAGAAAGCAATCAAAACCTCGGGCCCCCGAATCAAGAAAGTTAGGGAGGGACACCTTATGCATCTTGCAGTGGAGGTACAACTACTTACCTCCAAAAAAGCCAATGGGCTTGCTACTGAGGATGAGCACAAACAATGGCTCGAAGCCAAATCTAACCTTGCTATAATGAGCAGTTAGAAGATATCAGAAAGGCAAGGCTTCTCTCCAAGGAGACTTTCCTTCAACCGGAAGCCTCTAATCAAGCTCAGTTTTTTAGGGCTTTAAAAATCAAGAAGAGTCGGGGCCATGTCCGCTCGCTCTATGATGAGAAAGGGACAACAGTTCATAACCAGGATGAGATGGCTGGTCTGATGTTGGGCTATCTTAGTCAAATCATTGGACAGCCAGAGATCCAGTCCCAAGAAGTGGAAGAAGCCAGAGGGACCTTACTTCAGAGTGTCAAGAAGAAGATTCCCCACTTAGAAGTTAATAGCTTGGAAAGGGCATTTTTTGAAGACGAATGTTCTCTTGCAATGCAAGCCCTTCGCAAGGAAAAGTCCCCTGGTTGGGATGGGATGACGGTAGAATTCTTTAGAGAATTTTGGGATGGTCTCAAGGGCCCAATCACAAGGTTGGCCAATAAAGCCATTTTCGAAGGGTCGATGGAGATAAGTGTAAAGAGAGAGCTTATCAAACCTATCCCAAAGCAGATCTGTTGTTCTCAACTTAAACATTGGCGCCCTATAATGATGATGTCGGTGGCCTACAAAATGATTGCTAAAGCAGTATCCCTCAGACTTGCCCCCTTACTAAACAAGATCATCTCTCCCCATCAACATGGATTCATCAAATGAAGGTCCATCTACGATAACATCTTGGCAGCAATGGTGGGCATCAAATACGCAAATGTCACAAAGCAAGAGTGCATTCTGCTGCAGTTGGACCCGGATAAGGCTTATGACAGAATAACATGGTCATATATAGAAGCTGTCATGGAAGCTCTGGGCTTTGGGCCTCGCCTATGTCGTCTGGTACGTGTATTGGGGGCGGGAAGCCAGTCAGAGCTCCTCTTCAATGATAGAATTGTGGGCTCTTTTGAGATCAAGAGGTCTATTAAGTAGGGATTCCCCTTGGCCCCCCTTATTTTTTCCATAGGATCGCATCCTTTAATCACGGCACTTGAAGCTAGTGCAGAACAAGGGGAGTTGCAAGGCCTGGCTTTACCAGGAAATAGCCAACTCCTAGCAAAACTTTTTGCAGACGATTCTCTTCTTTTCCTGAATGCGTGCCCCCAAGTCATCAGGAAAGCTCTAGAGATTGTACAAATATTCTCGGTAGCTTCGGGGTCCAAGTGTAATATAGAGAAGTCAAGGCTGATCTCCCTATCGGAAAATGACTCAATTGACCCTTTTGACTGGTCAGGGGAGATTGTCACAAAAGGGAATATCTTCAGACATCTGGGAGCACCCTTGGGGGTGGATGTAACTCACAAGCAAATATTTGAGTGGGTGCTTGAAAAAATCAAAACAAAAATAAGTAGGTGGGACTATGCTCGTCTCCCATTCCAAAGTCGGATAAAAGTGATAAATGCATTCATGATCCTTATGTTGCCTACACTAGCCCGCTTCTCAAGATGGCTAAGTGTCATTTGGAAAGAGTTCTTAAAACCAGTAAAAAGGTTTTTATGGAAAAATAACACGAAATCCACTAGGCCTTGGCAATGGGCCCGTTGGGAATCAGTTGCTCGTCCGGTGAATCAAGGAGGCCTCGGAATTCTCAACCCGGTGGCCCATGCAGAAGCTTGTTGCGCCAAGTTTTTCATCTCCTTGGCTAAACAAGATCAAGTGTGGGCTGTCATGATCAAAGATATGATGGAAGCGGCTAAACTTGGCTCAAAAGGAGGTAAATGGAGAGGGGTGGCGTTCCATGACAAACTATTAGCCCCGCCATGGTCTACCCTTAGACTGGGGGGCAACTCAGGAGAATTGGTAAGAAAATGCAATAAGGCAGCAAGAGTCTTAAAGTGGGGGGAAGAAACCAGATACTTCAAGAACTCCATTTTGCATTGGTCCCCTTGGCTGTCCAAAGTTGTAGATCCGCCACAAATTACCTATTGGATAGAGACAGCCAGGAAACTGAATAACAAGGGTCTGAATCGACTTGGGCACTTTTGGGATAGCGACAAAAAGAGTTGGAAAACCATTGATCTTCTGGTTGCCCAGTACCAACTTAATAGCTTGGAGGTCTTGCTTGTCCACAAAGTGATGAAAAAGCTTGACAATATAGTGATGCCGATTTGTGACTCGGAGTTGGACTAGAATGCCTGGAAATGGCCCGGAAGCAGTCTCCTATGGAAACCCCATTCTAAAGTCATTTATCATACACTGATGCATACGAAGAATTGGTCTAGCCCCCTTAACAAGATATGGAAAAAACAATGGCCGGAGGAAAGGTGGGAGCAAGTAATAGAGAACATCTGGAAGCCTAAGGTTCCGTAGCACATGAAGGTATTTTTACGGAAGGTAATCTGGGTTGCTCTACCGACGGGGGTGAAAATTCAGGAGAGAGGGATTGGGTCAGATCGATGCTTGGGGTGCAGGCTCTCTAGTGAAGATCTAGCCCACCTCTTTATGGATTGCCCAACTATCAAAGGCCTAGCAGGGAAAATATGCAAGTGGGTCCAAAGAACATGGAAAATTGGTTTCTTCAAGACTGATCTATCCCTTGGAGGGAAGAATTCAGGTAGTCCTGCCCTCCTCATCAGCACTCAAATCGTTCGATACTTCTTCTTACATAATGTATGGCAGACAAGGAACCACCGTGTGTTTGAAGGAGGTTTCGAGGTGGCAAGCTTCATAGAAATTATACAAGAAAGCAAAGTGCTAATATGGACACTTGGACGCAAGCAACACTCTGAGGATTGGCCTAGGATTACTTGTGCCTTGTTGTCAGCAGTTGGCATGCCTAGGACGGGGGGAAATACTAGCCATCGGTAATTAAAAGATATCAGAAGAACCCTGATAGCCGTTGTGATTTTGGTCCCTGTATGATGTCATGGCTCAACACGAGCATGACAAGACCTTGTAATTTTTAAGGTTGATCAATATAATTCACTCACAATTGTGAGTTTTGCTATTTTAAAAAAAAAAAAACTTGTTTTCCTCACATTTTCAGCCAGCTACTTCATGGATGCTCAATTGTCACCCTCATCTTCATAATCCAGAAGCATCGAGAGTCATTATTCAAACTAGCATAAAGAATTTGAAATGTTTGATTTGGTTCCATAGGTCATCATATTATCACTTTTGATAGGATACTCTCTCTCTCTCTCTCTAAAACACATATGCACACCCATACACACATTTCTTTGGCTCTATGTAAGCTTGAAGCAGCATCCCCCCGCCCCCCTGCCTCTCTCTCTCTCTCTCTCTCTCTCTCACACACACACACACACACACACACACACACACACACACATTTTGAGTAACAAATCTTGAGTTTGACTTGATAGATTGAGCTCTAAGATCCCTTGGGTTTTTTTCTACAACATTAGAAATTATCCTCATGGGGTGTGTGCTCTCTCTCTCTCTCTCTCTCTCTCTCTCTCTCTCACACACACACACACACACACACACACACACACACACACACACACACATGTGTGTGTGTGTGTGTGCACGCGTGCACACGCGTTCGCACGCACGCTTATGTATGTATGAGAGATGGGACCAACCATATATATTTATATATACTTTGCTCTAGTTGGGAATATGGGAGCATGCTCTCTCTCTCTCTCTCTCTCTCTCTCTCTCTCTCTCTCTCTCTCTCTCACCCATAAAAAAATAAACTTACATAAATAAATAAACACACACATATACACATGTGTGTGTATGTATATGTATGCGTGCATGTGTGTGTATATGCATACGTATGTATACATACACATTCACACATGCACACACACATGTTTATGTACATATACACATACATTAGAAATTCTCCTCATGTGGTTGTGTGTGTGTGTGTGTCACAAAGAGAGAGAGAGAGAGAGAGAGAGAGAGAGAGAGAGAGAGCTTACATAGTGTTCTTTTGGTGAAAGTGCCTATTTTTTGAGGCTGCTATCATCCTCTCCATTTAGCTTATCATGGAAAACTTTTAATCCTTTAAGAGAGGGTTTTCATATGGTTTTTGGTTTTTTCAATTTGGCCATCTGGCTAGCTGTACTCAGTTCTCACAGTTCCATGCCCTCAAGTAATACAAATCACCCTCTTCTCACTGTGAGAGAGAGAGAGAGAGAGAGAGAGAGAGAGAGAGAGAGATAAATTCCTTTACTTCCCGGATGTAGTAGAATGGTGATCAAAGCTCCCTCCTAAGAAAAAGATCCAACATTTGAGATTTATTGAATGTAAAAATGTCTCCTTCTTCTCTCTCCCCCCTATCTATCTATCTACATGTGCCTGAAGTCGACCCCCTATTTCATTGCATCATTTATCATTTTTCACTAAAAATTGAGGATACTTAAACGTGAGAAATTGTTGTAAAAAATCAACCTCTCACTAATATCTCTGTCTCTCTTTCTCTCTCCCCCTATCTTCCTTTCATTGTTCAATCCCTTGCTCTCTCTGTCTCTCTCTCTTTGTCTATCTGTGTGATACACACACATATACACAGAACCTCTCTCTACTCTCTTCTTCTAGTTGATTGATGTCTCTCTTATCTCTCTCTCTCTCTCTCTCTCACACACACACACACACACACACACACCACGCTAATAGTGGCCTATCTACCATACCAGAACACAAGCAGTTGTGCTCCTACCTAATTTGACAGTGGACTAACCACGAACGTCCCCTCTTTGCTAACCACCCCCCCCCTCCTTCTCTCTCTCTCTCTCTCTCTCTCTCTCTCTCTCTCTCTCTCATTCTAGTGATATACATGAGCTGCATCTTGAGCTAGCCGATGGATGGCCCAGCTTTGTCAAAGCAGGCAAGGTCCCCTCTCTTCATAAAAACATACTCAATGTTTGAGTTTTCGTTAGTTTCTTTGTCATATGCATGCACATACATACATGCACTAACGACAATGACTGACGAATTAGGAGAGAAGGGACAGTAGCACAGGTGTCTAATGTTGAACAACTTTTAAAGCACTTTAAGAAAGGGTAAAGAATTGTCTATTTATGGTTTATCTTTAAATTTTGAAATATGAATTGCACAAAGTTTTTGAAAATATCATTATTGGTCTCAAAAAGACCCCTTGAAAAGACAAAGTCAAATATACCTTCAAAAATTAGATTTTCATTGAATGTCAAAATCTCCACTACACTTGTTCTTTTTTTGTTATGTGCAAATAGACCGAATATGTGGTTGCAATTTTGCGAGAAGGTGACATTAGCCAGAATCTACGAAGATCCTCCAAGACGTCCAAGGCGAAAACAGAACGAGCCGGCACGTGGAGGAAAGACGTAGAGAGAGAGAGAGGAGTGGAGATGCCAAGCGTCGGCATGAGTAGAAAGGGAGAGAGAGAGGGGGGGGGGTGTCGTCTGTGGGGGCGGCATCAATGGATCTCCCAGTACAGGTGCGTGACCAGGTGACAGGAGCATGCCTCGCGTATTGTGTGCTTCTCAATGGTTGTTGTCGTCCGTGTTCTTGTGCTGTGTTGTGAGACCTCGAAGGAGGAGAGAGAAGGCCATTATGGTGCATGGAAGCAGTTGTGTGATGGATGCCCTGTCGTAGTCTCTTGCAATGCCATCGCAAAGTTTTCTTGCGTCATGCAGCAAGACAATTCAGCTGGATGCATGCACAAGGAGTGGAAAGTGGAGAGGGGAAGGGATAGCTAATTAATGAGCTGGTTCTGCAACAGAGGAATTATGTGTGATTGTGGCGAGGTGAGAGGCAAGACGTTGCTACGTCCTTGAATTGTCGAGCAGTGGAAAGTTCACCTGTGCGTATTCAATTGGAAGCGTAGCGCTCATCATCCTGCACCAACAGTAGCCAGGTATGTGCACGATTGGCGATGGCGATTCGGTGCAGCGCTGTAGAATGATGAAGATGATGGGGACCATAGTCTTTTTTGCTTCCAACTTTCTAGATTCCAAGAAATCCAGAACACTAATTAATTAAAGTAGGCGACGTAGACCCGATACGATAGATAGATAGTAAAGCAGAAAGTCTCTTGACTTTCCGTTGCCAAAAGTTTTTTCACTTATTGCAATGTTGCCATTTACATTAATCCTCTTACCCTTCGCTTTTGGTATATTTTCTAGTGGCTTCTTGGATTCCAAGACCAAATTATCCACTGCCATGTAGAAGGGGCCTTTGATGTGGGGTAGCATTGTGGCACTCTAGGAAATCCTAAAAATGAGGACCAAAGTATAGCGGGCACACTACCTTGAAAATCCCTACACCTAAGGGAAAATGTTAACATGAAATATCCTTAATTCGCTCTCTATGAAATCTATACTATATATAATTGAGCTGATCCGTCAGGTATGTACACATATTCTTTTGTAAAAACCTAATAAGAACTCACTATGCTCTACACATTACAGTCGAGCGAGTTCACCATATTGTCGTGCTCTTCTTCTCGCACTCTCTCTCGCGTCGCACTTCCGATCGTACTCCTTCAACTGGTATCAGAGCTCAGATTGAGACTCGGGGCAGCACTGCAGGAGGCTAGAGTCACCAGCTCAGATTGGAGTGAAATTCGACAAGCGAAGACACGGCCCCAAATCTCGTGGGCAAGCCCGTAGGGCTTGATGTTGTCAAAATTTCATTCTGAGGTCATCTTGGCCACCGTTCGGCTTCGACAAAGGTCTGCGTAGGCCATTTTCGACTACGTGGTCTCGACGGGTGCAGATCCGACTCTACAAATTTGGGGTTTTTGGCCTACGACTGCAGGTGTTGAGGATATCGACACTCCCAGAGTGTTGATTTGTGGCTGTCTACACATCGAAGGACGGCTCACAGTTCTTGGAGGTGTGTCACATACGACACGGGCGCATCTACACACAGACTATAGGCGACATCCACTAGTTCATCAGGTAGCTTGTGTTTGCTGCTTGATATTCCAGATTTCATCCTGACATTGCAGGTACTTCCACATGGGATGTATTGTCAGAGATGATGTATGTCTGTTGAGGGTTTGTTGGCTGTGAGTCACACAGCAAACAACCGCTGCAGCAGTTACAGCATACAGTGGGAAATTTGTGGATGTATGACTTTGTGGGAAGTCTATGTACTGTCAGATTTACTGCAGCCTTTGTTGAGGGTCGAGTGAGGTTTTATTGAGCTGGGGGATTCTCGAATGTTGAGATCCTTTCGGTGATACAGGTCTTGGAGCGATCCCTGGAGCACCCTTAGATAGGCAGCTAGGATGTATTGACTGTGAGTTAGACAGATGGGATTGCATCTTTGCTTTACTGCCGTTGAGGCATTGTCGCAGTCTATGCTTACAGGACAGTGACAGGACAATCAGAGACAGTACAGGTGCATGACAGGTTTACCCACAGCTTACATTGTTAGAGAGACAGTGGTTTTTTGAGCTGTTTTTTGGTCTGTTTTTAGTACACCAGAGCCATTTTACAAAGGAGACTCTGCCGAAATTTTTGCAGAATCTGAAGCTTTCTTGGTTCATTTGACAGGTTGATATTGGTTCAGAGGTCAGTTTACAGGGGAAACTCTGCCGAATTTTTCCCAGGAAAGTAAACTACTGTGAAGCGTAGCTATGGCTGGATCACAGGACACTGCGCTTTACAATATCAAGAAGCTGGATGGAACCAATTTCCTATTGTGGAAGAAGCAGATTTGGCACATGTTGGTACAAAAGAAGCAGATAAAACCTATAAAGCTCAAGGGGATAAAACCAGAAGATATGGACGAAGATGAATGGAGTGAAATGGATGAATTGGCACTTTCTACCATTATGCTGACTTTGGCAGAAAGCGTTTACTTCAATGTAGCAGACGAGATGTCGGCTTATCAAGCATGGGTAAAGCTGAGTGATCTTTATGAGAAGCAGAGTGGAGCTTCACAGGTATACTGGCTTAAGAAGCTTGTTGACTTGAAGATGAAAGAAGGGACACCTATGTCCAATCATCTGAATGAATTCAACACAATCTATAGTCAGTTGTCAGCTCAAGGTGTCAAGTTTGATGAACCTGTTAGAGATATGTTCCTGTTGATCACATTGCCGGAAAGTTGGGACACTTTTCGCACAGCTTTGAGTAATTCTGCACCTCCAGATGGTTTGAACATAGCAGTTGTAGAAGGAAGTCTGCTTACTGAAGAAACCAATAGAAAGACAATGGACAAAGGCAAAGGAACAGCCTTAGTTGTCAGGGGAAGGACCAAAGAAAAGTACAAAGGTGGAAAGAGGAATCAGTCTCGTAGCAAGTCCCGCAGTGCTAAAGGCAAGAGTGACATAGAATGCTACCATTGTGGCAAGAAGGGTCACATGAAAAGAGACTGCAGAGAATGGAAAGCAGAAAAACGCAAAGAGAAAGCTGAAGACCATGGTGAGAAGAACAAGTCCTCAGTGAAGATTCAAGAAATAAATGTGACAAACACTGTTGCAGAGGATGACAATCTAGTGTCAGGAGACATCTACTTCTTGAAGAATACAATGGACTCAGCTCTTCTTACAGCATCTGATGGAAATGCACCGAGTGACTGGATTATAGACTTAGGGGCATCACTTCATGTGTCTCCAAACAAGGAGTGGTTTACCGCTTATGTGACCACTAAAGATCATGTTCAGCTAGGCAATGGGCAGACATGTGAGATCTTAGGTGTTGGAGATGTTCAATTTGAAGTTTCAGAATGGCTCTTCTTTCACGCTGAAGAATGTGAGACATGTTCCTGCAATTACAAAGAGCTTGATCAGCACAGGTTTACTTGATGATGCTGGCTACGTCACCACTTTTGGATAGAACATGTGGAAGATATCCAAGGGTTCTATGACAGTAGCACATGGAGTAAAGTCTGGAGGACTTTACATGATTTATGTATCAAATGTCTCTAAAAATGTAATCAATGTAACCGAGCAGCCGAATGTTTCTTTGTGGCATAGCCCGTTAGGACATATGTGCAAGAAGGGAATGGAAATCTTGTCTCGTTCTAGTTATTTGCCTGGCTTTTCATTTAATGATTTTGAATTCTTTGAACATTGTTTGTATGGTAAGCAAACACAGCAGCCACATAAGCATAGAAGCAGTAGAAGAGATACACAATTGGCACTTGTTCATAGTGATTTGTGTGGACCTATGCCTAACCTATCTCTAGGGGGAGCTTCTTACTTTATGACATTTATAGATGATTACTCGAGGAAAGTATGGGTTTACTTTCTCAAGCACAAGGATAAAGCATTTAGTGTTTTCAAAACGTTTGTGACACTTGTGGAGAATCAGAGTGGCAAGAAGCTTAAATGCTTACGCACTGACAATGGTGGAGAGTATGTTTCAAAGGCCTTTCAGGACTTTTGTGAGTCAAAAGGTATAAAACGTGAACTTACTGCTCCTTACAATCTTCCTCAAAATGGTGTTGCTGAGAGGATGAATAGGACCATACAAGAGAAGGTCAGAAGTATGTTGTCTAATGCACAGCTGCCAAATGGGTTTTGGGCTGAAGCTGTATCAACAGCTGTTCATCTTGTAAATAGATCTCCTAGCAAGGTTTTGCAGAAGGATTCAGTGCCAGAGATGGTATGGTCAGGCAAAATGCCCTCATACAAGCATTTCAGAGTCTTTGGTTGTGAGGCATATACTCACGTTCCAAAGGAATTTAGGAACAAACTTGAGACAAAGAGTAGAAAGTGCATCTTTCTAGGCTATGGTAATTCTGGTGAGATGGGGTACAGACTTTGGGATCCCGAATCCAGAAAGGTTGTCCGCAGCAATGATGTTCACTTTAATGAATCCAAATATCATTCTAAACCAGAGAGGGTTGAGGGGATTAGAGGAGTTGTCTTCCAAGAAGATGGACCTACACGTGCAAGACAAAATGTCAGGGTTCAAGAGGAGCAAGGACAGGATAGAGTGGAACCACAGGTTGTGTCTGAGCCTGAGCCACCTATTGTGCGTAGATCTGGACGTGTCACGCGACCTCCTGATAGGTTTGTTCCATCTATGAACTATGTCATGTTGACTGATTGCAATGAGCCTTCATGTTACAAGGAAGTAGTGCAAATGAAGGACTTCAGGAATTGGCAATTGGCCATGCAGTCAAACATGACAGCTCTGCATAAAAACAAGACATGGAAGCTAGTTAAATTACCACAGGGCAAAAAGGCTCTACCTTGTAAATGGGTTTACAGGTATAAGATCACCGCTCATGATAGTCAGCCAAAGTACAAAGCAAGGCTTGTTGCCAAGGGCTTTAAGCAAGAACAAGGCATTGACTTTGATGAAGTCTTCTCTCCGTTGGTCAAGATGACTACATTGAGATGCTTTCTTGCATTCGTTGCCATATTAGATTTGGTGTTGCACCAAATGGATGTCAAGACAGCGCTCTTGCATGGTGATTTAGATGTGGAAATTTACATGCAGCAGCCAGAAGGGTTTGTTGAGAAAGGCAAGGAAGATTGGGTATGCCAGTTGTTAAAGAGTCTTTATCGCTTAAAACAATCACTGAGGGCATGGTACCATAAATTCCATAAGTTTATGCTTTCTCAAGGCTACAAACGTAGTGAGTTCGATCACTGTCTATATACAAAGAAGGCTAAGGATGGCAGTTGGATGAGCCTTATTTTGTATGTGGATGACATGTTGATTGCTGGCAAGCACTTGGAAGAAATTTCAGCTTTGAAGTCAAAGATGGCAAAATCGTTTGACATGAAAGACATGGGTGAGGCAAGTCATATACTTGGTATGCGCATTGAGAGAGACAGATCAAAGAAGTTGAATTGGTTATCTCAAACAGAGTATATTGACAAGGTTTTGCAACGTTTCAATATGGAGAAGGGAAAGGCATTGAGTGTTCCATTGCCACCATATGTGAAACTTAGCAAACAAGATTGTCCTGTGTCTGAGGAAGAACATGCTGAAATGGATAAGATTCCATATGCGTTTGCAGTGGGTAGTTTGATGTATGCAATGATTGCTACTCGCCCAGACATTGCATTTGCAGTGGGAGTAGTAAGTCGATACATGTCAAACCCAGGCAAGAAACATTGGGAGGCAGTGAAAGGAATATTGAGATACCTGAAAGCTACAAAGAGTATGCGTATATGCTATGGGAGTCAGGAGCTAAGTGTAAAGGGTTTTACAGACTCAGATCATGCAGGTTACTTAGACAACCGAAGGTCTACGTCAGGGTATGTCTTTACATTGGCTGGTGGAGCAGTATCATGGCGTTCTAGATTACAAGATTGTGTTACTCAGTCTACTACAGAGGCTGAATATGTTGCAGCATCAGAGGCATGCAAAGAATCAATTTGGCTTAATCGAGTAGTAATAGATTTGGGAATCAAAGAAGAGATGCCTGTGTTATATTGTGATAGTCAAAGTGCTATACAATTGGCTCGCAATCCAGTTTATCACTCAAAGACAAAGCATGTGGATGTGAAGTATCATTTCATCAGGGAAATGATCGAGGATAAGCAACTTCAGCTTGTCAAAGTTCACACCACAAAAAATCCTGCTGATCTACTTACAAAAAGTTTTCCCTCAGAGAGCTTTGCGCATTTTCGCAAGCAGTTAGGTGTATGGTAGTACATCTCTTGTATATTAGCTTGTATAGTAGCTTCTCTCACACTTAAAGTACCACATTGGACTTTAAGTGGGAGGTTGTTGGGGTATAAAGCCCAATGTGGTCGCCCAGGTAAGTGGGCGGGCCGCCAGGTATGTACACATATTCTTTTGTAAAAACCTAATAAGAACTCACTATGCTCTACACATTACAGTAGAGCGAGTTCACCATATCGTCGTGCTCTTCGTCTCGCACTCTCTCTCGAGTCGCACTTCCGCTCGTACTCCTTCACAATGAGCTATGTCACGCGTCGATAAGTTGGTCCATCTCAAACATGTACATGTGTGTGTGTGTGTGTGTGTGAGAGAGAGAGAGAGAGAGAGAGAGAGAGAGAGAGGGAGATCATGGCTCATTTTCTACGGCATTGTCGTGTGGGTCGCATGTCTTAGAGAGAGAGAGAGAGAGAGAGAGAGAGAGAGAGAGAGAGAGAGAGAGAGAGAGAGAGAGAGAGACGTCTTCGTTATTTGCTACAGTTGTGTGTGTGTGTGTGTGTGTGTGTGTGTGTGTGTGTGTGTGTGTGTGTGTGTGTGAGAGAGAGAGAGAGAGAGAGAGAGAGAGAGAGAGAGAGAGAGAGGGCCAATCCCATTTAGTCATGCTGAGGAGTGTGTGTGTGTCTATTTTTGTTCGAAAGAGAGAGAGGGTGCCATTGATTGGCCTTGGCGCTTGACAGAGAATGCCCTCCCCCCCCTTCTCCAAACTCGATCATGAACACAACCCACCACTTACTTCATGTAAAATTTCTCAAATGTTGCTACAACAAGCCTCATGTAGTCTCCTTTATCAACACCCCTGGCTGCCAACAGCTGATCCGCCACAAGCCCCACACCCTTATACAACTTCAATCCTCTGCTGGCCGGGACACCAAGAGTTTGGATCCAATACATGTCCCACTCGCCACAAGCGCTTGCTGAGACACCTACTCCTCTACCGCTGCCTATCCGCCACCCTTGATCCCGACGGACTCCATTTTTGCCTAGTTGCGGCCCTCCACACCGAGAGAGAGAGAGAGAGAGAGAGAGAGAGAGAGAGAGAGAGAGAGAGAGAGAGAGAGAGAGAGAGTCCCACATCCGTCTCCACACTTTTTTCGTCTTTTTTGGCGAGTTAGCGGATGCTACAATGTTGAGAGCTCCAATGTGAACATCCAAGCTTTTTAGCTTTCCCAAGTTTTTACATCTCAAACTCCCGACATAGGCAAGAAAAAAGGGGTTCTGCAAGGGGATAGGTGGCATTGCCTGCTGCTACAATGGTCACAGCAACGGTCGTGCAAGGCAGTGTTTGGGAAAATGTGTCTCAGCTTCATATCATGCCGTTTTTAATTTCAAAAATACCGGTTGGTGACGGCAAGGAGAAAAGGAGAAATTATGCCCCAAAATAGAGAAAAATAGTGTTAAAACCTGCAAAATAAACCTAATTTTGAAAATTTCCTCTTGGAAAAAAGGAAATCAATTTTGTATGTTTGAAATTTTATTTTTCCAAAACACTGATGTGATTGCATTGGAGAATAATCATTGCCAGTCGAGGATATTGGCCTTGGTCTTGGAGTTAGCAATCCTTTACTCATTTAATTCCTCCTTGGTGCTACATACCTAATGTGAGCCCTGTGCCTCCCCCTAGAAATGATGACTCCAGTCTCTTATTGTAGGGCTGCCTCCATGCATGTGCCTCCATTGTAGGATTGTCTCCATGTCATTTTGCTTTCATTTAGAGCCTGGTCACTTTGGAACGGCTAAATAGCCTTCCAGTTTTGTTTGCAAGTCAAGAAAATCGGTGGCTTCAAAGATAAATGCTTGATTTGACTGAGTGATGAGATAGATCTTGAGCAGGTTCTTGCTAGCCAAGAGGGCCTCAAAAGTCAACCAAGTCAACCGTGTGAAAGGCTATGCCCCTTTCGAGGCTGTTAACTACCACGATCAGATAGATAGAGAGAGAAGATCCGGCTCCTATCCGGGCAGAAAGCAGGCTCACTCGTACACGCAACCAAGCTCATAGCCTCTCACATGCTTCATTTTAATACTACAAATTAGACATGCAGCTTGAGAGAGAGAGAGAGAGAGAGAGAGAGAGAGAGAGAGAGAGAGAGAGAGAGAGAGAGAGAGAGAGAGAGAGAGAGAGAAAGATTTTTCTTCATAGTGACGTGGTTTGAGACTCATTAATCTTGAGACCGGCTAATCCCGACTCTTAGCTATTAAGTTTAGGCAAACCTTATCCAATCCAAACATTGTTGGCAACTAGTCGTCATGCTGCATAGCAAGTTAGAGAGAGAGAGAGAGAGAGAGAGAGAGAGAGAGAGAGAGAGAGAGAGAGAGAGAGAAGAGAGAAGAAGATCGCAAGAGACTTAAAAATTTTAGCCGATGAACGTTGATTCTTGAACTCAAGGGATTGCATGCTCACATACTTATACAAGGAGAGGGGGACATAAATTTTAATATCATAGAAACACTCACAGTGACCTCACGGCAGAGAGAGAGAGAGAGAGAGAGAGAGAGAGAGAGAGAGAGAGAGAGATTATCCTTAAAGGTCAGATTGACCTATGGGACCAATTACAACATGTAAATTGCTTGAAGACTATGGATATAAGGGTGGCCACTAACAAGTTAAATCCATGAGGTGGCTAGGAGAGAAAGGTATGTAGGCCATGGTATGGGCTAAAATGTGGGTAAAGCAAGCACTCATGTAGGGTGTGATGATCGCACTCTCAAATAGTTAAGGGATATAATTTGCGTACAAAAAGAGACTCTCCTCCATGTAGTGCCTCAATACTCTGTCTCACATTTAAGGGAGTGGGAGCTAAGC
This sequence comes from Adiantum capillus-veneris, assembly GCF_014529385.1. Lineage (NCBI taxonomy): Eukaryota > Viridiplantae > Streptophyta > Polypodiopsida > Polypodiales > Pteridaceae > Adiantum > Adiantum capillus-veneris. Next base: position 44,467,521 of record NC_140960.1, read on the forward strand.
CAAATGGCTGCTATGGTATAAAAGATGGGTAAGGGCAAGCATGTGAATGATTGAATACAGTCTTCTCTTTCAAAGAAGAACGTGCATGTGTGCTCCATGTGTGTATATGTGTGTGTGTGTGTGTGTGTGTGTGTGTATTTTGCAACACACCCTTTCTTTTAGCATGATGTCCAAAACTCTTGCAAGAGAAACGATTGAGTGAACTTTTTTGCTTTCATTGCCCTCACAGTTTAAGGTGCCAATGGTGCCCAAATGTACACAAACAAACAATATGCGCCTTACATGCTAGCTAGATTGAGTGCAATCCAACCTGTAAATTTTGAAATTTATCCACATATAGAGACAAAATTGCTATAGCCATGCAATCACCCCTAGGTCACACATCCATCATGAATATTTCCTTTGAGAAGTAAACGACACACTGCTCACCAAATTAGTTGTGCATACCAATGGCAAAGTTTCTTCTACTACTATGTGGTGTAATGTTGGCATGTTGGTTCATGGCTGGTATATGCATCCGAAGTGCCAACAAATAGCAATTGATGATTTAGTTGAATGTGATGTCCCAAATTCAAGACCAAAACTACATGAGAGAAGCATGGAAGAGTTGCTATTATGACCAATGCCTTGATTGGTAAGGATGGTGAGAGGGGATGCTAATGCATCAAAAGAATTCGTCGTTCAATGCAAACACTATAATCATAGAAGGATACCAGCTCTCTATTAGTCTATTTAGAGGGCCACTACCACTCAGCAGGGTCCCATATCAATTGTGTGAGGGGGGCGTCTCTAGCCTAATCGCAAATTCGCTGCCTCCTTAGAGAGAAACATAGGATGTTAAAACAAAACATCATGCGAAGGGAGCCCATTACTTAATTCATTCCCAAGAGACCTCAAATTGACTTGATGATTCTTGAACACACACACATAGATAGAGACAACGGGGGGGGGGGGGGGGGGGGGGGGAACTCACCATGACTAGGAGGAGAATGTTGGAGCTTGGCATGATCAACTAGAAGGAGATTTGTCCTTGGTCATTCCACAAGAATGTGGAGAGCAACTACACTTTATTAGTTGTTTGATCTTACACTCCAAAAGGTAGACATATTGTTGATCTAAAAGATAGATTTGTGCTTGGTTTATGTGAATGTGGAGGGCACTTAGACCTTGTGTGTTGTCATACATTGTCATCTAGAAAGTAGTTATAGTGGTGGTTGATGCAGAAGTGTATTAAAGAGCTATAAATAGGCATTTGCCACGTTTGCCCTCCCTGTGAAGGGAAGGAGAACAATGGTTGCTTCAATTGACACACATGTAGCTGCGGCAACGCGCGGGTCACATACTAATCCTAACAATGAGGATCAAAGTAAAGGATAAAGGCCACACTACCTTGAAAATTACTACACCCAAGGGAAAAAGTTAACATGAAATATCCTTAAGTAGGGTGGTACGCATGTCCTTTTGAAGGGAATCAACAAAGATCCGCTTGGTTCACCAAAAGGTAAAGTGTGTGTGTGTGTGTGTGTGTGTGTGTGTTTTCTTTAAAGCAAAACTCACAATTGTGAGTGAATTATATTGAACAGCCCAAAAATTTACAAGGTCTTGTCATGCTCTTGCTGAGGATTGGTCTAGGACTACTTGTGCCTTGTTGTCAGGAGATGGAATGCCTAGGACGGGGGAAAATATTGGCCATTGGTAAATAAAAGATCTCAAAAGGACAACGTAAAGTGTGTTTAAAAAAAAAAAAGACTTTGGTGTCTGGATATCAAAGAAAAGGCACGTGGATATATTTTTTGCTCCCTCTCTGCCAGACGTTGCATCTGTGTGTGTGCTTTGGTTCAGCCTCAAAGGAGCTACATGTGAGGGAGATCGAGCAGGTGTGAAGATTGTTGCAACCTGCGGGAGACTTCTATGCATTGAGCATAGGCTTCTGTGTTTTTTTGTGGAGGAGAAGAAAGCAATCACGAACAGTAGGTAGGATCAAGGGGGTAAGGGATGATTTGATAGTCAGCAGGTACAGGTGCGGACGTAGCATCGAGGGGGATGAGGAGAGTGCGGGGGAACGGGTGATGGGTTTCTCAAGTACTGCGCTTTCTCTTTGCATGATGGTTTGCCTCGGCTTGACAATTCGTTAGATGGGGGGGGCAGCCAGGGATGGGCAAAAGATGACAAAGCAGATCAAGGCCGAGGCAAGCGCCATCTGTTGTGGTGTTGCAATAGACGAGTCAAAGGGGATGATAGAGGCGGAGACGGGCGAGTAGGTAGTAGCTAATAGTGGCTGTTTGCAATCAAAGAGGAGCGCAACACTTTAATTTTTGGAATCTGATGGAGATTCTAGTTAATAGATAGGCGAGCGGTAGTAGGTAGAATTTGAAAGCATTTGTTTAGGTAGAATTTAGGGAGATACCTTTGTTTGAAGGGATGTAAAAGTAAAGCTAATTGTTTTAGTTTGAATAGGAACATAGGGAGCCGTCCACGTGCATGTTTGTGAGTAGGGGAGGACCCATTATTTTCTCAAAAAATTGCCAAAATACCTCTCTAATTTGTGGAAATTTCCAAAATTCCCAAAATACCCTTGGTTGTGAGAGTAAATTTCTTCAAAATAAAAAATTGTAGCTTTTCATAAGAAGACTGATTGTATATCATACAAGATGCTAAAACTAGAATTTGTAGGCTGTGGAGATGAATTGATTCATTATTTTTAGACATACTTGCCTTATTTTGTGAGGTATTTTGTGACAAATTACATGCTAAGCACTCAAAAACGGATCTCAATTGTCAAAAAGGAGATGCCGCTGATAGCTCAAGATTTTTTTGGGTGGGATTTCATGGCAAGCAATCGTGGGTGTCACGAGGTAGGAGGACAGAGGATGCATGATACATGCACATGATCCTCGGGCAGAGAGAGAGAGAGAGAGAGAGAGAGAGAGAGAGAGAGAGAGAGAGAGAGAGAGAGAGAGAGAGAGAGAGAGAGAGAGAGAGCTCATTAGCTCTATTATGTTGACATTGTCAGAGTTGGTGCATTTCCATGCCTCAGTTGTGTGAATAGTGAGGGAGATGAGGCATCAGGGTGAAGATGTAGAGAGGGAGAGAGAGGTCCACGATGAGCGGATAGGTGGTGAGAAAGAGAGAGATCACAGATAAAGGTTATATGTCTATTGTGCTGCTTGTGGGTGTGTGTTTGTTGTAAAGAATGAGGATGCAAGAGAGCTACACAAGACAAGCACAAAGCACACAGAGATGGAAAGCTTCTTCTTCTTCTTCGCTCTGAAAAGAGAGTACAAAATGACTAAGTGCTAAAGCTGAAAAGTAGCACATATGTACATGCGGTCACTAAGTGTGAACTCGCTAGAAGTGTCCTAGGCAAAGATATCCACTATTTGCTCCTCTGTGTTGATGTAGACCAAGTCGATGTCGCCCGCCAACACTCGCTCTCGAACGTAGGGGTAATGGACCTCTATGTGCTTGGTCCTGGCATGGAACACTGGGTTCCTAGCCAAATGCATGTTGCTGAGGTTGTCACAATGGATGACAATCTGCTGGTCCACCTGCACTCCCAAGTCCTCAAGTAATGTGCATAGCCAAGCTACCTCGCACACCGCAACTGTTGCACCTCTCTGCTCGATAAAGCAACCGTAGGCTGCTTTTTGCTGCTCCAAGTAACAGCAGCACTCCCAAAAGAGAACATGAAGCCACCTGTAGATCTCCTATCAACAATGCTACCTGCCCAATCTGCATCTGTATACCCATACAATGCTAATGGCGCATCTGCTACATAGAACAATGCGTAGTCAAGAGTCCCTTGCACGTACCAAAGTGTGCATCGTACTCCATCCAAATGTGGCTTCCTCAGAAGCTGCATGAACTGACTCTCCAAGCCTACTGTGTAGCTCAAGTCTGGCCTCGTGATAGCTAAGTAGATTAGACTACCCACAATCTTCCTGTACATCTTGACATCCTCAACAACATCACCTTTCTCTGCACTCAGCTTTGCATTCACATCCAAGGGAATAGAAATTGGCTTACAATCAGCCATACCATACTTTGACAACATGTCCAAAGCATACTGTCTAGTTTGTTGACAGCATACACCTCTGGAGTCCTGATCACCTCAATGCCATACTAAATAGCGCCACTCGCCTAAATCATCAGCATTTCAAAACCTTCTACATATATGGTAATGACCACAATCCCCATATCACTCTCACGTACATAGAGTGAATGATCAGCATGGGCTCTCCTAAAACCAATACTGACAAGATACGTGGCAATCTTGTCATGCCATGCTCTAGAGCCCTGCTTCAAACCATACCCTCTCTCTCTCTCTCTCTCTCCTCTCTCTCTCTCTCTCTATGGCATGGACAAATGCTTGCATTCCCATGCTATCCAGCATGTCGATCTCCATCAGCAATTCCCTGTGGGGTCAGAGTGTTGCCCTCGGGAGGTGTGGCAGCCCCTGCAAGATCACACTCGTAGAAAAAAGCAGAGTACTGGCAATTGTGCAGATACAGACCATGAATGTGAGTAGACAAAGTTTGCCTGCACAATGATGGCGAAAGGCGGGCACTGCCCAGACGGGATGATGGTGACATCGCGGAGATTTGCTTTTGCCATGTAGGACAGAGACACCGAAAGAGGGATGGAGGTGCGATGGCATGGTGGGAGCAATGTTGCACACAAGTACGAGCCAGTGATGTCGACGGACAGAGAGCTCAAAGGTGACAATATAGGCGATGTTAGAACTTTTTTGATGTAGAAACGTAGGGGTAAAAATGGAGGAGATATATGAGGGTGATGTCAATTACTATAAGTGTCGTTTCTTGGCGGATATACAGAGCACAGGTCTCCCTCTCTCTCTCTCTCTCTCTCTCTCTCTCTCTCTCTCTCTCTCTCTCTCTCTCTCTCTCTCTCTCTCTCTCTCTCTCTCGTCTGTAGGTTACAAAGTGCAGGTTGATGGAGCTGATGGGAGGCGAGGGGTACAAGAAAATCTACATGCTATAATCGCTGATGGGGAGATAAGTTGAGGCATGTTGGTAGAGAGAGGTTTTCTCTACATCGACTGCAGGTCCACATGCAAGACGGATAGAGAGGCAAAGAGGAGTGGAGCGCAAGGTTGGGAGCGATGGCAAGCTGTTGCACAGAGTACGTGATGGCAACAACTTAAAGCATTTTACCTTCAAATTTTGAGATTTTGTGGGAATGTACACACACACACTCCTCGGGCACGACTGAATGGGATTGGCCCTCTCTCTTTCTCTCTCTCTCTCACTCACACACACACACACACACACACACACACACAGAGCTGCACCAAACAACGAAGATGTCGCTCTCTCTCTCTCTCTCTCTCTCTCTCTCTCTCTCTCACTCACACACACACACACACACACACACACACACAGCTGCACCAAACAATGAAGACGTCTCTCTCTCTCTCTCTCTCTCTCTCTCTCTCACACACACACACACACACACACACAGAGCTACAACAAACAACGAAGACGTCTCTCTCTCTCTCTCTCTCTCTCTCTCTCTCTCTCTCTCTCTCTCTCTCTCTCTCTCTCTCTCTATAAGACCTGCGACACACACGACGATGCTGTAGAAAATGAATCCGGATCTCTCGTCCCTAGACTTGCGATGTGTTGCATCTCTCTCTCTCTCTCTCTCTCTCTCTCTCTCTCTCTCTCTCTCTCACACACACACACACACACACACACACACACACATACACACACACACACGTTCGAGGCAGACCAACTTATCGATGCGTGGCACATCTCGTTGCTCGTTAGTTTCCTAAGCTACGAAGCTATGAAGTAGAGTCACCCTTTACAAAAACAAAAGTAATCACCCATCAAAATTGAAAGCTAAAGTGAAATTCCATGGCCTTGCTAAAGAGTTTAAATAATATAAATATATATATTACTAACAAAATTGAGAAGTAAAAACTAAGTTTTTTCATTTTCTACCATCAGAGTACTTGCTATTTATCCTTCAATTTTACATTTCAAACCAAATGTTTCTTAAGGTTCTTGAAACGATGGGAGAGTGACACATGGATGCCCTCTCGTTCCTTAAAAATTTTAAGCACAATTATATATAGTAAGTATAGAAAACACTAAAGAACACAAATATACAATGTGAAGTTGACCACCTCTTTGTATGGATACAAAAAGTCTTTTGATTTTCCACCAACACTTGTCGTTTGACTTTTCACCTTCACATATCTTTTCATTTCCTAACCTCACCCTTTACTTACACACTTAATATGTTTTGAAAGGCTTTTTAATTTTCCTAGATTGGGAGACATAATAGTACATAACATAAGATAATGAGAAAGATTGTAACTAACCCAATACCCAATGCCCTTGAGAAGTACACAAATATCACCCTCTGACAAAAAAACCATACAAGAAATAGTAAAAAAATAAATTTTGACAAGGCCAACTTGCCATGTGGCACTAATCAATAAACTTTGTACCATCGTTATCCTTATGGACTTAGCTAAAGATTTCACATCCACCATAGTTCTTTTTTTGGAAGGACACCTATAGATATTTTAAACAACTCTCTAGAGTAACTTTCACTATCTATTTACTCTATTACTAGTATGTGACCCGCACGTTATCGCGGTTGCATGTGCGTCAATTGAAGCAACCATTGTTCTCCCTCCCTTCACAAGGAGGGCAAATGTGGGTAAATGCCTATGATTCTCATGTGAGCTTTTATAGCTCTTTAATATACTTGTGCATCAAGTTTCAACCACCACTATAACTACTTTCTAAATGACAATGTATGACAACACACAAGGTCTAAGTGTCCTCCACATTCACATCAACCAAACACAAATCTATCTTTTGGATCAATACTATGTCTACCTTTTCGAGTGTAAGATCGAACAACTAATGAAGTGTAGTTACTCTCCACATTCTTGTGGATTGACTAAGGACAAATCTCCTTCTAGTTGGTCATGCAAAGCTCCAACATACTTCTCCTAATCATGGCAAGTTTGTTCCTAATGCAACTTTGCCATTGGTATGCACAACTGATTTGGTGAGAAGTGTGTCATTTGCTTCTCAAAGGCAGTATTCATGATGGGTGTGTGACTTGGGGGTGATTGCCTAGCTATAGCAACTTTGTCTCTATATGTGGGTAAATTTCAAAATTTACAGGTTGGATTAGCATGTACACTTGCATCTACCAAGACTCGTCGCATGGATGTTGAGGTCTCTTGCAATTGACCATAAGAATGTTAGTAATATAAAGTGCATATTGTTTGTTTGTGTATATTTTGACACCATTGGCACCTTAAAATGTGAGGGTAATGAAAGAAAAAAAGTTCACTCAATTGTTTCTCTTTGCAAGAGTTTTGGGCATCATGCTAAAAGAAAGGGCGTGCTACAAAATACACACACACACACACACACACACACATGCGCGCGCATATTCTTCTTTGAGAGAGTAGACTGTATTCAACCGTTCACATGGTTGCCCTTACCCATATTTTATACCATAGCAGCCATTTCGCTTAGCTCCCACTCCCTTAAATGTGAAACAAAGCATTGAGGCACTACATGGAGGAGAGTCTCTTTTTATACGCGAATTATATCCCTTAACAATTTGAGAGTGCGATCATCATACCCTACATGAGTGCTTAGATTTTGATCACATCAAACTTGCTTTACCCATATTTTAGCCCATACCATGGCCTACATACCTTTCTCTCCTAACCACCTCATGGATTCAACTTGTTAGTGGCCACCCTTATATCCATAGTCTTCAAGCATGTTATGTGTTGTACTCGGTTCCATAGGTCAATCAGACCTTTAAGGATGATCTCTCTCTCTCTCTCTCTCTCTCTCTCTCTCTCTCTCTCTCCTCTCTCTCTCTCTCTCTCTTCTAATTTGCTATGCAACATGACGAGTTGTTGCCAACAATGTTTGGATTGGATAAGATTTGCCTAAACTTAATAGCTGAGAGTCAAGATTAGTTGGTCTCAAGATTAACGGGTCTCAAACCACGTCAGTAGGAAGAAAAATGTCTCTCTCTCTCTCTCTCTCTCTCTCTCTCTCAGGCTGCATGTCTAGTTTGTAGTATAAAATGAAGCATGTGAGAGGCGAAGTGCTTGGTCACGTGTACGAGTGATTCTGCTTTCTGCCCGGTCACGAGCCAAATATTCTCTCTCTACCTATCTAATCGTGGTAGTTAAGAGCCTCGAAACGCCTTTCACATGGTTGACTTTTAAGGCCCCCTCAAGTAGCAAGAACTTGCTCAAGATCTGTCTCATTACTCAGTCAAATCAAGCATTTATCTTTGAAAAGCCACCAATTTTCTTGACTTGCAAACAAAGCTGGAAGGCTATTTAGCCGTTCCAAAGTGACCAAGCTCTAAATGTAAGCAAAATGACATGGAGGCAATCCTACAATGGAGGCACATGCATGGAGGCATCCCTACAATAAGAGACCGGAGTCATCATTTCTAGGGGGAGGAAAAGGGCCCACATTAGGTATGCAACACCAAGGAGAATCCAAATGAGCAAAGGATTGCTAACTCCTAGACCAAGGCCAATACCCTTGACTGGCAATGATCATCCTCCAATGCAATCACATCAGTGTTCTAGAAAAATCATTTTTTCAAACATACAAAATTACTTTCCTTAAATTTTCCAAGAGCAAATTTAGAAAATTAGGTTTGCAAGTTTTTACACTATTTTTTTCTATTTTGGGGCTGGATTTCTCCTTCCCCCTTGCCCTCAATCGATATTTTTGATATTAAAAACGGCATGATATTAATCTGAGACACATTTTTCCCAAACATTGAATGGAAGACCCGCCTTGCACGACCATTGTTGTGAGCACTATAGCAGTAGGCAATGCCATATGTCCTCTATCAACACCCCTTTTTTCTTGCCTATGTCACGAGTTCGAGGTGTGAAAACTTAGGAAAGCTAAAAAGCTTGGATGGTCACGTTAGAGCTCTCAACATTGTAGCATCCGTTGACTAGCCAAAAAAAGGCAAAGAAAGTGTGGAGACGGATGTGGGACTCTCACTCTCTCTCTCTCTCTCTCGTGCAGCATGGGACTTGGTTGAATTGCTAGAAGGAAAGTAGGCCAAGGAAGTTGATTTTGATGAAATTTTCTCGCTCATGGTCAAGATGACAACACTATGTATAGTGCTTGGCGTAGTAGCCGCCATTGAGGACATGAAACTTGTCCAAATGGATGTGAAGAGATACTTTCTTCACGTGGATCTAGAAGAGAATGTTTATGTGCAGCAACCTGAAAGTTTGGACAGCCTAGCAAGGAGGAGCTTGTATGCAAACTCAAGAAAGCACTTTATGGCTTAAAGTAAGGTTCAAGGTAGTGGTATCAAAAGTTTGATGCTTTCATGTGGTCCCAAGGTTTTAGAAGGAGTCAAGAGAATCATTACTTGTATACAAAGAAACTTAGTGACTATTCTTTAGTCATCCTCATTTTATATGTAGATGATATGCTCATTGCAAGAAATTTCCACTGAGGAGATTGGCAAAAGCTTTTCTATGAAGGATTTCGGTGAAGCAAATCATTTTCTTGGTATGAATATCAAGACTCTTATATCCACAAGGTTTTGCACCATTTCAATATGCAGGCGAAGAGAAGGCAATGAATATCTCACTACCATCATATTTGAAACTTAGCAAGGAAGATTCTCTTAAAATCAGATGGTGAGAAAGCAAACATGGTAAGTGTGCTATATTCTTCAGCTTATAGGCAGTGTTATGTATGCTATGGTAGCTATGAGGCCAGACATTGCTTTTGTAGTGTGAGTGGTTAGTCAATATATGGCTAATCCTCGCAAGCAGCATCGGATAGCAGTGGAACTTATCCCCTCAGATACTTGAAGGTTATAGCAAGCAAGTATTTATTCTTCGGTAATAGCGATTCATCCATTGTTGGTTACATGGACATAGATTATGCGGGTCGTAGAGACAATAGGAGATCTACATTTGGCTACATTTTCATATTTTTGAGAGGCGCCATTCTTTGGAGATCATCTCTCCAAAATTGTATGTCTTCTTCCACTATAGAGGATGAGTACGTTGCAGCGTCAGATGCCAGCAAGGAAGTTATATGGTTGGTACGTTTAATGGAAGTTTATACATTTAGCAGGTTCCAATTTTGCATTGTGATAGTCACAATTCCATTGCTTTGAGAAGGAATCCCCCGTCACGCCAAGTCGAAACACATTGAGGGTGAGGTATCATCTCATTTGAGATGCAATGACGGATAAGCGCTTAGAGGTTGTCAAGGTCCACACTGAAGACAATCTAATAGATGCTCTTATGAGAGCCTAGCTACAAATTGGTTTGCACATTGCATCGAGTTAATGGGTGTAGAGGTGAACACAGTTGTACAAAGGTGAAGCTATCCTACTTCACGGATGTACATACTATTTTTCATAGCCACTTACGATCACATTGGCTTTTAAGTGAGAGATTTTTGGGGTAAAGGCATGTGGCGGCCTTCCCATGACTAATACCCTCCACCTACTAACTCACTAACACTATTTCACCCTTTTCATATATACAATAAAGGTAACACACACTCTCCCCTTCTAGTGTGATGTTTTTCTCAATTACTCTTCTTGTTTTCTTACCTTTGTCGCACGCACACGCACGCACACACCGCCTCCCTCACATCCAATCCTTCAAGAAGCCTCAAAATACGAATTCTCTCTACTAGAGCACTAAGACAAAATCTGAAAAACCTCACTATTGGTATCATTTAATGCACATTTTTGCAAGGAAAGCAATTCAATTTCCAAATTATTAGAAGTGCAAAATCCTCCCTATAACTACTATTTTTAATCTTATGGTGTAATATGGCTCCTTTACCCTAGTACACGTTTGTGTACATATGTGATTCCCATGTGCTTTATCCAAAACATGTACTTTATCTAAAACATTCTAAGTATCCATATAGGATGCGACAAAGTGATCCTTGGAAAGATTCACCATCAACAATACCCCCAATACTTTTTATTTACATTGTAACCCTTAGTGTATCTTGCCAAACTCACAATTGTGAGTGGAGAAATATATTAAAGCTAAACCAAAAAGCTACAATAAAAGCTACACTCCCACCGAGCCATGGCATCTTCCAACATCCACAAAGCCATATACAATAGCTAATGAAGGGCACCACGTCGAAACAAAAGGCAAAAAGCTTGGAGTTTCCACCAAAGAGAGAGATCTGCCACCGCGATCCCCTTGCCCACAAGCCAATTTGAGGGAACATGCCAAGGTTTTGGGATGGGGTAGCAGAGCAAGGGTAACATGGCTAGCAGGAGATATGGTGCTTGTCTGGCATTGACAATCAGGTAGCATGTTTGCTTGCTAAGATGCTTGTTCTAAGTTCGGGTGGGGGGTGAGCTGGAGCTCCGTTGCTGTGAGAAGCTGTTGTGTGCTACTCCTACCGGGGGGTGCATGGGGTACTTGATTTGCCCCGCCAAGGTGATTTTGTATTCGTGTCGTCTCACGAGTGCTGTAAAATATTTGAGCTAAGGCTATAAAAAATCAGCAAGTGTTTTTGCTCTGCATGCTAGCACGCTTATTATTGTTTGATATTAACACTATTCATGTTTTAAAAAAACCGCTTTTGTGACTTTAAGAAGCTTTTGTAAAAAAAACGTTCAACAACTATTTAGATGTCTAAATAGAAAATTCTCTAAAGGAAATATGCCCAACACATAGTATGAATTGGTAAAAAAAAGATCGAGAAAGTAAATCAAGGATTGAAATTGTCTTTGCATGGCTATCTTGAAGGACTAATTTGGTAGAATGGATATAATTTTACTAAATCGACTCAATGATAGACCAATTTATTTTTGAAAAGACTCAGACTTCTTTGAAAACTCCCTCAATAGGTATGTAGTGAGCCTATCTCACTTTTATGTTGCTTACACAAAGACTAACAACATTTACTACTTTCCCAAGTTAAGTAGTAAATTACAATTTTAACTGAAAAAAGCTCTTTTTAAGGAAAATATTTATTTTTAACATTTTTTACTCAAATATGACTCTCGGAGTCTTAGACACATCCTTTTTTCTTTTGGGCAAAACTCACAATGGTAAGTGAATTATATTGACAACCACAAGAAATGGTGAGTGAATTATATTGACAACCACAAGAAATGACAACCACGCTCGTGCCGAGCCATGCCAGCTCTTAGGTGTCACTGATACATCAGCTAATAGGAGAGCCACCCCCCATGGACAATGAAGGGTCCTTACCTATGAGAGTTAGTTAAAGCGGTGTCAATTATCTTGTTCCATTCATCAGAGTTCTCGCGTTTTTCAAAAGCCAAGATCGCCCCTGCTTTCTTGAATTATCTCAGAGTGAACCTGGTTGTTTCCATGGTTCTATCAAATAAGCAGTCGTTCCTAGCCTTCCAGACCTATTTGAAATAGCATAACCTAACAATTTGTGTTGCAATAAGTAGCTCTGGCTCTTTAATACCTTTGTAATGGAATTCATATTTTGTTATTTATTGTAGCTGATAGGTGGAAAATGAATAACTGCTCTATGGAATGTGCAAACGATAGCAGATTCATTATCATTGTATTATTAAAGAGCTCCTAGTGAGCTATAGTCACTGTATGTCCGGGAGGACAATGTGTATTCATTTTTTAGCATTTAAAAATCTATAAGTAAATATGTGCAAGAGAAAAACGCTCACTTGCACGGGGGGAGATTTCACCCAGTGCTTGTGTCTTTCTTCTCTCCTCTCCTCTTTCTCACTGTGCCGGTGTAGCACTTAACTCTAGGAGGTGCACCTACACGTGCTCTCTCGCTCTCTATGTTCGTGTGTATAACTTTGATTATTTGTCAATATTATGGATTGTATTATGTTATTCTTGATATTTGCAGGGCTCTCCGCGCTCCCATTTGTAGCAGTGGTATCATAACTCAAGGCAACGCTCTTGCATGTTGTGAAGAGTGACAAAGGAAGATGTAGGAACCAACCTATGGCTATGGAGATCGTTAACACATCCATTTATCAAAGCTAAGTGCACTCACGATATCATTATTGGTGTACATATTTTTCCTTGATCATTTCTAAACAGGTTGCATCTTTTTATCAAATTTCATGTTTGTGTACGATTTAGCAATTCATATGTAAGCATAGTTATTTAAATCAAATAATTTTATTATGAAAAATTGATATTGATGATATGTTAGTAAGGATTTCAATAGTGAGATCACCTGATGGTTTTTGAAGAGACAAACCATTTAAAAAAAAAGTAGAACAAGAATCGGCAAATTTCTTTTGTAGAGACAATCCCGAGAGACCTTAAAGACCTCATAATATTGCTTTAATATGAAGCTACATAGGTACAGGGAGAAGCCGAAGAGTTGTTTTAGCTTGATGGAGGAGAAATATAGATTTTTTTAAAAAGGCAATTAGAATAACCTCAAGAAACCTCAACTAGTACACAAAAACCTGCCAATTAAAAGGGAATTGAGATCTCCAAATTGCACCTAGTTGCAAATGAAAAACTAGGATTAATAGAATTGAGGTCTCTGTTGGTGAGAAAGACCCTCAGACTTTTGGTAATCACTTACTATAATTCAAGGATACTCAATAATTTCGTGAGGGTGCACTACTGATGAATGAGCGCCGCCTTTGCAACCCCACGATGGCCATGCATCGGTGGAAGACGCTCTGTCTCTCTCCCTTTCTCTGTCTCTTTTCCCCTCGTCTGTGATTGATGTTTGCATGCATGCCGCAAGAACTGCCCATGTTTCCACCACTCGTTCTCTTTCTCTCTCTCTTACTTGTTCGATTGCTTTCTAATTTCTGGTTGATGCCCGCCAGCCATCATGATTACCTACTACTCAATCTCTCGCACACACCAACCGGAGTTCTCCAACCTTGTTCTCTCATTCAGTTGCTCACAACCACCACGGGCCATCCAACATGCACCAAACTCACTAACTAGATACGGCGCCTCTATTTTTTCTCAAATTTTGGTTTTAATATTTACCAATATGCGACAGTAGTGCCGTCACGCCATTTTTAGAGGTGGTTGAGAACTAGGGGTAGGAGAGATCTATTTTTTTATTTTGTGTTGATGGTTGAATAGTTCTTTCCGGCGCACACCAAAGGTGTGGCTTTTGAAACCCCTTCTCTCTCCATCTCTCTGTGCATTCACCATGAATGCCACACACCCAAGTCCTTCGGAACCATCCTCTGCCATACCATTCTCTATCTGAACCACCACTTCTGCTTTCACTCCATCCATCTCATGTTGATGCAAATTGCTCTCTCTTGTTCTCTAGCATTAGCTGAATTCTCTTATACACTCTCTCTACTTCTTACCAATGGCCATGTAGACATCCTCTCCAAATCCGTTATGGTACATGCCGAGCCTAGTTTAGAGAGGTAGCAACAAGTCATCAAACGAGTACCAAATCTCTATCTCCCTATCTGGCATGTGGAAAGTAACCATCATACCACAATAATAATGGCAATGGTGAGCTCATCAACAAAATAAAGACAATTTTCATCAGCAAGAGAAGTCGGTGGCAACAACGGCAACAACAAGCTCACAAATTGTCATTCTCGACATTAGCGCAAGAGTAGCACAAATCTTGGGCAATAGTATATTGCAAAAGCTATCCAAAAACATGCATGTCCATCTGTGTCCAAACTCCACATGCTCACAACCTTAAGAACTGATAGCCCTAGCAGGCCCTCATGCACCCCCTACCATCAACCAATTTGGTCCCTCCCAGTACAACTACTTGCATAAGTAGCACTTCACCCATTGGAGCCACTCTCTGTCTCTCTCCCCCAGTACAATTGAGTACAACGGTGGACATTAGCGAAGCTCTGCAGCAATTGCTACAATACTTTCTCAAACGACGCTTGATGTATGGCATTGACAACACTGATGATGATTTTCTTAGTCTTTTACTTTACTTCATTTTAATTTGTACCGAGGCATTGGATTAGATTCACATGGATTGTATCCGTTTAGCCTCATACGTAATTTTGGCATGTTGAAGACGTTTAATATAACATTTCATTTCATTTCTCACTCTCTCTTTCCCCCCTCTTCTGTTGCATCTGATGCACATACAACTATGACGCCCCCCACTACCTACAAAGTCGGATACATTTTTTTTTTAAAGGTCTCTTGGGATAGTTTCCCACGGCATTAAAGTATCCTTCTTCTTCGCTCTCTTCTAATACAACTACCTACATAAGCTAGCATTGACGTAACCCTTCCGTGACTGGTGCAATACTTTCTCGCACAACGTCCTTCGATAGGCATTGGTTTAGATCCACAAGGATTGTATCAATTTGGTCTCGTAGATAAGTTTGGCATTTTGAAAATGGTTACTATAACATTTCATTTCATTTCTCTCTCTCTCTCTCTCTTCACAACCCCCCACCACCCCCCTATTAATATGTTTTGGTCATTGACATCAATAATGTTATATTTTTTAGAATTATAAAATATATTTGTACAATAATTCAATAATTAAATTACAAAATACATTAAAATAAAGTATATAGAGAATGAATAGTATACTAATTGAAGAATATATACAATATAATACAAGTCAAGATGTGTGTGTTCAATTAGTATCGTCAGTGATTGTAGTTCATTTACATGATTTTATTCTTAAGAACATTATATGTAACAAATATGTTTTTTGTCTTATTAGAGTTTTTTCTCATTTGTATTGTCTTTAGTTGATACATTCTATCTATTATTTACGTTTAGTGATACAAACAAGATGTTTAGTGATACAAACAAGATGTAACGTATATATATTATGAATTGATGACTTAGATCTATGTTTTTGTTTATAAATGATTTAAATTATGTAGTTGTTTATCATATATATAGTAAAATGTAATTAATATGATATCCAAATATGCTACTTTAAACAAGTAGACGATGCGACCCATCTATGATCGTATTTGGCACACTATCCATGGCCATTGCTTGTGTAACCCCCCCCCCCCCCCCCCCCCCCCCCCCCAACCCCACACACACACACACACACACACATATACTGTATGAGTGTCTCTTTAGTGCGCAAACTGGCATCCTTACTTGAGGGATCCTTATTCTTCTATTCAAGCTAAATAGACATTTACTTCGCTTAATTTTGACTAGCAAGGCTATACCTCGTGTGGTCTGCGTTATCTGACTTTCAAGGCATTATCTAATCTAGTTTAGGTAATCTGTACAAGCTGCAGACTCCCATACTACCTACTACAAGTTTAAAAGAGAAGCTTAAGTATGTGGTTTTGCAAGGCATTTTCTTGATACACAGAAAACCTCCATTTTCTTACATAATTTTGTGTCTATCTGGACATACTATCGTAAATGGAAACTTCTAGAAAAGAGCAGCTCAGATCGAATTAATTGTGCACTGTTCATAATGTGTTGGACCAATCAATTCCATCTCACTTTCTAATCTATCCAAGGCTAATCATCGTAGACATCTGTAAGTAATCAGTGTAATTTTGTCTCTTACATTATGCTATACATTCAACTGGTCTAGTTCCTACATTTTATGTTTGTTTGTGACTCTAGTCGATCTATGCTATTAAGTTAGAATTGCACAATTTTTCTTCCCTCTAAGCCGTCTCACATTCAACAAGGTTATGGATCACTTATTATTTGTGTTCCAATTGGATTTATTTTTAACATTGTCATTCTCGAGTCCAGGTGTCGAGACTATATGTTTTAAATGTACAATCAAACACTTATATCGAATCAAATTCTCGATAGACAGAATATTCTTTTATTTCATGGCCCAATTATTAACACAAAATCAACACATTTTTTATTTGTTCACTATACTTTGGTGTAAAAGTTTGGTAGTTGCAGCTTTCTCCTACTTGTGCCTCTCTTGACACGCAGACACTTGTATATATATTTTCAAATGCAGTATACCACCCAGGTACGTACATCCAATACCTCCTTGCTTTCTTATCTTTCAAGCTATGAACCTACCCATTTCTCATGTGGTGGCTTGAACTCCGCACTAAATGGAGTTTTTACTAAGAACATTTGACATTAAGCTATGTAGATACTCCCACGAGCTACGATACTTTGCATTAATGAACAAACAGTTTGTAAGTGATTTGGTATACTCCATAGTGGTATCAAACAGATAGTAAATGTATTCTCTTTTATGTCTTGTCTGGTCCATTGGTCACATGCACACAGATTCACCGATTTTGATAGTGTGTCAATGCTCATCCTAGTGTAGATTTGCCAATTAGGCAACACCACTTGTCCGTGAAAATCCGTCGATTTCGGCAGTATGAGTATAAATTCGCCGCTTTAGGTAGCACAACCACAAACTACAGATTTATGCTTTTTAAACGATATGAAATGCCAAATCATCGATTTATGCAACATTAGTGCAAACTTGCCAATTTAGACACCATGTCTATTGGTGTAGATTCGTTGATTTAAGCAATATTGTTCACGAAATCATGCTGCACTGGTTGGCCAACACTGTCCTTAGTATGATTTTGTTACCCGGGTACATGTTGCCAGATATTTGGATTTGGATTTGGAATGGGTATATGATGATTTTTTGTCATTATAGTATTTATGAAATTGAAATTGACATTGATGAGAATTGACTTATTGAACAATGAGTGTGACCAATGATATCTTGATACATTAGGGTATGATATATACTGCTTATTCTAGTGGTATTGGACACTAGAATAGATAGTATATGGATGATGAGATAGGCATAAACAACGTTGTTTAGTTTAATAATTTTTTTCTTTTATTTTGAGAAGATATTTCTAATACATAATACTAATCACTGTTTTTTACCAATATAGTTTACAGATTCTTATCTTTGCAAATGAGGACAGTTGCTTTCCAATGGAGAGGTATGTAATGGAATTGATATTTTGTTATTTATAGCAGCTGACAAGTGGAAAATACATAGTTGCTCTATGGAATGTGCAAAGGATAGCAGATTCATTATCATTGTATTAGAGCTCTTTGTGAGCTATAGTCACTTTATGTCCGGGTGGACAATGTGTATTCATTTTTTAGCATTCAAAAATCTATAAGTAAACACGTGCAAGAGGAAAATGCTCACTCTTGCACGGGGGGAGATTACACCCAGTGCTTGTGTCTTTCTTCTCTCCTATCCTCTTTCTCGTCATGATGGTGTAGCACTCCCCTCTAGGAGGTGCACTTGCACATGCTCTCTCGCTCTATATCGCTATTTGTCTCTCTCTGTTCGCGTATAGCTTCGATTACGTGCTTGTGGACGTGCCAAGTATGTAGATCTGTCAATTTTTTGGATTGTATTATGTTATTCATGATATTTTCAGGGCTCTCCGCGCTCCGGTCTGTAGCAACCTTCCCTCCCAAGAACATATCGTTCTTATAGATGCCTATCTTCCATGTCCTTTGCACCCATTTGCATATCTTACTCACAAGGCCGTTGATTGCAGGACACTCCTTGAAGAGGTGGGAGAGGTCTTCGCTAGCCATTCTGCATTGAAAGCATCTATCCATGCCAATTCTCCTAGCAAGAGCCTTTGCCCCAGTCGGCATTGCCCCCCACAGTACTTTCCAGAGAAATACCTTCATATTGAGGGGCCACTGTGGGCCCTAGATGTTCTCGGTGACTTTCTCCCATCTTGGCTATGGCCACTTCACACCCCATTGTTTGTTCAGTGGCAAGAACCAATCCATTGAATCCATAAGTGTGTGGTATACCTCTTTGGTTTGAGGCTTACAAAAGTGTCTACCCTTAGGCCAACGCCTTTCTTTCCACTCCAACTCAGACTCACAACTATGTAAGGACCAGTTGTCCATCCGTTCCAAGACGGAGTCTTAAATCCATCTTAACAAGATTCCCAAGAAGGTTTCAAGAAGTTTTGATGTCATATGCAAAAGTTATGCTTAAAATACTAGAATCTAGGCATGAGCCACTTTAGTGGCTCATTACAAGGCTAGTGCTAATGTGAAGCACTATCCTCTCTCAATAATAATCACGCTCTCTTTTTCCATATTAAGCACAATTTGGGTCTAGCCAATCCCCTCTTTGGGGGGTTTCCCACAAGCATGAACCTCGATGGGGGGATGTATGAAGCTTAAGGCGGGGGTTGGGCTCTCAACCTAACATGGGCACAAATTTTGTCTTTGCAGTGGAGGGGAAAAAGAGACCTAATGAATCCTGTATAAAAGTCTCTGATCCGAAAAAGATTATGAAACGTAATTCATTTGGCATCCTTATGCTGGCTGAGGAGATATACATGGGACGATCAGGTTAAGTTAGAATAAGGCCGAGGACGGGTATGTGATGTAGGAGGAGTTTACTCCTGAAGTATCACAATAGAGCTTAGAGGCATGTTGTGCTCACATAATGGTGCTATACCTTATAGACTGACATATGTCAACCCAAGGCTTATGCGAATGGGAGACATCGGTGATAAATAATAGAAATGTGATTTGTCGATTCACAGTGGTGGCAAAGGCTTCTATGTGGCATGTGTGCCTTCGAGCAAATTGTCCAAAATATGGTTGTGAGAGGAGGCATCTGGGGGGATTTGTACTTTACTTATGCTATGCCCTGGACACCCAAGTTCTATCCGAACGAAGAGTTTATGGAATTCTACCTGTTGTGGTTTACGCTCAAGGGCTCCCCTTTTTGGCTCCATGACCATGTGAATTCTATAGCTATTATGCTGGGTAGAAAGTTTTTCATTCTGAACTTGCAACGGTGAGAGAGGGTTTGGATTTAAGGGTATGCATACTATGGAATATGAGCACACCCAGTCCCAAATATCTGGATATCAATATTGGTAGATTTGGCACCTTTCGAAAAGAGTTGGTGTTTGCTTTGTTTCCAAATGCCTGCTACAAATGTCACAAAATTGGTCACTTTGCTAGGGATTGCCCCGAGACAGGAGCTGTCCGCAATCCGGTGGTTAGGTCAACTTGGAGGCGGGAGGTCGTGCCCCTCGCGGGTGTGATACTAGGTGTGAAGAAAAGACTAGCGACCAAGTAGTGTCTCGCGAGAGTAGATGGTAAAAGGGACGGATTGTCCATCAGAAGAGAAGCAAGAGACACTAGATTCATCCATTGGACCCTCTGATGAGTTTCTAGTGACCACTGAGACCTTCAATCCCGACATTTTGGCCCAAGACATCCAGGACCAGAAGCTTGATCTCATTAGCCTTATTGTAAATGTGGCAGGTTCTACGACGAGTACTAGTCGGATTAAGAAGAAGAAGGAGAATTAAAAAAAGAATTATCTTGTTGGTGTAGCAAGCCACTGGCTGAACGGGTTGCTGGCTAATGGGTGAGAACAAGGCACAGTGACTGGCAAGTTTTCTTCTTGGCATTATGTTCCCTCGAGATGACCCCTCTTCTTAAGAAATGTGATGTCTCTCTTCTTCTCTCAAAGGGTGTACTACAGTGATAGAGAGAACACAACACTAATATTTTGTGGTGAGTTCAAATACCAACCAAACCACCCCCCCCCCACCCCTTTCAGTTGTCACTAGGTCATACTCCTCGAGGTTAGCAAATGATACCTCGCTACTAGCCTCAAATTTGAAGGCTTCATGGAAGCTTCCCTTTTCTTTATATAGGGATTGGAAGGGCATATAAGTACTTTTGAAACTTTATGCTATTATTTTGAAGGGAAGTATTTTTTTTAACCTTATCGAGAAGGGTAAAACCCCCTTTGAAGGGCGTTGCAACCTTGAAATTTAAGGGTTGCTTTGCAAGACATAGTCTCACAACATCTTAGGGGACACTTTTAGTCTCTGCCCTACTTCACGCCTCCCATGTATGCTTGATAGGGTTTTCTTGAGAGTGCATCAAATGATTTTGCTATGACTTTACATCTACTTTGGTATGATTGGAGACCGATTGGAGACCTAACCCCTATCAAGAAAAATTTGAAAATAGACCACCATTTGCTGACATTTCTAAAGGTGAAAGTCATTATCAATGTGTAATCATCTTACAATCATTAAAGAAGCAAATATTTGTATCTTTGATGATAGGAGAGCAAGAGATTCATGATCTGTTGTTAAACACATAATGAATTGAGACAAGGAGTAACTAGTGCTACCTCTGAATGGGTGGTATGATGGAAAGTATACTCAAGAAAATAACAAGGTGGAGGGTGAATATATATGTACACCAGATTGTAGGAAGGAAGAGAGAGAGAGAGAGAGAGAGAGAGAGAGAGAGAGAGAGAGAGAAGAGTGGAGGGTGAAATAGAGTGTGCTAAGACACAAGAGAATGACAACAAAAAATCTTTAAATGCACTATCTAAATGAAATAGGAAACCATGAATTAATGCAATTACAAAATCTAGGTATACCATAATATCAAAAATATAATTACTAGCATAGCAACCCCGTGTAGAGATTGATCGGTCCACCCATCCACTTCCACTCTACTACGGGCAAAGAGAATCTCACTTTGTAGGGTGTGATCCAGAACACCCCCAACTCCCAGACATAAGTTGAGGCCGCTACGCCTCTATCCATGAACCCAAGCTGTAAAGGATCCCAAATACCAATAGGTGGTAGTCAGTCAATTTCAACCTGTTGAGTCAGCAATTGGTCCAAACAGGCAATAGCAATATACAAAACAAGTGTATGTCTATGTGTGTGTAAGAGAGAGAGAGGGCTCTTGCATCTATCAGCATCGACCTCGTCTCTGGCTCTACCTCCCTCATGTCCCATCTCTTTGCAACTACCCCGGCTTGCAGGACACCATCATCTTCGCTCCGGTATTATCTCCCTCTCTTGTCCTCCACCTATCCCCCCCTACACAGCCATACCCTCACCCCCTGTTCCCTGGCTACCCATGGACAACCATCTGATCCCTCCCTATGGTGCCTTCTTTTGCACCGATAGCACCAACCTCCAAGCATCATGTTTGCAATGCGAGTGGTCAAAATACTTGCATGTGGGTCAGGCAGAGGGAGACAGAGAGCATTCGTTAATTGGCGGTCTCAACAAGTTTCCTGTTGACAAAGCACATCGTGCGCGTTCCTCTCTTCGCACTACCATTGAGCACATGAGTCTCTCTCTCTCTCTCTCTCTCTCTCTCTCTCTCTCTCTCTCTCTCTCTCTCTCTCTCTCTCTCTCTCTCTCTACGTGTAATGCAAATGGCCTATGGACTTTGAGAATAGCGAAATTAAGAGAATTAGAGTAAGAATTTTTGCGAGATTACTTTGAGAATATGGAGGGTGAACTTAATTGATGGTAGCAACATAAACATAGTATGTAATTAACTTGGCATGAACAATACTTTTGCAAGAGAGAGAGTATTAGAGAACATGACAATAGATGAGGACCGGACTTACCTTGGAGCTGGTCCCCCCTCCAAAAAGCGTTTGTATTATAAATTCTCCCATCAAGAGAGACTTTGTTACAATACAATCTTTGTGTTCCTTGTGACCTTGGTGATGCTATAAAGATGGAAAGCTTCATGCATCACGAGCTTAACATAAACTTTGCAAAAAGCATTAACTATCCCAAGCCTCAGTCCCAAGGCCTCAAACACCTTCGAAGGTGGAGAGAGCTAGCGGGGAATGAGGGTAGGGAAGAGGAAGAATAAACATTCCATAGGAGAAAGAAATAGTTCGTCACTTATCATCACTCTTCTTGCTTAGCATAGCATAATAGCATAGCAATGAAGATGAAGAAGATGGCAAGCTTAAGCATTGAAGCATAGCTCTTGGTTGAATTTTCATTCCATAGCCAAGAGTGTTGGTGTAGGCTCTCCACTTCTCAACAAACTTGGAGAAGGAGATGGAGCTCTTGCATTTTGCACTCCACACAATGAGAGAATGTGTGTGTGTGTGTGTGTGTGTGGGAGAGTATACACCCCCTCTCATGCTTGGTCCAACCCTCTCTCTCTCTCTCTCTCTCTCTCTCTCTCTCTCTCTCTTTCGTATTATTTTATTATTTCATTTGGACATGTGTCCTCTTTTTCCTCTTTGAGAGAAAGAACTTAATTATTTATTTTTATGTATCTAAATTTTCATTAGACCCCTTTAAAACCTATCCAATAGCATTCAAATACATCATGAGGGCCACATGTGGAGGATCATTTGAACATGTGTCTTTTATGCTTATTAAGTCATTTGGTTGAATGGAATACTTCAAGGACTTATTCAATTAAGCATGGCACATTCATGTCTCTTGAGAGTTATCTTTGACTTGAATACTTCAAGAACTTTAATAGTTTAAGCATGTGAGAAACACCTCAAGCTTTTGGATAAAGTTCCCACTAAAACTTAGCAAGCCAACAAGCACCTCATGCTTGGGTAGGATTCCCACCTCAAGGTCAGTCCTATCTTGCCTAAGGTCAAAGGACTTTTGAACACCAAACTTTTGGAGGTCCTTAATGAAGCTAACCCTACAATTTTTAAGCTCCATTAGGTAGCCTTTCTCTTTAACAGACCATCTCTCATTTGGACCCCTTTACCATTGGCCCCGTGCTGAGATAGATCCTTAAGCACATGTCTATATTCTAAACCTTGTTCTCGTTTATTACCCCACATTAAATGATCAATTTAATATGAGAAAATCATTTGGGTTGGTTAGATATTAGATTTTATGACATTATCTATCTCTTGAAATCATAGTCGTCCTCGACTATGAGGTAAAAGAGATAAATCCATAGTCATTAGTCAAATTGTCTTAGCTGGTAGAGGATCCCTTTTTATCCTACGACATCATTCCAAGATGGATGACTAATCCATTTGGTGCTTGGGAGACATAGTTGCCGCAAGCATATCTGCTCTTTAGTCCATTTCAACCTCCCAAGTAGAGTGACAAATTCTACATGATGTTTGAGAGACGTCGTCATCACAAACATGATTCTTAGTATGTATACTACTTAAATTTGTGCACAATAAAGAGAGAATTAGTCTTATAAGATAAAAACATTGATCAGTTAAAATAAACATGTACATTTGCTTACTCTAATATAGTATTGTAAGCGTTGACAAGGTTCATACTATCCTTAAGCTGGATTCCTTGCATCCATCTAGCATCTTCAAAAGGATAATTTTTGAACTTAATAAGATACTGTCAGATAATCTTACCATGTCGTAGTACCTTGTCTTCATGTCGAAGGATAGCTTCGGGTTGTAGCACCTCTTCTTCGTCTTTGATTTCGGGAGGGTCTTCAATAAGTGGTTCATTTGGAGGCTCTCCTTTGTAGGGATTAAGTAGGCTCACATGAAAAACATTGTGTATGAGCCAATGGTTAGGCAACTTGACTTGTTAAGCCACCTCATTGATTGGCTTCAAAATTTGAAAAGGACCATAATATCTTTTTGCTAGTTTAGCATAATACTTTTGATGGCCCGTAGGATTTTTGCCCATCGTTTGTCTCAATCAAGCCTTAGGAAACTTAAGTAAGACCCAATCATTTTCTCTGAACGTTAAGGCCCTTCTGTTCTTGTCAGCAACAGCTTTTTGCCTTAGTTGAGAGATGGATATAGCCTCCTTAATCTTTTGAAAAGATGATTGCAGGTCAAGGTAATACTCATCAGCAACGAAGATCTTCCCATGTACTTTAAGTAGCAAAGGAATTTTAGGTCTTTCCTCTATGATTTCAAAAGGTGTTTTTTTAGTAGAAGTATAGGTAGTATTATTATACACATACTCTACAAGAGGTAAGTACTTTTCCCATTGTGAGCGTTGATCTACTTCTATAACATAGGTCTTTAGTAGAGAAAGAATCGTAAGGTTGGCTATCTCACTTTGTCCATCTGTTTGTGGGTGATAGGCCGAAGAGAAATTCAATCTTGTACCTAGATTTTTGAAGAGACCTTTCCAGAAATTACTCTTCGTTGGTTGATGAGTATAGCCGTGACCTACAAGAATCTTCTCAAAAACTTAAGGAGGCTATATCCATCTCTCAACAAAGGCAAAAAGATGCTGCTTGACAAGCACAGAAGGGCCTTAACGTTCAAAGAAAATGATTGGGTCTTACTTAAGTTTTCCAAGGCTCGATTGAGGCAAACGACGGGCAAAAATCCTACGGGCCATCAAGAGTATTATACTAAATTAGCAAAAAGATACTATGATCCTTTTCAAATATTGAAGCCAATCAATGACATGGCTTATAAACTCAAGTTGCCCAACCATTGGCTCATACACAATGCTTTTCATGTGAGTCTATTTAAGCCCTACAAAGGAGAGCCACCAATAGAACCAATTATTGAAAACCCTCCAAAAATCGAAGACCAAGAAGAGGTGCTATAACCCGAAGCTATCCTTCGGCATGAAGACAAGGTACTACGGCATAGTAAGATTATCGGAAGGTATCTTATTGAGTTCAGAAATTATCTATTTGAAGATGGTAGATGTATGCAAGGAATACAGCTTAAGGATAGTATGAACCTTGTCAATACTTACAAAGCTGCATTACAGTAAGCAAATGTAAATGCTTTCTAAATTAACAATGTTTTTGTCTTATAAGACTAATCCTCTTTTATACACAAATTTAAATAATATGCATGCTTAGAATCATGTTTGTGATGACAACGTCACTCAAACACCAAGTAGAATTTGTCACTCTACTTTGGGAGTATGATATGAACTAAAGAGCAGACATGCTTACGGCAACTACATCTCCCAAGCGTCAAATGGACTAGTCATCCATTCTAGAATGATGTCGCAGGATGAAAAGGGATCCTCTACCCGCTAAGAAACGTAGACTGATGACTAAGACTTTATCTCTTCTACCTCATAGTCGAGGACAATTATGATTTCAAGAGTAGTAATGTCATAAAATCTAATATCTAACAAACCCAAATGATCATTTAATGTGGGAGAATAAAATAAACAGAAGCAAGGGTTAGAATATAGACATGTGCTTATGGATCTGTCTCAACACGGGGCCAAGGTTAAAAGGGGTCCAAATGAGAGATGGTATGTTAAAGAGCAATGTTACCTAATGGAGCTTAAAGACCATAGGGTTAGCTTCATTAAAGACCTCCAAAAGTTAGTGTTCAAAAGTCCTTGACCTTAGGCAAGCTAGGGCTGACCTTGAGGTGGGAAACCTACCCAAGCATGAGGTGCTTGTTGCCTTGCTAAGTGTTAGTGGGAACCTTACCCAAAAGCTTGAGGTGTTTCTCACTTGCTTAAATGACTAAAGTTTTTGAAGTATTCAATTCAAAGATAACTCTCAAGAGGCGTCAATGTTTCCATGCTTGATTGACTAAGTCCTTGAAGTATTAATTCAACCAAATGACTTAATAAGCATAAAAGACACATGTTTAAATGATCCTCCACATGTGTCTCTCATGATGTGTTTGAATGCTATTGGATAGGTTTTAAAGGGGTCCAATGAGAATTTAGATACATAAAAATAAATAATTAAGTTCTTTCTCTCAAAGAGTAAAAAGAGGACACATGTCCAAATGAAATAATAAAATAATGAGAGAGAGAGAGAGAGAGAGATGTGGACAAAGCATGAGAGGAGGGGTATACTCTCCCACACACATACACAGACACACACATTCTCTCATTGTGTGGAGTCCAAAGTGCAAGAGCTTCATCTCCTTCTCCAAGCTTGTTGAGAAGTGGAGAGCCTACACCAACACTCTTGGCTATGGAATGCAAATCCAACCAAGAGCCATGCTTCAATGCATAAGCTTGTCTTCATTACTATGCTATGCTAAGCAAGAAGAGTGATGATAATTGAGGAACAATTTCTTTTTCCTATGAATGATTCTTCTTCCTCTTCTTTACCCTCTTTCCCCCCTAGCTCTCTCCACCCGAAGGTGTTTGAGGCCTTGGGACTAAGGCTTGGGATAGTTAATGCTTTTTGCAAAGTTTATGTTATGCTCGTGATGCATGAAGCTTTCCATCTTCATAGCATCGCCAAGATCACAAGGAACACAAAGATTGTATTGTACCAAGTCTCTCTTGATAGGAGAATCTATAATACGAACGCCTTTTGGATGGGGGAACGGCTCCAAGTAAATCCAGTCCTCAACTATTGTCATGTTCTCTAATACTCTCTCTCTCTCTCTCTCTCTCGCAAAAGTATTGTTCATGCCAAGTTAATTAATTACTATGTTCATGTTGCTACCATCAATTAAGTTCACCCTCTATGTTCTCAAAGTAATCTCACAAAAATGCTCACTCTAATTCTCTTAATTCCTTTGTTCTCAAAGTTCATAGGCCATTCCCATTACAAAATTAATCTCTATCATCGCATTGTCTATCAAGATCTAACATTTGATATCAAATGTGCATGGATAAGGCTCTATTACTAATAACAAAGATACCTCTATTTATAAAGACACTCTCTCTCTATTTTTGTAATGCTTCTTACACTCATAAATAGGTTCATATGGGTTCATTGAGGGATCCATATGGGGGGAGTAGCTTGGCCGTAGTCTCATGTCATTCTTCTTATGATCCCTGTCTCTCCTCTCCTCTCACATGGCATGTGTTTCACTCCAGCCTAGGAGGTAAGCATGCGTGCTCTTTTGGCTTGTGTCCCTCATCGGATAGTGTATACACACAAGTCTTTAGGTATGCATGTTTGCAATTGGTTCTCTCGTATGCAAGTATCTTCATGTTTTTGCAGGCCCATCTTGTCTCCATTGTTGTGGTGGTAGCACACCATGGACTATGTTCTTAGTGGTGCAAAATGCCTAGTGTGAAATCATAGAGAGTTTGACAATAGAGCTAAGTTATTTGTCCAATCTATATAACCTTGAAGATAAATTTCTTAATTTCTTTCTATTTTTTCTTTCATCCTTGTTCTTAAAGGAATATTATGTCCTATGTGCTAGAGTAGAAAGAAGAACACGTATCAATATGTAAACTATAGTCCCCAACATGCACAAGCTCGAGGAGTAACAAGCATGGCTTGATGTATAGAGAGAGTATTTAGAAGCTACGATTACATTGGTTCAATACATGTAGGCTTTTAGGCAGATGAAGAAGAAGAGAGAGAGAATTTTTTATGTTGTAGGACAAGCGAAGGCTCTGTACCGAAGGATGTATCGACAATGGTGTAATAACCTACCAATCTCCTACCATCCATATTCTCAATTAACCTACCATCTAGAAGCCATGTTGATCAAATTCACCCCTGGCAGTTTTGATATCGACACTTCCAACATATGGTAGTGACCAGCACTTGCTTTTGGATAAATTTGCCTATCCATATATAGTATATCGCGTTCCTTTCAAGCTACCTTGGGGAAGACTCTTCTTTGTCTCATCCTCTCATGGAGCATAGTTTTTCCTAATGGAAGAATTATGTGCTACAAATTCATCATAATCCCCAATAAGAAGTGGTGAAGTGTTGACACTTAGCCATAGGAAAAGCGTCACAAACCTTTCTTCATATTCAAATCCTTAAGTTAAGCACGCTAGATAAAAGTCAAAAGTAGGTAGAGAGGATAGCAAATTTCCTATGAACATGATGGTTCATTGAAGCTCATAAATAAGGTCAATTCTATCATTTTCACATTGGACCTTCCCTATCTATGCAAATTAAAGTGCTTTTCATGTCAACCTACTATGAACCTATGGTGGAAACCACTTCAACTAGACACTATAGTGAAGAACCTCTACACGTTCAGAAAACATAAGAATTCTCCTATCTAAGTAAATAAATCATTTATCATCACAAGTTTCAATTGAGGTCTAGTATGCCATAAAGAAGATATTTACTTGATTTACAAAATTACTTCACTCCAAATGGGCAATGAATGGCCAAGCAAGAACAGCTTATGATAAGTACTTGGATCTTTATAATATAAGCTATTTCTCCAATGTAGGATTCATAGATAAAAAATTATGTATTGTGGACTCAAAGTATGCTCGCATGTTGCATTCAATAGCAATTTTTGTGCTAAAATAAGTTCATGATTAAGTGGGCTCCCTAGGGAAGGTCGCATATAATAAACATACCTATCACATGGGTTACATGTAAGGAATTTTTGCAATACAAAAATCCACATTATTAATTAGAGGGGTGTGACATGGTCACGAAAAACTCGCGTAAGTGATTTCAATAATACCCCTTGAGCACACATGATAGTAGTTTTTACATATTGCTTCAAGTGTGGATCCCCATTCTGTTCACACTAGTTTAGCTGTGCCATGAACTCCAACATGAGCATAGGAGGAAAGATGGGAAGCTCATGGTCACCACACAATCAAAGGGCCCATTTGAATGCTACTCACATAAGAGTAGGAAATTGTGCACACTGAAGGGTTTCTACAATTGTGGCAAAGGAACATTCGTCTTTGCTAAGAAATTTACTCCCTTAATGTACTACTCATACACCTATGGTTGTGGAGCATTCCACTTTGCTGGAATATCTGCCTTAATGTCCTACTTGCAAGTCCAATAATATCCCTGGCCATCTATGTACGCCTCGAGATACTTCTGTACCACAAAACTAGCTGGACTCATACATCATAATCAAGGAGAAGGCAATCGAATGATTTCGTGAGGGTTTCCAAGCCATTCCGTAAACTTTAGGGCGCACAAATGGAGATGCCTTCCACAAATCGAAAATTTAAAAAAATTTGACTGGATCGATCCATACCGCACAAATCGTACAGTACGGAACAGATCCGTACACATTTCGAAACAACCTTGCCACGCACATAAATTGTTATGGTCGGCAAGCCAACAATACCCAATTTCTAATTGTCACCAAAGTTCATCTTCTATCACTGAAGTTCCCATGTTATACACAGTAAGGAAGCCAATAGCCGGACAGGGTCCAAAACAAGGACAAGAACAAATTACATGCTAATTATCATGGAAATTCTTCAGATAGGATCTAAGACAAGGACAACATTGCTAGTTACCATGGAAATCCTAGGGGCTTGTTTTGGGGAATATCCATGACATGACCTATCTTTTCACTTCATTCAAAATCATTGATCAAAGGAGAAGATTGAAGCATTACACCTTGAATTTCCCTCTATCAGCTTTTCTACATTTCAAGCGTCCTGAAGTTGGTTCATTTACCCTACTATAAACCTTCCCTGCCCACATGGGCTCTTCAGCAAGGTTGCACAACCCAATGCAAAGCTATGCTTGGACAAGAACAAGCGCCACATATATATTCCACTTGAAGTAGCTGATGTTTGAAATTAGTCACCACAATATATGTTACAAAATCCCAATAGCAGTACAAATGAGCATAGGCAATGCTTCATCTTGATACCACAGAATGGCAGTAGCCAGAACAAGATATCTCCCTGGTCTCTATGTCTGTTGAGCTACTTGATGATGGAAGATGGGAGCGATGTGGCGTGGCCTGCTGTTATATGAATCCAAAACTCTATCTCGAATGTACAAAGTGTCACAATTCAAAAGTAGTACATGTGTGAAGTCCTTGAAAACATCATGACAGCTTACGACATAATCTCAAGGGCATCACGTGTCCTTCCAAGAATCTTGAGAACTGAAGCCGCTATATGAGACGCTGTAAGCCCAGCTTGCGCCAATTGGTCTGCCGGGGCCCCATGTTCAATGTAAAAGTCGGGTAGCACAATGGGCCTCCACTGCAAGCAATCCAAGAGCAAATATCTCATGTTCTGTTAAAATTAATGCATGGTAATCTTCAACAAGGAATTAATAGAATGCAGAACATGTAAACCACCGCTCTGAATCTGCAGAGCATTTTGTTCCTTGGCAGCATATAATGATTGTGTGCAATAGTAATTACACATGCCAACTTGTATGCAAGCACCCATTGACAAACTACTCTATAATGATGCATGTAGCAAATAATCGTACATGCAAACATAAAAGCAGGCACCCCCACATTGGCAAACTACTCTATAATGCAAGCACCCACATTGACAAATGATTCTATAATCATGCATGTGACAAATAATCATACACGCATCATACACCCACATTGACAGACTACTCTGTAATGAAGCATGTAACAAATAACCATACGTGCAAACATATAAGCAAACACCACATTGAGAAACTACTCTATAATGCAAGCACCCACATCAACAACTCCTCTATCCGCTTGTATCTGCAAGCATACCCCCGATGGGGAACTATTTGCATCAAGCAACTATGTATGAATCATACCTTCAATTTTCCATCCAACAGCCCATCAAGAGCCATAAATTGGGCTACATGTGATCCAAAGCCACCCACAGATGCTTCCTCTGCTGTTATAATGACCTCGTGATGTCTCACTAGCTGCCGTATCAAATCTCTATCCAGTGGTTTGCAGAACCTTGCATCAGCTACAGTGACAGACAGCCCATGGCTTATCAAAAGATCCCTTGCTGCGAGAAGATTTTGGACAATGGTTCCATATCCAAAGAGGGCAACTTGAGAGCCCTCTGCTAAAATCCTTCCCTTACCAACCTGAAGCAACAGCACAAGGTAAAGCATTTGTGAGACCTGTTATGTATTCATGAAGAAAAGGTAACTGTCCACCATTGAAAAAAAGTAGTCAAAACTAGGAAGTGAAAAGAAAAAAAATCAGCACCAGAAAGGCGGATTGTAGAAACACACCTCTATTGGGATACCTTTATTCCCTGCTGGGAGAGTGACACCAACACCATTCCCTCGAGGATAGCGGAAACAGCTGGGGCGATCATCAATGGCAGCTGCAGTTGCCACCATATGGAAAAGCTCAGCCTCATCTGATGGTGCCATTACAACCATGTTAGGAAGGCAGGCCATGTAAGCAATATCAAAAGCTCCACAGTGAGTTGGCCCATCAGCTCCCACAAGGCCAGCCCTATCCATGGCAAATCTGACTGGTAGTTTCTGAAGATCAACATCATGGACTACCTGCAAGAGGCGAAAGGCAGATAACGATCAGTTTCTATACACGAAGTTCTCTGTTTCTCACAATGGACAGACCTTGTCACCCTACAAATTCTTTGTTTCTTAGGGAGGAAAGCACGAATCCTATGCAGATTGATAATCAGCAGTATTCATCACCTGATCGTATGCTCTTTGAAGAAACGATGAATAGATTGCACAAAAAGGCTTTAGCCCTTCACAAGCAAGACCAGCCGCAAAGGTGACAGCATGTTGTTCTGCGATCCCAACATCGAAGCACCTGTTCGGGAAGCGTTTCAGAAACATGTTGAGGCCTGTGCCTCCGCCCATAGCAGCATGGATAGCAACAACTTTAGAGTCTGCTTCGGCCTCTGCAATCAAGGCTTCTGCAAAGTATGTGGTGTATGCCTGTGTAGCACTTTTGCCTTTGAATTGCTTTCCTGTCTGAGGATCGAACTTCACCACTCCTGCACATTCAAGAGCACATGTCAAGACGTGTAATCAAACAGGAAGACAAAGCTGATGCAAACGCATAAAAAGCAACACTAGACTAGAATCTGCAATGAGCAATAACCTCTAGAGACTACTCTAGCCTATCCACTTCGTAGTCATTGAGTAGCCATTACGAATAAAACTTAGCTATTCAGTTTATGAGAACAAAGTGAGAAGCAGGACCACCCTGGAAAACAGTTACCGTGATACTTGTCAGCAGCCCTTTCTGCATACGGATAGCCACGACCCTTCTCCGTCACCACATGGATTAGAACTGGACCTGTCGTGTGTGTTGCTTTGACTTCTTTCAATATAGTGACAAGATCATCAATATTATGGCCGTCGACTGGGCCAATGTAGTAAAGCCCAAGCTCCTCAAAAAAGGTTGACCCAGAACCACTTATCATCCCACGAGCATATTCATCAACTTTTGCAGCAAGAGAGTGCATAGGGCCACCAATTTGTTTGGTAACACCCTGAAAGGTGTAACATTATCATAATGCAATGTCGAATAAAAACCAACCCCCCCCCCCCCCCCCCTTTTTTCAAACCAGGCATGTGAACATAACAAAGAGATGCTCCATGCTTTACCTTACCCTTTACCACATCAGAAATATCAATAAAACTGACAAAACAAAATGAGCGCCTAAGCAAACAAACCTTTGCTACTTCTCGAAGTTCCCGTAGTGGTTTGCTAGATTGTAGCCTGCTCAAAGCACTACTAAGTGCACCAACCGGTGGTGCAGGTCCATCGAGGGTTGCCGTGGGCAAAGAGACCTGCTTGTTATCATTTAAAATCACAATCATGTTCGAATCTAAGTAGCCTGCATTGTTCATGGCTTCATATGCCTGTCCAGCTGTCATGGCTCCATCCCCAATGATAGCAACGACATGATTCTTCTTACCCTTCAGATCTCTACCAGCAGCCATACCTACATAAACTCGAGTTTAGGAACTCCATCTTCCAATATCAGAATGATAGGGTGACTCTTCATTCATAATCCCACCTTCTTGCTACAAGAGCATAACTAAATTCACTAGCATGACTAATCAATAACAAAAAGTAGGACTTATTAGCCGCACCTAGACCAGCAGATATGCTTGTTGAACTATGGCCAGCCCCAAAAGCATCATGATCACTTTCAGCTCGCTTAGTGAACCCAGACAAGCCATCTGTCTGACGGAGAGTGTGCATTTTTGACCTTCTTCCTGTTAGGACCTTGTGTATGTAGGCCTACACAACATTATCACACCAGACATTAGTAGTTGACATGTGCACTTGAGAAAAGAAAGAGGACTAGTAAAACAGAAAAATGGGGGAGAAAATCCTTATTGGGTAGCTGCCATTGTATCTCGACAAAGTGCAGATAAAGTCAAATCCTGTACATCAGACTTTAAGCTTACACTATTGAGAAGTAACAAGCAAATCAAACCACAGCCATAGTTTTTTCATAAGGTAAAGTTCCATATTTTCATACTCGTAAAATATTTGGCATATGATATACGTAATACTTACCATATTGATTCTACAAGACGAACCAAAACTTCATCCATGTTCAACCTTGGACGAGATAGGGTTAAGTTTTTGAGCTGCGAACACTAAAAAATTGTCAAATGCATAGTAACAGGGAATGGCCAGTTTCAGGTCTCCGTTCCCCGTTCCCATTCCAAGTTCCCGTTCCGAATCCCCGTTCCGTGTTTCAAACGTGAGTACCCGTAACAGGGAATGGCATTTTGTTCCGCGTTCCCGTTCCCCGTTCCCGTTCCGGTTTCGCGTTCCTGGTAACTATGGTCAAATGTAGCATGTTTTTGGTATCCGATATGGCAAGGTACGAACGGAATTTCCTGGGAATCTGAACCATACTTTTTCCATACTTCCATAACCATATGCATTTGTTGTATGGTTTACAAAATGGTAAAACTATGACCACAGCCGTGGATACGAATGGTATAAAGCAGAAAATCCTAACACAATTGCCAGACTAGAAGATATCACATGCTAGTCATGTCAAAGTTTCTACACATTGCAAATTTATAGAGAAGAGTCCTCTTCTAGCAAAATCTACTGGCCAAGAAACTTGCTGGTGTAGCTTAGCTAGCCACCAACTCAGATCAGGCCATCGACAAACATCGCTAGTCCCTTTCTTTCTAGAACAATGTCCTGACTCAGGCTGCAAGCAGTCAATACGGTAAAGTTTTGAAGTGGTTTGAAGGTAGGGATGTCACAAAAATCATCAAACTGGTGTGCAAAAACAACTCTCTCATAAAGAGAAGATAATCAAGCCTGAGGAAGTTACACTCAAAAGCTCCATAATCAATGATCATTGCCCATAAAACAGACTCTGCCAAGAGGGACCCTCCAATAAAATGCAGCCAAAACTCCAGAAAAGCATCACAAAAAGTGCCGCCGAGTTGGAACATGCAATGGCAGGCATGTACGCATTATAATTCTAAAAACTGTGAATGACATAAAATCAGAATATAAGAAAGGGTGGGTTAGTCTAGGGCCCCTCAAGCTTTTATTCATGGGTAAGTGCATCCAACATGCGTAGTAACAGGGGAAGCCCATTTTCTATGTCAACCTGTTAATTGATATTTTGATTGCACTGATCTAGCTTATAATCCTGGCTTCTATTGATACTTAATCTATGCTGGTCTAATAGATGCTTGCCAGCGGATGGTCCTTCGATGAATTGAAATAAGCCTGGCCTCCAAATGAGACCATCAACATGCGCACGCTCTCTATCAACCACAACATGAACAGGAAGACATTCAATAAAGAAGTGCTAGTATATGAAGAATCTGGTATACCTGATGCCCAACATCCCACAAGAACTTGTCCTCTGGAGTGTCAAAAACATAGTGTAGAGCAACCGTGAGCTCAACTACTCCCAGACTGGACCCAAGGTGACCGCCTGTCTTGGAAACTGAAAAGATGACATCAGATCGAAGCTCATCTGCGAGTTGCTTCAGTTCCTGCATATAAGTTGTTCAATGGGTTTAATTCCATTAATAGTTGGTACAAGGGAGCAATTATATGAGGAAAACATTGCTACTTATGGTGTGCAGAGGAGGATAAACCAATTTGAATAGAAAATAATACCCTGATGCTTAAATTCTTCATGTGCAATGGGTAGTTTATGGTATCTAGAAGAGGTGTAGGAGGTTTCTCTGAGAAGTATTCTCCCTTCTCACTAAGAGCTGCCACTATCACACCCTGTTCACAATCATATAAAGCTTGATCAGTGAGCAGTTTGGCTTGATAAGCCGGACCAAAAATATAATCATGTTAATATACCACGTGAGTTCAGCACGAGGGGTTTTTTATTTTTTGTAATTTGAGCATTCTAACAGAGACACATTAACAAGAGGATTTCTTTCATCCATTTTGGAAAAAGACCTGTAAGTTCATTAAAAAAAGGGGTCAATATTCATGTCCACATTTTCAGAGGGGTTTTATAAATACCCTACGAACGCACGTTATATAAGGGTGTCCCTAAGCGTGGAGCCCCTGAGCTAAAAAATACTCTTTATGCCAAATAGCCAAAGGGATCCCTAGACCAAAAACATCTAAGTAGCCTGAAAATGTGATGGCAGGGTAACCCTGAAACATAATTTAGCAATCGATAACTCCCCAACTCTGTACAGTTAGAGCTTCTTAACGTGAAAGGTATTTACAGCTAGAGTAATTGCCTAAAAGAACGTTGAATGCGAGACTAGAAGCGAGGCAAATAGAAAAACAGCCCAGATAAGCATAACATTTGGTTTTAGCAGTATGCCAGTGTGTACCGTGCCCAAATTTGGTGCATAGCAGGAATTCTCAACCCGTAAACCCTGAATACATACAAGCATGGAGGATATGCATTTCTGTGAAACATCAGGTAGAATTGGAATGAGATGAACAAGATATGATACTCCCATAGGCTTCTAATCAACAATGCACCAGCATCACCATACAGACTCAGAACCCAGGTTTAAAGGCTCCATTGATGTTCATAAAAAGCATACATACGAAGACAGAATCATCCAAGCAAGCAAAGCGGGCAGCTTTCTATGTTGCAGGGTGAAGAACTCCCGAATCAAGGTAGGTTCTGTCGCAACATGAAAAACATATGAGAGAGACCTTGATTTGCGTCATAATTCAACGCCCGAGTAAATCTTTCAATCTCTATGCTGTGAATGATTGTAGCACCCCCACTTTATGGAGCTATACCCATTGAGCGTCAGATTTGACCATAAAACCCGCATTTCGCAACAATTATCAGGAAGCTCTCCTTTGCAATACCTCTATTAAAATGTCCCTAGCAGCAAAGAGAGGAAACGAGCCCAGCATTACAAAATCAATCTTTCATTCTTGCACATCGTCCATCACACTATGTTCTTGAACGACACATGCAGAGAAAGGCTGAGAATGACCTCATTAACTCTTCTCCTGGTCGAGACAGTGGGCATCTGGACTCCAAACAGCTGCGAAGAAGCCATGGAAACAGATGAGGAGCCGCCAAAGAGAGGCTGTTGGTGAAGGCATGACTGCGCCTGGAAGAGGGTAGCTGGGCAATGAGAAACCGCCATCGCCACACGATCAATGAAGCTACTGCCTCGCAAACTCGCTCTTAGAGGTAAAGGTCGCGGGCAAGCCGAGGTACTGCTAAGAGAGAGAGAGAGAGAGAGAGAGAGAGAGAGATCAGGCAGATGAGCATGTAGGTGAAAATCCCGAGGATCCAAAAGAGCTAGTGCGTGACCCAATATGGGTTTCTACTGGCTCCCTGTTGCCCATGCACACCTCTCTCTTCCAATCACTTCTGCCCACATGGCAGCTCATGCGATACTATGTTATGCGTACAATATAATATAATACCTACAACAGAGAGCCTATCCACGTATCCACACCTAGGCCGGTCGAGCAGCCGCCCATGCACTATACTAAAGGCTATTCCTCGTCTGGCCCCTCCTGTCTCCTACCCCAATGACCTTCCCCATCACTCCAGTCAGAAAAATTTCTCTGGCCGGCTCAATGGCTCATAGTGATTCTTAGGCTCATGTCACACATGGCTTGTGATGCGGCTAGACCTTTCTCCCTAAACCAGATCGCATTGAATAGTTGTTGACCCAGAAGTGCAGAACTAATATTACAAAAATATTGTTTGAGAAGGAACCTAGAAGCTCTAACATTGGTATGAAAACGCTCATAGAATCAAAGCCTAGTTTCCTTCAGCATGTCAACTTAATTTTTAACAAGTACCACGTGTGCAAAATGGCATTGCCCATTCATAAATAATCACTACATGAGTTTGAGCTATGCAAAGTAGTAATGAGTTATCTATACTATGAATGATAGGGGAAGGGATTTAGGTTCCCTCCTCCTACACATGTCACACTTTCTACGCTTTCAGAATTGTCTGACCATGTGTCCTCTGAGGCACCACTGTTTCAGCTCCAGGCCCCAGCCAGGCCATGGGCGCCATCGGCACGCGACAGGTCTTTCAAGGCCATTGCAGTTACTTTAAGTGATGCCTCGTAGGCTCGCAACAACTGAGTTCGATGACTTGGAATGAGAGAGAGAGAGAGAGAGAGAGAGAGAGATCCCTAGACCCGCTCGCTCGCTACGCCTCTCTCGCTCTCTCTCTCTCTCTCTCTCTCTCTCTCTCTCTTCGCCTTCACTACCTGTTGGCCACTCGCAAGCATGCGTTGTTAACCACTTACGGACACCCTATCACCTTTGACGAATGCCTTATCACTTTATTTGAGTCATGCATCGGGCTTGTCGGTCCTATAGGTGCATAGGTGATTGCCGATGAGAGACGCACCACTTATCTCATTTTTACATTATTTTTGCTATGACCGGCCACTGTGGGCGTCCATGTGTGAATGGGTCAGATTCATATAAAAGATCCATTTTGATCTAAAATCCTCATTTTTGAGATGCATGTTAAAGAAGTGCTCTTGCTCTACCTCTACCTCTACCTTCTTCTCCATCGTGTGCTCACGAGTGTGTGTGTGTGTGTGTGTGATGCATGTTAAAGAAGTGCTCTTGCTCTACCTCTACCTCTACCTTCTTCTCCATCGTGTGCTCACGAGTGTGTGTGTGTGTGTGTGTGTGTGTGTGTATGCTTGAG
The DNA here is from genome assembly GCF_014529385.1 of Adiantum capillus-veneris. NCBI lineage: Eukaryota > Viridiplantae > Streptophyta > Polypodiopsida > Polypodiales > Pteridaceae > Adiantum > Adiantum capillus-veneris. The sequence goes on from NC_140960.1 coordinate 44,505,975, forward strand.
TGAGTGAGTGTGTGTGTGTGTGTGTGTGTGTGTGTGTGTGTGTGTGTGTGTGTGTGTGTGTGTGTGTGTGTGTGTGTGAGAGAGAGAGAGAGAGCATTGCGGTGGCATCGGCGGCGGCAAGACGGTTGAGCACGGCGACAACGGCTCCCTCTTCTTTGCGGCACGGAATCCTTCACAACGGCAAGCATAGAGTGGTGAGTTACACACCATTGCCCCCTATGAGCTTACTAGGATAGTCTGGTTGTGTGCTTGCAGCCATTCGTGGCTCATACACAGTGTTCGGCAAGTCCCCAACCTTCGACATGTGCGATAGAAGCGCACATTTTTGTACTGCTACCGGGGATTGCCCTGCACCAAGCTCGAGGAGCACTCAGTGCTGCCTCGTGAAGCCAATCGTTTAATCCTTTTTGGGTTTTTTTTTAGTTTTGATTAGATCTATTAGTGCTGCAAGGTGCAGCTTTGTGCATTTTTTGTTAGGTCCGTTTAAGCTGTGTAATGTACAGGTTTGAGCACGTTTGTTAGTGTTAGTAGCTCTGTATTGTGCAGGTTTTTTGAAGTGGGCAGTGTTGAGTAGATTACTAGTTCTGTTAGTGTTGCAGTGTGCAGTGTTGATTAGTTTGCTAAGCGTGTTAATGAGTGTTGCAGTGTGCAGTGTAGCTAGTTCTGACAGAGTTGCTACAAGGTGCAGCTGTGCGCGTTAGGCATGCTCTGTGCGCGTGAGCTTGACGTCCACGTAGCACAACCTTATCCACAAAAAGTTCTTTTGAAAAATAAATAAATAAATAAATGTCCAAAAAATTTGAAACCAAAAAGAAAAGGAAAAAAGAAAAAGCTTATATTAAAAGAAAGGGATCGGGATCATTTACCAAGCCCAAGCCCAGGCCAAGGCTCACTGTCCTATGCCTAAGTCCTCAATCTTATGATCTAGACACTACTATATATATATAGACTACCCCCTCAAGAGGAAGGGAGGGCATGTGGGACAAGTACTTCAAGTCCTCCACCCTTCCCTTCACACTTACACCCTTGGACTTAGTAATTATAGCCTTCTTCTTGACTAGAAAATACTATTTTTAGGATTCCAATATTTCGTGGCTTGGTTTTTTTTAAAAAGGACCAAAAAACAAAATTGAGAGTAAATTTGGGTTGCAAAACACCCAAAAAACTAGGCGAGCGACCTTCACAGACACTCACCAACACTTCTAGGGTGTTGAGGTCACATACACCTACGCTCTGGTCGTGTGCTAGAGGATGATCATATAGAGAGTGTCTCTGTTACGCGGACACCCATTATTCCTCCTCATTAGGCTCTAGGCCCTTGGTGGGAACCCAAGGTAGTACCACTCAGGACCCACATATTGCATCTAGTGACTCTTCCTCTGACTATAACACCATGAAAGGTTACCTCACGTCCAATCTCGATAGTTCAAGCCAAGACATGCATGCCATGGGTCCACGGTCAAGGCCGAGTATGCTTACTCGCTTGAAAGAGACTTTTAGTATAGCCATTCGCTCCGAACATGGAGCTAGCAATGGAAATGAAGGGAGTGGGGAAGTAAATTCATCATTCATGACCAATGTAGACCCCATGCTCCTAGACAGTGTGCATGTGAATACTCCATTCACTGCACTCTATGACTCTTCAGAGCTATTCCCGTCCGATGTTATATTACCTGATGGTAGAAGCAAGCCTTGCCGAAGTGTAAGAGGTTGAGCAATGTATCCTCGCAGCTAGGAAAAAAAAATTGAAAGCTTACGCAAGGTAGAGCAACGGAGAGAGCTAAAGTCGAAGGTCCCTGTCATAAAATATATAATCTAACTTTACCAAATGATTTCCTCATATTAAACTGATCATTTAGTATGGGACGATAAAAGGGGAACAAGAGTTAGGATATAGATATGTGCTTCTAGACCTATCTCAACAGGGGACTAAAAGGAGAAATGGTTGCATCTCAATAGGGGTCCAAAAGGAGACGGTCTACCAAAGAGAAATGTGCAATAACTGCTTCTAGATTTTACCTCAACAAGGGACCAAGAGGAGAGATGGTTACATCTCAATAGGGGTCCAAAAGGAGGTAGTCTATCAAAGAGCAACGTGCATCTAATGGAGCTTAAAAGACCTTAAAGTTAGCTTCATTAAAGACCTCCAAAAGTTAGTGTCAAAAAGTCATTTGACCTTAGGCAAGCTAGGGCTGACCTTGAGGTGGGAATCCTACCCAAGCATGAGGTGCTTGTCGGCTTGCTAACTAAAGTGCTTAAAGTGTTTGTGGGAACCTTGCCCAAAGCTTGAGGTGATTTTTATGCTTAAAATGAATAAGGTTCTTGAAGCGTTCAATTCAAAGATATACTCTCAAGAGGCATAAACCATTTCCATGTTTGATTGACTAAGTGCTTGAAGTGCTCAATTCAAACCAAATGACTTAAGAAGCATAAAAGACACATGGCAAAATTCTCCACATGTGGCCCTCATGATATGCTTGAATCCTTTTGGATAGGCTTTAAAGGGGTCCAATGAGAATTTAGATGCATAAAAAAATAATTAAGCTCTTTCTCTCAAAAAGGAAAAAGAGGACACATATCCCAAATGATATAATTAAATATTGAGAGAGAGAGAGAGAGAGGTGTGGACCAAGCATAAGAGGGGGGTATACTCTCCCCCCCACACACACATTCTCTCATTGTTGGAAGTGCCAAGTGCAAGAGCTCTATCTCCTTCTCCAAGCTTGTTGAAAAGTTGAGAGTCTACACCAACAATCTTGGCTATGGAATGCAAATCTAACCAAGAGCCATGCTTCAATGCATAAGCTTGCCATCTTCTTCATCTTCATTACTATGCTAAGCAAGAAGAATGATGATAAGTGAGGAACTATTTCTTTCTCCTATGAATGATTCTTCTTCCTTTTCCCTATCCTCATTCCCTGCTAGGTCTCTTCACCTTCGAAGGTGTTTGAGGCCCTGGGACTGAGGCTTGGGATAGTTAATGCTTTTTGCAAAGTTTATATTATGCTTGTGATGCATGAAGCTTTCCATCTTCATAGCATCACCAAGGTCACAAGGAACACAAAGATTGTATTGTACCAAGTCTCTCTTGATAGGAGAATCTATAATACAAATGCCTTTTGGAGGGGGGACGGGCTCCAAGTAAATCCGGTCCTCAACTATTGTTATGTTGTCTAATACTCTCTCTCTTGCAAAAGTATTGTTCATGCCAAGTTAATTAAGTACTATGTTCATGTTGCTACCATCAATTAAGTTCACCCTCTATGTTCTCAAAGAAATCTCACAAAAAGCTCTCACTTTAATTCTTTTAATTCCGTTATTCTCAAAGTTCATAGGCCATTTACATTACGCTGGTATCAAAGCATTTGGTTTCTCTTTTCTTACTTAAGAAGAGAGGTCCTTAAGTAGCCTATTAATGGTTGATTTGTTAATTATATTAGGGTAAGTGGGATTGGGATCTATTATCGGTTTTGTTGAGCGCACTATGTGGGATATGGTGCACACCTCGGGAGCTTTGGTCTTAATAATGGGGTGGTCTTTTTAGACTTGCGTATGACTTTACCATTATTGAGCCATAAGAAGTCCAAAAGGAGCTATCCCTCTGCAATTCTGCTATGTTAGATCCACCCCACTACTCTCTATAATTAACCAATTCGAGTCGTGGGTGTAGATACTTAAGTGCTTATTTTCAAAGTCTAAGAGGAGTCGCAACTAAGGTTTTGAATTGCCAAAGAATACATTAAGTAAACACATAAGTATAATTAGCATGGCTGACAATAAGCAAGAGAGTAGAATGAACATTGATAACTTTGATTTTCACATGAAGGTGCTAATGATGATGCCCCCATGTTTATCAATTATCTTGTTACTAGGTTGCTCAAGCTATGGGCAACCCTACTTTGCAAGCCGAAGTTACCCAACAACTTCTTGCTTATGGGATTTCCCTTCCTCTCCAAGAGGAGAGAGACCTTAGGAGGCCTCTTGATGAGACCCCCAAAAGAAGACTCTCTCCCATACGAGAGGAGGAATCCAAAGAACAAGAAAGTAATGAATCCCTAAGTTTCTCTGAAATGGGTCCATGAAGACCGAAGACTCTCTCCCATACGAGAGGAGGAATCCAAAGAACAAGAAAGTAATGAATCCCTAAGTTTCTCTGAAGATGTGGCTCCATGAAGACTGCGATCTAGACTATCGCCAACTCCTCCTAAGAGGAAATAGTCAACCCATAGTCCTTCTCCTCGTCACTCCGAAAGGGAAGAGAGGAAACAAAGGAAGAAAGAGGTCACCCTCTTCTCCTTCTTCTTCACCTTCCTCCTCTTTCGACGAAAGCTATGGCTATTCTCCTAGAGAATACAAGAGGGGAGGACATCGCGAATCATATCCCGCATGGCAAAGATCACAAAAGCTCAAGAAGTTCAAAGAGGGAGGAAAGAATATCTCTTTTCTCACCTATGATGGCACCTTTGGTGCCACGCAGACAAAGTATTGGTCTTCATCCAACAATTTGATGCGGCCTTTGGAGACGAGGGCTTCACGAAGTCCTCCAAGCTACACCATGTAGCTATGCACTTCCAGAAATCTACTTGTCAATGGTGGGCTAGCCTTCGTGGCAATGGCGAGGCCCCAAAGACATGTAAAAGTCTATGAGTTTCCATCATGAAGAAATTCCTTGCAAGCGTTGCAAAGGCCAAAGTGCTTACCGAATGGCGGAGCTTGAAGTTGCTCTTCAACGACTCTATCCACAAATATGTAGACAAGTTTTGGGATTTACATCTCAAAGTTGTACAGTCTTTCAAAGGATATACTTCTCCGAACAAAAGCAACAATTTTGTGCGATATTAATGGCCAAGTATGTTAACTCACAACGGCCTATCACTATCACCGAAGCCATCCACCACACTATGGTTGCTTCAAGAATCAATTTCTAACAAGGGGTGATAAGAAATTTCAAGCCCATGGAAGATAAGGATTGAAATGAAATCTAAAGGGAAGAGCAATGCTCAAAACTCTTCCCAAGGCAACACCAACACCAACAACAACAAGGCCAAGAAGAAAGTAGCTTACAAAAGTAAAAATGAGCTCTCTCCCGAAGAATTAGAGGCCTTTCATAAAGACCATAAATGATTTAAGTGTGGGGAGCAAGGACATGGTTATCGTTCTTGCCCCAAAATAAATGTACTCAATGACACTCCTAGAGCTTCCATGGTTGAAGCTCCAACAGAGGATACTCATTGCAAAGGCTCTCTCCTATGCTTGGGGAAAAGTAAGGGAGCATGATGCCTTATTCTCTTTGACCCTGGCTCTACTCACAACTTCATATCAACGGAGTTGGCCACTAAGTTGGGCATTCAAGCTTTTGAGATGGGAGATATTATAACTACCGATGGAGTTTTCAAGGGATAGTAAGCCTCCGTTACTCCCTTGATTGGGAAGTTGAGGCTTCATGTCCAAAGCTATGTCGACAAAGAAGACTTTTTTTTTTAATCTCTCCTCTCCGACATGAGGATGTTATCCTAGGGGCACCATGGTTCAACCGCATGGCTGCCAACATTCTCTGAAAGGAGAATCTATTTCACCTACAGGGAAAAGAGCATGTACATAGATGCTAATGATTTGGGGAACACCATATCCCTGGTAAATGTGCTTGCTTTTGATAAGTCAATGAAAAGCTCTATTTTTGCGTATATGATTTTTGTTAGAGAATCTGTAAATGATTTTAATGTTTTCACAAGTAGTGTCCTAAAATATAATATCTAACTTTACCAAATGATTTTCTCATATCTGATCATTTAATGTGGGAGAATAAACGGGAACAAGAATTAGAATAGAGACATGTGCTTCTAGACCTATCTCAACACGGGACCAAAAGGAGAGATGGTTGCATCTCAATAGGGGTCCAAAAGGAGATGGTCTGTTAAAGAGCAATGTGCAATAAGTGCTTCTAGACTTACCTCAGCAGGGGTCCAAGAGGAGAGATGGTTACATCTCAGTAAGGCTCCAAAAGGAGGTAATCTATCAAAGAGCAATGTGCATCTAATGGAGCTTAAAAGACCTTAGGGTTAGCTTCATTAAAGACCTCCAATGATTAGTGTTAAAAGTCCTTTGACCTTAGGCAAGCTAGGGCTGAGCTTGCGGTGGGAATCCGACCTAAGCTTGAGGTGCTTGTCATGCTTGATGACTAAGGTGCGTGCTTGATGAGGGTGGGGGGGATGACTAAGGTTTGAGGTGCTTGTCATACTTAAGGGGGGTAAGGTGCTTGAGTAAAAAAGAGACTACAAACTTAATGAGGCCCGGTGCTATCCCCCGGCAAGACTGGAGGTGCTTGAGAAGCTTCCCATACATGGGGGGTAAGGTGCTTGAGTCAAAAAGAGACCCTACAAACTTAATGAGAAAGGTGCTTGAGAAGCTTCCTATGCATGAAAGTCCCAAAGTTAGGGGAATCTTTGACTTAACTTTCCACTCACCCAAAGGGCACCCCTTTTCCCAAAGGACACATGGGACACATGTCAGACTCTCCCTATGCTTAACCATACGGTGTGCTTGAATGCTATTGGTTGGGCTAAAGAGGGGTCCAATGAGCTTCTAGTTCCATCCCACAAATATCTAGATATTTTCAAGCTCTCTCTCTCTAAGGGGTAAGGAGGACACTTGTCCAAAGACTACCCATGTACTTGAATGCATGTTGCATGTGATTGGCTAGGGGGGAGAGGGATCCAATGAGCTTGCAACATGTGGAAAAGTCACAACTTACCCCAAGCAAGCAAGGGGGGTGCTAGGGGGATATACACCACACACACACTCATTTTGTGGATCCATTCTCACTTGGTGAAAGTTGAGGAACTCCACCTCCTTCTCCAAGCTTGTAAGAAGTGAGAGCCTACACCAACACTCTTGGCTATGGAATGCAAATCCAACCAAGAGCCATGCTTCAATGCTTAAGCTTGCCGTCTTCTCCATCTTCATTACTATGCTATTATGTATGCTAGCAAGAAGAGTGATGATAAGTGAGGAATTATTTCTTTCTCCTATGGAATGTTTCTTCTTCCTCTTCCCTATTCTCATTCCCCGCTAGCTCTCTCCACCTTCGAAGGTGTTTGAGGCCTTGGGACTGAGGCTTGGGATAGTTAATGCTTTCTACAAAGTTTATGTTATGTTTGTGATGCATGAAGCTTTCCATCTTCATTGAATCACCTAGGTCACAAGGAACACAAAAATTGTATTGTACCAAGTCTCTCTTGATGGGAGAAACTATAATACAAATGCCTAGGGACCGGCTCCGTATGAATCCAGCCCTCAACTATTGTCATGTTCTCTAAACTCTCTCTCTCTCTTGCAAAAGTATTGTTCATGCCAAGTTAACTAAGTACCATGTTTATGTTGCTACCATCAATCCGTTATGCTCACAAAGTAATCTCACAAAAGTGCTTTATCTAATTTCCTAATTCCTCTACTCTCAAAGTTCATAGGCCATTTCCATTACAAGTAGCAATAAACGGAACCAAGAGCAATTAGAGTTGTCTAATTTCCTAAATGGATTTCAAGATGTTTTCATTGATGACATCCGTAGTGAGCTACCTCCAAAACGAGGGGATGATGACCATGCAATAGAGCTTCTACTAGGAAGCTCACCGCCTAATAAACCTCCTTATTGAGTTTCACAAGCTCAACAAGAGGAGATCATGAGGCAAGTGCATAAATTGGTAGAAAAAGGGATGGCGAGGCCTATCTCCTCTCCATTCTATTCACCAATACTTCTAGTGCAAAAGAAGGATGGCATATATCACATGTGTGTCGACTATAGAGCACTAAACAAGATCACTATTAAAAAAAAAGATTTCCCCTGCCGCCGCAGGTAGAAGATCTATCTGATAAGTTACAAGTTTTGGCCTAGCAAATGCTCCAACCGCATTCAAACTCATGATGGACAAAAATCTTCAAGCCACTCAAATTCTCTTCAGGAGTACAAGTGACACCTCCAGGTAATCTTTCAAGTTGTGAAAGAGAATAAGCTTTTCATTAATCAAAAGAAAAGTAAATTTTTCCTACAAGAGGTTCAATATTTAGGTCACATTATCTCTCAAGATGGTATATGTATGAATCCATCAAAGTTGGAGGTAATAAAAGCATAGCCTAATCCAAGGATCTACATGAGTTAAGAAGCTTTATTGGTATGTGTGCATACTATAGACGCTTCATAGCAAAGTTCTCTGAAATAGCAGGACCATTGTATGACTTAACAAGGAAGAGCGTTAAGTACTCATGGACTGCTAAAGAACAAAATGCTTTTGACAAGCTCAAAGAGAAGCTTACCTCCTAACCAGTCCTTATGCTTTCGGATCTCTCAAAGCCATTTGAGGTCCAATGTGATGCTTGTGGTGATTGCCTTGGAGAAGTTTTGCTTCAAGAAGGGCATGCCATAGCATATGAGAGCCGAAGGCTCAATGGCGATGAACGGGTCTTGGGCATATATGAAAAAGAGCTTTTAGCTGTTCTCCATGCCCTAAACACATGGAAGCACTATCTCTTGGGAGCTCCATTCATCCTGCGAATGGATCACAAAACCTCAAGAAATTCATGATGCAAACCAAGCTCTCCGACAAACAAATGAGGTGGAAAAATTTTCTTTCGCAATTTAAATTTCATATTGCTCACATTGTTGGCAAGCACAATCAAGTGGTTGCCAACATTGTTCACATTGTTGGCAAGCACCATCAAGTGGTTGATCATTCCTATGTTTCTAAAAAAGCCTTAATCCTCATGTGAGGGACTCAGATGAGATGTCATTGGATTGGACTTTTAAGCTATCTATCTTTTATGATAGATGAGTATGCTACTGACCAAGACTTTAAGTAGGTAATAACAAACTTTGCATTAGGGAAGAGATAAAGACCCATTCACCTTGAAGGATGGTTATCTTCCAAACGGCAATAGGCTATGTGTTACTCACCAATACAATAAGAAAGTCATGTATGAATCCCATGCTTCTCCTTATGCGGGGCAAACAAGGATTCCATAATCTACTCTTCGAGGAGTAGAAATGTATTTCTGTTGGTCTACCATGAAAAGTAAACATACAAGAGTACGTTTCAAAATGCGTGGTATACCAAAAATTGAAATTTGATCAAGGGAAGCAACTTGGATTGTTTCAGTCGACAGGCTTAGCAAGAAAACACACTCTATGCCTGTTAAAAAGGCTATTGAGGCACATCAAATGGCAACCCTCTTTAGATCTCAAATTTTCAAGTATCATAGCTTGGCAACATCCATAGTGTCGGACAAAGATCCTAGAATGACCAGTAATTTCTAGAAGGGTCTCTTTGAGAATTTAGGAAGTAGATTAAATTTCTCTTTCGGCCTATCATCCACAAACGGATGACCAAAGTGAAATAACTAATCTAACAATTTTTGAATCTACTAAAAGCTTATGTCATGGAAGTAGATCAACGTTCTCAATGATAGAAGTACCTACCTCTTATAGAGTATGCGTACAATGACATTGTACATAGTTCTATGGGGAAAGCACCTTTTGAGGTTAAACAGGGAAGATTCAAAAGTCCGTTACTACTTAAAGTATATGGAAAGATCTTCGCTGCTGATGAATATAGCCGAGATTTATAAGAATCTTTTCCAAAGATTAAAAAGGTTATATCCATCTCACTCCAAAGGCAAAAAGGGTTGCTGCTAATAAGCACAAAAGAGCCTTAGCCTTTAAGAAACATGATTGGGTCTTGCTAGAAGTTTCTCAAGGCTCATCTAAAGCATACTACGGGCAAGAATCCTAAGAGCCACCAAGCGTATTATACTAAACTAGCATCTTTGGTACTTTCTTTTAAAATTCTTAAGTCAATTAATGAGATGGCTTATTAGTTAAAGTTGCCCAACCATTGGTTCATTCACAATGCTAACCATGTGAGCCCACTCAAACCTTACAAAGGAGAGCCACCAAAAGAACCAATAATGGAGGACCAGCCAGAGATCGAGGATCAAGAAGAGGTGTTGCAGCTTGAATCGATTCTTTGACACGAAGACAAGGTACTAAGAAACAGTAACGTTATCTTATTATCATTTTAAAGATGCTAAATGGATGCAAGGAACCTAGCCTAAGAATAATATGAACCTTGTCAATGCTTACAATGCTACACTAGAGTAAGCAAATGAAAATACATTTTAAATGAACAATGTTTTTGTCTTATAAGACTCATTCTCTTTCTTTTATTGTGCACAAAATTTTGGAAGTATGCATGCTTAGGATCATGTTTGTGGTGACGATGTCTCCCAAACACCAAATAGAACTTGTCACTCTACTTTGGAAGTATGATATGGACTAAAGAGTTGACATGCTTGTGGTAGCTAAGTCTCCCGAGCACCAAATGGATTAGTCATCCATTCTAGTATTGAGTTAGGAGTTAGGATATAGATATGTGCTTCTAGACCTATCTCAATAGGGGACCAAAAGGAAAAATGGTTGCATCTCAATAGGGGTCCAAAAGGAGACGGTCTACCAAAGAGAAATGTGCAATAAGTGCTTCTAGATTTTACCTCAACAAGGGACCAAGAGGAGAGATGGTTACATCTCAATAGGGGTCCAAAAGGAGGTAGTCTATCAAAGAGCAACATGCATCTTATGGAGCTTAAAAGACCTTAGAGTTCGTTTCATTAAAGACCTCCAAGAGTTAGTGTTAAAAAGTCCTTTGACCTTAGGCAAGGTAGGGCTGACCTTGAGGTGAGAATTCTACCCAAGCATGAGGCGCTTGTCGGCTTGCTAACTAAAGTGCTTAAAGTGTTTGTGGGAACCTTGCCCAAAGCTTGAGGTGATTTTTATGGTTAAAATGAATAAGGTTCTTGAACTATTCAATTCAAAGATATACTCTCAAGAGGCACAAACGGTTTCCATGTTTGATTGACTAAGTGCTTGAAGTGCTCAATTCAAACCAAATGACTTAAGAAGCATAAAAGACACATAGAAAAATTCTCCACATGTGGCCCTCATGATGTGCTTGAATCCTATTGGATAGGCTTTAAAGGGGTCCAATGAGAATTTAGATGTATAAAAATAAATAATTAAGCTCTTTCTCTCAAAGAGGAAGAAGAGGACACATGTCCCAAATGATATAATTAAATATTACGAGAGAGAGAGAGAGAGAGAGAGAGAGAGAGAGAGAGAGGTGTGGACCAAGCATGAGAGGGGGGTATAGTCTCCCACACACACACACACACACACACATTCTCTCATTGTGTGGAGTGCAAAGTGCAAGAGCTCCATCTCCTTCTCCAAGCTTGTTGAGAAGTTGAGAGTCTACACCATTAATCTCGGCTATGGAATGCAAATCCGACCAAGAGCCATGCTTCAATGCTTAAGCTTCCATCTTCTTCATTTTCATTACTATGCTATTATGCTATGCTAAGCAAGAAGAGTGATGATAAGTGAGGAACTATTTCTTTCTCCTATGAATGATTCTTCTTCCTCTTCCCTACCCTCATTCCCTGCTAGCTCTCTCCAAAGGTGTTTGAGGCCTTGGGACTGAGGCTTGGTATAGTTAACGCTTTTTGCAAAGTTTATGTTATGCTCGTGATGTATGAAACTTTCCATCTTCATAGCATCACCAAGGTCACAAGGAACACAAAGATTGCATTGCACCAAGTCTCTCTTGATGGGAGAATCTATAATACAAACGCCTTTTGGAGGGGGCCCGCCGGCTCCAAGTAAATCCGGTCCTCAACTATTGTCATGTTCTCTAATACTCTCTCTTTTGCAAAAGTATTGTTCATGCCAAGTTAATTAAGTACTATGTTCAAGTTTCTACCATCAATTAAGTTCACCCTCTATGCTCTCAAAGTAATCTCACAAAAATGCTCACTCTAATTCTCTTAATTCTGCTATTCTCAACGTTCATAGGCCATTTACATTACAGTCCCTATGTCAACATCCATGCTAGTCGAGCAATCGAGTGCTTGTGAATTAACAACCACTAACGGTCAAACCATAGAGAGCCACATTGCATCTAGTTCAATGGACACCCCTAGAATCTCAATCCTAGATGGAGCATTTCTAAATGAAAATTGGAAGTATGAATTACAAACGGAGACTTTAACTGACCTATACACATGTCACACCTATCACATGGGTTGGTTAGATATCATACAATCCACGTCGGGTGCTACTAGCGTGGAGGAGCAACAACAAAGAGTTTGTGATGTCATCCATAGGGTTATTGAGCTGGAGAGGTAGAATAGAGGAATGTACATGCCTTCAACGGGTCTCATGAAATTCTTGGATACAGGGAAGGCTAAGAAACCAACTTTATCACAAATGGAGACTCTCTCTGTAAGCCCGATGGATCCTCCATATGTTGTTTCATCAGGGGTCTCATTACAATATGAGCCCACAAACGATAGCTTTACCTTTCCAAGTTTAGCTCATCTTCCTCTTGATGACACCACGGCTACCATGCCTACCCCAGTGATGGGCATGACAAAAAACATGCCATGGACCTCATTTATTAGTAAATCACCACTGAGTCACCACTACATGGTGGCCCAACGCCTACAACATTACCTACAAGTGTGCATCAATCACATGCACTTATAGGCCCTCGTGCTCATATAGCTCCTACCCCTCACATTGTTTCAATAACTTAAGCTCCATGACCACAACATCCAAGCCCTTATTTCAATGAGACCATACTAGTTAGCATTAGCATGTCGCATCCCACATCTGTTATGCCCAGGGCCACACATATGAACTTTGGTCCACCACATGGGACAACATCGTACCCATCTTGGGACTCGAGGATCACTCGTATGCCTAACTAGATGCCAACCCCTATGCCACATACAGTCTCAAGAGCACCTGTCTCCACTATACTTGCTCACTTGGGTGTCTTGGCAAAATTTGCTCAAGCTATCGATCGATCTATTGCTGAAAATATGTGTCACACGCCTGATAGAGAGCCTAGAAGTAAGGCAGTACAAATACCCAAGCTTACACAAAAATTTAATGGAGACGGGGATGTGAGAAAGCATATCAAATTATTTGAATAAATATGTGATTCCCTAGGAGAACACAATAAGCTGCATAAGAGTAATGCTTTAAGCCTGACCTTGAGTGGGAAGGATGGGGACTGTTATAGGACCCTAAGGGTGGAAGAGAAAATGATTTACCCTACTCTTAGGAGATTGTTCTTGAAAGAGTACATATGAGAGGGAGTGCTTTGGGTGTAGCCTCTCAGCTCCAAAAAGCCCAACGAGAGAAAGGAGACTCCGTGAGAGACTTTATTAGTCGCTTGAAGCATTTGAATTCTCGTTGTAATCCAAATGATCACTTCAATAATAACCAATTCCTTGATACATTAGGGGACTATGACATGAGGATATCTACAATGGCCTAGTCATTAGAGGTATCACCACTTAGGAATTAATCACCACCAATGCGATCCAATTGGAGGACAATTTAATGATTCAAGGAGAAAGATTGTCTGTTGAGCTTAAATCTACTAGCTCGTAAGCATCCGGGCATGAGCCAAAAACCATAAAGCCTATTGCTAAAGAGCCAAAGATATGTGAGATGACTTTAGTAGATCTCACCAAGGCCATTCAAGAAAGTCTTAGAGACAATCGTGCTCCACAAAACAATCATATGTATCCAAGAAAGGAGCAACAATGATACTCAGTTTTCTTTGATTCACATAGTACCAGTGAATGCCCTACATTTAAAGTAAAATTTAATGCGAATTGCAATGCATGTGGGAGGTATGGTCATCAAGCCAAGGATTGCATAGTATTTAAATGTGCGATGGCCAATAGACCAACCTTAGCATGGACGGACACACCTCGAGTGCCTGTATTGATGTTGGCCCCACCTCTTGAACAACCGTTACAATACATGGTCCCTAGGGCCCAAAATGTTGTTCAAACAACACCATTACCACCTCTAATGCTAGGACCACAACCCCCCATCCGAGAATCGCTTCTGTAAATCAAGTGGGTTGTAAGTCATCTATTGCTTGTGTGGATTGCGAGAATGAGTTAGACCCTAATGTTGCCTATGGGATTGATGCACTTGAAGAAAGTCGACAATACTACATGGAGGACTATTGGGGACAAGCCAAACCTATCTATCAAGTAGCTGCTCTTGCAACAAGAGGCCAAAATATCAATTTCACTGCAAAGAGACCACCTTTTAAATGCTACGAGTATGGGGGTCCACATTGTGTAGCCTAGTGTCCTATTAGACTACAAAAAAATGCCACACTAATGCAAACCAATCAAGCGAGTACAATGACAATGCCGATACTCATGTGTAATCGATGTGGCATAGATCATTTGATTGCACAATGTCCTAATAATCCAAACGTGCCAAAGATCACACCATCATAAAGTACACCTGTGGTATCAGTAAATGTACTCACATGATCGATGCTCCAAAACCAAAATTATATTCTTGAAGAAAGAGACACAGCATCAATGGCCCAATCTTAGAAAAAGAAGAAAACACGAAGGAAGAGATCGCAGGGAAGGAAGCTTATAGCTTTTTAGATGGGTACTCTGGCTACAATCAAATCAAAATTGCAATAGAGTACCAAGAAAAAACAGTTATAACCAAATTTGGAGTGTTCGCATTTCGTGTTATGGCTTTTGGCTCAACCATTGCCCCTGCTACCTTCCAAAGATTAATAAACACTGCTTTTAGGGAATATTTGAGGGAGTTTTGCGAAGCTTTTTTAGCTGATCTTTGTGTTTATTCTTCTTGGAAAGAACATCTATCATGTTTACGGAAAGTGTTTGAAAAGTGCAGATTGTATCGTATCTCATTACACCCTTTCAAATGCCAATTTTGGGTTAAACATGGAGTCATTTTAGAGCATATAGTGTCCAAAAAAGGAATTTCCACAAATGAGAGCAAAATTAAGGCCATTTTTAATTTTCCACCACCTACAAACTATAAAGGAGTTCAAAGGTTCATGGGTCATGTTGGTTATTATCGGTAGTTTATTTTAAACTTTGTCGAGATAAATCGCCCATTGTACAAGCTTCTTATTGAGCTCCACTGGACAACGGAGTGTGACCATGATTATGAGTTATTAAAAAAGGCCTTGACAAGTGCTCCCATCCTATGAGTGCCCGATTGGAATGTAATTTTTCATGTGCATATTGATGCATCAAACTTTGCTATTGGGTATGTTCCAACTCAACCAAGAGAACATAACCCCATTAGCTTTGCAAGTCATCAATTAAATGATGTTGAGAGGAACTTCACCACTACAGAGCGGGAAGGTTTATCTATGTATGATTTATGCAATAAAGAAATTTTGTTATTGCCTTCTTGCCAACACGTTAGTTTTCTATGTGGATCATCAAGCATCGTTGTATCTAGTAAATAGACCTTGTTCCACGGGAAGAATTACATGATGGTTATTAATTCTTCTTGAGTTTGATTTTATTGTTGAGTGAGACCCGATAAAAGACATGTCATGGCGGATCATTTGTCTCGCATACCCAATGGTGAAGCCTCTACTGGAATCAATGATGAATTGCCTGATACTTCTATGCTCCTAATCAAGAACATGCCTGAATGGAGTGAGAAGATTGTTAACTTTTTAGTTAATGGTTTTCCACCCAAAGAGCTTCATAAGGATATAGCTTGAAAATTATTAAAGGAATGGAACCTTATTCTCTAATTGCAGGAACTCTCTACAAGCTAGGGAATGATGCTATTCTTAGACGTTGTGCTCATCAGGATGAGTATTTAAACATACTGCAAGAAGCCCACATGGGTATAGCCGGAGGACATTTTTCAGGGGAACTAACTGCTAGAAAGGTGTTGCAACCATTTGAAAAATGGGGTTTAGATTTTTTTAGGCCCAATTAGTCCAGCACCTCGTAACACTCAATCTCGATATATTATTGTTGCTAGTGACTATGTGACAAAGTGGGCGGAAGCCAAGGCGACACGCAAGGTTGATGCAAGGTCAACTGCTAAGTTTCTCTTTGAGAACATTATTACACGATTTGGTTGTCCCCTTGAGATTGTAAGTGACAATGGTACTCATTTTATAAATGGAGTGATAAAGGAACTCACGACAAACTTCATGATAGCCCACCATAAGTCTACACATTATTATCCAAGCTGAGAGCCCTAACAAGACTTTAATTCTATCTTGACCAAAACAGTGGAAGCTCATTACACGTATTGGGATTTGAAGCTGACATCAGCTCTATGGGCTTATCATACTTCTTACAAAGTGGCTATTAATTGTACACCATTCAAGATGGTATATGGCCAAGAAGCAGTTATGCCACATGAGTTTGTAATTCCTAGTCTGCGGGTAGCTTCACAAGAAGGTTGGTATGGTAACTCTTTAATTGAGCGCTATATATCCTTGAGAGGTTAGATGAAGAAAGACAATTGGCTATGCAAAATGCACTTGTGGAGAAAGATAGGAGAAAGAAATGGTTTGATCGTCATTTAAAGAACACGGATATCAAGATTGGGGATAAAGTCCTTATGTATGGAGTGCATAACAAAAAGAAAAAGTTGAAATATATGGGAAACGGACCATATAGAGTATGCGAAATCACCCAACAATGTATCATTCGTGTGGAAACTCTTGATGGCGTTGAAACCATTGGATTCCTCAATGGGAGTAAATTTAAAAGATACTATGATCCTTTAAGCCAACAGAAGCTGTGTGCCATCCATCAAAAAAAGGCAGCCAAAGAAGAATTGAAAAAGATACAAGCTTAAGCTGAGGTTAAGGAGCGGCAGCAATGTATTAGACGCCAACGAGAGGGCAACCTTGAAGTTACACATGCATTTCAAGTTGAAACAAAGGATGATTGGTTGGACTCTAACACACCTCTACGATTTTCTATTGAGTTAAATAGCACCTATGGGAAAGTGCTATATAGCGCCTTATTGGAAACATGTGCTAAATATAATCTTCTATCATATGGAGTGTGGTGTCTGTCATAATAATCAATATCTAATTCTCCTAAATGATTTTCTCATATTAAACTGATCATTTAATGTGGGGAAGTGTCAGGGGAGAAAAAGCTAGAATATTGGTTAAGCTAGCAGACCGGCCACAGTAGGGATCCAAAGGGGGGGCCATCTGCAAAAGAGCCATGTGCAACAATGGGCTAAAAAGACCCTAAGGTTCAGCCCATTAAGACTTCCAAAATGCTAAGGTTCCAAAATTCAAAGGTTGTGTCCAAAGGTCAAACCTAGGGGAAATTGGATGCTTTGTGTGTGACTAAAAAGTCTTTGCAATCCCTACATGGGAGGGGGCGAGCCCTAAAGGTAGGGGATGAGAGAGAAAGCCACACACACACACACACAGGCTCCCTTTACACAAAGGGAATGAGGGACACATGTCAGCTCCCTAAGCCAGATGCCCACAAGGTGTGCCCAATTTCTATTGGATGACCCTTGAAGTGGACCAATGAGAATTAGGCTAGAGTAAATCTAGTTCAATTAATTTAAAAACATTTAATAAAAGAAACCAATGAGAATTAAGTCTCCTAGAAGACTATTGGGCAGTCTCCCAAGGGGTCCAATGAGCATTCAGGAGCCCCATGGCTTGCCTGATTCCTATTGGCTAGGAGGCAAAGGGGTCCAATGAGAGTTTAGATTAATTATTTAATTACCTAAAGCTCTCACAAAAGGGGAAAGGGGGACACATGTCAGAAGGCTATCACTTATGCTGCTTAAATGTGATTGGCTTGACTTGGGGAGAGCCAATGAGGCTTCAGCAAGAGCAATTAGCAAGAGGGCTCTCCCAAGAGAGAGAGGGGGCTGATTTTGCTTGGCAATTATCACACACACACACTCACACTTGACCATGTGTGAAGAAAGAACACTCTATCTCCTCCCAAGCTTTAATGGAGAGCTCATCACCTACTCCAAGCTTGTGAGATAGAAGCCTACATCAACACTCTCTTGGCATGTGGATGCAAATCCAACCAAGAGCCAAGCTTCCATGCATGCTCATCTTCTCTACCAAGCTAATTACTAAGCTAAGCTATGCTAATATGAGTGATTATGTGAGGAGATGTACATCTTTCTCGTAAGATACTCCTTCTTCCTCTCAATCTACTCTCATACCCTGCTAGCTCTCACCATCTTCGAAGGTGTGTGAGGTCTTGGGTCTGAGAACGGGGATAATTCAAGTTGTGTTTGATTAAGTGTTTTGCTTAGTGCATGAAGCTTCCATCTTCATTGCACTAGCTAGTCTTGAAGGAACACAAAGAATTGTATTGTACAATGTCTCTCTTGATGGGAGAAACCATAATACAAAGCCTTTTGGAGGGGGGACCGGCTCCATGCAAATCCGGTCCTCAACTGTTGTCAATAGCTTAATTTCTCTCTCTTTTGAAAGTATTGTTGATGCTATCTAACTAGGTGTTATGCTTTTTGTTGCTCTCTCCACCCAAGCACTCTTGTAATTCTCATTAGGAAGCTATTCTAATGAAATGCCCACTATGTTCGTGCTAATTTCCGCTACACATAAGTTATTAGGCCATTAAATGTTACATTGGTATCAGAGCCCAAGGTTTCTCTTTTCTTGCTCAAGAAGGGAGGTCCTCAAGCTAGCTACAAATGGTTGGTATTATTAATTGTCTGTGAGTAAGTAGAATAGGGATTTTTTAACCTTGCAGTGCGTCTGCCTTCGTGCAGTTAACGGGGCATCACCGTCGAGAGCTATGGTCTTAATAGTGGAGTCCTACGGGGCTTGCCTACGGCTTAACCACTATTGAGCTATTAGAAACTTGACAGGAGCCGGTGCTATTTTGGTGTTGAAAGACCCTCTCTTCTATTCCTTGCAATTAATGGTATTCGAGCCGCGGGTACAGTAGCTTGAGTGTTTTTTCTAAAGGGGTAAAGAGGAGTAGCAACTAGGGCTTGAAGTGCCAAAGTACGCCTAAAAAGTTTACACCTAAAAGTTGTTAGAATGGCTGACAATAGTAAAGAGAGTGAAATTAATGTTGATAACTTTGATTTTGCTCATGAGCAAGCTACTAATGATGCTTCAATGCTTGTTAACTATCTTGTTTCTAGGCTTCAACAAGCCATGGGCAATCCATCTCTCCAAAGTGAAGTGCAACGGCAGCTCCGTGCTCACGGGATTCTCCAAGCTCATCACCATGACGAGAGAACACCTAGGAAGGCTCCTTGTGAGACTACCAAAAGAGGTCTCTCTCCGATTCGGGAAGAAGAAGAGAATCCATATGAAGGGCTCAAGAATTTACTTCTTGATGATGCATCTCCTTCCAAAAGGAGAACTCAAGAGCCTCCACCGAAGGAACGAGAAAGAAGCGAATCTCCCGCCACCTCGGCGGAGATGGCTCCACAAAGACGGCGGGCTAAACGCTCTCCATCACCACCAAAGCGGAGAAGACCATCACACTCTTCTCCACGCCATAATTCAAAGAGGGATGATAAAAAGCAAGAGAAGAAAAAGGCGAGAAAGAGGACACCCTCTTCTCCATCTTCTTCATCATCTTCCTCTTATGAAAACTATGGTGAAGATGACAAAGATCAAGACAAGAAAACGGCGAGAAAGAGGTCACCCTCTTCTCCACCTTCTTCAAATTCTTCACCCTCTGAAGAAAGTGAGTGTGCAACCTTGGAACCATAAAAAAGAAGAGGCCATAGGAAATCCTATGCCGCATGGAAGAGGTCATCCAAGTTGAAGAAATTCAAAGAGGGAGGGAAGAGCATCTCTTTCCTTACCTATGATGGTACCTTTGGTGCTACGGACAAACTCTTGGCCTTTATCCAGCAATTCGATGCGGCGTTTGGAGATGAGGGCTTCACGGAGTCCTCTAAGCTATGCCATGTAGCTATGCACTTTCAAAATTCCGCCAGACAATGGTGGTCTAGCCTACGAGCCAACAGTGAAGCTCCACGAACATGGAAAGCTTTAAGAGCTTCCATTATGAAGCAGTTTTTGGCCACCGATGCCAAAGACAAAGTACTCACCGAATGGCGAAGCTTAAAGCTCTCTCCTAATGAATCCATCCACAAATATGTAGACAAGTTTTGGGACCTACAACTCAAAGCCACTGTCTTCAAAAGGTTGGATTTTGGAGAGCAAAAGCAACAATTTTGTGCGGGCTTAACCGAAGAAATGGCGGAGTATGTCAACTCCCAAAGACCACGTACCATATCGGCGGTAATACACCACACTATGGTCGCCTCTCGAATCAATTTCCAAACGGGGGCAAAAAGAAATAATAAGCCCCCGGAAAACAAGGGTTCCAATGAGCCTAATGGGAAGGACAATGTCCAAAAGTCTCCTAAGGGCAACTCCAACAAAGCTAAAGAGAAGAGAGTTTACAAAGGTAAGAATAAACTCTCTCCTGAAGAGCTTGAGCGTTATCGTAAGGATAACCGGTGTTTCAAGTGCGGCGAACAAGGGCATGCGTACCGCGCTTGTCCCAAAAAGAACGACCGCCAAGATTCTCCTAGAGCTTCCTTGGTTGAAATCCAAGAGGAGGAGACTCACCAAACTCACCACAAAGGATCTCCTCTATGCCATGCTTGGGGAAAGGTAAGAGAACATGATGCTTTTATTCTCTTTGACCCTGGTTCTACCCACAATTTTATATCTATGGAGTTAGCCACCAAGCTAGGCATACAATCCTACGAGATGGGAGATGTCCTACCTGCAGACAGTGCCTTCAAGGGGCAAGAAGCTTCAGTCACTCCCTTAATTGGGAAATTGAGGCTTCATGTCCAAGGCTATGTGGACAAAGAGGACTTCTTTATCTCTCCTCTCAAGCATGAGGATGTAATCCTAGGGGCACCATGGTTTGACCGCCTGGCTGCCGATGTTAAATTTCCTGAAAGGAGAATCTCCTTTAAGTTCAGGGAAAAAGACATGTATATAGATGCTAAGGAAATGGGTAACACCATCCCCATTGTACATACACTAGCTTTCAACAAGTCAATAAAGAACTCTATTTCCGTGTACATGATTTTTGTTAAAGATTCTCAAAATGAACCTAATGCTTTAAACAAACGAAAATAAAAGCAACCAAAAGGAATTAGAGTTATCCAATTTTCTCAAGGGGTTTCAAGATGTTTTTATTGACGACATCCCTTGTGAGCTACCTCCTAAACGAGGTAAGGATGACCATGCAATTGAACTTCTTCCAGGGAGTTCACTGCCTAACAAACCTCCTTATAGAGTTTCTCAAGCTCAACAAGAGGAGATTATGCGGCAAGTACATGAGTTAGTTGAGAAGGGTATGGTTAGGCCAAGCTCATCTCCATTTTGCTCACCTGTGCTATTAGTGCAAAAGAAAGACGGCACATATCGTATGTGTGTCGACTATAGAGCACTAAATAGGATCACTATCAAGAATAGGTTTCCCGTTCCACGGGTAGAAGACCTATTTGATAAGCTACAAGGATCGACCTACTTCAGTAGGATTGACCTAAAAAGTGGCTATCATCAAATAAGGATAGTTGATCAAGACATTGTAAAGACCGCATTTCGCACTACATTTGGTCTTTACGAATACATTGTCATGCCTTTTGACTTGACTAATGCACCAGCCACATTCAACCGCTTGATGGAGAAGCTGTTCAGGCCTCATCGAACCTTCACTGGAGTGTTCTTTGATGATATTATCATCTACTCTAATTCATTGGAGGAACACAAGCAACATCTCCAGGTAATATTTCAAGTTTTGAGAGAGAATAAACTTTATGTTAATCGAAAGAAAAGTGAATTTTTCTTGAAAGAGATTCAATATTTAGGTCACATTATCTCTCAAGATGGCATCCAAATGGATCCATCCAAGTTAGAGGTAATATGCCACTGATTGCTTACTGAGATCGTCATAGATAATTACTGCGTGCATTCCATGATCTCTAAAAAACTCTAAAGGATGGCCTAAACCAAGGAATCTTCATGAACTAAGAAGCTTTATAGGTATGTGCGCATACTATAGACGCTTCATAGAAAAGTTCTCACAAATTGTGGGACCATTACATGACCTAACAAAGAAAAGCGTTAGGTATACATGGTCTGGTAAGGAGAACAATGATTTTGAAAAGCTTAAAGAAAAGCTTATCTCTCAACCTGTGCTTACACTACCGGATCTCTCAAAACCATTTGAGGTCCAATGTGATGCTTGTGGTGATTGCCTTGGAGCTGTTTTGCTCCAAGAAGGGCACGCCATAGGCTATGAGAGCCGAAGGCTCGACCCTGTTGAGCAAGCTCTAGGCATATACGAAAAGGAACTCCTTGCAGTTCTACATGCCTTAAACTCATGGAAGCACTATTTATTGGGGACTCCTTTCATTCTGCGAACGGATCACCAAAGTCTTAAGTACTTCATGACGCAGACCAAGCTCTCCGACAAACAAATGAGGTGGGAAAATTTCCTTTCGCAATTTCATTTTCATATTGCTCACATTGCTGGCAAGCATAATCAAGTAGCCGATGCACTCTCAAGACGGCCGAGAGTGAATGCGGTTTCCATAGCAACTCACAATGATCTATCTTCAATGATAGATGAGTATGCTATTGATCCCGATTTTAGAGATGTCATTTCAGCCCTTGCATTAGGGAAGAAAGAAGAACCATTTACTTTACAAGATGGTTATCTTCTCTATGGCAATAGACTATGTGTTACTAACTCACTACGTGAGAAAGTAATGTATGAATCTCATGCTCCACCTTATGCGGGGCATAGAGGGATTCAGTCTACCTTAAAGGGAATTGAAACATATTTCTATTGGCCTACCATGAAAGTGAACATACAAGAGTTTGTTTCCAAATGTGTGGTATGTCAAAAGACAAAATTTGATAGAGGGAAGCAACCTGGATTGCTTCAACCCTTGCCAATCCCTAATTCACCATGGGAGAGCATATCCATGGATTTTATCTTTGGATTGCCTAAGTCTATCCATGGCAATACGGGAATATGGACGATAGTAGACAGGTTCAGTAAACAAGCTCATTTTATACCTGTCAAAAAGACTATCAAAGCCCATCAAATGGCAACCCTCTTCATTTCAAAAATTTTCAAATACCATGGCTTGCCAATGTCCATAGTGTCGGATAGAGATCCTAGAATGACCAGTAATTTCTGGAAGGGTCTCTTTGAGAATTTAGGGACAAGGCTAAATTTCTCTTCGGCCTATCATCCACAAACGGATGGCCAAAGTGAAATAGCTAACCTAACAATTCTCGATCTACTAAAAGCCTATGTAACGGAAGTAGATCAAAGATCCCAATGGGAGAAGTACTTACCCTTAGTGGAGTATGCTTACAATAACACTGTACATACTTCCACGGGAAAATCACCTTTCAAGGTAATTGAGGGAAGATCAAAAAGTCCCTTTCTACTTAAGGTACATGGGAAGATCTTCGCTGCAGATGAGTATAGCCGAGACCTACAAGAATCTTTTCAAAAGATTAGGGATGCTATCTCTATCTCACAACAAAGGCAAAAGGCTGCTGCTGACAAGCACAGAAGAGCCCAAACCTTTAAAGAAAACGATTGGGTCTTGTTAAAGTTTCCCAAGGCTCGATTAAGGCACACGACGGGCAAGAATCCTACGGGCCACCAAAAGTACTATGCTAAAACTAGCAAAAAGGTACTATGGTCCCTTTCAGATTCTTAGGCCAATCAATGAGATGGCCTATCAACTCAAGTTGCCCAATCATTGGCTCATACACAATGCTTTCCATGTGAGCCTATTAAAGCCTTACAAAGGAGAGCCACCTCAAGAACCAACTATTGAAGACCCACCGGAGATCGAGGAACAAGAGGAGGTGCTGCAGCCCGAGTCCATTCTCCGACATGAAGACAAGGTATTAAGAGGTGGTAAGACTATCCGATGATATCTTATTAAGTTTAAGAATTATCGTTTTGAAGATGCTAGATGGATGCAAGGCATACAATTAAAGGATAACCTAAACCTTGTCTATGCTTACAATGCTTCCCAAGAGTAAGCAAATGTACAAAATGTTAAAAATGAACAAAGTTTTTGTCTTATAAGACTCTCTTTTTCTTTATTTGTGCACAAAAATGAAGTAGTATGCGTGCTTAGATCAAGTTTGCGGAGACGACGTCTCCCAAACACCAAGTAGAGCTTGCCACTCTACTATGGAAGACTGATAGGACTGATGTGCAGACATGCTTGCGGCAGCCTCAGGCTCTCAAGCGCCAAATGGACTAGTCATCCATTATGGAATGATCTCGTAGGGTAACATAGGAATCCTCTACCTGCTAAGAAAAGGACTCATGAATATGCTTTATCTTCTCTACACCATAGTCGAGGACGACTATGATTTCAAGAGAGAGGTAATGTCATAATAATCAACATCTAATTCTCCTAAATGATTTTCTCATATTAAACTGATCATTTAATGTGGGGAAGTGTCAGGGGAGAAAAAGCTAGAATATTGGTTAAGCTAGCAGACCGGTCACAGTAGGGATCCAAAGGGGGGGCCATCTGCAAAAGAGCCATGTGCAACAATGGGCTAAAAAGACCCTAAGGTTCAGCCCATTAAGACTTCCAAAATGCTAAGGTTCCAAAATTCAAAGGTTGTGTCCAAAGGTCAAACCTAGGGGAAATTGGATGCTTTGTGTGTGACTAAAAAGTCTTTGCAATCCCTACATGGGAGGGGGCGAGCCCTAAAGGTAGGGGATGAGAGAGAAAGCCACACACACACACACACAGGCTCCCTTTACACAAAGGGAATGAGGGACACATGTCAGCTCCCTAAGCCAGATGCCCACAAGGTGTGCCCAATTTCTATTGGATGACCCTTGAAGTGGACCAATGAGAATTAGGCTAGAGTAAATCTAGTTCAATTAATTTAAAAACATTTAATAAAAGAAACCAATGAGAATTAAGTCTCCTAGAAGACTATTGGGCAGTCTCCCAAGGGGTCCAATGAGCATTCAGGAGCCCCATGGCTTGCCTGATTCCTATTGGCTAGGAGGCAAAGGGGTCCAATGAGAGTTTAGATTAATTATTTAATTACCTAAAGCTCTCACAAAAGGGGAAAGGGGGACACATGTCAGAAGGCTATCACTTATGCTGCTTAAATGTGATTGGCTTGACTTGGGGAGAGCCAATGAGGCTTCAGCAAGAGCAATTAGCAAGAGGGCTCTCCCAAGAGAGAGAGGGGGCTGATTTTGCTTGGCAATTATCACACACACACACTCACACTTGACCATGTGTGAAGAAAGAACACTCTATCTCCTCCCAAGCTTTAATGGAGAGCTCATCACCTACTCCAAGCTTGTGAGATAGAAGCCTACATCAACACTCTCTTGGCATGTGGATGCAAATCCAACCAAGAGCCAAGCTTCCATGCATGCTCATCTTCTCTACCAAGCTAATTACTAAGCTAAGCTATGCTAATATGAGTGATTATGTGAGGAGATGTACATCTTTCTCGTAAGATACTCCTTCTTCCTCTCAATCTACTCTCATACCCTGCTAGCTCTCACCATCTTCGAAGGTGTGTGAGGTCTTGGGTCTGAGAACGGGGATAATTCAAGTTGTGTTTGATTAAGTGTTTTGCTTAGTGCATGAAGCTTCCATCTTCATTGCACTAGCTAGTCTTGAAGGAACACAAAGAATTGTATTGTACAATGTCTCTCTTGATGGGAGAAACCATAATACAAAGCCTTTTGGAGGGGGGACCGGCTCCATGCAAATCCGGTCCTCAACTGTTGTCAATAGCTTAATTTCTCTCTCTTTTGAAAGTATTGTTGATGCTATCTAACTAGGTGTTATGCTTTTTGTTGCTCTCTCCACCCAAGCACTCTTGTAATTCTCATTAGGAAGCTATTCTAATGAAATGCCCACTATGTTCGTGCTAATTTCCGCTACACATAAGTTATTAGGCCATTAAATGTTACAGTGTCAGTTAGGAAAGCGATCTTTATCGGAGAGTACCATCCAAGTCAAGGGTATCAACAAGAAAAAAACTTATGTTTTTGGAACCTGGCACACTTGTATCAGTTATGACAACGGGGTCGTAGCTCAAGACTTTTTGGTCATGCCTACTGGAACTATGGAAGGCAATATAAACCTAGGATGCAAGTGGATGTTAGTGACTAGATGCACTATTGATTGGGGGATTGGGAGTGTCACAACACAAAAACAAGGAAAGAATAGCACCTCCCATTGTAAATTCATAACCTAAAACAACACTTCAAGTAAAATCATGGGAGAGTACCTTACCACCCTTATAACTAGATGGAACGCCTAGGGTGGTGAAAAACTATTGGTCAAAGTCTTCACCCATTATAACTTGGAACAATTGGTTTCTAAAGGTGATGACATCATTCCAAAAGGTATGATCCACCCAAGGAAGAGGGGAGTTTTTGCTGACATCCATCATTCACTTGCTCCCCTCTTAACCTTTCTCCCTGACCTCTCAATCTCCCAATCTTAGGGAATGTATATATATAGCCATATACTCAAGAAAACAAAAATAAAAAAGTAAAAGAGCAAAAGCCACCAAACAAAAAGCTTGAAACCTACAAATTCTCGTACATGACCCAAAAATCATAATAACACATTATGCACAAGGACACGACCTTTTGAAACGACCCTGATAATATTTCCACGCTAACCAAAATCTATCTATGTGTACAAATATGGCTAGTACGCTATAGTCATCCACTCCTACCTTGGGTGAGAGGTACCCTCTTTACTTCTCATAAGTGTTTCACATAGTTTATACGATTGCTTGCCTGTGAATGGGATTTGGAAAATACACTAGCGTGTGAGAAAATTTTTGAGGAATTAGGATGGCCACGACTGATCCCTACTTAGTAGAGAACGTCTCTCCAATTACACAAGCTTACCTTTTTGAGAAAAATGACTATACACTTGGCTACCCCTTGGCTGACTTCTTCCCTCTTGATAATCCCGCTCTCTCTATCAATGTCTTGGTTAAACCTTGTTCGACTATAGCTAAAGCTTGAATACACATACACACACACACACACACACACACACACACACACACACACATATCTAGAGGACAATGCCTTGGCTAAACCCTTGATGGACTTCTTCCACCTATGGTATGCACTTTCTAGCCTACTTTCCAGATGAATATCACTCATACAAGCTGAATCTAAATGGCTAGATGACCCTATTATTAGGGACTTGGTCAATTAATACCTTTAATATATCTCCAGCCGGATAAAACACGATCGCAGACTATAATCCTTTCAAACCACAAAACCCGGTTTTTTTTTTGTACTTCTGCCTTCTCATGTTCAGTAGAGAAATCCATTGGAGTACACTGGATTAAAACATCCTATTATAGGATACTTAATATTCTTGCATATTGATTGGGTGGGTCTAGGTCATACAAGCTAGTTTCGAATGCTCACATGCCGTATAATTAGGGACTGGATCAATTAATACTTTCCAGGTGCCTCCTATTGAATATAACATGAGGTATTATATAACCTTTATTTTCTTCAGCCCTTTTGATTCTCTTCTCTTCTCAATCTCTCGTGGATCCTCCTTCCGAGTGCTCCCCTTAGGACTTCTCCCTACTCGGGAAACACATGAGGGGTATCTAGAGCTCTTCACTAAATTTAAATCTTACCTATCCTGGGTATGTATACAATTGTGCTCGCATGTGGCACCTACCGAACATTTGGATCATTCATATGCTACCTAACTGGAATCGGTCAAAAGATAATTTATATCTTGCTTTTGTTCATACACCTAACACATATATTCTCTCTTTCTCTCTCTCTCTCTCTCTCTCTCTCTCTCTCTCTCTCTCTCTCTCTCTCTCTCTCTCTATCTCTATCTCTTTATCTTTCTCCCTTTCTCTACTTTGCGCGTACTTTTGATGCTTGGTATTCAACATGAGTAGAGGTGATTTCTCCCTCTCTAGCTATTGCTTGGAGCCACTTTTGCTTGATACTCCTTTTACTATCGGCCCCCAATGTGATGAGGAAGTTGAAATGCACCCCTGATTGTGCCCTAGGCATGTTGAACAATCTGTCCCTGATGAGGATCCACACTCGAGCGCCCCTCATGATACGTTAACGGGTACATTTGCTACATACTGGAAACATGGCTGCCCTGAAAAATACCAAAAACAATATACTACAAGTTGTAAAACTGACAAATCTGCATACCTGGCGATTCCCATAGCACATAAACCACGACGTATGCGAACACAGGGAGACAGAGTGCGAGAGAGAGCAATAGGGCGCGTACAGACGCACCTCCTAGAGTGGAGTGCTACGCAACCACTGCGAGAGAGAAGAGAGGAGAGGAGAGAAGAATACACAGACACTGGGTGCAATCTCCCCCCGTGCAAGAGTGACCATTTCCCTCTTGCACGTATTTCATTTATAGATTTCTTGAATGTTCAAATTGAGTACAAACTGGTCGGCCGGTCATAAATGGCCAAAGCTCATAAAAGAGCACTTAAATAATAAAATGTACAATATATATATTTCCATTCGTATAGGCCTAGCTTGATCCATTCTTTTCCACCTGTCACAGCTGCAATAATAAATATCAATTCCATAACATACCTCTCCATTGGAAAGCAATTGTCCTTAGTTGCGAAGATAAAAATCTGCAAACAATACTTGTCAAAAACAATAATTAGAAATTTGTATCAAATAGTAAAATAAAAATCCATAAAATTAGACAACATAGTTTATGCCTACCATCATCCACATACTACCTATTCTAGTGTCCCATACCACTAGAATAAGCAGTATATGTCATACCCTGATGAATCAGGATATCATTGGTCACACTCATCATTGTATAAATCAATTCTCATCAATCTCAAGTTCACTTCCATAAATACCGTCGCGACAGAAAATCATCATATACCAATTCCAAATCCAAATCCAAATATCCTTTATTTTGCAGTATACCCGGGTAACAAAATCATACCAGTTGCAGTGGTGGCCAGCCACTGCAGCATGATTTTGTGATTGGTGTTGCCTCATCCGGTGAGTCTACACCAATAAAGCGTGCTGCCTAAATCGGTGAACCTGCACTAATGCTGCCTAAATCGGCGGATCTGCATTAGATATTGTTTAAAAATCATAAATCGGAATTTTATCAACGTGCTGCCTAAATCGGCGGATCTGCACCAAGATGAGTATTTACACTCTGCCTAAATCGGCGAATCTGTGTGTTGGTGACCAATGGACTAGTCTAGACATAAAAAAAAAGACCAAAAAAAAAATCTACCTGTGTCACATCACATTGGAGTATAGTTGAGTAGTAGAGTATTTACAAATTGTTGTTCACGAAGTCAAAGCCCCGCAACTCATATGAGTGGTTGCATAACTTAATGCAAATCCTCTCAATAGAAGGTACATGCAGTGCAAGCACAACCCATAACTTTAGGGATGCTTAATTTCAAATGCTATAAGAAATTACAAATGAATGAAAGATCTTTTTGCTTTCAAATTGTCCAATGGTATTATCCCTACTTCAAACTGCTTGACTTTGTGTCCTTAAATATATGCACCAACAGAAATAAACTTCCAAGCAAGTAGACAAAGTGAGTATTATTGTAGGAGTATGTGAAGGGATGTCATTGCAGTATAGGCAGACGAGATATGTTGCGTAATTGATGAGATCTTAAGAAATATGATAGCCGTAGATATATATATGAATGGATTCATTAAGGAGAATTAAAATATCGTGAAAAAACAATGATAAACTACGTACCTGGAGGTGGTTTGCAGAAGTTACTAGTATCCAAATTGGCAAATGCTAAACAATTTCTTGAAAACAAAGGTCAACAGCAAAATTCATCATTTGAGTAATGTTATGCAAGTTAGAACAAACCAAAGTTCAAGTCGTACAGATGGGTGTCATGTTAGAAAATAAGACGTAGGTAAATGGATTTTTGAGTAGATTACTTAATGGAGAGAGATAGATTTCACACACAAGAGATTATAGAGTAGAGAGAGAGAGAGAGAGTACACACGACATACGTGGTTCACCCAATGTGGGCTACGTCCACGAGAAAGCAGCCACTCAATGGCTTTCGCACTTCAAAAGAAGAAGTAGTTTACAAAGGGATTAAACCCTTGATAGAGCTCCCACCTTGCTTCACTCTCACCGCCTCACACTCACCTTGTTGCATCAACTTCACACTATAAATGTGTGTAGAAATGACCTCCTTTTATAGGCCAAAAGGGCTGCTCTCTCTTATGAGAGACAGCCATGTGTAGCCGCCCTTGTGCGAATAAGTCCAAATCGGACCCTCCAATGCGCCCATGTGTGGCCACCCTTGAGAAGACAAGTCCGCTTTTGAATTCGACCACCGGCCACCGGCCAATGACTTCTGGCCACCGGCCACCGGCCATTGACTTCCGACCACCGGCCACCGGCCAACCGACCGGTTGTTTTCCGACCACTTTCCGGCCGCCGTCCGGCCATAATATTCCGGCGAAAAAAAAAGTCTCGAGGGCCTCTAAAGTTGCCCCTGATTCTTGTCCGTGAAAATTTTGGTTTCTGGTGAGTGATTTTCCTTCACGCACAATGGCTTCTCCTCATAATGGGGGCCTTACAAATGTGCGCTTTTACCACAGAAAATTACAAGGGTAAATCAGGCTCCATACTTAACAATCTCCTACTTGGAGACTGATCTCCAAACCAAACCTGTGACTGCTTTCCATTCTGGCTTCTTATCCTTGAATGCCGATTGAAGATGAGCAAAAGCTCAACTTCTCCTTGTTGACCACCTTTGTAAACATGTCTGCAGGATTTTCACTTGTATGCACCTTTCCTAGCTTTAGCTGTCCCTCTTCCAAAAGAGTGCGTATGAAGTGATATCTCACCTCAATGTGCTTTGTCCTTGAATGAAAGGTTGGGTTCTTCGCAAGATGGATAGCGCTTTGGCTATCACTGTACAAGACACAATTGTCTTGTTTGAATCCAAGCTCTTCTAAGAATCTGTGAAGCCATAGAATTTCTTTGCTTGCCTCCGTCATTGCTACATACTCTGCTTCCGTGGTAGAAAGTGAAACCACTTTCTGCAGCATTGAAGCCCAGCTTATTGCTGTGCCTCCAACCGTGAACACATAGCCAGTAGTGCTCCTTCGAGTATCTTTGTCACCTGCCATATCTGCATCAGCATACCCTTCTAGAAAAATATCAGTTCCTCCAAAATACAAAGCATTTGTTGTTGTCCCTTTTAGATACCTAAGTATCCACTTCACAGCTTACCAATGCTCTTTACCTGGGTTGCCCATGAACCTACTCACAACTCCCACTGCATGTGCAATGTCTGGCCTTGTCCAAACCATAGCATACATTAGAGAACCTACCGCTGCAGCATATGGATCTTTAGACATATAGGCTATCTCCTCTTGTGTCTTTGGACACATATCCTTTGTTAGTTTAAAATGACCAGCCAAAGGTGTAGAAACTGGTTTTGCATTTTGCATTGCAAACCTTTCTAGTACCTTCTTGATGTAATCTTCTTGAGATAGCTTTATTGTCTTCTTCGTCCTGTCCCTTGATATTTTCATACCAAGTATCCTCTTTGCAGCACCTAAATATTTCATTGAAAAAGATTTGGACAGCTCCTCTTTTAGGTCTTTGATGTCCTGCATGTTAGCACTTGCAATCAACATGTCATCAACATACAACATTAGGATGATGAATTTCCCATCTCCCAAATTCTTTGTGTAGACGCAGTGATCCGAGTTGCATCTTGTGAATCCATGATCCAACATCCATCGATCAAACTTCAAATACCATTGTCTTGATGCTTGCTTTAAACCATACAAGCTCTTCCTTAATCTGCAAACCATTTTCTCCTTACCTTTTACTTCATACCCCTTTGGTTGAAGCATGTAGATTTCCTCCTCTAAGTCACCGTGAGGGAATGCCATATTTACATCCATTTGCTCGAGATTTAGATCATGAGCAGCCACAAGGCTTAAGACAAGCCTAATTGAGTTCATTTTTACAACAGGAGAAAATATTTCATTGAAGTCAATACCTTTCTTTTGAGAAAAACCTTTTACCACAAGCCTAAACTTGTACCTTTTCTTCCCACCTTCTTCTTCCTTCAGCTTGTACACCCATTTGTTTTGAAGTGCCCGCTTACCTTTAGGCAACTCAACCAACTCCCATGTTTGGTTGCGATGTAGTGAGTCCATCTCCACTTGCATGCTCTTTGTCCATTCTTCTTTGGATTCATGTTGCATAGCTTCTTCGTATGATTCCGGCTCTCTAGAATCTGAGATCAAGAGATGGTTGAAGGAAGGAACAAACCTTTCTGGAGGTCTACTTGCTCTTGTAGATCTTCGGGGAATAGGTTGAGGCTCCTCATTTGGTTGACGTTGTTGCAAATTGTCACCGTTTGCAGTCCTTGAGTCTTCACCGTCCTCAAGCTCCATGTACTCATCACCTGTTTCTTTTGTTTGTTTTCTTTCCAAGTAATCTTTGTAACCATCTTCAGGATTCCATAGGCGAAACCCAAAGTCTCCTTCTCCATAGCCAATGAAGAAACACTTTTTGGACTTTGCATCTAGCTTTGATCTTAGGCTTCTATCTATGTGAATGAAAGCCTCACACCCAAACACTTTGAGAAATGCATAATTCACGGGTTTACCTGTCCATGCCTCTTCTGGAACTCCCCCATCCAATGCCGTTGAGGGTGACCGATTGATTAAGTACACAGACGTACTTACAGCTTCCGCCCAAAGCTCAAGTGGTAGGCCTGCATGTAGCCGCATGCTTCGTGCTCGCTCCATGATTGTCCTGTTCATCCTTTCCAAAATCCCATTTTGTTGAGGTGTCCTTAGGGTTGTCCTTTGCCTCCGAATGCCATTGCTAGCACAAAAGCTTTCAAAAGCTTGGTTGCAATATTCGCCTCCATTGTTGGATCTGAGGCATTTAACCTTGGTACCTGTTTCATTCTCCACAAAGGCTTTCCACCTTTGAAATATGGAAAATACATCGGATTTATTCTTCATGACATAAACCCATGTTTTTCTAGTCGCATCGTCTATGAATGTTACATAGTACAATGAGCCACCAAGTGATGGTGTACTTGCAGGACCCCAAACATCAGAATGAACCAACTCAAGTTTTTTATTTTTTCTTTCATTTCCTGATTTTTGAAATTTTACTCTCTTTTGTTTACCATAAACACAATCTTCACAGAACTCTAAGTCCACTTCTTTCAAACCTGGTAGAAGCTTCTTTGTTTGAAGGATTTGCATTCCTTTGGCACTCATATGCCCAAGTCGGTAGTGCCACACCGCACTGTCCACTTCTGTAGTTGCTGCACAAGCTGAAGGTTGCGAGCTAGCAGTACACAAGTAAAGTGTACCGACTTTTTCTCCCTTGGCAACCACCAAAGATCCCTTTGAGATCTTCCACCGTTTGTTTCCGAATGCAATGTTGTGACCTTCATCGTCCAATTGTCCTGTAGAGATCAAATTTTTGCGAAGAGAAGGAACATGCCTAACATCTTTAAGCTTCCATTCATTTCCGTTAGCAGTTTTGACAGAAATTGTACCTTTGCCGACAATCTCACAAGCTTCATCATCTCCCAAGTATACATACCCAAAATTACCTTTGGTGTAGTCTTGGAAATGTTGCTTGTGTGGTGTCGCATGGAATGAAGCCCCGAAATCTACTATCCAGGAATTAGACACATTGTCTAATGAGAGAATTAGAGCATCTTGCTCTACTTTATCTGCCACATTGGCCTCCGATGTTGGCTTATTGTCTTGAGACTCTGTCTCCTTCTTCTTCTTGGACCAGCAATCCTTCTTGACGTGGCCCTTCTTGCCGCAGTTCCAACATTCAAGAATTGACTTTGTGCGTGACTTGCTCTGTCTTGAGCGATCACGACCCTTTTGGTTTTTGAACCTCTCCTTAGGCCTTCCTCTTGTTTCCACTGATAGCGCAGCACTTGATGATTCTCCTGTGCTTCTCCTTCGCATTTCCTCGCTTAGGAGAACACCCACAACATCATCAAACTTAAGAGTATTTGTGCCAGAGATAGAATTACTTACAGCCATCACAAGGCTGTCCCAACTATCCGGTAGAGATGATAGTATAAGGAGAGCTCACACTTCATTATCGAAATTGATTTTCACTGATCAAAGTTGACTTATGTTTGTGTTAAAGTCATTTAGGTGTTCTGCAACTGAACCATTCTCTGCCATCTTTAGATTGAACAAGCGCTTCATAAGAAATACCTTATTGGATGCCGATGGTTTCTCGTAGAAGTCGTCAAGTGACTTCATCAAGTCCTCCGTGGTCTTCATCTTCGAAACATTGAAGGCCACCGTTGACGCCAAGCTTAACCGGATTGTTCCCAGTGCCTTTCGATCAAGGACAATCCATGCTTCATCTGCCATTGTTGCGGGCTTCTTCACAAGACCGCCTAATGGCAAATAGAGGTCCTTTTGGTAGAGATAGTCTTCAATCTGCATCTTCCAATGTTGGTAGTTTTTGCCGTTGAACTTCTCAATCTTGAGCTTCCCTTCCTCCGCCATAACTTCCACTCAATTCAAGGAATCCTTTCCTTGAGATAATTTAGCTACGAGCAAACCTTGCTCTTATACCAGTTGTTAGAAAATAAGACGTAGCTAAATAGATTTTTGAGTAGATTACTTAATGGAGAGAGATTGATTTCACACACAAGAGATTATAGAGTAGAGAAAGAGAGAGAGAGTACACACGATATACGTGGTTCACCCAATGTGGGCTACGTCCACGAGAAAGCAGCCACTCAATGGCTTTAGCACTTCAAAAGAAGAAGTAGTTTACAAAGGGATTAAACCCTTGATAGAGCTCCCGCCTTGCTTCACTCTCACCACCTCACACTCACCTTGTTGCATCAACTTCACACTATGAAATGTGTGTAGAAATGGCCTCCTTTTATAGGCCAAAAGGGCTGCCCTCTCTTATGAGAGACAGCCATGTGTAGCCGCCCTTGTGCGAATAAGTCCAAATCGGACCCTCCAATCCGCCCATGTGTGGCCGCCCTTGAGAAGACAAGTCCGCTTTTGAATTTGGCCACCGACCATTGACTTCCGACCACCGGCCACCGGCCAACCGACCGGTTGTTTTCCGACCACTTTCCGACCGCCGTCCGGCCATAATATTCCGGCGAAAAAAAAAGTCTCGGGGGCCTCTAAAGTTGCCCCTGATTCTTGTCTGTGAAAATTTTGGTTTCCGGTGAGTGATTTTCCTTCACGCACAATGGCTTCTCCTCATAATGGGGGCCTTACAAATGTGCGCTTTTACCACAAAAAATTACAAGGGTAAATCAGGCTCCATACTTAACATGTCAGATATCGGTGAGGTAGACTCTATATGTGAGTAAGTTTTTAAACCATTGATTGTTGTTGCAAGAAAATTAGAAGCTATTAAAATTTCACATGTGTTATTGAAACGAGCTAAAATAGTAAAACATTGGCTAGATTCCATGCTTTCTTTAAGTAAATCGGCAAAGTTTTACAAGTTTTAGTGTGAATACTTGCATATCTTTGTGTTTTGACCTAAAAACAAAAGGGCTTTAGGTGTGCCCTTATTGTCTTCAGTTAGGAAAATTGTTTTTGGTAAGCCCTAACTCGATCGAGAAACATTGCTATGAGTACTTTAATCCAAAGAGAATTTCTTGCGAAAATTTTTGTAGGACTACTTTTGATGGTCATCTTTGAATGGATACAACAAACACTAAAATACCAAGAGATATAGCAGTGGTTATCGCCACCTTAGATATAGACACACAAATCTCACACCACGTAGCCACGAGCATTAACTTCAAGCTATGAAAGACCATATAGAATACTTACTGTATGTGCGGGGTTGTGTGAGTGTGTATGCGTATATCATCGAAATTGATGAGTGTGTGTGTGTGGAGAACAAGAGGTCATCGACTTGCGAGGTTGGGGGTAATCGAACACAAAGGTAGGGTGCATAGTTTGGTTGAGGAGGGAAAGAGAGGGAGAAAATGAAATGAAATAAAATGTTATATTAAATGCCTACAATAGCCAAATTTACATTTGAGTCAAAACTAATACAATCAGTGTGACTAAAATAAAATGAAGTAAAGTGAAAGAGTAAAAGTAAAAGTTTGAAATCATCGCACGAAGTGCAGCAGCATCATCTTGAATGCCCCAGGATACCCTGCAGCGGGGGTTGTCTGAGAAAGTATTGCATTGGCCGTTGTAGAGCTTCGTCATTGCCTGCCATTGTAAGTAGCCGTACTGGGGAAGAGGGAAGAGAGAAAGGGAGAGTGGCCGAGAGTTTGTTACAGCCAAAAAGAGAGAGAGAGAGAGAGAGAGAGAGAGAGAGAGAGAGAGAGAGAGAGAGAGAGAGAGAGAGAGAGAGAGAGAGAGAGAGAGAGAGAGAGAGAGAGAGAAATGAACTTGTATTAACAATTTTCAAAAGGCCAAAATGGCACATGAGGCCAAACGGATACCATCCATGTGAATTTGATCCAATGCCTAGGAGCAAAAAAAATAAAAATGAAGTAAAGTGAGAATCAAAATGAAAATGTTTTTTTTTTTCATCAGCATCGTCGGCGTCGGGTGTTTGTCAAAGTAGCGAGCTCTGCAGAGCTTGGTCAATGTCCGCTTCTGTACGCCATCGTACTCGAGGAGTCGGGGAGAGGGAGATAGAGCGAGATTTTGATGCATCTACTGAGGTTGTTCTCGACAGAGAGTTGGCTCATCATGGAGACGCCCTCAGTTGTCGTCGGCGGAGAGAGAGAGAGAGAGGGAGATCCTTGGAGTATTGGAAGAGAGGGAGATAAAGCGAGGTGGGGGAAATATGGTTGCTTGCAGTACTCCATGCAGAGCCTCTCAAAAATTGGGTTAGCGCGCCGTATTTTCAATTTTGCAAATCACAGGATTTCCCACATGTGCTTCTTGAAGGAGCTGTTGCTGCCACTTTTGCTATTTTCTGAGTCTTCTGTACTCCACAGCCGGCCCCTACTTGCGTGAGCTGTCAAGAATGGACTTTCCCAGCCTGTTGTGCTCCATGGCTTGCTTCATTCACATGCTGTCTGGGTGAGTTCTCTTCAATACTCCCATATTCAAAAGCCACATTCTCTGTAGATTAGTTTTCGGTTGTCGCATTTGCGATCCTTGTTCTGATCATCCTACTGTTTTTTTTGCCTTGCGCACACTCTTCTTACCTGCAGGCCTGTGGTGATGCTTCTTGATCCCTTGTAAGTGTCCTCACGTGCATGCATCTCTTTTCGACAAGCTCTTTTTTGAAAATGTTGATGGTGGTCTCCTGCATGTTGGAAGCAGCTGCTGCTCTTTTATGAGCTTTACTTGTTGGTCCGTCTCTGTAAGTCATCGGACCAGGAGGAAGAGATAGAAGATTGAATGGGAGCACCTACGAAATATGGGCGCTAGTGATTGCCTCGTGTGCTGATGCCATGCATGCTCAGAAAATTGGTGACAACTTAGAGAGAGAGAGAGAGAGAGAGAGAGAGAGGTGTTTGCATGGCAGCTGATGAGTCGTGCAGTGGAGAGCAACCGCTTGCAAGCCTACTGCTTTTGCAAGTGGTCGAGAGATATCGAGGGGCTGCATCTCCTGTGAGTGGTTTGGGCTCCATGAGGTGAGAGAGTGGTGGTGGGCACCACGAGATGGATTGGTTGCACCTCAGAACTATGGGTGCCATTGATTGTTGGGTGGGTGATGTGTGATCAGGAGCACCCCTGCCTTTTGTTGAGTGTATGCACCAACTGCAAGCCGCTTCAATTGCAACCCATAGTGTGTTTGGCACCAGTGGCGCATGCAGCTTTCTACGAGGGGCGCCGCCATGCAAAACGAATCATGTGGATAGGAAAGGCCAATGATATTACAGTCAATGTGAGTGTTGGTGAGCCGCGCAATGATGATCAGCTCTACGGCAGTGGCAATCGGTCATTGCTTCCCTCCTAGAGAGATTCCAGACTACTGCCAGCGATGTTAGCTTGGCAGGCCCTGCCCCGTCAGCGTGTGTCTGCCATATTAGTACATCGAGTGGGCGGCAGTCCTGGTAAAAAGAGAGAGGTAGTGAAACTGAGGAGCTTCGCCTAGGTTATGTGGCTTTTGCGTGGGACTAGTGGTTAGTTTAGGGATGATGAGTTCGAAAAGGGGTGGCTACAGAAGTGATAGAACAGAAAGAGACACACTACATGTGTGTGTACTGGCGGGCATCTGCAGGTTTATACGAGGGTGTGGATGGAGGTGCGACGCCATGCAGTAAAAGGTAGGTGCTAAATAGTTGGAAAATATCCCAAAAAAAGTCGCCTGGGAGAAGATTATGGGGTTGATGGCAGACGCAGTGTGTGTGTGTGTATCCAACTAAAGAGAGAGAGCAAGCTCCGCCATCCGTTGCATAGTCATGCTGATTCAACGAGCGGTGGTGGTAATCCAGCACGTCCATGGGTGTAGTGGGATGGCAAAGGTGGCGCTGGTTCTGGTTGAGACGTAAGTTGGTGGCCATCCATCGTAGTACAGTCTTACGATTTTGCTGAGTGACCCACAAAGATCTCAGTTTTCTCATTTCTTACTTTTCTTTTGTAAGTGGAGATCGAAGTTCCCACTATCTCGACAATCCTAGTCTCTCGAGATTGTGTCTATGAAAGACCATCTCAAATCCTGTTGATTTCCTCTAATTCATCTTCTTTTTCGTGAAACTCGCCTCACTACCACAGTCTAGCTTACTATAAGTAGCTTCCTAATGACACTATTAGCATCGAATGCGCCTCTAAGACTAACATGCTAGATCTCTAAACAACTGAAGGAGTTTTAAATAAATGCACATATTTTACCCACTAATTCTATACCTAATATCCTTTTGTGTCAAGACGTCCAATTAAGGCTTCATTAGCAAAATATTATTGATAATCAATAAAAAACATTAAGCAGTTTCTTAAACTGAAGATTACAAATTTAGATCATAATTTACACTTATCTTTGTATATACATTTCTCCATCACGTATAGGTTGAGAGGAGCGTCTCCAAAGCTCTGATACCACTGCTACATACCGGAAACATGGCTACCCTGCAAAATACCGAAAACAATATACTACAAGCCGTAAAACTGATAAATCTGCATACCTGGCGATTCCCATAGCACATAAACCACGACGTATGCGAACACAAGGAGACAAAGTGTGAGAGAGAGCAATAGGGCGCGTACAGACGCACCTCCTAGAGTGGAGTGCTACGCCAGCACTGCGAGAGAGAAGAGAGGGGAGGAGAGAAGAATACACAGACACTGGGTGCAATCTCCCCCCGTGCAAGAGTGACCATTTCCCTCTTGCACGTATTTCATTTATAGATTTCTTGAATGGTCAAATTGAGTACAAACTGACCGGCTGGTCATAAATGGCCAAAGCTCATAAAAGAGCACTTAAATAATCAAATGTACAATATATATATTTCCATTTGCATAGGCCTAGCTTGATCCAGTCTTTTCCACCTGTCACAGCTGCAATAATAAAATATCAATTCCATAACAACATTCATACAATATCTTACACTTGGCATAGTGCTACTTGCTCTGGATCGCATACTCTTGTACCCTCGTTCTCACAACAGTGTCGATAAGAATGTCTACATCAAATACCCACCCTTTTGCTCACAACTAAACACACACACACACACACTCACACATGCACACGTGCTCATGCGCGCGCGCGCACACACACACACACACACACACACACACACACACACACAAACACATGCAATGTTAATATGATGGTGCAGCGTACATACAAAAATCTTTCAAAGCGACATGGATGCGTCTAGAATTGAATGGTGGCATGGTACATTTTGAAACCCTCTTGTCACAGCTCGGATCTGAAATTCTATAGAAAATAGTCTTGATGATCACATTGGGATACATATGCATTTACGCCTACTTAGAATTGCCTACGAGATGTCGTAATAATTTGATTTTCATTAAGTCTCTCGTTTGGCTAGGTGCATTTGGTAAACTTTAAAGTTTGAGGCATAGTTCTGAGATATTATAAGAACTTGACTTTTTCAATAAATATCCAAATACTCATGAAATGATGCCCATGTTTGATCGTGTGATTCATCTGGTAATTGTCTTGCGGAAGCAAGAATTTCTAACTTTGAGAGGGAAGGGTGCTCCTCTTGTGATGTTATTAGCTTTTTTCGAGACCAACTGATGATCTACTTGTGTTTTATATATGCA
The DNA here is from genome assembly GCF_014529385.1 of Adiantum capillus-veneris. Classification (NCBI taxonomy): domain Eukaryota; kingdom Viridiplantae; phylum Streptophyta; class Polypodiopsida; order Polypodiales; family Pteridaceae; genus Adiantum; species Adiantum capillus-veneris. Next base: position 44,546,178 of record NC_140960.1, read on the forward strand.
CTATTGGAGGGCAAGAGTCCCTCATTTAAGAATGGTTTTGGGTTTCATGGAAGATATGTTACTCACTACTTAACAAGAATTGAGTATGTTGATCAGGAACATCGAATATATCTTGGCCTTGCCAATGAGGTTAGGCCATAATTACTGCTACAAAGTAACTTTTTATGGGTTATTACACTGCCTCCTTTGTGGTTGTTGATACTTACTTGAAATTGAATTTGGTTCATGAGTAAAGATTTATTAAACAATTTAGAGTAAATATGCAAGTGATATTCAATTTAATAAAATGTTGTCGCAGAGAAATGATATTTCACATTTATGAGTCTCATTATGTTAGTGTAATGGGTTGAATAGAAATATTGAGTTTTATAGACCTTTGAATAATTATGAATTTTGACCTTTAATCCTCTTGTGAGGGTCTCTCCATGAGATGGATTTTTTTTTTGTTTTTTTGAAAATCTAATCAAAATACAGAGGAGATGCTGCCCAAATTTCGTGGATCTAAGAAAATTATGAACTTCTTGTTCAGCTAGGACGTATAGGTAGATGATAGTTTGAAACTATTTTTATACAAGAGACTTCCTCTTTGAAGTATACCTGACATATTGATTGGTATGGTAATTATTTGTAGTATCTTATGAATGCTTACATAACTGCAGAGGATACCGGATGAATAGTGAAAAGAAGAATAATTGATCAATGGTTTGTTTTGAAAAAGTATCAATGAATCAAACAAGATGCCTGGAAAATGTGATAAGGCTAATGTATCTGATCCTTTTTCGTAAGCATTAAAACATTATGAAGCAATATCACTTTTTTTAGTATAATTATCAAGTGTTGAACCTTTTTGGTAGATGGTGAACCAGTTTATACCTATGGAAGTGCCAAGACAAAGTGGGCAGCTAGGAGGCAATGTAGAACATTGAGCTTGCAAAGGGTAGCCATGGCACTAGCAAGCAAAGCAAGATTAGTGAGGGATTTTGAGAGATGGCTAGTGGTAGTGTGTATCTCTCTCTCTCTCTCTCTCTCTCTCTCTCTCTCTCTCTCTCTCTCTCTCTCTCTCTCTCTCTCTCTCTCTCTCTCTCTCTCTCTCTCTCTCTCTCTCTCTCTCTCTTTCTCTCTCTCTCGGGGGAGACCAGTTATAAATGTAGATTTTTGAGAGATGTAAATCCCTATAGAGGAGCAAAATCCAATTTGGGAGGCCTTTTGGAGTACTTTCTTTGAGCTAAGTAAGTTGGTGGCGAGTGTGGCGGGACGACAAGGGGGTGGCCAACTTTTGAAGGACAACTGGTATGCTTGTGTGGGGGAGTTCATGGTTCTAGAAGGAGGACGAGCTTGCGGCCTTGGCTACATGCAAGAGAGCCAGCAGAGTAGCTGCCAAGATGAAGTGGACAACTAGGAGGCAATGCAGGATGTTGAGCTTGCGAAGAGTAGCCAAGGCACTCGAAACCACAGCAAGCTCAGTGAGAGATGCTAAGAGCTGGATGGTGGCAATGCATATACCTCTCTCTCTCTCTCTCTCTCTCACACACACACAGACACACACACACACACACACACACCAAGGGGAGACCAGTTACAAGTGTACCTTTTTGGGGATTGTAAATCACTACAGAGGAGCAAAACCCAATTTGGGAGGCCTTTAGGAGTACTTGCTTTGAGTTTCTTAAGCTAGTGGCGAGTCCAACGGGGTTGACAAGGGGGAGGCCAGCTTCTAGAGGGTGTTTGGTATGGAGGTGGCATGCTGGTGTGAGGGAGCTCATGGTGATAGAAGGAGTACAAGCTAGAGGAGGCGTTGGGTATAGGCAAGAGAGCTAGCAAAGTAGTCACCAAGACGAAGTGGGTAGCCAACTAAGGCAATGCACGACGTTGAGCTTGTGGAGGGTAGCTATGGCCTTAGCAACTAGAGCAAGCTCAGTGAGAGATGCTGCGAGCTAGCTGGTTGCACTATCTCTCTCTCTCTCTCTCTCTCTCTCTCTCTCTCTCTCTCTCTCTCTCTCTCTCTCTCTCTCTCTCTCTCTCTCTCTCTCTCTCTCTCTCAATGCAATGTCTCTTCATTTACCCGTGCACCATCATCACCATGCTTGGAGGTCTACCCGCTCTTAGCGCTTTGACCGCTCGTGAGGTTGTAGCGTAAGCTTCCAATATGATACAAATGAATGAGAGAGAGAGAGAGAGAGAGAGAGAGAGAGAGAGAGATAGAGAGAGAGAGAGAGAGAGAGAGATTCCTCAATGCAATGTCTCTTTGTTTACCTGTGCACCATCATCACCATGCTTGGAGGTCTACCCGCTCTTAGCGCTTTGACCGCTCATGAGGTTGTAGCATAAGCTTCCAGAATGATACGAGAGAGAGAGAGAGAGAGAGAGAGAGAGAGAGAGAGAGAGAGAGAGAGAGAGAGAGAGAGAGAGAGAGAGAGAGAGAGAGAGAGAGAGAGAGAGAGAGAGAGAGAGAGAGAGGGGCTACACTCCCCGAGCCCCTACCCAATTCATTTGCAAGTTTATATGTGCAACTACTTCAACAAGCCCTTCTCATCTGTGCTAACTATGAAAACAACTAATTAAGGTCGTACGAACATGACTTAATTAAGAAAGTTTCATTCACACCTTATGAATACCAGGTGTCATGTTAATAAGAGCGAGATATTATATGTTGTTTAGATTGGCTACTCTAATCCACCCATTCAACTGTGACTACAACTACTTATGTTACAATTTTAAAAAGTAAACCAAATTGAAACAAATTTACCTTCTAAAGGATAGGGGCATTAGAGCATTTTGCTTAGGCTGTAAGCAATGCTTTGCTTATGTAGTCATTTTCCCATCCATGATGGTTATCCTCTATAATTTCTAGGTTGCAAGGTGCAAGACTTAGAGGGCAAGGATCTAGGCTAATTAGCCTTTCCTCCCATCCAAACCCCATATAAAGGAAATCATAGTGGAATGCAACGTGAAATTATATTTGTGCAAATGTATCATTTGAGAAGTTTTGATTATTGTTAGTATGAATATAATATCTATATTTCATCTAAGCAAAAAAGCAAGTAGCAATTTCCATTCTACAAGAGAAAAATAGATAAAGTATACACAAAACAACATGGAAATAGTTAAGTACTTCACTAGGATTGAGCCAATATATTTGGGGCAACATCTTTTAGAAGTGAGAATTATTTTTTTTGCATCATAAATCACACATCCTTGCTATTGTGATGAGGTGAGTACTAGTATTTGCCATCTTTATCTTAATTTGGAAATAATACTTTGGTAGGACATGAAGAAGAATTTCCAATCATCAAGTCAATGTGTCTTGAATTGTTAAGACACATGGACTTGATGATTGTAATTTCATCTTCATGTCTTAAATTGCAGGTGCCATTTTAAAGAAAAGGGAAGTTTAATGATAAGAGGTATGTGAGCGCAGGTAGAGGTATGTGAACGCATGCGAGGGATAAGCGTAGTGAGCATTGGCAGGAGGTCGTTGGGGGGGGGGGGGGGGGGGGGGGGGGGGTAGGCAGTGGTGTGGCTGTTTATTGGCTATCTGGTTTGGATTCAAGCTAGATATGAGGCAGGGTGTTTAGGTGTGTGCATGGTTGTACGTTAAAGGGCTTCACACTTTGGCTCCATGGCCATGTGAGTTCCATAGCTGCTATGCTGGGTCGAGTGCTATTCATTCTGAAGCTGTAGTGTGTTAGATCGGGCTTGGATTTAAAGGTTTGCATAGTGTGAAAATTGTGCAGTCCCATTCCCAAGTATTTGGATATTCATATGGATAGATTTGGCACATTTCGGCAAGAGTTGGCATTTGCCTTGTTTCCAAATGCCTGGTACAAATGTCGCAAAATTGGTCATTTTTTTAGGGATTACCCCAAGTTAGAAGCTGTTCACAACCCGATTTATTAGATCAACTTGGAGATGTGTCACTAGGAATGTTGTGCCCCTTGCAAGTGACACAAGGCCAAAAGAAAAGACTAGCAACCAGGATGTGACCCACAAGGAGGTGGCTGAAGGGACCAGCTATGCCAAGCCGTCTTCAGGCCCATTGAGCCAATGAAAGGTAATTTTGACAATGTGATGAACCAAGCTGAGAGATGGAGTGTAAATCAATGAGAATGCAAGAGGAACCAGAGTCACCTGATAGTCTTGCCATTGAGATTCAAACACCCAATGATTCCACTCAACATGACTGTCCTACAAGTTGTGCAAAGGTCCATAAATTAGACCTCATCAGCCATATTGTTAAGGTCTCAAATCTACAACCAACACAATCAGTCTATTAAAAAGGGTGAAGAAAAAAAAGTGATTTATTTTGTCCAGTGTTATATCTTTTCATTCACTTATGGTCAAGGACTCTATTGTGGCAAGGCTCTCTCCTTGGCGGCAATCACAAGCCCATATGTGTTTAAGGACGTATGAGTACCGGGAACCCTTTATCAACTGATGTATTTGGCTCTATGTGTCTTGGTTGTTGTTTGATGCCATGGCTCAAAGGGAGCATGGCTTTCACTGTAACTTTTTGGCTTCTTAATTTATATAAACACTCACTATCGTGAAAAAAAAGCAAGTACCATTTTTAATGATCAAAGGTTTAAATTCTCAATTGTAGGTATTAGATTTGAATCTTAGCTTTAAAGATGATCCAAACTGTCTACTGATTCAAGGAATTGCAAATCCATGATTATTCTTCATATTAGATATTTGTAGTACAAATATCTTAAAATTATAGAGGCCAATTAAAATGTATATGTATTGTTTAACTCTTTCTTGAGGGGTTGGAGGTGAAGGTTCAAATTGGCAAAGAGGATGTCTTGATCCAAGTACCAATAATCACCAATCAAAATGGCCATTTTTTCTTTGTATTGGAGCAATCCCTTTTTCCAAATTACAAGGCTTTTTATGGTGTTTCCTTAAAAGAGGTTTCAAATGCCTGCTTGAATTCTATAACTACACAAAACAAGTCTAAAGTGTGTGAACAAATTGTGTCCGAAGTTGCAAAATAATGGCTGCACCAACTATGCACAAGTCTTTGGTAGTGTGCTTAAGGACCCACAAGTCGGACAAGCACATGAAGGTAGTAAGAGAGGCTAGAGTGCTCTTACTTTGAGCAAGTTCTATTATGCATAGTACAATGGTTAGCATTTGTGTACTATGTAATGCTAATGCCCAAAGATGAAACTATGAGAAAACTGATGGCTCATTGTCGTCAACATGATTGTCCCTCAAAAAGCCTTCAAAATCACACAAAGGGAAAGATATCCCAGGTGACAAGAGACACCACACACCCGATCCCAAATAGGTACGATTATGTTTATTGAAGAAAATTGTAATGGGTTCGTTGGTGAAGGAAGAGGGAGCCACCAATCTCATTAGAGAGGAAGATGTTGCAAGCATCGTTGAGGAGATGGGACCATTAACTGAAGATGGATGGTAAGCAAAGCATACGTCTTTTTAGGATCTCTTGTCCGTTTGAAATCCCACCATCTATTTGGATGCAAATAGGTTTAAAGGTTAGTGACAATGGCTCACGTAGGAGAATCCACAGAGAGCTATGGGTTTGTTGCCTCGTTGAGGATCAAAAAGGAATGATCATATAATTCTTTTCATGGAAGTTGTTTTTCAGGCCAAACTAAAGAGACCAAGGAGTGGTTTATCATCAAGACATCGCGATGGCCAGAGTGGACTTGCACTAGTACTAATGATCTTTGACAAACATGGATACGATTTAATCACACTAAATGCTGCAATGATTGGGTGACAAGGGTATGTCATGTATACAGTCCAAAGCTGTATTTGTTATCTCTTCCTCTTCTTTGTGTTCTCATGTGAAAATAGCTGATGTTAGCCATGTCCTCTTTCCCAACATGCAAGAATTACTTGTAGTTGCCATGTGCAAGATGAAAGAGGAGGGCATGGATGCTTGATGTCTTGTTTGGAAATCTTTGAACAAAATGATGATCAAGCACAAATATGAGCTAGTAGACCTTCATCGCTTCATGGTGGACAAGGCTCAAGAAAACTAGAATGTTGTTCAAGAAGTATTCAATGGAGGAAAGCAAAATATGTGATGATTGGAAGAGAGCACTCAAGCAAATGGAAATGGAAACATAGGTTATAGCTTCATTCTAAGTATGTTGTGGACCATGCTAAATAGGAGCATAAGGCAATCTGTAATTAAGTGGAGAACAATACTAACCAAAGAAGAAACAATTGCAAAGGATTGGTGTATACAACTATGGTGGCACATTGGGCATGTTCAAGATCAAGACATCCTAGTGATGTACACATGGATGAGTTGGTGGGAAATACAGATAGCCCAATGGGGCAATGCAATGACCAAAATTGAGGGAGTCCAAGGAGAGGTGGCACTCTGTGCACAAACTTGTCGGAGTCAAAACATGGTGGCTGGCTTGCAAGGAAAGGGTTTTAGAGGAAAATTTCTCCATATAACACATGCACAATGGACATGGAAAAATGCAATACTACAAAGCAAAAAGGCTCTATCTTACTCATTGGGAAAGTACATGGGCTTGAGTCCTAGCCGAGAGACCCTATGAATAAGACCAAGGAAGGTTGTGAGGATAGGGAACACATTAAATGTAAGAACTCCCATGTATCGGGATCAAGTCCCTTTGATGGGAGATCGTGAGTCCATCTGCCACAAAGAGGAAGCAAAATGAAAGTATCAATGTTGAGAATAAATTCAGCCATTAATCATCATACAATGTGCACACCCAAAGTCAAAAATCTATTTGACACCCTAGGAAGATCAAATTTGTTGGACACTACTTTCAATAGGAGGAAAGAGAACAAGGGAGAGTATGTGGTGGAGAAAAAAGTGAACAAGATTTTTGGGCTGATACAACGTCCCACAATTGGGAGCAAGGTAGCATGTAGTGGCACAAATAATAGAGAAAAAGGTATAGAAAGTTCATAGTAAGGGGCACTAAAGGCATTCTTGCACCTTTGTTTGAGGGCTATCTCAAGAATCCTAATGGTGTTTAATGGCACATGATGTGGAAATGTCCAAATCATGTGATTCACTTTTACATAGTGGAACACAACATAGATCCACATTCCCATCCTCTGCCGAGTATATGGCAAGCAGCTCTTGGGACTAACTAGACATAGGAAGGAGTCAAGTCTTTACTTGAGGGTGGGTACAAGGTGAAAATAAGCAAGTCTCAAAAGGTAATGGAAAATATACCCACAAACACCTATGACTAATGTAGGTCCCTCTATAGAGGAGTGAGGAGTGGGAAATAACACATGTACATGTAGTCAAAATAAGATCCAGGTGAGCTACCGGTCATCAGTCTCATAGGAGTCATCCAAGAGAATAAGAAAAGTGCTTAAAATGAAAGCAAGAATCAGATTCGATATCTAGGTCATATTATCTCCAAGGCTGGAATCCAAATGGATCCACAAAATCTTTAGGTAATAAATACATGGCCTAATCCAAAAAAATCTACATGAGCTACAAAGTTTCATTGGAGTGTGAAGATTTGTACAAAATTTCTCCACTATAGCAAGACCTTTACATCTTTTGACCAAGAAGTGCATCAAATACATATGAATTGATAAAGAGCAAGAAACATGCACTGAACTTCAAATGGGACTCATGTCTCAACCTCTTTTAGTGTTACTTGACGTCTCCAAACCATGTCAATTTCATTGTGATGCTTGAGGTGATTGCTTTGGAGTAGTTCTTCTCCAAGAAGGGCATGTCATATCGTACAAGAGTCATCATTTGCACTTTAATGAGATGAGGCTTGACATCTATGAAAGAGCTTTTAGTTGTCTTACATGCCTTAGATTCATGGAGGCATTATTTTCTTGGGACACCCTTCATCACACAAATTAATCATCAGAGTCTCAAGTGATTCATGAGCAAATCAAGCGATCTAACAAACAAATAAGGTGGGAATTTTTTTTTTCACAATTTCATTTTCATATTGCTCACATTCCTGGCAAGCACAACCAAGTATTTGATGCACTATCTTGAAGACCTCATTGCAATGTTGTGTCTCACAATGATTTGACCTCTATGGTAGATGAGTATGCTATTGAACCATATTTTCAAGATGTTATGTCAGCCCTAGCTCTTAGTAGAACACAATAACCATATAAGATTCAAGATGGTTACCTTCTCTATGTTATGTCAACCCTAGCTCTAGGGAGAACACAAAAACCATATCAGATTCAAGATGGTTACCTTCTCGATATCTCTCGGCTACATGTTACCAAATATTTGAGAGATAACGTCACGTATGAATCACATGCTCCACCTTATGCTGGACATGGAGGAATTTAGGCAATAATGAGTGCCATTGAAACTTTTATTTTTGGCTTACTATGAAGAATGACATCCAAGAATACGTATCTCAATGCATTACATGTCAAAAGATCAAATATGATTGTGGAAAGCAACATGGTTTACTACAGCCACTTCCAATTCTTGATTCTCCATGGGAGAATATAGCTATAAATTTTATATTTGGCTAACCAAAGTCCTACCATGGGAACACGAGAATATGGACCATTGCTAATAGGTTTAGCAAGCAAGCTCATTTAATACCTATAAATAAGTATATAAAAGCTCCACATATGCCTTTTCATCTCTTAAGTATCATGGTTTGCCAACAAGTATTGTTTTTTACAGGGATCCTAGAATTACCATTAATTTTTAGAAGGGACTTTTTAAAGATCTTAAAACAAGGCTCAATGTCTCTACGACCTATCACCCTCAAATGGATGACCAAAGTGAAACTGTTATCTCCATTGTGCTTGATCTACTAAAAGGCTATGTCATAGCAGTAGAACAACACAATCAATGGAAAAAATATTTACCTCTAGTAGAATATGCATATAACAATATTGTGCATACTTCTATGAATAAAGCACCTTTTGAGGTAATTCAAGGTGTTTGGGTAAAGGCGGTGTGGTTTGAATCAAGTGGGCGAGTTTGCAATGATATTTGTGATCACATTTTGTTACAACCATGCTGCCTTTGATGGTGCTATGCACATATGGTGAGTGAGACTCTGACAAAGGGGCCACCAAGGCAGCAAAAAAGAAGAGAAATTGCCCAAAAGCTATCGATAAAAGCTTTACCCATCACTACACTTAAAATTTCACAATAAATTCTTTTATATCCCCCAAGAAAGAATAATTGCCATTCCAATTATAGTCCTTGAATAAGAGGTAGCTAAAAATAGAATGGAAAAGACCCAAAAAAAAAACTCAAGCTTACACATGGAATACCCACGGTCCAATGTTGCATACATTTTGTTCCAATTGTTGAGGAACATCACCTACTAGATATAATTTTAGTAACCATTTGTCACAACCAAAACCAAGTGAAGAAACTGCATTTGACACAAAGATGCACTCACAATATCTGTATGACTTCCTTTGCAGACAACAAGCAAGATTTGTTTGAAATTGAAACCTAACAAAAGCACCCTTTTTTCAAAAAATTACATCATTTTGCATTACGTCCCCTAATGTTGGATCTAGTACCTCATAAGCATATCGATGGGCCATGGGAGCTGTTAAGTATGGAGCTTGATTCAACCCGTTTACTTTTAGTTTAAAAATGCACATTATAATGAGGAGAAGTCATCGTGCGTGAGAAAAATCACTCACCAAAAAACCAAGGTTCGTCAAAATATTCCTTTTCGCCGTAATATGATGATCTGATGGCGGCCAAAAAGTGGTCAAAAAATAGCCGATCGGTTGGTCGGTTCGCCGATGGCCAGTAGTTAATGGCTAGTGGTCAAAAGTCAATGGCTGATGGCCAATTTCTAGGCAGATTTGTCTTCTCAAGGGCTACCACACATGGGTGCATGGGAGAGTCCAAATTGGACTTGTCTACACAAGGGCGGCTACACACGGTAGTCTCTCATGAGAGAAGGCACCATTTTTGGCCTATAAAAGGAGGCCTCTTCTATACAAAAGACACATTGTGAACTTGATGTAACAAAGTGTGCATGAGGTGGTGGGAGTGAAGCAAGGCGGGCGTTCCATTAAGGGTATAATCCCTTTGTAACCTACTTCTAGTTTGAAGTACTAAAGCCATTGAGTGACTGATTTCCCGTGGACGTAGATCACATTGGATGAACCACGTATATTGTGTGCTCTCTCTCTCTCTCTCTCTCTCTCTCTCTCTCTCTCATGGCAAAGTTGTTTGGGTGCATAATGGAAATGAAATTGAGTGATTGGGCTGAAGAGAATGACAAGCGTGCAAAGGGACAAGCGGGTTTTCGTCGATGCCATAGCACCATTGATCATCTTGTCACTCTTCGTGTTCTCATGGAGGAAAGTCGGTTGAAAGGCAAGCGATTGTATTGTTGTTTTGTGGACTTTAAGAAAGCCTTTGATATGATTCCACGTAACAATTTGTGGAGAAGGATGGAAGAACTCCAAGTGCCAAGTGAGTTTATGCTTGCGGTTTCTCGAATCTATGAGAAGGTGATTTGTCAATTGCGCATGGGAAGAGAAATTTCAGAAATTTTTGTAAGCACTATTGGGGTTAAACAAGGATGTCCATTGTCACCAACTCTCTTTGGTCTATGCATCGATCAATTGGAACAAATGGTACTTGACTTTATGCAAGAAGAAGGCATTGAAGAGGTCACTATTTGCAATGCGGTAATCATGCTTTTGTTGTATGCGGATGATGTAGTGCTTCTAGCACACACTTTAGAAGATGCACAAAAGCTTATGGTTGTCCTTGAGAACTTTTGCTTGCATAGTGGGCTGATTGTAAATGAATCCAAAACAAAGGTTATGCTTGTGAAAACCAACCACAAGGAGAAGCCATGCATTGTGTACAACAACGAGACACTTGAAGTTGTTGAGAGCTTTAAGTACCTTGGCCTTGAGGTTCCATCCAATCACAAGTGGCATGAATGTGCTATGCGTCGTTTGGAAGCGGGAAAGAGAGCATATTATGCATTTGAGAACATGTGTAATGCGGGAAACATCAAGTGTTGGGTTCTCAAGAAGTATCTTTTTGATGCATTGGTGACACCGGTTCTTCTTTATGGAGTTGAAGTGTGGGGCGGGAGCATCTCAAAGTCTACTTGGAAAGAGTTTGAGAATGTCCAAAAGCGTTTTCTTACAAACTTTCTCCAAGTTAAGACACAAACACCATATATGCTCCTACTTCTTGAGTCGGGATCTCTTCCAATTGAGGTTATGGGCATGGAAAGGGTTGTGGAGTACATGATAAAGATGCGTCAAAACCCCTCACATCGACTTCCTAAAATTGCATGGGAAGCAAGCAAAAAAGTTCAAAAGACGCATAAAAGCAAGATCTTGAGCACGGGATGGATGCAAGACATAAAGAAGTGGTTTGGGAGATGGGATGCATTACACTTGCTACATGATGCTTCAATTGACTCTCAAGTGAATGAAGCTTTTCTACAATGCCAATGTATTACGGCTTGGGAGAAATCCGGTGGGTCACGCTTCATACATTACACCACCTATATTGCCCCCAACTACAAAACCATGTTCTTCGCTGAGAGAGGAAACCGTACTCACACTTACATGCTTGAGCCTATTCCCTTGTCCGCGATACGCACTATCGCAGCAATTCGGCTTAGCTCCCATTTCCTTCGATGCGAGACAGGGCGTTGGGGCAATGGAGAAGAGTCAAATCGATTGTGCACATTATGCTCACTGCAAGTTCGAGAGTCTGAGTACCACACACTACTAGAGTGCTCAGCTTTTGATCACATCCGAACTTGCTTCTCTCACATTTTCAGCCATAACATAGACCTACACACTTTCCTCTCCCAGCCAAAGTGTGGGCTCTCCATTGCGACTCTCATCACTACAATTTTGGAGCATCGAGAGTCACTCATCAGCCATACACATACTACATCACATGTAACTTTGGTCCCATAGGTCATATTTGACCTCCGAGGACGATAATAAAATCTATCTATCTATCTATCTCTCTCTCTCTCTACTCTATAGTCTCTCTTGTGTGTGAAAGTTATCTCTCCATTAAGTAAACTACTATAATATCTACTTAGCTACACCCTATTTCCTAATAGGAGCTTCATCCCATATGATCAAGGTTGCTCTCTTCAAAAGTTCAACAAGTTGACTATTCACTTTGATACTACATGTTGAATTTTGATTACAACTCTAATGGTATTTTAAACCTTGAGTGAGCGGTCCTTCCAATGCTAAGAAGTAAAGCTATAATGCCAGATGATGCACATGCCAAAGCAACCTCATGTTGACCACAAATGTGAGAGAGCAAGGCATTATAAGATACGCTTTTCATATTCCACCCAGTACATTTAGAAAAAATATACTTCCTTTTGCCTTTTCAAATGCATGCCTCCTCAATAACCTATTTTCATTTTAGTTTTGGTTCTTTTGCTGCATGCATTCTTTGCAAAAGATCATTAGTTAATGGTAGGTGGTATTTTCAAAGACAAAATCCCCTAATCCAGTTCTCCATAATTTCTCTCCAGATGCAATCACATTTGCTTGCATCTTGAAGGCAAACATGGCATGGAGAGGGGGGAGATCTACGACGAGACATCCGTAGCTTAGGCTCTATAATGGGGGAAGGAAAGGCAAGCATCAAAGTCATGAAGCTCTAAGCTATTTTCAACAGATGCACAGAGAGCGCATCTCTCTAAACGCAATAACAGACACTTACAGCTTAAAGGCATGTGGCATTACATAAGATGCTAATATGGATAAAAGAATTCACGATGATATTGCTAAACTCATGCACTCCGAGCCCATATTAAGACCTCTGCGCATGCGTGCGTGCGTGTGTGTGTGAAAACCATGTCTTTCATGGTCGCTTCTTCGGTCTGCCCAAAGGCATTGCATGTAGATAATGTTGACATATCTAAGCTAAGAAAATCCACATAGCACCGCATGAGGTGGTGCCACCACTGAAGGCAGCGCTGTTGTGCCAATAGATATGGAAAGTACTTATACATGTGTGGACATGTGTTTGAAGAAACACATGTACATGTGTATCCATACACCACATGTATAAGTACCTTTCATCTGCATAAGACATAAGATATGAAAAAATAAATATATGAATATCAATGCATTGAGACATGAAATAGTTCAACTATGAGGGGTCACCAAAAAATTGAAAATATATAATTCAAAAACTCGTTATTGAATTGAAAATGTTGACAGTCCAAGACTCCATCCAATAAACATGCTATCTCCATAGATTAAATTTCCAAAAAAGGGACAACACTCGGGGTAGGTTCTATCTCAAGACTAAGAGCATTGTGAGCCTCTTTAAGGATGAACATATGGTCATTTTGGTTGAAGCCTAGCACACAAAGAAACACAAACTACAAGTGCTTACAAGCAACATAAGGCTTTCCTTCCTCTTTATGCTCTACAAAGTCAAGCCGACTACCTGAAGGCTACCTTTTAATCACCACACTATAGATGTGTGTTAACTCTCATGCATATTCCTATCACCTACGACAGACATTGTATCATTTATTTGGTAGAGTCAGGTACCGGGCTTGTCGGTCCAATAGGAAAAGGGTAAGAGTGATCGCCGATGAGTGGCGCACTCTAACTGGAACATTCAAGGGATTAGTTGGCTAAGCATGGGCGCCCAAGTGTGAATGGGGCGAGCTCGTATAAAAGTCAACTAAACCTAAAATTCACTCATTCTCTCATTTGTGCAATTGAAGAGTGCTCTTGCTCCATCTCCATCTTCTTCTTCTTCATCTCCTTGTGTGTGTGTGTGTGTGTGTGTGTGTGTGTGTGTGTGTGTGTGCGTGAGAGAGAGAGAGTCCCGATCGAGCATTACGACGGCACGACAGCGGTGAGGCAGTTGAGCGCGGCGTAGTGGCCTCTCGCTCTTCTTCGCGGTGAGGAATCCTTCGTGACAGCAAGCGTAGAGCAGTGAGTGACACACCATCGTCTTCTTTGAGCTTACTAGTTTAGGCTTGTTGTGTGCTTGGAGCCATTTGTGGCTTGCACACAGTGTATCGGCAAGTTCCTTGCATTGACACGTGCGACAGACGCGCACATTTTTGGCATCATTGCTGGGGAATGCCATACACTAAGTTTGAATGGCACTCTGTGCTTCTTTTGTGGTGCAATTTCAATTGTAGGAAAGGTAGGGAAGGAAGGTGTGTGTGTTGAGAAGAAGGATTTTGTGTTGCTACTGTGTATTTCTTTGTTAATGAAGTTTTGAAAGGTATTGTGTTTTGTTTTCTCTGTGATAAGGTCTTAGTATTAATGTTGTTAGTTCTGTGTAATGTAAAGTACAGTAAGTAGGAAGTAGATCTATGAGAATTAATGAAGTGTGTTAGTGTGTAACAGTAGGTGTATTAGTTGGAAGTAGGTAGGTAGAGTGTGTGTGTGCTCGCGCGCAGGCCGCGGCGACATTATCCCAAAAAAAAAATTAAAAAAAAAATTAAAGGTAGGACTGGGATCGGGAATATCTCCTGGACCCAAGCCAGACCTAAGCCTAAGCTCACGCTCAGGCTCAGGCCTCAGTCGCCCTTTAAAATCATGTATTTTAGCTTCACATGTAGCTAAAAATCGACTGTTTTGAGGACCAATGGAGCTTCAGGTGACCGAACGTTGTGCTGTAAAGCATACCACGACCCTCTGAGTGATAATCTCGTTTTGAGCTATCACACACTTTAATAAAAAACACGATCATTAAAAAACATAAAAAAACATAAAAAAACGAGTGAAAAGGAACGCCTAAAAAAGTAAGCGGTTAACCTTCGAGGTTATTCGCCGACGCTTGTAGGGTGTCAAAGGCACATGCATCTGCGCTCTGGTCATGTGCTAGAGACGGAGCAACTAGAGAGAATTTTGACTTACGCGAGTTCTCATTATCCACCTACCTTAGGTTCCAGGCCCTCGGCAGGGACCCAAGGTAGTAAAAACCAAGACCCAAACATAGTGGCTAGTGACTCTTCCTTTGACTACGACGTCATGGAGGGTTTCCCAATGCCTAATCTCGATAGCTTAAGCCAAGACATGCATGCCATGGGCCCATGGTCCGGGCCGAGCGTGCTTAGCCGCTTGAAGGAAACCTTTACTAGAGCCACTCGCTCCGAACATGGAGTTAATGATGTAAATGAGGGGGGTGGGGAAGTAAATTCTCCATTCATGACCAACATAGACCGTATGCCCTTAGAGAATGTGCACGTGAATACTTCATTCACTACACCCCCAGACTCTTCAGAGCTATTCCCCTCCAAGGTCATATTACCTAATGGTAGAAGCCTTGCCGAAGTGCAAGAGGTTGAGCGGTATATCCTTGCAGCGAGGGAAAAGGAAATTGAGAGCTTATGCAAGGCGGAGCAACGAAGAGAGTTAAAATCGAAAGCTCCTATGTCAATATCTTTGCTAGGAGAGCAATCGAGTGCTCCTTACTTAGCAACTGCTAAGGGCCAACCCCTAGAAAGCAACATTGCATCTAGCTCAAAGGCCACCCCTAGCACCTCAATTCTAGAGGAGCGTTCTTAAATGAGACTATGAGTAAGAACTACAAACAGAAACTCTGACCGACCTATACATAGGTCACACCTATCATGTGGGTTGGTTAGATGTCCTATAATCCACAATGGGTGCTACTAGTGTGGAGGATCAACTACAAAGAGTTTGTGAGGTCATCCATAGGGTGATTGAGTTAGAGAGACAGATCAAGGGGATCCACATGCCTTCAACGGGTCTCATGAGATTCTTGGATACAGGAAAGGCTAAACAACCGACCTTATCGCAAATGGAGACTCCCTCAGTAAGTCCGATGGATCCTCCATATGTTGTTTCGCCAGGGGTCTCAGTGCAATCTGAGCCCACAAGTGATAGCTTTACTTTTCCAAGTCTAGCTCATCTTTCTCTTGATGACACCACGGCTACCATGCCTACCCCAATGATGGGCATGCCAAGAAACACGCCATGGACCTCATTTGTTAGTAAAGCACCGCTACATGGTAGCTCAATGTCTGCAACAACAGTACCTACAAGTGTGTACCAATCGTATACACCCATGGGTCCTCGTACTCATGTAGTCCCTACCCCTCCCATTGTTTCAACTACCTATGCTCCACAACCACAAGACCCAAGTTCTTATTTCCATGGGACCATGCCGGCTAGCATTAGCATGTCACATCCAATGTTTGCTATGCCTAGGACCACACATATGAACTTTGGGCCACCACATGGCACAACACCGTACCAAACGTGGAACCCAAGGGCTTCCTATGCGCCAAGCCCAATGCCAATACCTACTCCACATGTACTCTCTGGAGCGCCTTCAACCACGGTGCCTGCTCACTTAGGTGACTTGGCAAAATTTGCTCAAGCTATCGGTCGATCTATTGCTAAGAATATGCGTAACACACCTGATAGAGAGCCTAGAAGTAAGGCAGTACAAATAGCCAAGCTCACACAAAAATTTAGTGGAGACGGGGATGTGAGAAATCATATTGAAGTGTTTGAACAAATATGCGATTCTCTAGGAGAACACAATGACCTGCATAAGAGTAATGCTTCAAGCCTAACCTTAAGTGCGAAGGCAGGGGATTGGTATAGAACCCTAAGGGTGGAAGAAAAAACGATTTACCCTACTCTTAGGAGACTGTTCTTAAAGGAGTACATACGAGAGGGAGTGCTTTGGGGTGTAGCCTCTCAGCTCCAGAAAGCCCAACGAGAGGAAGGAGAGTTAGTGAGAGACTTTATTAGTCGCTTGAAGCATTTGAAATCTCGTTGTAATCCAAATGAGCGCTTCAATAATAATCAAATTGCTTGATAGATTCATTAGGGGATTAAGACATGAGGATATCTACAATGGCCTAGTCATTAGAGGTATCACCACTTGGGAAGCAGTCACCACCAATGCAATCCAATTGGAGGATAATCTAATGATTCAAGGAGAAAGAGTGTCTGTTGAGCCTAAATCTATTAGCTCGCAAGCATCAAGGCATCAACCAATGACTCTAAAGCCTATTGATAAGGAGCCAAAGATATCTGAGATGACTTTAGCATATCTCACCAAGGCTATTCACGAGAGTCTTAGAGACAATCGTGCTCCGCAAAACAATCATATGTATCCAAAAAGGGAGCAACAATGGTGCTGTGTATGCTATGGACCGCATAGTACCAGTGAATTCCCTACTTTTAGAGTAAAATTCAATGGGAACTGCAATGCCTGTGGGAGGTATGGTCATCAAGCTAAGGATTGCATAGTATTTAAGCGCGCGATGGACAATAGACCAACCTTAGCATGGACAGACACACTCGAGTGCCTGCATTGATGCCGGCCCCACCTCTTGAACAAACAGCACAACACATGGTCCCTAGGGCTCAAAATGTTGTTCAAACAACACCCTTACCACCTCCAGTGCTAGGGACACAACCACCACATCCGAGGATCACTTCAGTGAATCAAGTGGGTTGTGAGTCATCTATTGCTTGTTTGAAAGGCTGTGAGGAAGATATGGACCCTAATATTGCCTATGGGATGGATGTGCTTGAAGAAAGTCCACAATACTACATGGAGGACTATTGGGGACAAGTCAAACATGTCTATCAAGTAGCTGCTCTTGTGGCAAGAGGCCAAAATATCAATTACACTGTTAAGAGACCACCTCTTCAATGCTATGAGTGTAGAGTCCACATCGTGTAGCCGAGTGTCCTATTAGGCTACAAAAGGACACCACACTAATGCAAACCAATCAAGCGAGCACGTCTACAATGCCGATACTCATGTGTAATTGATGTGGCATAGATCATTTGATTGCCCAATGTACAAATAATCCAAATGCACTGAAGATCACGCCATTAAACTTGATTGAAGTTACTGAGGAGCCATCACAAAGTACACCTGTGGTACCAGTAAACGTACTCACACGATCGATGCTCCAAAAACAAAATTATATTCTTGAGGAAAGAGACACGGTATCAATTGCCCAATCTCAAAAAAAGAAGAAAACACGAAGGAAGAGATCGCAAAAAGCAGCGAAGTCAGACCCCAGTTCAAAGACCAACATAGGGACTGGTGACGACCCCGTATATATGAACGACGCTGAAGAGGATTCTGATTCAGGTGAAACCATGGAGACCAAAACGATCACTAAGATAGAAACCAACAAGGAAGATCTTCATGAGCCACAATGGCCAGGATCCAGGAAGAAGATAGGAACTTATCCAAACCCTACATAGGAGATCGAGCGAGTCAAGCAATTAAGGAGTTTGGTAGAAGATACCCAAAGGGATCTAGAACTAGCACCTAGGCAGATCCAAATTACAGACACCGTGTTCCCTACGCAACAACAACCTCACCAAGTCCATAGACCCTTGGACATACCTAGTGTCATCCAAGAAGAAAGTGACTTAAAGTCATGGAAAAGTGGGCGTACTCACTTCTTGATGGAAATAATGTTTAAAGAGGGACTACCTGATCCTATCGAAGAAATGGAGATCCCATCTTCCCCACGTCAAGGGACTGAAGTCCAAAAGGTGCCGTTAAAGATTGCCAAATTGATGGATTTCATGTCTTCAAAAGTTAGAACCACCATCATGTCCAAACTATATAAAGACCCTGAGCTAGTCTTAGCTCTTCGAGCCTTCCTCAATGGAGAACTGAAGTTTGGGCTACCACAATTTTCCCAGATGGATGGAGCTGGGGAGATGCCAATAGAGGAGGAACACTTAGATCCACAACCCAACCTAGATGAGAACCTTGTTATAGAAATACATGTTAACAAGTTGGGACAATACTTTGAGGGTGATGAATCCAATGTGACCATACCAATCACTACTAAGGGATTAACTGTGAAGGGAATCCTTGATGGTGGCGCTGGGGTTAGCATTGTGACTAAAAATTGATCGGAAACTATGGGAAGACCTCACCTTATGACCGCAACTATAGTAGTGAAGATGGCCAATGGGTCTATCGTTAAACCTATTGGGATGCTAGAAGATCTCAAGATCAAGGTCTTTGGACATAAAATAAGGATTACCCTCATTGTTATGGATTTCTCCAAACACACTATGGCATCGGAGATGATCTTAGGACGTCCTTTCATGAGGGAAGAAAAAATGGTGCATGACTGGTCTAAAAACCATGTCTACTTGCAGTTCCAAGATTCTATCATTCGAGTGGATCTTGTGACTGGTCGAGCACATCCTCTAGGAAACAGGTTAATAATTGATCATATATCTGACACCACAGTTCACTGGGCCCCATTGCAATATTGCTACACGTGTAAAGCGGACACTGATGTTGGGAAAGATTCTCCTTATATGGATGTACTACTTGGGATGACTGAGTCGGACAATGTGGATTGGGTCCAACTAGCGGCAACCATAGACACTTGGGGAAATAGGGGGACGACCTGGGTAACACCACCTGAGGGGGATGAAATGCCACCACTCGTACCCTTAAATATGCTACAAGCAATGCATATAGCTTCTGACAAGACTCATCCTAATATAATGAAGAAAACATACAAGTGGGTTCCTAAAGCTTCTTTAGTGACCATAGCTAGTGCTAAAAAACAAAAGCCTTGTAAGAAACGTCCCACTCGCCCCAAGAAATGTAAAGAAACGTTGCACTGGATTCCTAAAAAACTATTGGAAGCGCAAGGCTACTATAAAGGAAATGATCAAATATGGGTGCCAAAACGTAGATTGTGTTCTTACTTGTCACCTGACCCATGTGCGCTCAATCCTGTGGCTCCAAAACAAATTAAAGATCGCGGAAAGGAAAAAATTACGGAATGCTACACACCTGCTCCAAAGCTAGTTTGGGTACCGAAGAAAGAACAATTTGTTCCACCTAGCTCAGGAAGAGGGGAGTCCCATGAAGCTTCTAGCTCCTCATGTAATGCATCCATAGAGGTAAAAGCTTCTCCACATACTCCACCTACAATAGTGGACCTCCATAAAGCTACAAAGGAATCCACAACTCCCAGTTTTCAAGAATCACCTGTTGAACCACTTCAAGTTCGATCCTTGGAGAGTACCTTACCACCCTTGCAACTCGACGAGGCACCTAAGGTAATAGAAAACTACTGGCAAAAATCCTCACCTATTACCAACTGGAACAATTGGTTTCAGAGGGTCACGAGCACATTTCAAACGGTATGATCTACCCAAGGAAGGGGGGAGTGTTTGCTGACATCCATCATTCACTTGCTTCCTTCTCAACCTTCCTCCCTGACCTCTCAATCTCCAATCTTAGGGAATGTATATATATAGCCTTATACTCACAAAAAACCAAATTAATAAAGAGCAAGAGAAATTAGCAAAGGAGTATGCACAATAAAAGTCAAAACATTGACCCATACCTACACATTCACATCCGGTACACTGAAACAGAAACCTATGTCATAAAACACCTTTGATCTTCATCACTCGAATGATGGAGGGTAGGTAGGATTAATACTATAGGAGTGTTTTTGTTTTAGAGTTTAGTGATTAGCAAAGTTCTTTCTTCCCACTGATGTGCCTCCTAGAGGTATTCTTTGTGTTTCCTCGTGTGTACAAGAACGTGTTGTTGTGGTTAGGATTTGGACCTTCCTGGAATCTTTCTCTCGTTCACACTTCAAATCAAGCCTGACCATCAACACAAACAGGTGTTTCTTGTCCATTAGCATTGCCCCTTATCTTTTTGCATCCATGTTTGTCTGCTTTAATTGTGATTGGTAGCATAATATCTAGCACATTTGCTTAGTATCAAACATTAAATTCAATGTAATTTTTTGTCATAATCACTTGTCTAGGTTTAAAAATCAAGCAGTCCGACTAATCTAGTTTGACCAAGCTAGGCGTTAGAGATTTTCTCTTAATACCATGGGGAATGCCTTCCTACTAATCAATGGTTACTTAGGTTCTTAATCCGATTTAGGCAGCATTGTGTGAAATGTACTAGGGCTTTCTAGTGGGCTTAGTCCCTATTGACCTTTAGCTTAAATATTATAAAGGGAGTTTACTAGTGTGATGAGCCTGGGGAGGGTAACAGTGTTATATGACCCCCCAAAGTTACAAAATTGAAATGCTGAAAACGAACAAACAAAAAATCGAACTGCCACAATGTAAAATCTTAAGCCGGAAGAGAAACCTCAGCTTGATTTGGTACTCCACTCACATGTATCGCCTATGGTACTAGAGTCCTAGAGGTTCCCAGTGTGGACGCTTTTCCTTAAAAAGCAAAAAACCCAAGGCATATAAAATAAGCACACACATCAAAATTGAATCAATGTGAAAAGACTTTGGGGGGTCAAAGAAAAGGAAATAGGCATGATTTCATGAGAAATTCTTTTTATCGTAGCTTAAGTACAAGGTCTTCTAGGTATAGCCTCTAGTCAGCCCTCGAACCTGAAATACTTGGCTTCGCGAACAACTTAATTGACCAGAGAAAATTAAAAAGCTTACCCATGGTATTAATAGTCGATCTTTAGTGCCTTTCGACCGTTAAATTAGCGACCCCAGACTTGTTTAATTTTTTACCTTTACAATTGTGTATGCGTTTGATTATATTGCAATTTAATGTTTATTGCTGACAAATGGTTTAAAATTTTGTTACCAATCAAATTGTCTGCCTACAACCGCATATGCTTTTTAATTGCTTATGAGAATGCAATTACTGTGCCAATGTTGTTTGATTTTGCAGCGACTCAAGGAGGCTAAGGACATTCATCTCAAAAGCTCTTCCACCTCGACGAACCAGCTTCAACTCAATAGCTTCCGAGGACGGAATCTACATCAGGAAGGGGGGCATGTTAACCCTCACGCACATTCCTATCACTTAAGACAGACATTGTATTATTTATTTGGTAGAGTCAGGTATCGGGCTTGTCTGTCCAATAAGAAAAGGGTAAGAGTGATCGCCGATGAGAGGCGCACTCTAACTGGAACATTCAAGGGACTAGTTGGCTAAGCATGGGCGCCCAAGTGTGAATGGGGTGAGCTCATATAAAAGTCAACTAAACCTAAAATTCACTCGTTCTCTCATTTGTGCAATTGAAGAGTGCTCTTGCTCCATCTCCATCTTCTTCTTCTTCATCTCCTTGTGTGTGTGTGTGTGTGTGTATGCGTGAGAGAGAGAGAGAGAGAGAGAGAGAGAGAGAGAGAATTGCGACGGCACGATGGTAGCGAGGCGGTTGAGCGCGGCGTAGCGGTGTCTCCCTCTTCTTCGCAACGAGGAATCCTCCACGACAGCAAGCGTAGAGCGTTAAGTGACACACCATCGTCTTCTTTGAGCTTACTAGTTTATGCTTGTTGTGTGCTTGGAGCCATTTGAGGCTCGCACACAATGTATCGGCAAGTTCTTTGCATTGACACGTGCGACAGACACGCACAATGTGACCCTTCAATGTAGTACTGTTTGAATCCAACTTGAAAAGAGTACGGGCTTCTCCAATTGCACCACCTTGTAAGAAGCATTCACTCTTACTTTTGTGATTTCTGTGTAGCTTGTTATCTCGTAATGCTTGAAACACTGCCTTGAGATGCTCTTTGTGTCCTTCCAAGTATTTAGAGTGGACTATGATATCATCAAAGAATACTATAGGATAAGCCCCATGTATGCAATGTGGCTGGAGCATTTGTGAATCCCTCCAAAAGGCATGACAAAATATTCATATTGCCCAGTATTTGTCATGAACACTCTCTTGTGAACATTTTTCGATATGATTTGTATTTGATGATAGCTACTTTTGAGGTCTATTCTACTAAAGTAGGTAGAACCTTATAGCTTATCAAAGAGGTTCTCAATCCTTGGATGGGAAAACTATTCTTTAATGTTACCTTATTTAATGCACGATAGTTTACACACATCTTGTATGTACGATCCTTTTTGCACACTACTAAAATAGGAGAACGAAATGGTGAACAACTAGGTCTTACCTTTCCTTTTTGTATAAGCTCATAATCTTGCATCATAATTTTCTCTTGTTGAGCTAGTGAGACTCAATAAGGAGGCTTAGTAGGAGGTGATATCCCTTCAATTAGATCAATCTTGTGATCATCATCTCCCCTTTTAGGAGGTAAATCTCCTCAAATGTCATCTATGAGCAATTCAACATGCTTATTTAGAAATAAATTACGATCCCTTTCTACTTCTTTTTTTTGCAAAACTCACAAGAGTGAGTGATGTTATATTATGCAGATCAAACAATTACAAGACTAACCCTGATCACAATCCGAGCCAGAGCATTGTCCTTAATTAATTCAAGACTATTGAAATCAATTTCTCTTTCCTCTACATGTGGAATTTCAACTATGGTGAAGAGACTTTGTGAATCAAGAATTCTTTTGTAAAGAATGATTACGTACTATACAATTTCCATCTATTTTCCCCTTGAGAATCAAGGAGAAGCTCTTATGAACTTCACACACCTTTGTTTATGTCACAAATTTCATTTTTGGTCTACTTAGATGAATTTTATCCCTCTAGAATTGGCCATTCTAGTGAGAGAAATAAAAATAGTAGAAGATCCAACTATATATGATGGGCAAAGGAATGTGCTCGTGAACTAGAGAGTACCAAAATGTGAATGCATTTTTCAAAAGTGCCAATAGAATTCGATAAGGATTCAATCAAGATTTTATGGGACAAAAACGAGATATTTGTCAGTCCAAAAGAGTCCAAAACGGTTTACAAAAGCCTCCAAAAGTTGGTAGTATGGTTAACCAAAAGGTGGGAATGGGAGCCAAGGTGTTATTATCCACACATGCCAACCTAAAGCTATGTGGAGATAAGAGATGTGGTCCACAAGCCTCCCATGCAAAAGAGAAGGTAAGAGGAGTAGTTCTAAAAATAGAAAACTATTTTTATAGGACCTAGGGTGAGTGTTTTTGGAATAATTTAATGGTAGCCTCCAACATCAAATTCCAATGTTTGGACAAGGGTTCAAAGCCAAAGAATGGGAGAGACAAGTGATATGAGAAAGCAAGAATTCAAATCAAAATGTTCCTAACAAAACAAGGGAGTACGTAGGTACTATGGACCATTCCAGATTCTACGCCCAATCAACGAAATGGCTTATCAACTTAAGCTACCCTCTCATTGGACAATCCATAACGCATTCCATGTAAGTCTATCAAAGGGCTACAACGGTGATCCACCACAAGAGCAAGTAGCAAAAGATCCTCTAGAATTTGAAGGGGCTGACGAGATATTCCAACCCAAGCATATCATCTACCACAAAGACGAGGGTGGGGTGATGTCACCAAATTACATTTTTGGTCTACTTAAATGATTTTTTTCTCTCTAGAATTGGCCATTCTAGTGAGAGAAAATGAAAGTAGTAGAAGGGCCAATTATGCACAATGGGCAGAGGAATGTGCTTGTAGAGTTCCAAAATTTGTATGAATTTTTCAGAAGTGCCAATGGAATCTGATAAGGATTCAATCACGATTTATGAGAGAAAAGTAGTCCAAAAGAGCCAAAAATTAATCCCAAAAGCCTCCAAAAGTTGGCAGTATGGTTAACTAAAGGTGGGAATGGGAGCAAAGGTGTTGTTATCTCTCATGCCAACCTAAAGCTATGTGGAGATAAGGGATGTTGTCCACAAGCCTCCCACACAAAAGAGAAGGTAAGAGGAGTAGCTCTAGAAATAGAAAACTAGTTTTTGATACCTAGGGTGATTATTTTTAGAATGACTTGCAAAAAAAATTATATGAAAAAAGGTCCCATTAGGCTTATCAAAAATGACAAGATGAACAATTTTGTGTCAAGAGATAGAGAAGGAGAGAGCTTAAGCTCTTGCAAGAACACACACACTCAAAGATGGAGGCAAAATATTGTACTTCTTCTTCTTCACTAACTCAAGATAAGAGGTCTACAAATTATAAGGAAAATAAAACATAAAAGGGGAACTAGTACAACAGTCTAATGTAAACAGCTAGTGAGTGAGGTGAGTAGATAAGTGTGCCATCACTCCGGTAGGTAGACCAACACAGTGTAGTACAGCTGTAATGATGACTGTCGGTGGTAGTCATCAAGGAGTCATACATGTTGAGCTTGACATCTCATCAAACTTGTGGATGACAAATATACAATTCATGATCTCAATTTTGGTGATGAAATAGCTACATCTGGAATTTTGTGCCATGGGCTATATAAGCTCACTTTGTTTGACAAGTGTGGGCAGAACTTTGCAAATGCAGTTGTGGATCTAAAGGCTGTTTCAGATGTCAAACTTTGGCATGCACGTTTCGGGCATCTGAATTTTATCAATTTGCTATATTTTCAAAAATCTGATATGGTTGCTTCTTTCCCGCCTCTTGAAGCACCTTCTAAGCATGTTTTTAAACCATATTTTAGGTACAATGTTCAGGTTTCCAAAGGACGGTTCAATATGGGCTATATGCAGGTTGCAACTTGTGCATAGTGATGTTTGTGGGTCAATGCAAACTCCATCCTCAGGAAATTACCTATACTTCATGAATTTTATTGATGATTACTTCAAGCATACATGGGTGTATCCACTTTATGCTAAATCCGAAGTGTTCATGTGCTTCAAGCAATTTCTGGCTATGGCCAAAATGTCTCTAAATATAATGGGCATCCTCTGTTCAGATCGAGGGGGGGAGCATATGTCTCATGTGTTTAATGCATTTTTGGCTAATTGTGGGATAAAATGCCAATGTTCAGTGTTGTATGCACCTCAGCAAATTGCTAAAACAAAAAATAGGTGGCTTACAAAGATGGCACGATGTATGGTCAAGAGCCAAACTTTGCCACATTTGTTTTGGCTTGAGGCTATCCCATGTGCTACTTATGTACTTAATAGGTGTCCTATCAAAGCCTTGTAGTCTATGAATCTTATTAAAAATCCATCTATTGATCACATGCGTGCTTTTGATTGTTTAGCTTATTCTTTAGTACCACAAATGTAGCACAAAAAATTGGATTATACGGCTATTAAATGCATTTTTGTTGGTTACAATATTGAAAGCAAAGGTCACAGGTTATACCATCCACAAATGAAATGTATCTTGGTTGCACGAGCTGTTGTGTTTATGGAAGATTCTATTCAACCTTTGTTATCATGTACTAGAGATAGTAATGTAAGCTCATAGGACATTTATGACACTTTGTAATGGTGGAAATTTGAATGTAAGTTCTAATGAGGCACGTGTACAACCTATGGGGGTTTCTAAAAGTGTTACGGATAAGCATATTTTTGATGCAAATGTACACAATGTACTTGACGTGGAACGGATTGAGAATGAGGAGGCTAGAGGTATGCCAAAATGGTTGGTGCATACTTTGCGTGATAGTAAATTACATGCATCTATGTCTAGTCATACCCGTTCAGGTTCTCGCCATGCATCTTATGCATCATATTGTTATGCTTTGGCTATTTCTAGTTTATGTGATTAGGAGGAACCTCTTTCTTTTGATGAAGAACAAACTTTAAAAAATTGGATGACTGCCATGTAATTAGAATATGATGCATTTATAGAAAATGACACATGGAATTTATGTGATTTGACTCCTAGCAAAAGGCCATTGGTACAAAGTGGGTGTACAAGTTGAAACGTAAGCCGATCGTGAGAACGATTGCTACAAGGCTCAACTTGTTGCAAAAGGTTATGCACAACAAGAAGGAATTGATTATGAAGAGACCTCTGCTCCCACTTGTTATATGACTATTGTTTGTTTCCTATGTGCATCAGTAGCTCAATTTGGATGGAATGTACATCAATTAGGCATTAATAATGCAACCTCACGGTTTTGCCAAGAAAAGACAAGAAACTAAAGTGTGCAAATGTAAGAAAGCTTTGTATGGGTTGAAGTAGTCTCCTTGTGCTTGATATGAGAAAGCTGACACTCATTTGGTTAAACAAGGCTTTTGTAACAGTCAACTTGAAAGCACTTTGTATGTCAAGCATGGGGGTGATGTATTTCTCATCGTCGTTCTATATGTTAATGATTTGTTGATCACTAGTCCAAATGAGACACCCATTTTTGAATTCAAGGCCAATTTGAATGCTACTTTCAACATGAAAGGCTTGGGGCTTTCACATCATTACTTGGGTATACAGTTTAAGTAGTGTAATGGAGGTATTAGCTTGTCTCAAACAAGCTACATAGAGACATTACTATGTAGTTTGGTCTTGAGGACCACAAACCTATTGCTTCTCCAATGTTGTTGGATGCCTTATTTATGTATGCAAACAAGGCCAAAAATTCAGTTTTTAGTCTCAAAGGTCAAGAGATTTAGGCATAGACGAAGGTCTAAGCATTGGCAGGCTATTAAGGGGATCTTTTTCTACTTGGTAGCACTTTATATCTTGGGTTGTTTTATCCTAAGGGGGGACTGCTGCTAGATTTGCATGCTTTTTTGGACTCAGATTGGGCTGGTTGTAATGATGCACGAGTGTCCAAAAATAGTTTTTGTTTCATGTTCTTGCAGTTCATGCATATCATGGTTGAGGAAGAAGCAACCTACTGTGGCCACTTCTAGTCATCAAATTGAGTACAAGGCAGTCTTCACAGCTACGACTGAGTGTATATGGCTCAGGCTCCTTATGTATGATTTGGGTGTTGGACAAGACAATGCCAACGTCATCTACACTTACAATCAGAGCGCATTGGTAGTTACAAGGAACCCAATTTTTCATGCTCACAGAAGGCACATTGAGATGCATTGTCACTATGCTAGAGAGACACTCTCAACAGGAGAGATCATCTTGGCTTATGTGCTGTGTTGATGGCCATATTTACCATGGCGATCCAATGACCAATGCACCACTGCCCTTTTGTAATGTCACTGAGCTCTGGGTTTTATTGGATATGGGAGAGGCGGATTCTTTGGCTACTATTGGGATTTGTATTCAGCTTTTGTCAATGAAGGGAAGCAAGAAAACATCTCTTTGCTGTGTATTTGTCATTGCAAGAGAAGTACGTGAAAGACGAAGCAACTGAACGATGAGATGGTGAATCTTAATAAAAAAGTAGAGCATCAAAAAATGGAGCAAGAGCACTGGCTAGACAATTACATTTTGCTAATACAACACATTGCACGTAATATGTGTCTGCGAATCGATCAACTCACACACATTCCGTTAGGCTACCACATTCGTAAGCGCAAGAGATACACGATGTCTATGGTATCTTATATTATCAAGCCAAAGGAGTTGGTGGAGTTATTGGATGATCCATCCAATGCTGGCATTGCTAATGTTTTGTGCCCATTATTTCAGTGGGCTAAAGAGTATTGTGTTATCTCAGGAGATGATGGAGGTGTGTGACAATGCAGGAATAAGTTTCAAGGCCTATGAAGCTTTGTAGAGAATTGTCACACTAGGTCACATGACAAAAGGTTTGTTTAGGTTGCTGCCAACACCTTACAGTGTCAGTGTTGTGAAAAGGTGTACCAATAATGATGTTGCAAGCTTGTTGGGTGGATTTCAATATGTGAAGGATGCCATGCCATTAGAAGATAGAAAATCCTTCCATTACAAAGAGTTCAAAATGTGTATGCTGACTTCTTGAAGCTCCACGAGTCAATGATTAGATTTTATGGGTTGACACAGGAAGAGTGTGATAAAAATGTTATATTTGTAATGAAACTTGATGAATGCCACATTATCAAAGGTCAACGGCTTGAAAGGGTAAGCGTTACCCTTATGAACAAAGCCTTGATGGGCATCAAGGTTGAGCTAAATGACAATGAGAAGGGAAACACCAATTTAGGTGTTCAGCCAGAGAAGAATATTTGGTGGTTGGTACCTTTTCATCTCCCGCACGAGACACATGATTCCTTGAAATGGTATTTCAATCACACCCCAATCGTTGATGTCATTCGGTAACAATAAGAAGGACAACGATTGTAGGTTTCAAGTTTGGGTACGTTCCAAGTTGAGTGGCATTTGGCAGGAGACTTGAAAACACTTGAGTGTATGTTAGGGTGCAAGCAAGGTACAATGACCCTCTTTCCACACATTTATTGCTGCCACAGTAAAGTCTCATTGGGAACTGAGGGCAAGGGTGTAGAGGCCAGCAAGTCAAAGGGCGATAAGGGTAAGGGTGGCAAAGCTGCAGTCAACTCTGCAAAAGGTGTGTCCACTACACAAAAAATGGGTAAAACACAACAATGGTTTTAAGGTATCCTCAGCTGTAACCAAAGTGTACCCGCTAATCGAGACATGGACAATTCAAATTGGGATCCTATTCTACTGATTCCACTGATAAATGTGTGCACCCTTCATGCCTGTCTACAAATCCTTGACAAGTTTCTTATGCTCCATATTTATTATTCTTGGGAATATGGAACCTGCAAAAAGAAGAGAAAAGTGTATAAGAGAACTAGAATATATTCTATCAAGTGTTGGTCTACATGGGCGTGCAATCGAGTTATTAAAGGACAAGAAGGAATCTAGAAGTACACACGATTGTTCTAATAAAATATGTATGGATGGCAATAAAGCTAGGCATTTGCTTTCAGGCTACTTTGACTCCCAAAGTCCCAATGAATTTCAGTTGTGGAAAAAGGTGTGTGACATTACCACCTACAAAGGTAACAAAGCATCCCTAAGAATAAAGTGTGTTTATGTGTGGCAGTCTGTAGATGATCTTTTTTGTCTGTTTGAAAAGGCAAATCTAACTTGTGTTGAGATATCCACCTTAAAGTTTGTAATCAATAGTTTTATATTGCAAATATTGGATTCCTGGGGGGAGATGCACAGTGACACATTACATGGTGGGTAGTCAAAAAATATATGTGTTTGAACTAAAGTCTAATCATTTTCTCAGCACATTCTTTTTACACATAGTTTAGTTTGTCTCAACACATACAATTCATTGGGCATCTAGAGTAGCCAAGCAATGGAGCACTAACACTATCAAGCAAAAGAAGTGTATTTAAAAAAGACACGGCATGAAGGTGGAAGGAAAAAGAGAAATGCCCTACACGAGATGTTTAATTGGCTCTACAAAGTTTTAGCGGAAAGAGAGAGGAAGAAGACTAGAATGCAAAAAAGTTTGAAATGTATAATAGAGAAAGTGGTCAGCATGAGGCAATCAGAATCATATCATGCGAGTGCAAAAGATCAATTCCAATGTTGGTTGGAGACAAGGCAATGAAATGGCAGGTGTTGGGTGGAAAACTAATAAATTTCTAACACTAACCACTTCTATTGTAAACATGCATTGCAATGCCAAGTGATTTTTTGATGCCCCAATCAGTGGTCCCGTGGGTCGAGTTTCATCTATTTTAGAGTTTCTTTAATTTTTATCAGTATTATTGAGTTTTTAAGTTTTAAAATTTTTTCTTAGTATTATATAAGTCAAACTCGCAAATTGAAGTTCATTTCTTGTTTTCTCAGTCTAGAAGATTCTCTCAAGCACAAACGAGCATGCATTCATATCTTGCACCAAATGGACGATTCATATGAGCAGACCACTACACACATCGATGCCACCACAGCCACTCACACCATTGAAAATCTGTAGCCAATAACTCGGTGGCTTCAAATCCACATTCCTCAGTCATATGTGGATGACCCAACACTGCAACCTACTCTAGACACCCAACAACCTCCCCAACCATTGAATCCATATAATCAAACCACCATTTTGGTTATCTCGCACCACTAAATCATGCCAAACGTACACCTCTGCTAGAACCCCTTACCAATTTCATCTCTACACAGACCCACACAAGAAACAAGAACAATGGAATAGGAATATTGGGGTCCACTACAAAATCCAGAGCCCTCGCATACTACCACAGCACTTGGCGTTTAGACAACTATGAAAACCAGGTTGCAAAGATTTGGATCGCGATACAAACAAAGCGTAATCAAAGTAATACCATGCGATCCAATTTCTGAAGCACGAGAGGCCAAGAGAAGGAAGAAAATGAAAGAGATAAAAAAGAAATGGGCAGTTGAGAAGGAAGCACAAATATTGCAAGAAGAATAGAGAAGACAGAGGAAGCAAGAGGAATGGCAAAGAGCCGAGGCCAAGAGAGCTCACTTGGAAAATTTGTAAGCATGAGCAGAGGCAGAGAGGAAAGCAGCAGAGGATAGAGCTCAGGCCGCCCAACAAGCAAAGGTTGGGAGCTCAAGGAGAGCTCAAGGCTTTCTAAAATTCCTCAAAAAGCCAAGCAATGTGCAAAGAGGAAGAAGGACAAGGTAACGCTCGAAGAACGACAAGCCCAAGAGGAGAGGAGAAAAAAGTACAAAAATGATCCTCCTCAATGGGCTAGGTAGGCGACTCCTCCACCACTGCCAACAGTATAGAAGAAGTAGAGATGGAAGTTAGGCACAGTTGCTTTGAAAGAGATCCGAAAGTATCAGAAGATCACTGAGCCAATCATACCCAAAGCGATCTTCTCTTAGGTGCTGAGAGAGATAATGGATAAATATAGTGATTCCGTGACACGCATACAACGTGCAGCTTTATTGGTCCTATAGGATTCCACCAAGGATATTTTAGCGCAGCTGTTTCAAGATGGTGTTTCCTGTATGGTACATACTAAGCATGTAGCCCTAAAGAATACAAATTTAGCTCTAGCAATCAATTTACAAAATGAAGGGTGCCTTCATAAGAATTAGTTTATCCAATGTACTCTCTCTTGATGAGATTTGTAATCTTTTTATATAATATAAAAGAGTAAAATTTCTACCATTCCGTGCAATTGTAATACTTGATTGTGTACATCGTGTCTTCTAAATATTTGAATTATTCAAGTTGTTAAATTTAAACTCTCCTCGACCATGCAAGCACCTGCTGGTCGAGGGGCACCGCCCGATGATTATTTTTACAAAACTGGGTGACGGGGGGGGGGGGTACGGAGGCGACGGGACGACCACGATGCACGGCAATGCCCGATGGGGTCAGACAAAGAAAAAAAAGCCCCTACGTCTCGTCGCCTCTATACGCTTGCCCCCGTTGCCCGGTTTCGTAGAAAAAATCACCGAGCAGTGTCCCTTGGACGGCAGGTGCTTGCATGGTCCAGGTTTTGTACACGCGTTGCAAAAATGAAATTTATTGGACAATATGAACCAAGAAAAAACAAGTACAAAATGTTGACGAAAATCGATTAAAAAGACAATTATTATGTATTGATTTGGATATTACATTAGATCGATTAGTTTTTATTCAAATCACATGTGTGGGTATGGCGCGAATGACTACTTGATGCCAACGGATTTTACAATTTCCTCTGGGTTTTTCACCCCTTGACCTAGGCTTAAGGTGCAATGGGAGATGACTGGCCCATGGTGCTTGCCTGGAAAGGCATACAATGCCGCCTCTCAGTCCACCAATATATATTTGTGAGCATTTAGGGTGAGGGAATCTTCATCAAGTATGGCACTTAATGCTTTGCACTTGAGGAGCTCCATAGAACCATTCTTGGAGAACTCTATGTGAGCAACTCAAAGAATCGATGGCCCCAAGTGGCTCAGGTAGTGCCAAAGTGAGCTATCCCTACCCATGGGTACGTTGTGTGAACTCCAATATACATTACAAACTTATCAACATGTATGCCCTCTACAAAGCATTTTAAATGACTTTAACACTTGTTGTAACGAACAGTAGACAATCGACCAGGTTAAGAAATATTTACCTCAGTTTCTTCATCTATATCTTCAAGATTTTTCATTGTAAGATCGATGCTAGAGCAATTGCAATCAATGGTTTGTGTGGATGGAAAGCGCTTTTTTGAACGCTTTCGTAAAATGAGGCACATGGTTTGATTTCCACAAGTGTACTTGCCTCTATTTGCACCAACTTTTGTTCATTTTCATTGTGGAGGAAAGAGAAGCTTGATGGGAGACCTTGGTCTTCAAAGTCAATTTGAAATTTGACTTTCTCTTCCTTTCCATTGGGATCCTTCATGCCTACATAGATGGCAAGCACTGATAGCGACTCATCTTCTCTGAGTCCTAGTGTTTTGGCAATGTTGTCAAGCAACAAAAAGTGATGATCATCCACCATTATTGTATGCAAAGTGAGAATTTGGAGGTCTGGGACTTCCTCCAACACCTCACCTCTCTCTATCATCCGATCTTCCTCCTCAATGGAGTTGGGCTCTTGCAAGAGGACGAGTGCCATAGATGCTTTAATCTGCTCATCAACCTCATTGATAACTTCATTTGATTCCTCCACAATGGTCACAGGAGGTCTTAGGCTGGCCTTTTCCTTTGATTTTCCCTTATCCATGCCCTCAAGCACAAGTAAGGCCAGAACCATGTCCCAAGAAATGAATTGGGTGCCTATGCATCCCATGCCCAAGTCTATGAGATCATCCTCTGTCCCGTAGTCCTGTTCCGTGAGCCTTTTAATAAACCTCAACAAGCGAAAGCAAAAGTTTTTGTCAGCCGCATAGAGATGTTTGAATAAATCCACTGGCAGCCATGCCATGTCGGATCCCTCAAAGACTATGACATATTTTTCCTTGTGCTACGCCATGTAGTCAAGAAAGCCTTTGAATGCCTGTGCATGAAGGTTGACAGTGGCCTACATGTCAATTGTTCCCTTGAACACATTGACTAGCTCATGTGCTCAATCCACAAGTCCTACCTTCTCTAGTTGTGTGAGAAGTGCATGAGAAGACATTGCCATGGGTTTGTTTGCGAAGAAGATGCGAAGAGAGCTAAGAGCTAGAGTTTTGTGAATGTGAGAAATGAAAAAGCACATTTTAAAAAGCACTTAAAATTAACATCAAAATAACTTAAACCTATAATTTTAAACAAAATTACTCGACAAAGCATCGAAAGACACCATCATTGAAAACATTGGCGCTCCAAACCAAAGAAATTGCACATTTCAATCGAAAACTTGAATAAGTTGAGAATGAACAAGTATGTGTAGTGACGAGTTTCAAAACATCGTATGTATTAATGGGAGAGAAATCCGTGTCATTACAAGATTTTACAAAAATACATCACGAAAACGGAATGTTCTCACACAGAAAGCTCTTCTCTTTTCTGGAGCAAACAACCTTTTCATTGATTACAAAGAGATATTTCTTGGGCAAGGTATATTTGAGATTAAGATACTCAAGAAGGTGATTGAGGTGCCAATCGTTATTCACTGCAATGTCATCATTGCATCATCATGGAGGCATATTTGCATGTAAACTGATTCTCTAGCAGCAACATCAGAGTCTAGTGCCTCCCATTCTCCCATCATCAGCTTCCGTCTTCTATAGGGAAAGACTATTGACAAGCTTCGCTATGATATCTGAACACCACATTCTCACCAACCATAGAGCACTTGATTTTATCTCCCTGGTGGTTGACCACCTTAGTCTCCCATCTAGCTACAAGGAATCCGCAAATCACACTTCCCCCTTCGCAAGTCCACATTGTTGGTGTCATGTCAACACTCACAAGTTGAAAGATAAACACAAACACCAAAGAGACTTGAGCCATGTTACCGTGGCTTTGTGGAAACCATAGGTGCATTTCATTGCTGCTTGCACATCCACCTTGTTTCTCGTTTTGGTTGCTGCAATCAAGGCCCTGTCTGGCTTAAGCCATTCGAGACTCTGTAAGGTTGGCGAGTGAATCGGAGAAAGATTACCATACCTATTTCACCTAGGCATGACATAAGTATGGTTTATATAAAAAAATGTCCCATGAGGCAAGCTTAGAGGATGGATAGCCAGCATAAAGAAACTTGCCAAGGTCAGCGTGGATGGCCTCAAAAGTTCCTGTGAAGGACTCTATTGGCTCCCACTCTACAAAATTGGATTGAAAAACATCTACAAACATGAACAAGCAATGGAAATCTTACAATCATCAAAAGCAGCATACATGGCAGAAATATAAAATAGACAATCTAGAAACTTGACAGAGGAACACAATTACAGTTTGTAGGAAACCTCGATGGAGCCATTGTTGTCTCTAGCTTCAATTGTGAATCAACATACACATGTTGCACTGTGTGCAACTCTTGAGCTGGCTGCATTGTCACCCACATCATTCGTTTGAACTTCATCGTCACGTAACATCCACGGTTGTCTTGTACATTGTTGCATGAAATGGAGTCAATGACACTCCTAGGTTGTCGAGTACCTGATGATGTCATGGGAAATAGTGGCACAACCTGCAGACAAACACTTAAGATTAATCACTACACATCCATGTTCTCAGATGTATAAAGAGCAAGATTCTTGATGGTAAACAAAGACGGTTGATGCCACTTACTGCTATACCGCTCCACTTGCTTGAGAGCTTAATGGAGAAGGAGTAGGAAACCTGTTGAGGAAAGAAAGTGGGATGATCTAGCAGAAGGATATGTTGCAGATCTTCAACTTTAGGTAGAGGTGTTTAATGAGGCTCATGGAGAAATGGAGAATTTTAGCTTGAGAAGAATGGAGCAAGCTTGAGGAGAATGCAATAAGCTTGAGGAGGAGGGAAAGGAGGTTCAAACTTCTGTTGTAGAGCTTTTGGGAGGGAAAAGTGAAAGGAAGGAAAGAGAAGCAACTTGCAAGGTGAAGTGAAGATAAGTGAGAGATGGTACAAAGAGGGAGGGAATGATCAACACATTTTTGGAGGGACCCCCTTTTAGGAGAGAGGGAGGGAGAAACTAGTAGCCACTAGAGAGAAGAAGGATTGGTTTTTACCCAATTATTTAGAGAAAAGTTTAGTTTTTGAATTTAAGAGATTTTTTCTTTATATTTTATAAAAGAGTACAAGTTTGACCATTTACTTTTAGGCCCTTCCGTACCCACCATTTCAGTCCACATGGCATCCACCCATTTGCCCCTTCCATAATCTCCTTTTTAATCCCATGGAAAATAAAGAGGCTCTCTTAGACCCCATTCCTTCCTAATGCTTGCAAATTTATTCACAAAGGCATTGCCTCATCATAATTTCGAAGCTTTGGAAAAGCTATGGGCTTTCTTCCCCTTGTGGATTGATCATTTCTTTAGGGCACGGCACTTCCCTATACACTATGTATCAACTCTCGTTGGGGATTTTGCTACCATATATGTGGTCGTGATGTGTGTGAACACACTTAGGACCACTAGGGCATTTTTTCCCTTGCTAGGACGTTTTTTTCCTTGTGCATTGTTTGTATGCCCATCATTCTATGGCTACCTTATCTTTCTAGTGTACACCAAGAAATGCACTCTTTATTGTGTACCTTGAGCTTCTTCGTCTTCTTTAAGCTGTGTGTGTTTCCTTGTAATCCTGATTCGAACAATTACTACTTCTGAAGGGTTAGATATCTTCTTTCCAACGTGATTCTTTCTTACTCCTTGCAAATACTATCACCCGCGTGGTGTTAGGACTCTCATTAGGACCTTGGGAGGTGTTTTAGGTGAAAAGTCTAATCGCAACCTTTGTTGAATTTTAGAGCTTTCATCTCTTCAATTTGTGCAGTTAAAAGTGTCATTAGCCAATTGTATTGATGAAAAGCTCTTTTGAAGAAGAAAAATTGATTAATACAAAGTCCCTTGGGAGGGGGGGTTGTCTCCAAAAAGTTTGGCCCTCAATGGGTGTTGAACAAACTCTCTCTCTCTCTCTCTCTCTCTCTCTCTCTCTTAATTTCAACAAATGTATGTGATGTGTGATTGAGTTTAATTTAATGCTTACTTTGCCATTGTAATGCTTTGAATATGCTTAATATTACACAATTGATTGATTACTCTAGTAAATCTATAATTTTTACCGCACTTTAATTCCAAACTTTGACAGTTTAAATTCTATTGGTTAATCAAAATTGAGAGGAACATCATAAAATTGCCCGTTTTGAATGGGAAAAATCCTCACAGGCCTTTTGATAGCTCAATAGTGGTAGAACCATTGGTACCCCCGTATGGTCCACTATTAAGACTACCACTCCCGGGGTGTTTATCTACAATATATATGTTAATAGATCTTTGTCTCCATTATTGTGGCTAATTAATAGTCTCAACCTTTCACGCTCAATCCAAGAATTATCCTGGCTAATTAATAGTCTCAACATTTCACGGTCAATCTCTCCAATGCAGTCCAGCCGTAAAAAAACTAGAAATCTCCCTTTTGCGGTCCACAAATCAGAATACTCTGAAAATGAAAGTTTTTCATCTTGCCGTCTCCAATAAGACCTAGGAAACAACTTTTTAGAAACACTATTATTTCAAAAATACTCACATTAGGTCCTTTGATTGTGATATTTGATTTTAAGAACTACTTCTTTTACCTTCTCTCTTGCATGGGAGGCTTGTGGACCATATCCCTTATCTTAGCATAGCTTTAGGCTTGGATGTGTGGGTAATTACACCTTGGCTCCCATTCCCACCTTTTGGTTAGCCACCCACTTTTGGAGGCTTTTGAGATCCGTTTCAAAATCTTTTGTACTCGTAAAAATCCTATTTTTGTCTTGTAACATCCTAGTTGAATCCTTATCAAATTCCATTGGCACTTGTATAAAATCTATTCACCATCTAGAACTCTCAAGTCCTAGAATACCTTTTATCACCCATTTTACTATTTTTAAAATTTCTCTCACTAGAATGGCCAATTTTAAAGAGACAAAATCATTTTAGTAGACCAAAAATGAAATTTGGGGATATGCTTGAAACCACCATTCCTGAAGGACTACATGAGCCAGCCATTGTATTAGGCACTGAATCTATGGACCCAATAGAAAATGATCCCATCATTCTCGAACAACAAGAAGAAGATCAAACAATGGAGGCAAGTAGTAGAAACAATAACTCTGCTTCAAATGACCCACTTTCACAACCTCTACAAGCAGAATTCACTTAAAGGGAGGAGCACATGCTCTTGTTGAAGAATATCATGGAACCTGAAATGGAACATACAAAAGCTGTACATAATGGTGATCAAGAACTTGGGCTTGTTGGCCTTGATCCCAAAATAAACGGCAAGTCACCACTTGAGAGATATTGAGGAGGTTGAATCATAATCATTGGAATCACAAGAAAAGAAATTGAAAAAGTTGCAAGATAAATTAGTTGATACAAAATAATGGGCCCCAAAGCACTGTGTCATAGAAGTATGCGTTGGAGAACTCCACTCTTGGGATAGCACAACCATTTCAAAAAAGCATACATATCTGATGACAATGATCCACCCTTGGGATAGAACAACTAAAGATGTAAAGTGCCACTCAAGTAGCAAAAGATCCTTTTAACAACTTGGGCTATGCATGAATCTGCTAACTTGTGAGACTACAAATTGAATATCCGGCATACATAAAGAAGGCATCCACTAATAAGAATTGACAACAATAGGATGTCCTACATCATGAAAACTCAATTTCAAGCATGTTTCCATTGGAGTAGCAATAGGTTTGTAGTCATCAAGTCCATAGTTACATAGTAACGTCTCTATGTATCTTGCTTGACACAAGGTGATGCCTCCATCACACTGTTTAAACTGTTTGCCCAATTAATGAAGCAAAAACCCCAAAAATTTTGTATTGAAAGTAGCATTTGAATTTGCCTTGAATTCAACAATGTGCATTTTATTCAAATTAGTAATCAACAAATCATCTACATACAAAATGACGATCAGATATACATAACCATGTCATTTGAAATACAAGGTGCTTCTAGTTGGACTATTATGGAAGATTTGTTTAACCAAATGAGTGTTAGCTTTCTCATACCAAGCACAAGGAGACTGCTTCAACCCATACACAACTTTCTTACATTTACACACTTTATTTTTTTGTCCTTTCTTGGAAAAACCACAAAGCTACATTACCATTCAAGAAAGCAATAAGAATGTCTTCCATACAAAATGAGATGCCAATGCACATAGAAGATGAACAATAGTATATGACAGGTGGGAGAAAAAGTCTCTTCATAGTTAATGCCTTTTTATTGTGCATAAACTTTTGCAACAAGTCTAGCCTTGTAGTGATCAATCTCACCATCCAACTTACGTTTCAACTTGTGGACCCACTTCATAACAATGGACTTTTTGCTAGGAGGCAAATCACATAACCACGCCTCATTCTCTATAAGTGCATCATATTCTGATTGCATTATAGCCATCCAATTTTTTGAATTTTGTGTTTCATCAAAAGAAAGAGGTTCCTCTTCATCCCATAAACTAGAAACAACCAAAGCATAACAATCTGATGCATATGATGCATGATGCAAACATGAACGAGTACGACTAGACATAGGTGCATCCAATTTACTATTGTGCAAAGTATGCACAAGCCAATTTGACATACCCTAGCCTCTTTATTCTTAGCCCTCTCCACATCAAGTACATCATGTAAATTTGTATTTGTAAATAGGCTGACTTGTATCATTTTTAGAAAATGCCATAGGATGTACATGTGCCTCATTGGAGCTTACATTCAAGTTTCCACGATTAAAAAGAGGCAACAAAGTGTCATAAACGTCATGTGATCTTACACTACTATATTTGGTACATGATAACAAAGGTTGAATAGAATATTCCACAAATACAACATCTCATGAAACCAATATACATTTTGTTTGCATATTGTACAACCTATAACCTTTCTTTTCATGATTGTAACAAAACAAAAAAACATTTGATAGCCTTATCATCCAACTGTTTTGTGTTGTGCTTGTGGCACCAAATCATAAGTTAAAATCCCAAAAACACGCATGTGATAGATGTATTCTTATCATGCCATGCTTCATAAGGATTCATAGAATGTAAGGCTTCAGTAGGACACCTGTTAAGTACATACATAGCATACATGACACCCTCAAGCCAAAATGAATTTGGTAAAGCTTGACTCTTGACCATACATTGTGCCATCTTATTAAGAGACCTGCTTTTTCTTTTAACAACACCATTTTGTTGAGGTGTATACAACATGGCATGTTGGTGTTTTATCCCACGACTTGCCAAAAATGCATTAAATTCATGAGACATATATTGTCCCCCTCGATCTGAATGGAGGGTGCCCATATTACATTTAGAGACGTTCTCAGTCATAACTAGAAATTGCTTAAAACACATGAACACTTTGGACTTAGATTTAAGCGGAGACACCCATGCTTGCCTGAGTAGTCACTAGTGAAAGTCACAAAGTATGGAAATCACCCAAGGATAAATTTTGCATAGGCTCGTAGACATCGCTATGCACAAACTGCAACCTACATGTAGCCCTTATTGAACCATCCTTTGGAAACTTGAATGCTACATACTACCCAAAATATAGCCTTCACAGACATGCTTAGAAGGTGCTTCAAGAGGTAGTAATGACGAAACCATATCGGATTTATACAAACATAGCAAACTAGCAAAATTTAGACGTCCAAAATGTGAAAGCCAAAGTTTTGCATGTGAAACAACCTTTGAATCCACAATTGTAATTATAATATTTTGCCCACACTTGTCATACAAAATGAGCTTATATAGCCCACGACATAAAATGCCAAGTGTAACAATTTCAACACCAAAACTAAGATCATGAACTGCACATCTATCATCCACAAATTTGACAACAACACCTAGTCTTGCAAGTGAAAATAGAATAAAAAGGTTACTTTTGATCCCTGTTAGATAAAGTGCATCAACAAGTGTGAAGGATCTACCACTCCACCAATTAGCACAATCTTTCTAGATCCCTTGACTGGATAAGAGCATTGTTGGCACAAGTGATTGAATTCCCATGAGGAGTAGGGGATAGCCATGATGGAGTTAAACAAGTCATGATGCAGAGTAATGTGCTTTATAGCACCACTATCAAAGTACTAAACATGTGATTCTATAGAAAACGACATACATGCATCATGGACACAAGGATCATAAGTACACTCCGCACTAAATGCCCACTCTGCATCTATATCCACATCACAATCTCTATTAATAGAAGCTTCTACAATAGCTGCACTAGTGTTAGATCTTGCCTCTTTCTTCTTGGATTCTTTTGCCTTCAACTTAGGACATTGCTTTATCAAGTGATCATTAGCCTCGCAATAATGGTAGTGCATATTCTTGCATTTTTCACCAAAATTCCGAGACAAGTTGCTATCAATAGAGTGATTTGCTACTTAGAGAAGAACCATGAGAATTGGATGCATTGCTATTACCACCTTTTCTTCAAGCAGCAACAAAATCCTATTCAACTGCATGCTATTTAGCCATGTTCTTTCTTACTTGATATCTTGAGGGTTTCCTTGGGTCATATGTCTCCAAGTTACTAGAAAAAGTATGGTAAGAGTCTAGCCAAGCATAAAAAATAGTATGTACAAGTGGACTAATAAACTTCATCTACAAAAATGAGTTGCTCATTAATGTCCTTGATGCTAGAAGAAAAGTGACCATGTCATCTTATTCTTGCATAATCTTTGACTCTAGCACTTCACGTTGTAATGCAACCTCATTAAAACTTGCATAAAGACCAACCAGAGTATCCCAAGCCTATTTAGCTAATTTTGATGAGCAAGTGTGAGAAGTAATAGTGTGATTCACAAATAATGAAATCAATGCATGTGACTGCACATCTCTGACATCCCAACGAGATTGCTCAGCTATAGGCAAAACAACTCTAGCAACAACAAACCTGGTAGAACTTGGAACATCATCAATAGAGCGTGTATCCCCAGAAGGTAAACATACATCAATGCCCTACACAACATTGTAGATTCCCTTTGAGACAAGAACATGCATCATCATCTAAGCCCACATTGGGTAGTTATCCCCATCTAATTTGTCCTTAACAACAAACAACTGGAAAACATATGTGTTGTTGTTAGCCGAGGCGAGTGACTACATTTGATGTGAAAACTACTTTGAAAGATGAAAACCAAAGTAGGACTAACATATGCTATATAGCATAACTCAAAGAGAACTGTAAACGAACTATTTTGCAGAAATTGCAATAACAAAAAATGTATAAAAGGATGAATTTTCCTATGTAATACTACGTGTAGTGGAAACGGAGGTGAAAATGAGCCGGAATAAAAATTATGAGCACACTAAGATCTATGAACATTTTTGAAGTATTACTCAACCTATTAATGATCACTAAAGCTCACCCAAATCAGAGAAATGAGTAGGGAGTACTGGCAACCTTTCATGACACAAATTGTTGGAATTAGGGTCGCAAGGATGCATACACAACTTGGATAAGATGAAGAAGATCAAGGCACACAACATAGAGTGTATTACTTGGTGCAAAAAGAGAAAGACTAGTTAGCCCTAGAGTGATGGGTGTACATACAATGCATGAAGGAGAAATCCTCCTAGTGATGGAAAAATTGCCTTGGAGGTCCTAAGTGTATTCACACACATAACTACCACATATATGGTGAAAATTTCTCTTATATGAAGTTTTTTTGAATGATCGTAATGGTTCTTATATCTAGAGTACTTACTGGAGTATGACTCTCTATGGAGTGGAACATCTGTAATTGTTTTCTCCACCCCTTGAAAAGATGCATTGTCCTCAATGACAAGGAATTCCCTGGAAGCTTGTGTTGCTACTTAGCTACAAAGATACTCAATGGATGTGCCACATACGACACTATAAAGCAACCCACATAGCTAAGTGAACTCAACTTTTTAAAGTTTATGGTTTGCTTGACCCAAACAAAGATAATAATCATGCACGAAAATTCCTATTTAGCTACATAGATACTTGACAGATGTGTCCCACATTGTAAAGCAATAAATGCAGCTAGGTGAACTCTCCTTTCACTAATATTGGTGTGCTTGACTGAAATAAGGAAAATTATAATCCAATGGGAATTTTTGTTAAGCTACATATGTACTCAACAGATGTGTCCCATAACACATTGTAAAGCAATCCATGCAGCTAAATGAACTCCTCTTTCAATAATATTGGTA
Source organism: Adiantum capillus-veneris (assembly GCF_014529385.1). Taxonomy (NCBI): domain Eukaryota; kingdom Viridiplantae; phylum Streptophyta; class Polypodiopsida; order Polypodiales; family Pteridaceae; genus Adiantum; species Adiantum capillus-veneris. Next base: position 44,588,931 of record NC_140960.1, read on the forward strand.
TTCTTGATCAAAACAAAGAAATGGTGTCATCATGAGAATCACGATGACCTATTGAAAATTTTGAGCTTATACTCTTTTATTTTTCTTTAACAGCTTGTCTCTACCGTGGTTTAGATGAGAGTCAAACTAAGATGCTCTATCACTTGTATGAAATATACTCACATCAAGAAAACAATCGCTCCTTGTGGAACTCATTGCTAGAGGAGGGATATTGTCATGGATGCGAGCTCTTAGAAAAGTCCTAGAAAGTTCTAGAAGAATCTAGAAGGTACGAGAAAGTTTAAAAGCTTGAAGAAGAATCTAGAAGATCTTAGAAAGTTCTAGAAGCTTGAGGAAAAACCTAGAAGGTTCTTAACCTCCTTAATCTTGAGGAAGCACCTAAAAGGTTCTTAACCTCCTTAAGCTTGAGGAAGAACCTAGAAGCTTCTTACTCCTTAAACTTGAAAAAGCACCTAGAAGGTTCTTAACCTCCTTAAGCTTTAGTATAAATAGAGGTCTTGGGCACCAAGCCCCTTTGTCTTGCCAACACTAGTTGTGAGGCTCTTGCAAGATACATCCTCTTCTAATTCTTGTCTTGTTTTAGAGTCTTATTTTGTAATCAAATTGCCTTGTACTCTAGTCTTGTAATCCAAGTCTTGTATCAAATTTCCTTAATCAAGTATCAAGTCTTGTATCAAGTTATCTTAATCAAGTATTAAGTATTGTAATCAATATTAAGCAAGCTTCAAGCACTTGTATATTGTGAGCACCTCTCTCTCTCTCTCTCTCTCTCTCTCTCTCTCTCTCTCTCTCTCTCTCTCTCTCTCTCTCTCTCTCTCTCTCTCTCTCTCGGGCCCAAAATCTTGAGAGGTGCTCATAAGAGTGATTGAGCTTAGTTTTATTGCAAGGTGGAACTCAAGACCTCAAATGTTTCAATACGATAAGATAGTTTCCATACTCTATATTAGAGTTAGCTCACATGCTCCTAAGATTGGCACTTAAGCTGGTTGTAGAAGGTAGCACACTATGATGATGATACTTTTTTATGCTCAAAATTGGGCAAAATTTTATCGATCAATTTATTTTAGGGCATATTTCCAAGAGATGTCCATGAATTGCAAGTTGTACGCACAAAAGTTTTGATAGCATAACAACGGGATTCTGGATTTCGTAAAAGGTATAGAAGGGTGTGCCCTAGAAGCCATGTGCAAATACCTCATGTTTAGGAATGGTATAAAGTGCTCAATAGATGGATTTCTAGAGCGCAATGTAGTGTCTTCTAGAACTCTCAAAACATTTTTATGTAAGACTTATGTCCTATGAATTGAAGTTAGATCAATCCATATCACTACATCTAGAATCTTTTTATTTGACAAAGGCACCACCAATTCAAAATAAATTGTAATCTAAATGATCCATTGTTACACTTTTTTTTTTCCAAAAACATAATATTTTATGGTGATACCACATGTTTTAAAATACGAGTGTCACTTTTCATTTTTCTTTCACACAAAGAAACATCTTATTATAAAATTCTTCTCAATAACCTTATGTTGTCCATAGTGAATTATCACCTTGTTCCTTAGTGCATACAACATATGTCTAGTAAAGCACTTTGTGCACCTTATGCTGGTACGGGAGCATGTTTATGCTCAAAAGTTATCCACTTTTTGTAGTTTTGGCAAATTTTTTATATTGAAATTGTTTGGACGGTGTGCTAATGTAGAATCTTTTTGGAATAAGATATACTAGTATGTGACGCGCGCGTTGCTGCGGCCAAGGGAACAATGCCTCAATTCTCATAGGGTTATCTTCTCTTCCAAGTGGAACACTGTCAATACTCTCTTCCTACACGTATAGTATATCGCATTTATAAAAGTGATGCATGACACGACCTCTTAATAGATGCTGCAAAGCATTCTTTTGATACCACGATTGGAAGCTTCTCATAGACATTATTTTTCATGAGGTGCTAGCCCTTGTTCAACAAACTTAGGAGTGCTCTAATTCTAGTGGGATGTGTGTGTGTGTGTGTGTGTGTATATATATATATATATATATATATATATATATATATATATATATATATATATATATATAGAGAGAGAGAGAGAGAGAGAGAGATTCCTTCATTTGGTCTACCTTGATCTAGCAACGCTACCAAGCTTGATTATAGAGATTAGATAAGTTAGCATGGTGTGAAGAGATGAAATCTAAGAGAATTCAATCTAATAATAAACTTTTTTTTATAAATGGAGTGAGTTCTAGAATTGGTTTCAATGACAGGAACGCAATTGGATTCAATATCTCTGCTCCACTCTCTTACTTGCTTCCATCCTTGTACGTATGTATGGATGTATGTGTACATATATATATATATATATATATATATATATATATATATATATATATATATATATATATATATATATATATATATATATATATATATATATATATATACACATAGTACACACACACACACACACATATGTATATATTTATGCCTGAAGCGAAGATTTGTCACATAGGTCTTAAGACATCATGCTATGTTCCAATTATGTCTATATGTACACATAGTGCGAGCACGTGCGCACACACACACACACATATATATGCTTGAAGAAAAGATTTGTAACATATGTCTTGAGTTTGTCACATTTGTCACAGAGAGGCATCTTGCTATTGTTCCAATACAATAACTATGACATTCAAAGTTTCTATGCTCCCCTCATCCACGCCCCTCCCTAAAACCCTCTAGTGGAAGTGACTATCCCATGTGGACATTTAAAAAGGAGAAGCGAACTCCTTTTTCTCATTTTTTTGAAAAGAAAAATATAGATGGCTATGATTGGTCTGCCTCTCTCTCTCTCTCTCTCTCTCTCTCTCTCTCTCTACCTCTCTCTCTACCATCAGATAGAGCTTTGAGATTTCATTGGACGTTCCTACAACATTTCAAATTCTCCTTTTATCAAGACGTGTGTGTGTGTGTGTGTATGTGTGTGTGTGTGTGTGTGTGTGTGTGTGAGAGAGAGAGAGAGAGAGAGAGAGAGAAGATGAAACAAAAATAACTTTATTCTTATCCATGTTGTGCGATATATCTTTTGGGATTGTTCCGATGGCAATAAAAGTTTTCTTGTTGTTTATCTTCTCTTTGTCTTTATCCTCCTCCTCCTCCTCCTCCCCATAGATATTCACTTTTGTTGAAGGCTTGTCTTGTAACTTGTAAAGTCACTTTAGATTGTTCCTACACGCGAGCATTTTGTTATGTCTTCCTCTCTCCTCTTGCGTCATTTGTTGGACTTTGCATTTCAACACATTAAATACGGCACTTAACAATTGTCCTCCCCCCCCCCCCCCCCCCCCCCCCCCCCCCCCCCCTCTCTCTCTCTCTCTCTCTCCTCTCTCTCTCTCTTTGATTTTAGATTGGCACCCTTGCTTGCCAAAATTTAAGGAATTTATAGATTTTTAAGTATGGCCCACATGTTAACTCTTAAAATGAAAAGAACAAAATATCCAAGGATTGGTAAAAGGTCCATCAACTGGGAAATCTCTCTACCCATTTGGGGTGTTCTCTCGTTGATTTTAGATTGGCACCCTTGCCTGCCAAAATTTAAGGAATTTATAGATTTTTAAACATGGACCACATGTTAACTCTTAAAAATGAAAAGAACAAAATATCCAAGAATTGGTAAAAGGTCCATCAACTGGGAATTCTCTCTACCCATTTGGGTGTTAATGTGAGAGTTGGTCTTTGTCGGGCATTTAATCCTTTTTTTACGGGTGAAAAACTTTAGCTATCCTTTAAAAAGTACACTAATGCCAAAAAATAATATCTTGAAAATTTGAAAAGTGCGTGAGCTCAACGGTAAAATCTTTCTTTCTCTCTCTCCCCCTCGTAAATGTACATGTGTATGCACACATGCAATGTGTGGTCTCTCTCTCTCTCTCTCTCTCTCTCTCTCTCTCTCTCTCTCTCTCTCTCTCTCTCTCTCTCTCTCTCTCTCTCTCTCTGTGGCTAACAATTCATTGGCTAACCCTTGGTTGACTGCTTCCCTCTTTGGTGATCTCACTCTCGCTGTCTGGACAGCAGGGACTTTGGTAAACCTTGGCTGGCTATAGATAATGCTTGAATGCATTGGTATACGGTATCCACAATCTGTTCAATTTGACTCATGACACACCAATACCGACAAAAATACCTCATTGGACTTTTCCATAATTCTGTGACTCGCCCACTTCAAATATATCTGATGATAATATTAGTACTTGGATTTATTTCTATCACGCTTGTGTGGTAGATTGGGTATGCCATTTCTCTCTTGAATAACCGGTCTTGAGTTCAACTCTTGTCGGATAGAGCCTTGTGGTCTCTTGGGATATTTTAATACGATGATAAAATCCTATTCTTTTATTCTTCTTTAATGGGATTAGTTGAGTTCCCAATTGTTAGCTTGTTTCGATAATACTGTTCACACATGGACTCCTTCATGGTGGTCTCCCACTCCAATTGGTTGATTCTAATGTGTGGTTTACAAACACTTACCCTCACATGCACCTACCCACATGATCGATGCGTGATTCTTTGAAATGCTTGGTGCTCACCACACCTTATCACTGCAATAGATAACCTTGTATACATTAGTGCAATCAAACATGCAGCATCGTGCACACGGCCCCTGGAAAAGCTTGCTCTTGGCTCGTCACAATCTCCTCTCAGCAACGATCGTTCATCCCTTTGCCTCCCTGCGCATCGAGATCACAGGCCTATCTCGAGAGGATTCTTGCCTTTGCTGTGC